>NC_041830.1:15970499-16572332 GCF_900964775.1 Scleropages formosus | reverse complement strand
CCAGCAGATTGGCTATGACAGTACAGCCGTTGTAACTTTTCATATGTCCTTGATACCAGTATAATGTATAATGGCCAAATGAAAACATTACACTGGCGCTGGGAGCACTGAAGGCAGCCTAAAACGCTGCCCTTGTGCTCTTTCACAAGGCAGCCGAATAAAAATTGCCCCTACGGCATCAAGAACACCAAAGAGCCTTCCTGTCATGGCTCTGTCATCTGCAATTAAATTATTGAAGGTTTTTACATGGGAGCCGGTGCCTGTCTGCACACAACGCACTAATTGGATCACAGGAATGAAAAGCATGGACAGAGAGAGGAGCGAGGGAGGGCCACTGTGAATGTGCCTCAGAATCCGTGAGCCTTAGAACAGCAATCACTTCACTATATCCAAAAAGTAAATGCAGCTGAATCAAAAGCTTTCAAGAACCACGAATTAAAGGACAAAACTGCTGTCTGACAAATGGTATCATCTCACAACACCTGAAAAAGGTTATCCCTGCCTTTGCCAAAAGCTTGAGACCTTAATGGAAACGAGCCTCAAGGCCTCCAGCTTGACTGTGAGCATCACTGGACCACACCTGTATATACTTAAGAAATAAACTTCCAGCGGTTATCGAAATCACCTCCCGGAAACGCACGAGTAGAAGAACCCAGTGGCTAACAAGGGGAGCGTTGCACCCGTCCCTCCTTAGGCAGCAGTGATCCAAGACTGACTAATTCTTTCTAATGCCAGAAGGGGCACACACTAGAACTGCAAGGTGTCATCCTCCTCTTTGATATGTTTCAGACACCCACTCCATTATTTCCTACTCAGTTAGTTACTGAGGTTTCTCTTGACCTTTCACCTGAACTAGAGCCATATCGCTACAAGCAATATTCCCAAGCCGGATGGTCCTTCCTTTGCTTCTCCCCTCCCCGGTCATTTTTACGTTGAAGATTTAGAGACCTCATCTATCCTTAATGAGATACAATATTCCATTCTGAGATGCTAAAAATCCAACCGGTTCATGGGAATGAACTGTGTCCGCAGACTCCTTGATGGCATTTCTATTGCGTTAACATACGGCCAAACCGGCTTGAACCCAATGAAGAAAACAGGATATAAAGATCATGAATGACAGCAGGACACCAATAAAGGAATGAATCTAAGTTCCATGACTTCAAAGGCATGCTCAAGCAGTTTTGTCTCTCTATGAATGTGACCCCTTGAATGTGACACAGCCCTCTCCCCTACTTAACGGGACTGTAGGCGCACGTAACGCGGACCCGAAAAAGCCCACAGAAAGACCAGTGAAGACTTTGGCTCGCTGATTCCCTCTTGCTAATTCCCCCTCAATTGTGGTCCTGGGGTCTCAAGAGGGGTTCCCAGGGAACAGGCATCCCAGAGTGGCTGCCTTTGGAGAAGAAGAAAGAAAAAGTGATAAAAGAACTATTCACTAACACGGAACATTATTTTCTCCACTGATCCCCCAAATATGTCAAAAATGTTTCCATACATCCATTCATCTAAGTAGAGTGGGAGTCCTAATCTGCCAGGACGGCTATTTAAGTTGAAAAGCGCAGGGAATATGGAAGAAGGTCTCTTTGTGGGTGTTGGTGGGGGAATGGGGGCGACAAAAGGCATGCACACAAACTGAAAATGGCCTTGTCGCCGAGTCTTTTTAGATAAACGGTATTGAAGAAGCATTATTTCACGGCCATCAAGTCAACGCAGTTCTGACAGGTCAAGCAGCCTCCTTCAGCCCATCCCCCGGTCCCTCTCGGCCTTGTCCTTGTCCCGCTAGATCTTGGCAGCAATGCACATAGAGTGTGGGAAAGGGCACACCCCCCAACGCCCCACCCGGGCGGCCGAGGCACGCGCCAGTAGATAAGATCACACAATAAACAGAGGGGTCCTGCGGGGAAGGGTGACACTTTCAAATGCAAACAGGGCCCGCCCTGGCAGGGTCCCCCTAACACCACCCTGTAGCCCACTGCACTCAAGATTCACCCCAGCAGCCCCCCCCCTCCCCCTTTCCACAGCCTACTGCTCACAGGGCCTTCATTGTCCTGTCGGAAAGAACCGGAGCTCTGGGCTCTGCCCCGTACCCCTACGGCCTCTTCTTCTCGCTGCCTCTGTGCTTGATCTCCTTTTGCTCCTCATCCTCACATTTATCCAAAGAGCCTCTGTGTAAAGAAGTTGCTATTTTATGCCCCTAAACAGGGTTTAAATCAATTTTGCTGTAACTATTTTCAACTTCAAATGAAAAGATGTCTGTCCTGCATTTGGGTTGCCTGCCCGGTCTAATCGGGGTAAAAACCAAATTGCTCTAGGGGGAGTAGCTCATTCTTCTCACGCACACACTCAGTGCCCAAATCCACAGCAGCACGTTTGGATCGATAATAGCTGCACGCGGTCCACCGGCTGGATCAATGGTGCCCCGTAATGTCAGGAGCGGGACCCAAAGATTGCCGTACCGTGCTGCGGACACCGATTGCGGAGCGGTGAGAAGGAAATGAGCACTCCACATCAAACGGGCCTCATTAGACGGTATCAAGCCACTGCTAATCCCCAGCGTTCACACGAGGTTATGAGGGGGCAGGTGCTTGTTATGGGGGGGTTGTATAACTCAGCACATCAAGGAGCCTCTTCATCTCCCCGCTCTTCCTGAACTAGGTCAGGAGGTTCAGACCTCCGCAGCAGTTACGTCTCCAGCAATTTGCCTGCGTGTGTGTGTGGCGCTGGGGATGAGTCAATGAGGGAGGATGGTTACGACAACTTCTAAGAGCCTAACGGAAGTCCCAATGATGGCGTCCTTCGTCGAGCGACTCTCGGATGTCGGTGTGGAAGCTACTCCCCATGCAGTGGCCTCTTAGTCCTAGCGGGTGTTTTTTCCTTCACCTGGGGAACAAAAGAGAGCGAGTCGAGAAGAATGTGGCCATGTTTTGCAGCAGACTTAGGTGCACAAACGGGGTGCGGTCCTGCTCATCCCAGACCAGGAGCCAGAATGCACTGACAACAGGCTCTTCCAGCTTAATACGAACCTCGAAACATACTCTTTCCCCAGTACTTGAGAAAAACACGAGCATTTGCAATGCTTACACCGTGCAAATGGAAATGTAGAAGATGAGGGGAGATATGTCGGGAAGCGGAGGAGCCTCTTTCCTTCTGACCATTACGGATCTTCGTCTGGCAACGACGGCGTGTCAGAGGACGGATGGGAGAACAAGCTCTCCATTCTGCGCCCTGCTACTTTCCCAAGTCTTCCCATGTATGAGAGGAAGACAGTTCAGACCCTCAGCACTTTCATCGCTTCTCATCGCTACTCTGCCTCCTTCCCAAATTCCCCACCAATCCGGTTCCAAATCTTCTGGACAAACCGGCCTTTATTCCAGCCCTTTGCAAAACGGGACTCCTCTGGAGCTCGGGGGCCTCCTTTTCTGCCCCTGACAGCAGCGAGGAACAGGCCTTAATTACCAGGAAGTGACAATGTCAGCAGGGCGCGGGCAGGGTTCGGGGCGGGGTTTCTGTCATGCTGATCTCTGTATTTACTTCCTCGCCATGCTGCCATCCGGAGATGAAGATCAGAGCTGCGGCGCTTCCTCCCAGCACAGCGTGCTTCCTCTCGCGGTGGTGCTCGCGGCTGCTGCTCCGCAACCTGGAACGCAGGGCCTGTGGAGGCCTGTGGAGGCCTGTGCCGTGGGGTAGCTTAATTGGCAATTTGAGCCTCCGAACTCTGACGCTACTAGGTTTCACATGGCTTTCGGGTGAAAATAATGTACCCTCCAGGCTTTCATAGTCAAGCCCCCGTTTACCCCCCTTTGTCAGTATGCGCCCCCTCCTTCTTGTCTCTGGTCTCCTAACCCAAATGTGCCGTCACAGGGGGGTCTGGGTGGTCTGTGTCGGGATTGATTTATCTTCTCGGTTGGATTATAAGTGTCGCGATCGTTACCCCCGGTTCCTTTTATACCATGCCATGCAGAACATTTATTTAAGGAAGTTCTGAAAAGGGAGAGGAAGTGGCCCCGCCACTTGGCATGAGCAGGGTCCTTGCGGGCCAGGCGAACCATGGTCCCAAAGCCCTCGCGAAGGAGACTGATGAACCGGATAGTCTCCCCCTACTCCTTCCCTTCACATTGCCTTCAAACCTCATTTGGACTTGGACGCTGTGCAGGACTGTAAGGGGTTGACAGCGCTGGGCTCTGCTGTGGTTTCAGCTCAGCAGATCTTCTCCAAACAGCTTAACCTAACGAATGAATGATCGGGAATCAACCGCAGTGTGGGGAACCTGCTAATTAAACACAGTTATATAAACCAAATAGTGCAGATACTGTATGATGACAACTACGAGGAAAAAAAATCACGGTACACGTTCGTCGTTAGTTTGCTTTTTAGAAGCGTGTGTTTTTTTGCCGGTCACAATGACTTTGGTGAATTTTATGGCAGCAGGGATGCTTGTTGGGAGAAGGAAGAGTTAACAGTAGAGTGCAGCCTCCGTCTACCCCCCCATCGTCGTTCGACACTCCAGCCAGTGCCAAGGGCGGAACCGGCCCCCCTTCCCCGGCCGTGTGCCCTGACTGCCTGTCTGACCTGCCGGCTGCGGGCTGCGGAATGCGCTAGAGCCATGTGTCAAATCCCCAGACTGTGGGAAAGTTCTGCTCTCTGCTGAACTTGCCTCCACCGCCCCCCTCCCTCCCCAAGCCCCTCCGGCAACAGCACCACCCGCTGCGTGCCGTCCGCGCGCGCTCCAGTTCCTGCCGGCAGCCACCCTGCCCCGCCGTTCAGGGGGTTACAGGCACGACTTCCGTGGCTCGTGTTCCGTGCCGGCCCTTCTGGCGAGAGGAGGGAGCGAGCGTTTATCTCTCCAAGGAGGGCAGCCGCGTGCCTCCTTCCCTTTCCCGCTATCCGTCTTTGCGCCCTCCCCCATCCCCCGAGGTGATCCCGTGCTCATATTCATACGTTACAGTCCCACAGATCGTAAGACCACCCCTGAGAACAATTACGGCCCAGAAACGCTGAGCGGCCCCAGAGCAGTTTTTTACTCAGGGTTAAACCAGAAGGGATTGGAATCGACTCCCGCTGATGTTTGGTGTCACCCCATGAGCTGCACGCGCTCTCTCGGAGTTAGCCCTGTGTGCCCGCGTGTGACTGCGTGCCGCTTCCTCCCTTCGCCACAACGCTGGCGGGACCGGCTCCAGAAGCCTGCGATTCGAACCCGAGTCCGGGGCACGCAAGCAGTCAAGGAATGCCTCCCAACAGCCCACCTGCCGCTTCACGTGAGCTAAAAATATCCCTCGCACACCTGCTCAGCACCAACGGCCCCCTCCCACCACATGCCAGGCCGACACTCCCCAGCTCCCAGTGACAACAACAACTTGCGTCTGGATTTGGTGAGGGGCCCGCAGTGGCCGAGGTTGCGGGGCAGGAGGGACATTCCCAGATGATTTCTCCATCTGCACATTTAAGCTTTATATTTAGCAGCTTAGCTGACTTGTTTATCGTGAGCGTCTCGCATACCTTGCAATTTAACACAACCGCCCATCCCAGCGAGTGCGTATTTTTTGCTGCAGTCATTTATGCCGAATGCCCATCTGTCCACTGGTCACTGCTGCGGTTGGACTACTTTGCATTTAAACTGTCCGCCGGGGCGGGTCGGGATATGAGGACTGGCCAGGGGTGCGTATGACATGGAAGACCATCGGGTCATTTGGAACGAACGCTCATCCAGTGCTACGACAAGCCAGCGATCGGAAAGCGCTTCTCTCGAAGGACATGCGTGATGTATAAATGTACCAGTTTTAGCAGTTCTCCCAACGCAGGCAGCCTATGACTTGTAATCAAACTAATACCATTTATTGAATTCCTGGGGCTCGTTCATCTCAGATATAGAGTTCAGCTGCCCATGACCAGACTAATGGAATGGAGGCCGGGAACCGGACGTCCGATTGACCGCTCATCCCAACATATCGAAGGTGTGATTTTTTAAATCAATTGAAATGTTTCCTTTTAACAAAACACAGCGCAATATATGAAAAAAGCAAGCAAGTTTCAGTTTCGTTTTGCCAATTTATCAGCCGCTCAAAAGAAAAATTAATAATGATCATGATGCCGTGTTGGAAGACGGTTCTTAGCAAATCTATTTTTAGAAAAACTGAAATAAAGTGATTATAATAATATTGCGGTGCATTGGAATGTCCTGAGGTCCCCTGAATTACAAGAAAAGTTCTGCACTTTCTTGGATTCAGACTGCCAAGAGCTCCCCACCTTGCTTATTGAGGCACATCATTCTGCCCTGGTGGCTCCTCTGCAGCGCTCGCTGTCACAGCGCAATGGCACACAAATAAGCACTTCTTCATATCACACAGAATCACCGTTCCTGTTTCCGCACCCACTGCCTCCAAGCATCACCTCCGCCAAGCGCCCACCACATACCCACAATCCAGCCACCCACACACCAGTTCCCACGCTCGTGTTCCAAGGACCGCCGGGCAGATTGTGGCACCGATCAACCAATGCCATCCGTGGAAAATGCCGGCAGATGTCAGACCCGATGCTAGAAGAGACTCGCAGAGAGAGATTTATGCAGGAAACCAGAAAAGATAAAAAATGTGGCCAACGGTGGATGGATTTGCTCCTGGGCAGTTTTAAACTAATAGTTTTTCTATTGGCAGATACTTTTCTTAAGTGACATACGGCTCAGAGTAACAGCAGATGAAGAGACAGACACAGGATTATCAACACACAGCTTGTTTGTCTGATACCACCAAGTTGTTGGTTCATATCCCTCCAGTAGCTGCCCATTGAAGTGACAATCAAATAGCCAATACATAGATAATCACA
The DNA here is from genome assembly GCF_900964775.1 of Scleropages formosus. NCBI lineage: Eukaryota > Metazoa > Chordata > Actinopteri > Osteoglossiformes > Osteoglossidae > Scleropages > Scleropages formosus. The sequence continues at coordinate 16,565,510 of NC_041830.1, read as the reverse complement.
TCAGATGGTGTTGAGCTCATTGATGTAGCTGTCAGGAGATCAGGAGAGAAGCGACTCTGAAAAGATAAAGGATGAGAGAGATTCAGCAGCTCTGAGGGATGGAGGGAGTATGTTCCAGCACATTGGAGAAGAACTGAGAACTGGTTGAGTTTTGATTTCGGACCTTCCCTGACTAGGAGTGCCAAGAGGTCAGAGGTGGAGGAGCACAGTGCCCTTGCTGGCGTGCGTTGACCTTCAATAAGCAGCGAAGCTTCGTGTCCAGCAGGAGAATCTGAGCTCAAACACACGATGCTCAGCCCTCATCCGAGGACCATGTGAAATAAATTACTGAAAAGCGCCCTTGTTTGTATCGCTGAACCGCAGAATTTTGAGCCAACCCACCACATGAGGAAAGCCTCTTCTACACGGAAAGAGAAGAACAGAAGCTATTCGGTGTCTCACAGAGTCTACCGGACCGGCGCCCAGCTGAAAACGTCAAACTGTTTTCACAACTGGTGCTTTGTACTTCTAGACATCTTATGACTTCTTGTACAAATAGAGAATGCTCAGATGCACATCTAAATATATATATATAGAGAGAGAGAGAGGGACACGGGTGTAAATACTATGAATATGAATATATGTGACAGTGATTAATGTCATTAATTAGAATTCTTGCAGAACTCGTAAGTAACTGTGGGAAATGGGATTGTCATTACGTTCAAAAAGCCAGAACGAATGTATTTTGGACTTTTGTGCTCGACGGCAGTTTGTAAAGGCTCTGTGTTAATTTGGAACCTCAGGCCATCTAAGGAGAAGTGGCAGAGCAACAGAAACAAGATGCTGCCTGATATGGTTCAGGGACACTGACGACCGTGCCTGACTGGTTTGATCTCGTGGTGGCGGGGTGGAAAGGTTGCACTTTTCCAGCGAAGCGTCAAACCGAGAGTCAGTGTGACAGGGCTGGCTGCCAAAGGAAGGTTGACTTGACCTGAGAAGGAAGTCGGGGGTAACCGTGACCCATGTTTTCAGTGTGACGGACATAAGTGAGGTGCGGAGACATAAAAAACATATACTTAGTTACGCATTCATCTGGAACCTTTGTCCAAGGAAACCTAAAATACTGCGTTTGTACCGAAAGCTACTTAGATTCATTCATGCAATAAGTATTGTGAGAATTTTCAGCCAGCGTCTTGCTTTCCTTTCAACAGGTGTTTAGAGCCATTGCAATACCAGTGTAAGCAAGGTAAGTCCATTTAACTGACCCCTGTCTCCAAGGAGACTTACAGTCTGAGCTACTTACAATGATTTATCCATTTATACAGTAGGGTAACTTTTACTACATTACTCTTAGTTTATTAAAAGGTATTAGAGCAGGAGATGGGTTTCAAACCTGTGTCTTGACACTGCAGAACAGTGACTCCTTCCAACAGGAATTGGACCACCCTTAATGTATAGGGCTCCACTCTCTCGAACTGAGCATCACTCGAGTGAGTAAAATCCATGGTTGGAGACAACCAGGCGAACGCATAAACTGAGATGTACTGCTTCTCCCGGTCAGTGGTGAAACAAGGAATTCTGGGCACACTGAAAGGGTCCGAATATTGCTTGGGTTTGGGAAAAAACCAACGTGCCAGGGGCTCTCCCTTGGAAGACATAGTGATTGTTTAATTTTATATTTGTTATAATATAAAGTAGCACATAGATTATATATACATTTATTCATTCAGATTATATATACCCAGCCCTGCTCCTGGAGTTTAACGTTGGGGGTCCTGCAGATCGAAACCTGCGGTGACGGAAAACCGCCGCATCCCGTCTTTCTTTGTCCAGCAGGCCTCTCATGGGCCACTTCCAAACCGGGATCAGTTATGTGTCGCAGAGTTACGCAACGGTAAAACCCCGATTAAAGGGTTCATTTAGCATGCGCCACGGCGAGAGCAGGATCCAGCTCGTCTCCAGATTGAAATAATTTCAGTGACTGCCTGGTGCCCATTAGCCCCTCCGAGTCGCAGCTCCAGCACTCGCTGTCCGCAGCGCATTCCAAACAAGATTTGAAAGCCTTACACACGCTGCCCGGTGAAGAGCGGTGAAGATGAAGAGCTTCACAGCAGGAGGGATTTGCTCTCCAGAGCCGGGACACGGCTTGACGCGTTAGCGCCCACTTCAAAGGGGCCCCGTGTGACCCGAGCCGAGGCGGGGTGCCTCATGGCTCATTACTCGGTCCTGGTTGGAACTTGCAGGGAAGGAGGAACCGCAAACTCGAGCGCCCCTCCTTTGGTTCATCAAGGTGCTCTGTCCTTCAACCGTCTGACAGAGCAGTGATGTGGGACTGACACTGCGAATGCAGGGGTTCAGGACCTGGTCCCAAAAGTCTTGACCACACCTGACTCTCCCTCTGCTTTATTGCCATTCGGTGGCTTCAGCCACTTCTGCTGTACTCCTTTTAGACAGAAAGGAGCTTACCAGGTGCCTTCTGAACCCTCTCACGTCCAAGGAGCAAGTGCTTCTTGGAGGTGTGTAGAAGGTCTCTGCCGGGGAGGGGGGGCTCCCCGGGGTGACTCACACTGGAGGAGCTGCCCTTGCAAGGCACTTCCTGGCAGCGTTTGGAACCCGGTCGGCTCCCACTGACACCCCCCGTCGATTTCTCGGTACCGCGTCCATTGACTCAGCCCATCCGGGAAGTCGGAATGGCGCTGTTCCGGCCAACGGACAACCCCCGCGTAACGACGAAATGCTTGCACTTTAGCGACTTTCTGGCTTTCATCTACCCCCTTGGGGTGAGCCGTTCCCTGGAGGGATTAGAGAGGGATCCCGGGTCCCTCCACCGGGCGACTAAGAAACTGTGCGGAACACAGCACGGGGGGGTTATGCATTTTGCATATATACACATTCATACAGAAAGTAAAACATAACACAGGTCTGAAACTACACTAAACCTCTGGATTCTGCGCTAAACCAGCAAAGATTAAGTGGATTATGCAAGAATTATAATTCAGCAGGAGAGGGCCTGGAGGAAGCTCACGCAAACACAGGGACGGCATGCCGACTGTGCACGCACAGCTGAAGTCACGTTCGAACCTGCAACGCTAGGGCCAGTAAACATGCCAGTTCATTGATTATACCGTATGCTCCACAGCTTGGCGTTACGGTAGGGTCAAGGATGACTCCAAGACCTTTCATCCAATTTATGATTTTTTTAAAAATGGCACTGTAGTTACAGAGAGTGTCTTTTGATCTTTTCCAGGGTCACGAAGGGGAAACTATTTATGCCTTGAGTGTGTTTTTGTACCGTACAGCAGCAGTAGCTCAAACGGAGGCACATCTTATATGTTCTACCTCGCTGAAACGACCCATTAACTGCTCAGTAGGGCATGACATCATAAATAGGTGAGATTTTAAGTCTTGGGCATAAGGGGGAGAGATGTATTCATGGTGTAGAAAACCGAGGGGAGACGTATTTTTAATGGCGCAACAAGCTGAGCTCACCGATTTCTTGTTTTAATAGAGGCAACACCCATGCAAATGGGGAGGAGGATGAAAAATGTAAAACTAAGAAATTCATGTGTTTCGCGTAACAGACCAAAAGACAGCGAGCGGGATTTTCCCCTGATGGTTTCCACGCAGAAAGGATCCCAAAGTCACGACGCAGCTAGAGCAGGAGGTGAGATTCAAACCCAGGTCCTTCACTTGCAGGGTGTCAGCTCCAACCACTGCGCCACCTGCTGCCCCAACAAAGTGTTTGCAATATGGTGGAAGTTTCTTAAAGGGATCAAAAGCTTGAACAGGTTGCAGCAGGAAACTTACAGGCCACAGCAGCAGGAGGTCAAAAGTCGAAGAAGATGCCCGTCTGTGTGTGCGCACGTGTGTGTGTGTGTGTGTTTGTGTGCAGAAGGGGCGTTGGTGCTGTCTGCAATAATGAGGCGGCGGTCCCATGACCCAGTAGGAGGCTAGGAGTGTTGTGGAAGAGGTGGGTGTGGGGGTGAGAGGAGGGGCGTCTGAGGGATGGCGACGGATGGTGCGGGGTGGGGTGGATTGGGGGGTGTCGGTCCTTATCGGGAAGTCGTGCCGAGCCGAACCCAGCGCCCTGGGAAAAGGCTCCCTTTATGGCACGCGGTGATGTACGGCCACCGCCTTTACGGCACACTCCAGATCCTTATCAGCGTGGGAAAGGCGAGACGTGGGGGGGGTGGGGGCTGCCGTCGCGTGGCCTGCAGGACCCGACAAGCACCATAAACAAGGGAAGGCCCACAACTCCCAGGCAGCCGTCGAACTTTGACCCCCGTGGGCGGTATTCTCCGAGGGGCACGAACACGCACGCACACGCATGCACGCTCATGGAGAATGCTAATTCAAGAATTTTACATTTCTTTTATTGCTTAATTATAAGAGTAAGTTGAAAATAACATGCAATATGAACCCACTATGCAATATATCTATATACAGTATATACTGTATAAAATGTTAAACATATTATGTGAGAATGGAACAGAATGGAGTTTTAGGTTGCTCTTTCCGAAGAATAAAGGGCGTTTGGCGGTGCGAGAAAGGACTCTGCCCCAGCGGCTGAGGAGCGCCTCTGTTATCGCTGCCGGGACGTTTGAGACACTGCCAATATGGAAAATCATTGTTTTTCTCTCGTTCACCTACAGCTCATCGAGGCTGCAGTCAAGGGGGCCGTAAGTTAAAACAACTCAAGAAAAGGGCAATTGGAGAGCATGGGTTCGAGGGCCATGACCTCTGGCGGGTGGTCCGGGAAACACCTGGGGGGGCGGTGTTCTCGGTGACACACATGGTCACACACGGGTGCAGATGGGAACGGTTAAACCCAGCAGGAGCTGAGGGCGGCAGTGCGGCTCATGACAGAACATCCCGACCGCTGCTACGCTGGCCCATAAACTGGAGCCCTTGATGAGATCCAGGTGAAGCCCATCTTGCTGCAGGTTATGCTACGCTTTTACTGAGGGTTTTACTGAGCCACCGTGCACACAAACACACGCCGTAACGGTCCGAGAAGCTCCTCCGCGCTCCACTCCGGTTAATGTGAAACATCTAAATTGCTCCAACGGTGAGGAGAGCTAAATTTCCAGTACGTGTCAGATGACACGCTGAGCCAGACGACACAGCTCGCCGTTGCACTGCGACCCCATTCGCGCGCAGTCGTGAACGCGCCCGTGCGGTCATGTGCACCGACCGTCGGGCCCTTCCCCAAACACCCCTGCGATGGGCACCGGCTGCCCATGATGGATGAGCCATTTTGCTGCGTGGCATTAATAAGAGTTCTGGGCAGCGGTCGGAGGCAGCAAAGGCAAAACGAGACAGTTTTTTTCTCTTTTTTTACGGCGCGGTTTTGCTGTTCATAAAGCAGGGCGCATGATGTCACCGGCTAATCGGTCACAGGTTAGACCATTAGCTGAGTCACTGATGAGTTCATGGAGCTCTCGCTGGCGGCGGCCGCTCTAATTTACCTGGAGTCTGCACTGCCACCTCCCACACACACACACACACACACACACACACACACACACACACACACACACACACACACACACCCTGCACCACTCCACCCTCCCCCAGCTGGGAAATGAGTCTTTCGCCTCGCTCCAGCACCCTCCGCACCCGTACCGATGGCTCTGTGCGCTGACACCCCTCCCCCATCCCTTCCTACTGGCAGAGGTGTAACAAGCAGCAGGCCGAGCTCGAACCCGTCTTCACTCCCACCCATCACAGCTCCTGACTGCACACTGCGGAGAGGAAGAGGAATTTACCGCACCAGTAGGCAGGGCAACAGGGCTACGAGGGGGGAGGTGGGGACGTGCCCTGTTGCTGCTGCGTCCAGGATGGTTTTGACCGCTGGGTCTAGATGGCACCCATTTGGAAGACAGAGCTAGTTGGGACCCCACTGAGGGGACAGTATACTCAGGACCCCCTGACATTGACCCTGCTGGGGGCAGGATATACCCAGGACCGCAGTGGAACAGGATCTGCCCAGGACCCCACTGCCAGGACAATTTGCCTAGTACCCCAGCGGAGGGCAAATGTAACTGGGATCCCACTGACAGGGTGTACGGGAGACTGGGGACCCCAGCGGAGAGGATGTGCAATGGCCCTCAGAGGGCCGAAAGCTGATTTGTGGGTTGTGCACAGTAAATCACTGTGACCACCTGCACCTGCAGAGACCAGAGCATCTGTGACTCCCCCCCCCCAAGGTATAAAAAAATTAACTTTTCACTTACAGTCACCTCACATGCTTGTCACTAAACTGGCAAAAGCAAAGTAAAAAAAAAAAAAATCATCATTCCATGTAAAAGGACCCCTTTTGAGGCCAGGAGCAGGAAAGTGCTCATACAAGGAAACACTTGACAATTTATGCATTGAAATGTCAAGAGCTCCTCCATGGCGGCGGCGGCGGCGGCTGTCACGCCACGCCCATCCAAAGTGTTTCATTATGTCCTTTTACATTAACTTCACGCTGCTCGTAAACAGAGATTTTCTCATTGTTCGTGGGACTGACTCACGGCCAATTTGCAAAATGCTACTCTTACTCCGCTGATTTTTTTTTTCTTTTTTTTTTACAGAAACATTTTTAATAATTACCGGTTAAGTTCAATTAGCCAAAGCGGCACAAACAAACCATTAGAGATGTCGGCGCGGTGTGGGCCGGGCTCGCGGTCGGGGAGCCGTCGAGGACCCCCGGCCGTGTCAAAACGCTCCTTCCCACGAGTGGCGCGTTCGTCAGCGGCCACATTGCGGTAAATCAACGTTAAATTGGACATAATGAGGCAGGAACTGCCACGGGGGTCTCATAAAGCCATTAAGTATAGGCCGGGTGGTGGGGCTGGGGGTGGGAGTCGGGAGGTGGGAGTGGACTGAGGAGGCGATAATGAGTTTCACACCTTGAGGCCCCAACACCATATGAATGCCACACCCCCCACATCCCCCACACCCCAGACCAGCCCTCCTCGGCCCTGTAGAGTCGTGCAGCGGATGCTTTTACGCAAAGCAGCTAGGAAAGTTTGCTGTTCAACGCTCTCATCAATATTGTAAGAGCCGATATAAATTCTGGACGGTTTTCTTGATCTCCTTATATGAATCAGCAATTTGGAATTTTTTTGTGTTCATTTGCTTCCAAACTTGGATGAGAACTTTGGATGTAAGGGAGGAAAAAGTAAATTATTTAAACGCTGTAAATTAGTAAGCTTGTAAATTTTGTGCAGAACTTCCCGCGGGAGGCGCATCGTAGTGTTTTGGAGGAGGAGCTGCTGAAACGAACCCGAGGTCGAGGCCTGGCGGGGGCTGGGAGACGAAACGTCCCACAACAGCGGCTCTGACCTCTGCGCCTAATATTAATAACTGTTAGAGGGAAGCGACGCTCCCACATCCGCAAACCGTGACCGTTTGAGCAGCCACTTGTCTACATATAGCACAGATGATGACCACTGTGAGACCCGCATGGACCGCCTTCCCACCGCCTTCTCAGAAGAGGAAACGGTCTTTATTCCTCTGCACCATCCGATCACTCTGACTGCGATCATAACAAATGTGCATTTCCTGCGCAAGCAAAGTTAATATTTACTTACCCTGTACTCAACCTGAATTCATACAGTACAAGTTACCATTCAGTGTAAATGGGTAAATCACTTAATGTACAAAGCTAATGCTATAAATGGCAGAAAAAGTGTCAGATCGTTAATAATATTGTGCGTACACAATATTAAAAGCTGTCGATACTTGTCGACAAGCAGAAAGGAAGGAAAACGTTGGCAGAATATTTACTGAAGCTATTTAAAGTCTTTAGAAGTCATTTGTAGTTTGTTGTGGACTATAATGTGCATATATTTTCAAGCTTGAGGGGTTTTTTTGTTTTAATTTTCTAACAGTGTGAAATGTGCAGTAAGTTACATATGAGTTTCTGGTCTTATTTAGTCTTATTTATTGCTGCAGTGATTATTTTATTCATTTCACTTTTTAAATCTGAGCAATTTTTGCAGGAGTCCAACCAATTTCACTGAGCAAAACACAGTATTGTGCAGTTCTGTAAAGTGATCTGTTTCAAACTCACTGTATCCTAGTAACAGGTGTTGGGTTCATTATGGAAATTAATGCACTTTAGAATTGCAAATTTGTCGTCCGAACAACAAACAAGTGTTTGAAGTGCTGTCCAGATGAACCCGGAGCGCGCTCGCGGAGTGCGTGGACTTAGCGGCGGCCCATTGTGTCCTGCGGACAGTTGCCGGTTCATTGTGGAATTGATAGAGTAAGAGGGATCCTTCTGTGCAGGGCGGGGGGGACAGCAAACAACAAGCAACCAGCGGGGTCACGCAGCACATCTGTCCTTCATGCTTTTACCACTAGGCCGGCAGATTGCAGGGCAGATTTTGGGAATCGACCACTCTCAAGTGGGATGAAGTCTTGATCTGGCAACGCTGAGACAAAGCGACAAAGGGGAGAACCGTAACGAGAGGAGAGGCAAACAGGAGCCAAGCACTCAAACCCATCTCTGTGGGGATCACAGGCAGTGATTTGGTGCGTCCCTGGCGCCCATCGCATCCCGCTAATCCCAAACGCAAAGCAACGCCCCCACCACAACCCTTTCGCAAACCCAGTCTGTCTCCAGACCCAATGCTGGTCCTTGTGTACAACCACGTCGTTAGCGTGCTAATGCTTGCTCTTCACAGGCCAAACCAGGTTGAGATAGAAGAATTGGAAGAAGAGCTAAATGTCTCCAAACAGTTGCCGAAGCCATGTCCGAGAATACTTCACCATGGGTTCTTCTCGCCCGGGCAGTCGGGTTGCAACCTTCCTGGCCCCTTTCACGACCTCCCGAAGCCCTTCAGAAACAGGCACCACCATCTGATGTAGTAAATGAGTCGTGTTAAACTTTACGGGAGTCCATTGCCCTCACTTCTGCACTCTTCTCGCATTCCATCTTCCAGCGTAGACTTGGCTGTGCCCTGTTTAATTGACAAGGGCATAAATTGCACCCATTGCCGGCATCCCCACGAAGCACAAAAGCCTCTCCTTTTAATCAACATAATTACAGGCATATAAAACTCAAAAAGGGGTTTAAAAATGTGCTTGAAAAGGTACTGGTGAGGCCTTTCACATCAACTGTGGAGATCGGAACAAAGAAGGAGTAGAAACATCTCTTGATTCTAAAAATGGAAATGGATGGAACTGAAATGAAACATTAGATTGACTTCCAGAACTTTTTCGTGGTCAGTATGTATGATCGGTATGCCAGGGCCTCGTCCACTCTCGGCCGTGATCTCGGCATCTGCCTGACATAGAGGTAGAGGTCAAATTGTGCGAGTCATCTAGAAGGGTCTGTATGAAGTCGGTGTGTGACGGGGAGATGTTCAACCTCTTCCAGCGTAGACTAATGCCATCACAAGAAGACGGTGCTAATCAAAAGGGATCTGCCTCTTGTCCTTCCTAACCTATCGACTTGGGAGCCAGATTGCCCATTCGTATGGCTTGGGCCTCAATTTGGGAATGTGACCCCCCTCTTCTCAAACACAAGAGTGTATCAGGCCAAACCTGAGGGATTATCTCCCTTCCTGAAGACCCCTCCTTCCCCTCTCTAGCAAGAGTCTCATTAGCAGAGCACAATCTCCTCTTTTCTCTCAACAGTTCATCTTCTTGTGCTTCGTTGGCTCCATCTCTTTTGAACGCCACCCAACAAGCTCTGTGCGGCATCTCCAGACCCACAGAGTCATTAATGACCTGTAAACCTGAAGCCCTGCATCACCTGAAAACAAAAAGTTGCCCAATGAGCTGCATTTGTGGCATCTCAAACAGACAGGCACAAGAATTTTGTCTGCAGCCACTCTCTGTAAACCTCAACTTTGGTCAAGAATTCCACACCAGATCCCATGTCTATGTAAATCTGCGCTGCGCTACAGGGAGAGCAAAGGCGTCAAAGAATCAAGGGTACATTAATATTACATTGAGGCGAAGAGCCTTTGGGGAGCCTGAAAGACGCTTTGAAGTTTTACGGGATCCATGCGTTCCAGTGGCGTGTCGGACAATGCAGAAGCCCGGTGTCCATTTGATCTAACGTTGTACGAGTGATTGTCTGCCAAAATACCAGGGTGACTGGGGGGGCTCAGGATGCCCTGTAAACTGTTGGAGCTTGAAGAACGGGGTGGAGGGTGTAGGGGGGTTGAATGAATTGTACCAATTAAGGGTGCAGCTGTGTACTTGCATGAAAAAGGACAATGGAAGCAAATCTCCTTTGGCAGCAGACGAAACCAGGGATCCCCAGCGAACAAGACAAAGGGAGAGAAAGAGAAAGAGAAAGAAAGTCAAAGCACATTATGGAACAGCAACAAGTTCTCTTTACATAACAACACTGTCACACAACAAGGTAGAAAGGTGAGCCCCCACAGCGAGGAGCCGGACTGGAGGAGGGGAGGCCCCGTGGAGCCAGGCATGGTGCGGTTAACCTGCAAACAGTTAGCTTGCCTCGGGCCACAGGGAGATGCTTCCCAGAACTTTGATACCGCTTCTTGTCATCTCGAGTCCAGGAATGAATGCCGGAGGTACGAGAACGAGAGATGACCATCGGCCGCCACCGGACAAGGAGCGGAATTGTCCCGGAACAGGGAGAAAGACTTCACGTACTCGGGCGGCTCCTAGCAGAACTCGCACCGGGTTTGTATCCATCCGTCTTGGAGAAAAGGGAGCCTTTCGGCTACGCTTCGTGTCAGTGCAGCTATTTGGGTTTCCGAGTGAGAAAATCTCTGCAACAAAGACTCATCGTTTCCAGCTGGAAAACAATAAAATTAGCAAAACTGCCGGTCCAGCCCACAACGCGCCTCCTGCTGACTTTCACACTGGAGGCAATGTGGCGGCAACTAATGCTCTTACTGACTTAAACGGTAACAAAAGTAGCCCAGCTACACACCAGCAAGGACTTTGTTCCGGGACCATTGGCCCCATGCAGTGCACCTGGCAGATCCCAGTCACCCGGGAAATTGGGCAGCCAGCACGATCCCCGACAAAAGTGTGTATAGTTGCACTCCAACCCACGTACAGGGTTTTCCAGGGTTTGCATACATTGCGCTACGTATCAGGTTCTTAGTAGATCACCGGGCCAAGTAGACCCAAGCCCTAACCCACAGCCGAGGAGCTGCGAGATGCCAGGGTGCTTGCTGCACCGCTGCACTGCCCGTTCTTCCTCCCATTTCCACACATGTTGTCAAATTAATATCTTTGATGGATAAAGATACTATAGCAAAAGTTTTGCAAGGACATCACTTGAACTTGCACTGGATTCACTTTTCAGCAGCATGTAAAGTTCACCCAGGGATGCAATTCATGTCTCACCGTAACCTGTTTGTTAACTTGTCAGTCCATCAGCGTGAATGGATACATGCGTGTAGGTCTCGAGCGCACCGAGCGGGTGTGGGGAGGTGACGAAAACCTGAGGTCAACCACAGGCGACGAGTAACGGTCCCTGGCAAATCGATCGGCCGCTGAGGTTTAGCGATAAGGTGCTGGAGTTTCGTTACAGAAGGACCAGGCGATCCTCCATCTGTCTCACTCATCCTTCTCCTTCTGAAGGTTCACCAGCAGGCTCCTCCATCACAGTCCTCTTCGGACAACATGTATCCGTAGCCGTTTAGCGGGTTGCGGGGAAAATGTCTTCAAACCATCTTTTCTGCCCCTTTCCGTTTGGTTGTACAAACACGCAGGGATTGTGTGTCTCATGAGCACTTCATCAGTTTCCGTACGTTTGCAGAGCGAAAGGGTGATCAAAAGGACAACTCCAACTTGTGGTCGGAATGGCACTCACAAGTGGCGTTGCGGGATCGTCTAAGTCCTGCTCCTTGCCGACACCTCAAGCCGTCTACAGCCCGGCTTTACTCTTATTGACAGACTACAAATGTTTGTTTTTCCAGTTTGTGATTTTCCCACATCACGTGTTTTAAAGACTGTGTGGTCCAGACTCACCTACTCGGTCACCTAATCCCCCTGTGGGTACACCTGCATTTCAGGGTGTGTGAAGAGTGGCCGCCTAACTACGTGTGTGAATCCTGGTGATCTCAGCTGGAGGCCCTTCCCACTGAGAGGACTCGCACCCTGGGGGCTGCTCGTTGTACGATATGTATCCATGGTAACGCGGGTCCCCTGGACGGGGGATCCGTTCGCAGGTGTCAGGTGAGCGTTCCAGATGCTGGGCTTACCTCACTCATCCCTGATCCGGGTAGCAGCCTGAGCCTCGGGGACCGTGTTTACCGCAGAACTGATGAACTCAGATAACAAAGAGGAAGCTGGTGTTTACGACTTCATGGGAACTGCAACCTTTGCCAATACAGAGGATAAAAAGCGTCATTATCAGGCCCAGCAGCGGCGTTTACCAAAAAACTACATTTATCTGACCCCTTCTCCCAAAGTGACCCGCAATGTGAACTTCGAAAACTAAAACACCCATTGATACAGCTGGGAAATTTTTAAATTTTAAAAGCCCAAAGATTGTTGGTTGTGGCTCGAATGTGGTGGTATGATCACCCTCTCTCATTCAGAGCTGCTGAATCCCTTTCAGCATTCAAGAAGCGTCTCAAAACACATCTTTTCCAGACCTGCTTTACTCGTGATCTCCTGTCTGTTCCACGAACTTCATTTCTGCTGCTCCTCTCCATGTGGTGAGGTTGGGACAGTGTGGATGACCAAGGTACTGCTTCTCACTGGTCACCATGACCCAACAGGTCCCCTCCAAAATCCTGAGACCTGCGTCCAGTCGCATTTTCCACAGTGGCAGGTTGTCCAGGGCCGGGGTCACCACGCTGACGGCCCACCCCATTGACCAGTCCGCTCCAGCTCGGTCAGGGGTCAAGGCCCAGTTTGGACACAGGCCAGAGGACTGGTTAATAGAGGTTACAGAAGCTGAGAAGATGATTCATGGTCTGAGAAACCCGGTACAACCCCATAGTTTTCTCCTGAGTGACATGACTGTATCCCAGATGTAAAAGCTCTTGAAAAGTGTGTGTTTCACCAAAGTGTTTGTCACATACACGTGTGGCACGGAGGCATTTCTGACAGCAGTAAATGAAATCTAATGTTCCGATTCTCAAAGCCTCTCATTTCAAGTGGTTGGTTGGAAACAGCCATTTGTTCCCCGGGCCTGTAGAGGAGCAACCCCCTCCCAGGCCTCCTGCTGCCAATTACTTTTCCTTCCCCAATGACTTAAGAGAATCATTCCAATGGCAGAGCCATAGAAGTCAGTTTAGAGCCTAAAAAAAAAAAAAAAAAATTTTAATTGTTCAAGCGTTGACTGTTGAAGCGACATTCTGCTCTCGTTATTACGATCAGTTGGGGCGCATTCCTGAAGTCAGCGATGGCGTCCGGTTTCGTCCTCGGCTCACATTTTAATTCTCTAAGTCAGTTACATATGAAATGAGTTTTGAGTTTTCTCCATGGAACCAATGGACAGAGATGCCATTCAGGCATTCAGGTCAAGATATTAGACAACATCCCTTTAAGGTCTCAACGCGACATTTAATGGACTGCAGCATGCCGGGATAAAGCAGGAGCCCAGATGACAAGGGTGATAAGAAATCCCTTAAATCAAGAGGATGGGATAAAAACTTACACAGAGAGACAGATGTTATTTGTGGAGGCAGCTGCTGTGGTTCTTGTGAAATCAGGGTTACTGCTCTCTATACGTGAGGCTCAGTGAGCTAAGAGGGCCGATGCCCGGTGGGGGTTGGGTTTACCCGGTGACCCGTTGGACACAGCTCAAGACGGATTCGCTAATACCGTGACCCTCTGATCCACCTTTCAGGTGAGGTCTGTTATGTTTGCATTTATTCATTCGGCAGACACTTTTCTCCAGAGATACATGTATCTCGGAGTGGAGTAAAGTGCATCAGCGACAGATTAAGACCTTTAGACACAAGATTATCAATGCACTTGTGCGTCTGACATCACCATGTTGCTGGTTCACATCTTTCCAGTAGCTCCTATAGAAATGACATTCGGATAGGACATACATAGAAAATCATAGCATGGTGTCGGACTCATTTATGCAGCTGTCAGGAGATCAGGAGAGAAATGGCTTTGGAAGAGATGGGTTCAAGATCCTCCGTGACTGCTAGGAGGGATTCAGCAGCTCTGAGGGACACTGAGCTCATTGAACTACATCAAAGCCAGATCTGAGAGTTTTGATTTTGGACCCTTGTGAGTGGAACCACCAAAGAGCCATGGGCTGTGGTTCGCTCTAGGAATCCCACAGACCCCCATTTGGACGAGTCCCCCATCAACACCAAGCTGCACCACCCACTACCTTCTTCTTTAACTACACCCACACCAACAGACAAAGAAATACAGGCACAAAGTACAGTCACTTATGGTGCATAGGTGAGTTTGCAAAATGGGCACATGTCTTTAAAATGGACACACTTCCTCCCCCCCATCTTAAAGAACAAATTACAAGGTTCACAATGCGGCAATTTTTCAAAAAACCGACCTGGAGCAATGGTGGAAGGTAGGGCTGTAGAATATGCAGAACCCCGGGGGGGGGCAATACAGTCGAGCACCATCAAAGCAACAGAGATCGTCTTAAAGGGTAGAACGTGGTGATTTTCATCAGCTTCCAGCAGCTGTGCCGAATGCCTCACGCCGCCTGGCTCATGGGGGGCGCCAGTGTAATTTCCTCCCAGTTCGGGGCTCCTGGCCCTTTGTTGGCGCTCGCCAGGCGAGCTAAAGCCTTTTCACAAAACGGCTATTGATGGAGAACCAACATCCCCCACGGAAAGCTGGCAAAGCCCATCCTGTCCTGTTCTGCACCGGTGCCCTCAGGGGGTGATGGGGGTCCAATGGGACCCTCAGGGCTGCTTACTGTCCACACCCCCCCGTCCAACTAAACGCTGACCTCTAAACCAGCCGTGATCCCCAGAGCGCCGCCCCCCCCCGAACGGGGCCCGATCTGCAGCTTGAATTCCTGCCCAGTGAAATCTCTTTAGATTCACCCCGGGATCACTAATAAACCTTGAAATTAACTTTTCTTCCTCCAAACTGGAGTCAAGTGACTTGCTTTTGAAGTGCATTAAGGCGTCTGCGGTTTCTGTGATTAAATGGCCTCGTCTTCTGGGCAGGTACGAGCGCGGTACGGCACGGTGCGGCGCAGCAAGGTGGTTAAAGCACACGTGCGCATGTGGCTGGGATGGGGAAACAGGTGCACCCAAACGGTGTAACTCACCCTCACATCGCACAGCCCATTCTGTTACGGATGAACGTAAAGGCGCCGTCATTTCGCTTTCCACTAGTATGATCATCCAAAGGTGTCACCAAGAGGTCAAAGGTCAACAAAGGCCACGTTTATAACATAACACACCTTCGTACGACATTTCCCAGAACATCTCAGTGGTGTTTTAAATGCGTCTCCTCTTGTCACTTGCTGGAACGGTGTTCATTTAACTATTCTAAGGATCTTTACAAAAAAGTACAGTTTACTCCACCTCTACATTGCACACAACCCAAACTGTATTTCTGATCGAGGTATGAAACCTCTAATCCATAAGCTTCCTCCAGAGTCATGTGGTCAACTTGTGTCAAAGTTATTCTTTTTTTTTTTTTTTTTTTTTTTTAACTTCCAACAGTTCCAGAAGTTCCAGTTAGACCCACACCATAGCTGTGTTCCGGAATTCTGGAAGATCTGCTCACCTTTTCAGTTCTACTTGTACGGCACGACACGAGCGCTTCTGCTAAATAGTCAATTTTGGCCCTCGTTGCATTTACCTGCGTCTCTCTACGCATTTCCAGCTGTATTTTCTTATTGCCTCTATGTTGCTGTGACCTGGTTCTCATCATTTTTGAACTGAAAACAAAAATCTGGAATCCTTTTAGTTTCCTCCGGTATGATCATCCAGAGATGTCACAGCGAGGTCAAAGGTCAACATGGAACGGTTTTAAGGTAACGTACGGACCTTACAGCAGTAGCGGACACCACCCGAGTGCTGCGGGTCCGGTCACAAAGAGCGTCGTGTGTCGTACGGCCGGTCACGCACTCTCTGACGTGCAATCTGTGCAGAAGTGTTTAGTGTTTAATAATCTTTGCAACGGGGTAAATGGTGCTGACGACAGAGGACCGGGCTTCTGTGGTGAACATGCCAGCGGTCATAGCGCTGAGGGTGGGATGAAAAAGACGGCGGTCCACGGTGAAATGGGATTGGGAAGCTGGGCCGCGACTCACGTTTGATGTCCGAAGCGGAGAACAGGACCCCCCCCCCCCCCCCCGGGGTGGCAGGCGGGCCTTCCTGCAGGCGGATCTGCTCAGCACCAGCCGTTAAACCACTTTCATTTCAAAAGCTATGAAGCAAAACTAATACATCTAATCAAATAAGACTGAAGGCTTTTTCTTTTAGTCCATTTCCAGAGGGGGGGGGGAGGGAAAAAAAAAAAAAAAAAAAAAAGAGTCAAACTGTCTCCGCATGAGCTGTTTATGAGAAGCAGGGAGCTGCTGCCCCTATTTATTTAACGGTTTATTAAATATTTTAAAAAGGTCATCTAAAGATGGTTGTAAATAATGCTTTTGTGAATTCCTTCGAGTATTGCACGGTGAAACCGAGCTGCCAAGAGGGAAAACTGAGGTGGACATTCATTGCGGGACCGGTTCTCCGCAAGCAAATTGTTACACGTAACAGAAAAGTGCTTTGAGTAACTGCTACTTGATCAAATTTTATACTGCTTGTTTTGCTTGGAGGAATTTGTATCACAGGCAACGTTTGCATTTTTCGTTAACCGTTGCAACATCGGATAAAACCATCCGAAACCGGACAAAAGATGAAATATATAATGAAAATTAATTATTAAGGTTACTGAATACGTACAAACGTTTTACAACAAGCAGTAGCAAAAATTCAGCTCGGATTTGATTTAAAAACTATTTTGACAATATAATAACCCTGGTGACACACATCAAAGCAGATTAATATGTTTAAAATGTCACCCGTTACATCTATATATGTACGTCTAGCAGTGCTGCCGTTTCCTGCTTCTATGGCCATACAACGCAGATACACACCTACAACTTTACGGTTTGTACAGTTTTCGTCGCATTTCCTTCAAACTTCGATACGTCGTACTCTATTACTGTAATATCTGTTCTTTTTTTGTGTTCGCTACATGTGAAGGACAAGCAGCCCTGTCAAACTCCTTTATAGGTGCAGACATATTTCATTCATCAATTATCTTATAAATTCCTTATGATAAATGACTTTCTGAGCTGTGGAGTTATACCCGTTTTGTGATCCGCATTCATCAGAGACACGGGCCTGTGACCGAGTGCCGCAGATCACCGCTGCGGCCTCCGACCAGCAGGAGGTGAGACGAGTCAGAACTCGTTCTCCTCAGGCGCATGCCCTCTGTTGTAAGAGCATGCTCCTTCTCGGGGTTCGAGAGAAGCGCCCCCCGTGAGCAAACGCCCACTGGCTGTCAGAGCAAAGAGCGACGGAGGGATGCGTGAAAAGGACGATGCGAGCGAGATGCTCAGATGCTCCGTGGGAAACGGCGTCGCCCCACCGAGATGCTGAAGGACACATGGAAGAGTGGCCGTCCGCGACAGCGCACGGGACCCCCTGCAGATACAGCGCGACTGCCCCAGACCCCATGACCACCTGGCTCAAGAACTGATGGGGGGGACAGATGGGGTGTCTGGTCATTTCCGATGAGGTCTTCTCTTACTTTCAGTGGATTCTAAATGAGTGCAAAAGCAGCGTGGAAATATCAACCGTTCGTCGCATGCAAAGTGTTTTCAGTGGTGGGTTTCGAGAATTCGGGGTGATGCAAAACTACCTTAATCTTCCACCAAAAGCGGTTATTCAAAACAGCAGTAACTGTAGAGGGGCAGAGGAACATACCTGCTCTCATTAGTTCACGACCCACAGCTGAATGGAGCACAGCTATCGCTTCACCTAAGAGCACATGCCAGACATCCATATTGTATATCTGCTGTATACCAGGTTTGTACATCAAGTTGCTTGCTGTGATTTAACCATTTAATACACCAAGTTAATTTTAAGTGCAGTGATTCAAGGTAAATGTCTTGATCAAGGGTACTACAAATACAGCAGAAGGTGGGATTCGAACCCAGAGCCTTCGATCGTAAGGTGGCGGCTCTAACCGCTACAGCCTGAGGTTCGAGCTCGGTGGAGCTCGCAGGACTGAGAGGACAGAAGAGGTTGTGCAGTTGACAAGCAGCCCCCACCCCAGGCCCCCGACGCCCACAGGCCATCACCGTGAGTGACGGGGCAACCCGGGGGCTGAGGCGGGACTGCGGTGGGGAGGTGGGACGTGGGGCCGGCGGCCTCATCTGTGTACATTGAGGCTAGAAGCAGGGGAGGAGCGCCCCTCCCGGGGTGTCAAGTGATTGATGGGAGAGGAGAGAAAGAGGGCAGCTGTCACTCGGTGAAGCCTGGGGTGGGAGTGGGGGTCACCAGAACCCCCCTGGTGGACAGCAGGTCTAACAGGAGCAACACAAAGAGCAGCAGCACAACACAGCTTGTCGCGCCTCCACCTTTCAGGCGGAACCTTTTCCACACATGAAGCTCAAGACAGAACTTTCCCACATAATGGACCTATTTTTCCATCCTGTTCTTCACTCCAAAGTCTGTTTTTCGACAAGGTCACGCATAATGTGACAAATCGCACCCTAGCCCTAAGTTGTTCACGGGTTAGCGTCGGTAAAAGTCTTTGATGTAGCTGTAAGAAATTAAAATGCTTTATGAAATTTCATTTAATATTTCTGTTTGGTTACATTCATCTCTTCAGCTGATACTTGTGTCCTGAGCCACTTATAACAAAGTTACTTGGAATCATTAACCGCTTCATTCGGCTGGGTGATTTTCACTGGATCCATTCGAGGTAAGAACTTTGATCAAGGGATGACAGCAGGAGGGTCCAAACCTGCGTCCAACCGCTGCGGCACCTGCTGCCCCAGTGAGTTCTGCTTCCGCGGCAGTGTCCGACGTCAGAGCCCAGGGGATTATGGGAAGAGCGGCGAGACGCACGAGGGCGCGGCGGGCAGCTGCAGCCCGGCCCGCGGGGGGCATAAGGGCCGGGAGTGGCGCGTGCGGAGCCCGCCAGCCGGAGGACCCCGTGACGCACTCGTGCTGGGCTCCCGTCCGAAACCGTGGGCGACGCCGAAACCTCCCCCGGCCCAGAAATATGCAGTTATCCACATTCCTGACAGCTCATGCAATTCCGCAGAAACCGACCGCCCCCCTCCTCTCGTCCCCGAGCCGGCGGGCCTCGACCCACACGCACAGCAGGGCGGCCGCGGGGCGCTCCCAGCCTCCAGCCCGCGTGATTAATCGTGATTTAGGAGGCGGTTGCCATCGCTGTCAGGGAGCGGGGAGCGGTTTGTCTGGGATGGAGCCTCTCCAGCGGGGGGGCGCGATCTCACCTCCCGGCACAGCTGGCTCGCCCCACACGGGGAGGTGAGGACTGCGGGGCAGGTAGTGACCTGGAATGTGCAGGAGGGGGTGGAGCCTACATCAGGGGAGGGGAGGCGGGATCAGCCTTTGGCGTTCAGCCAATGAGGGAGGAGCCTGGTTTTCCACCCCAGACCATTAGCATAAGACTGCCTTTGTTAAGCGGCACCGGCTCCTCCAGGGGGACCTTTCTATCTTCTCCCTCCACAAATCATCCGTGAGGAAGCAGAACTTCTCGAACGCCGAAATCTGCAAATATCAATCTGCACAAACACAGAAATTAAATGAAGCTTTTGAATAAAAAAAAAACCTGGCGGCTTCGGAGAGACGTGACACAACTCAGTCACCAGTGGGGGCCGGGATTGTGACAGCATTGGACACTCAGTAGCACTGACCGCCCCGTTGGCATGCGCACGCGCACACACACACGTGAGCACCAGACACGGGCGGTCACACTAAGTGGCACGTCTGCCTCAACCGTGTCATCTATGCGCCGTAAAGCAGCTCCCCACAGACCTGACCGTCACGTCGCCCTGACAGGAGCGCCTGTGTCATGTTGTCACAAGAGTGATGCAAACTGTGTGATTCTATGGTACTTTGACATATATATCTGACATTTTTCTCCAATGTATACTGCTTTTCGCCATCTATACAGCGAGATAATTTCCACTGTATCAGTTCGGGGTAAGGACCTTGACCGAAGGTACTTCAGCAGGTGGTGGGATTCGAACCTGGATAATCTGAGACGGCGGTGAGAGCTGTAACCCCGACGCAACCTGCTGTGTGACTGTTAGGTACAGAAGGCAACCGAGTAAGAGCAGTGCATTGTGGGATATTACAAGCCATAAAAGAGGTCTCCCCATCTCAGCTCGGTCTCCCAGCTCTGGTCGCTTCCCAAACCTCTCACCCTAATTGAACCAACCGCGGAAAGCGGACCAGAGCCAAACTTGCGGTTAACTGCCCCGCCTCCCCTCCACCCGCCGGTTCGAGGGCCGTTTCCTGCACCCGGCTCAGCAGCCAACAGCAGTTCCCGCCACGCTGCAGAGCGCGTGCTCCGTGTCAGAGTGCGAACGCGCGAAAGTGTACGTGACGAGAGAGCGCCCACGCGTGCCGAGATCCGTGTGGTACTCACCCCCCCCAACCCCGCCCCCTCCGCAGCGGAGGAGGTGGCGAGACGAGTGAATCTGGGTGTAGCCAACGTCACCGGGTGTCAGGCCCGCAGGCAGCCAACGCACACACGGTGGAAACCGCGTGGCTCAGGTCACTAACATGTTAACATGCGCTAATCACGTTAATGCCCGAGCAATCAGAGCGTGCTGAGCTTTTCTTTCTTTAACCCCTTCTTTCACTGTCTGGTACTCCAGCTGTAAAGGAGAAATATAGTAATGTTCATTTTCATCAACCGTAAACTGGCCTCTGATTCCAGAAGAACCAGACAGAGGGGATTATTCCCTGCTGAGGGACCCCTGATGTCCACATACCCCACTCCCACCCCCCACAGGCCTCGTCCATCATGTCCTGCAAGGACACCATCCACCAATCCCCGCCCCCTAGTGATCCTGCATTCACTTCATCCTCGGACTCCAGGTACACGAGGAAAGGGGGCTGCCTAGTCGCCCCCAGGGAGTGCTGCTGCCCACATCTGGACTGGAGACCCCCTGCAGCCCCCCATCATCCCACCTGCTGTCCCACACAAGGTTTCGTCTCAGTAGGCGGAGCCTGTTCTCCCACTGAAGTGCCTGAGTGACGAATCTCACTCATGCTCACTGTGACCAGACCAGAAGGCTCCTACAACCCCATGAAGCTCCCAGCGACCCCGACGGACAGTCCGTCACGCACAGTCTGCGCCCTTCTTGTTAATAACATGATTATTACTGCCCGACTGCAGGGGGACTGAGTGGCACCGCAACGGTACAAGTGATACTTTTCGATATATTGATTTTATGCACCAAATCAACCAGCGACCAGAAGTAATACACAAACTCGCAGGCCGACATTAACACAGCCAACTGGACCTGCCATTTGTTCATCGAGTCCTCATTTAGCTCACGCGAGTTTTTGATGACTTCATTATACTGATTATTACCAGGTGATGTGATGTAGGTATGCAAAGCAGAACATACTCTGAAACGCTACATTTTCACATAATTCAGAGGAAGCTGCTCTTATCCTTTGACTGTAGAGGTTTTTGTTACTGCGAAAAATGACTTTATACTTTGGTATAATAATTAAGAGCAAATGTCTCCCTCGTGTGGACAAAATGTGCAACTGCTGCTCTCACAGCGCAGTGTGGATACCATTGGACACACAGGGGACACAGAGGACAGATAGGGGGCCAAGAGGGTTTGTGCCACTTGCCTCCTCTGATGTCTCTGCATCTCAAACAGCCGAAACTTCCAGTGAGCTCATTGCTCGTGCTGAGCTGTAACTCCACAAAGAATTTAAAAAAAAAAAAATCTCTTGCAGATGAATCACATGAACTGTTTTCTTAGTTTACAAGCACAACTGGGTCGAGAAGTTCGTTCGCAGCTCAGATTGTTTGCAAATCAAAAGTTGCTTTCACCAATCATTCACACTCACACATCCCTTGAATTTGTTGATGGTTGCATTCTACTAAAACTTAAGCTAAAACTTCAATAAAATCAGTGTAATTTAACTTAGAAAATTGTTTTACATAAAACCACATGAAATTAAAGTACAAAAATGATCTGCAAGGCATTTTATTTAAAACAATAACAACAAAAAAAATCCTTTCACTAGTGAAAATTCAAAAAAAAAAAAAAAAAAATTGTAGTTTCCAGAACTTTCCAGTCAATCTAGATTTCTACCAGATTTATCCCAGGTGTGTGTGCAACATTCATCGGTTCCTGGCCACTTTCCGCAGACAACAAACAAAGCTCAATGTCCCTCAACATATGTATGAGGTTGAGTCTGTAAAGCTATAATATATTAAAAAAATACTTTTGACCTTTTAAAACGTTTATATCAACTTTGAACGACATTGAAATGAAAAGAAAGCGACTGAAAATAGTCATCTCCACAAACTCCCGCTCAGTGTTAACTGCTGACCAGTTTGTCCCAGAAACGTGCAACGCTCATTGTCTTACTTTTGATTACAGAATCCTGCAAACACCAGACACGAGCTGTAAACACCGTGGAAGAGAGTTTGATGGAGATGGACCAACAACGGCTACGGAGCAGAAATGTGTAAAAGTGCAAAGAAAACACTTTGTAAATCTAAAAAAATGTTTTATATCTTTGAAAACCTTACATCTTTCACATTTAACTCAAAGTTCTGAAACGCAACCAAAGAGAGGACCAACTCCTCCTGACCAAAGCAACTCAAAGTCCTGCTTTGGAGAACATCAGCAGGGCACCTCTCCAGCTCCAAGACGTGTACCATTTCCGTTCGTATATAAAAACGAGAATGTTGATGCAAAGAAAAGCATCATTCAACCGTGGAACGAACACTGAACAGGAAGCCGACCGCAGTTTTCGTTAAGAATCGGCGTGTCCCTTAGGAAAAGGCTTCTTTGCGCCTGCTTTGGCGTCTGCAGAGCCACAGATCAATGCCAGTTACACCATATCCATATTTCTGAAGATGATTTCATCGTCCTTGTGATGATTTCATCACTGTATCATGACCTCCCATTATGAAAACACTTATTTTCTGCACTTCACTTTCCAGACAAGTGGTGCTCCTGCCACCAAGGGGGTGACACTTTATAGCGAGATAAAATTCTCAGGTCCCGCATTAAGTCGGCGTCGTCTGGTCGGCCTCGATTACGGCTCAGCCGCCCGTGCGAGCGCCCCCTACAGGCAGCAGTGGACTCCAGGTCTCGATCGGACGGTAGAGCTCACGCGGGATTCGTGCCCTCCCACCCCCTCTGGGGCAAGCGGTGTCACTGATGACAGAGCAGCTCAGGAATGCTGGTCAGGACGTGGACGCGGGACTGGGGATTTCCCCCGTCTCCACTTTCCTTCGCTGCGCCTTCTGGACGCTGCAGAGCACCAGGCCACATCGCAATTTTGCCTAAAATAAATCCCTGTTCCCGTTCAGACGACCGCACGGAGCTGAAGAACCGTCCACATCTCGGGTTTCCTGGAGCAAAGGTCTGTAGGAGGCATCTGGAGTAACGCAGGGTCATGTGGGTCAAGAGAGAACGCTCAGCAGCACTCTTCCGTTGCCTCTGAGAAACACGTCCTGCCGTTGCTCAGTTACTTGTTTACTGGGTTCGTCTTCTTCAGGGAGGGAGTCGGAACTTTCCGTAATCCCACCAACGGCCAGATCTTACAGTTATGGGGATTTCACCAGCTCTGCAAGTGCTCCCTTCAACCTCCATCGCCAAACCCCATTAAAAGGTGCTCAAGCAAAGTGAGGTCAGGGTCAAAAAAAAGAGATGGCAGCTTCAGCCGGGTGGAGGATACGTGGTCTCGGCGCCTGGCCAAAACATCTCACGTGAGCATTGATTTAGTGCTCGAGCTTCGTGGTCCACCCTGCAGAGCTCTCAGTAGGTGCTCACCATGCACCATCTACGCATCCATGGCTTTATGGACTCACGTGAGCAAAGGAGAGCCCGCAAATGCACATGCTGCTCCACTTGAAGAACCCATGAAACCTCCCCGTGGGTGGAAGCGCTTTGATGGCAAAAAGCTCTGTTCCCATAAGATACGACCACGTGTGAAACGTGAAAGTTATTAAAGTAGATTTGGGTTTCCAGTTGGGACCAGAAGGAGGAGGACAGAAGCTGGAGGAATCTTCCATGACAACGCAGCTCTTCTCAGCACAAATGCAGAACGGAGAGCAGCTGGAAGTGGAACCACTGCAGACCTGTTTTGTTCTCAACAAGGTTTCTTTCATGCTTCCATTTACATTTATCTTCTTCAAAACAACTCAGAAGGGAACTTCACAAGAGCTTCAGATATACAGTCAGTCCAACGCAACAGTAGCCACACACACAACTGACTGGAGATACGGGGCTGATGGTGACAGATACTGTGATGGAAGTTTATGCAGTTGTCAGGAGTTCAGGAGAGGAGCGGCTCTGAAAGACATGGGTTTGAGACCCTTCTTGCATGTTGGGAAGGATTCAGCAGCTCTGAGGGACGGAGGGAGGTCATTTCATCACATCGGGGTTGAAAACAAGAACCCGTGGACCTATGATTTTGAAGCCCTTGTGAGAAGGATCACCACACACCTAGAAGCAGAGGGGCACGGAGCTCTTTTTGGCCTTCGAGGAGTGGTCAGGTCCTGCAGATATTAGGGGATACCGTACATTGGTCAGTTCCAGCTCTGGGAACAAAAACTCAGCTTTAACAGACCCAATTCAACCTCCCACTTGTTCATCAAGTCCTCCATTCGTGGACCTGCGTCTATCACACCTGGGCAGCACTTGGATTCCCAGGAATGCGATTGCAAACACTTATCGATTAATAAAATATTTACCATCCTAAAATGGTGCCAGCATCAAAGAATAGGGTGGGGAGGTCAGTGGTGAGCTCGCGACCATCCTCTTCGCCCTTCGCGCTGATCTCTTTTCAGTGACATCACAGTGATGGGGCGGCAAAAAGGCCAGCGGGTCCCATGTGGGGCCAGAAAAGACGTCTCTTCGGGGCGTAACGTGCAGGAGACAGTCTGTGGTGGGTTTGCCTGCCTTCGTCCCGGCGCTCAGAGGGTCCTGTCGAGTGGGGATTCCCACTAGAACAGCGCGCCGGCCCTTTTGTCGACGGTTTCTGCTCCGTCAGCCTGGGACAAGGGTGCCATTAAGCGGGGGCCGGCGCACAGCGCACGTGGGACAATGAGGGCGACACAGAGGCCCGGCCCTCGGACAAGCAGGAAACAAGCAGTACAGGCCTGCGGGAGAATGGAGTCACCCGGCCGGCATCACCGAATACATTTACCTACCTCAGAGCCCATTCACCGCACGTTTTTTGTTTGGTTTTATGCCGGGGGAGGGAAAAGTGCGGGATAGGAGATGGGACGGAACTGGTCTCCGTGGCAACCAGCTCAACAAACAGCATGTCCTCCCGCGACGGGGGTGAGCGAGGAGGCAGCAGAGGCCGTCGAAGCCGTGTTCCTGAGATAAGGGGCTGTGAGAATCGGGGGTGACCCTCCCCCGTCCCCCGTCCTGTCCACATCCAGCCGGGGATCTGAAGACCAGGTCCTCGTTCTCGGGGTTTGCGTAAAGAATGAGAGCTGTCTCAGAAACAGCTTCCTCAACGAGGCGGCAGTTCGGTTTTAATTAGCAGAACAAGTGTCTCGCCGGGAGAGCTTCTCTCGCTGGAGGGTTTGTACACAGTCACGACGGAACTGACAACAACAAGTTCCCAGGACAACAGACTTACCACGTTTACCACGAGAGCCCATTGAACTCCAAGAGGCAAATGGACAAAGTCTCCGGGCTCCGAGCGACCGGCACCGCCTCCATCCATCCTGTCGGTCGCTGCATACTTTTTGTTCACCTCAAAATGGACACACACACACACACACACACACACACACACACACACACACACACACACACACACACACACACACACACAAAACAGCTGAGATTGAAGAGACCGAGAGTTAGCCGTCAACACACGCCTGCAAATGTTCAAGGGTTCGAGCCACAATCTTACACCAGTGGGTGGAGATCGCTCTGCGAAAGGGCGGCAGGGTGCCATCCATGGACGCTTGGGAAATTTAATGGATTTCAGAGCTGGAGCCTTGAGACGCAAAGAGTCTCAGCACTGGGAGATGAAAGGTGGACAATGACTTGTCAGCGTGATTCATACACTCATTCATCAAGTGTCAATAACTGTGTGTCCAGTGCAGGAGCTCAGTGGTCCAGAACCTGCCCTGGAGGCATAAGGCGTGAGGCAGGGTACACCGTGAATGGAAGCTCAGTCATTTACTCGCTATACAAACACACACACACAATTTAGAGACATCAGTGACCTGAAACATCTCTTTGGACTGGGGGAGGAAACCCAAACAAACACGGGGAGGACTTGCAAACTCTACACACTATGACTGATTCACCCCCACAGGCCAGGAGCTGTGAGACACCAGCGCTACCTGCTGTGCCGCCGTGCTGCCCCAGGTCAGTGTGACGCCACATGAAACCTGCACTGACGTTCAATGAGCGTATTTAGTTACGTGTGGACATAAGAGATGTGTGTGGTTACTGCGGTTGGAGGCAAGCCTGTTCAAAGCTCAAAGAGCGCACTGTATCCCAGGATAGATTTGTTCCCCTGCAGAGCTCTTACAGGTGTCCCGGGACCACGATCTACCCTGCGGGGACATCGCATGTCGAACCCTGGACCAGCTGGAGCGAGCGTGTCATCTGTGGTCCAACCCAGCAAGTGCGTGTGCATGGCAGGATGGGACTGGGTCCTGCGGGTCACGGCCAGGTCAGGCTACGCACGGACAGCCCATCAGACGCCGAGTCGCTTCCCGAGGGGCACGAGCTCAGCGGATCTGCTTCCTGACGTCCGCAGGCCCGTGTCCCCAGATGCCCCCCTGCTATGGTGCGTCACGAAGGCCATTGCTGCAGAGGAGCATCTGCTTCCCGTTCCGCAGCCGTCTGCAGAGGAAACGTGGCGGCTGCTCACTCCGGATGCTTCCGGCATTCCCCGTTTGGGCCGGGAGAGCTCCCGGCAATCCCAGCCGAGCGAGAACCGTGAGTCAGAGAAGAACGGTGACGTCTTGGAAACGGTAGTTGTTACCATCCTTGTTGAGAGGTAACCGAACTCCGACGCAGACTTTCCAAAACCCCCCAGCGTTCTTCTAATACGCACTTAAGGGCTTTGGCGGAGGGATGCCGGTTCTCTGCAATTCCTCCCCCAGGACACGTGGGCCGTTATCTCGACAGGCCCATCTGTGGGCAGCCGGAGAACCCGGCATATCCGTCAGGCTTCCGTCCAGGATCCCTCACCGCCTCCCACAAGTCCCGTTCAGGGCCTCCAGAATGGGCATCTGTTGAGTATCTCCACAGCTTTGGATGTGTTCACGAACCAACGCTTCACCCTCTCGGTCTGCAATCCCTTTTTTCCAATTTAAAACATACAGGACAGACCCATCAAGGACATTCTTACACTTCTGTGGAAAAAAAACTCTCATCTGAAGACGTCGTTCATGATTTCTCACGTTCTCGGAACCCATCACAAGTTCAACAAAAAATTGCATGTAATTTTGGGGAGACCTCTGGCATCCTCGGCTGTGACGTGACCTTGCAGAAACATTATGGTGACCTGAAAAGGGACACTTTAGCTCACGAGCGCCTGTCATGGGGTAATTCTGTAGGAGTTCGGCCCGGTGGGGGACCACACGCTCCACGGCTGGGAGGTAGAAGATATAAGCGCTGGGGGAATCGCTCCTCAATGCTGCCGTTCAAATCCGGCCACAGAGTCGCTTGGGTCAATGAGCGAGTGAACGAGTGAACTGGGTATCCTCCAAGTACTCCGCATTCCCCCAGCCAGTCTTCTCCACGATATTAACACTCCCCAATACATGGCTAACGACAGAAGTAACAACAATCCAGTTGAGCTCCACAGAGTAGGAGGACCTGCGCCGAGCGGGAGGGCGCACCTCCCAAAGCCCCGTTGTCGTCAATTAGGGAGGATAACAAACGAGGATGGGGAGGACTCACGTCCCGAGAGGTGCCCTGTCGCTCTCTTTTTAATTATCGGTAACCTGGAGACTCCACCACGGGTCTGCAAATGAGCTCATGTCTCCCCTCTCCTCTTCCTGGGCCTGGAGGCTCATTATCAGCGTGAGTGTGCCCCCGCCCTGACGGGTCCCCAGATTAATGACCGGTCGCCGATTTTACTTCCCTCTCCCACTAATCAGGAAATGGCAGCGGGCAGTTTAACGATTAGATGCGGTGGGGTCGGCCCACGGGGGCCAGAGCCTGCACAAGGCCTGCAAACCAACTTAATTGCTGCTTCTGATCAGGGATCAACAAGGTCCTGCTGGCATCTGCTATTAAGCAAAGCCAAGTTGGCCTGGAGTTGCTTCGGAAGGTATGATGTCAAACACTTCACCACGTAACGTACACGCTAGGCTTGTGCTCCTCGTCATCTCCGTGGGCCCTCAATACAAGGTAACTGTTGGGCTTCCTCACCTTGTTACACAAATGGGCGTGATAGTAGCACAGCAGAGCCCCACATGGGGCTTCAACCCAGGAGCGTTGAGACCCCAACTTGAGCGTGTTGACTATTTACCTCGTCTGCCTCCCTGCGGTAGTATTTACAGCCTGCTAGCAGCATTCGGTAAAACAGCAGGCTAACGTCGTCAGGCATGGGCTTGACAAGCAAACCAAGTAAATTATTAGCTCCTCTAATGGGAATATAGCAAGAAAATGAAGGTCCCCTCGGGCCTAAAACCCAACCACGACGTGGCCTATTCCAGCACATGGCTTCGCATCGTCTTATTGGCCTTTGGCAAGGGTTGGGTATGTAGGGTCAGAGTGTGTGCAGCCTGCAGTGTCGCGGTGACCACAGGGGACTAAGGTGGTCCACAGGGGGTCCTGGAGCATGACTGCTCACCTCAAACCCCTCCCCAGTCTGCTAGCTCTGCTGTAAATAATTGAGCTGAAGTGGGAGTCACCAGTTAAAAATAACAACCTCCTGCGTCACTGGCCGTAAAGCATGACAAACCTGCTTCCTGGAAGTGTCTCACCAACCACGTGCTCCCATGAGACACCCAGTCCCTGGGGTCTGGGAGACCAAGCAGTTAAGCCCAGTCGGTGGGTTTGAGAAGGACCTCCACTGAGGCCACAGAGGATAACATTTCAAACGCTGCTCATTGCTCTTACAAAATTGTCTCAGAACCATTTCTGAATGACAAAACGGTCTCAAATTCAACTTTGTGAAGAACTGTCCCACAAGTGTGGTGTTTCCCATTGACTGAGTCTGAATCGAGGTGGTTTAAGAACAACCTGTGAGGACCCAACCTCAACACAGGAGCTTGGTTGTTGTGGTTCTTCAATGTTCTCCAACATCTAGCTCCCATCACCCCAAACACACGTGGATACATGTGGACACAGAATGGCCAAAACCTTAGTTGATTCCGATTAACATATCAAAAATGAAAAGCATGGCCAGCCGATGTCATCATCACACAGCAGATGGGGCGTCATCACTAGACATTATGATCAAACATTGTGACTCAGAAGTAATGTGTGGTTGATGGGATGGTCGCCAATCCTGAGTTGGTAAGTCGCATATGTTGTAAGTTGAGGACCACCTGAAGCGCATCGGGGCAGCAAACCGCCTTGTACGGTATGACCTTTCTGCCTATTCTACACCCTCAGCTTTTTCTAATAGTCAGTGCTGTCGGCTACATCTGAAGTCACTCACAGTTCGACTTTGCTCTCTCATTAAACTCCGCGTGAGATGAACCGCCTGGCCATGTAAAACACACCACCCGTCGTCGCTAGGAGGATTCCGCCAAAGGGAGTTCCAGGAAGTCCATCAGCTGCTGCTCCTGAAGACATGGCGAGGAGCCCAGCTTGTTAGCGCCGTCTCCCGAACCACAACAGGCCATCTGTGTGGGGCGACACACACTGAGTCACGGGCCCCGCGGGGCACAAACAGGCACTGCCCAGCGAGGACGACCCGGAGGACAGGAGGGACCGACTGTTGAACAGCTCGAACTTTCCTTGATTTCGGGATCATCCGACCTCATATGGTTAGAGTCTAAGAAGTCGCGGTGAGAGCCGTTGACCTTCTTCTTCATGAAGATCTGACCATTATTATGTGAAGTTCTACAAAGACAACAGAAGAACTTGGGGTGCTGTTACATGATTTCTTTCCTCACCATGGTTCGGGGGACAAACTCAAACCTAAACACGGCTTGACAGAGCCTATGGGATGGATCTAAAGCCCTAACGAATCCCCAGCACAAAGATGGGGAAACAGGAGCTTAAACGACATTCCATTACGCATATGCAATGCAAAGTGGAGAGATAAGGCAACCAGTCCGAAGCGTTCGCGTACAATTAGCATCACTTTGTAAGAAGTACAACGAGGGCAGACAACATGCCTATTCTGCTCCAGCTTCTGTGACCGAAGGTCATATCCAATTTTAGGCGGACAAATGGAACGTGGACGTTTAACTGTTGTAAATATTCCAGTGTTTTAAAAATGCACAGTCTCAGCCGGCTACTTAGTATGTAGATGGCAGGTCTTTTGTGTATGTTGTGAACGTCCCAATCTGCATGCAGATGTGGAAATGCACAGTGCTCGGAAAATGGTTGGGGTTCATCTTACTGAAAGGCGTGAAGACATTTCTGGTCTCTCTTCAACAGCATGCCATCATTTCCTGGGGGGAAGAAAAAACGGTCCGCTGACAATGAGCAAATAGATGAGAGCCTGTGAGCTTCTGTGAGGTCTTCTGTATCGGCTTAACAACTGATGAGAGATCTAACACGCATATGTTCTCCTCCATGTGAACATTCATAAAGGTCATATTTCAAATTGCTATATGTTATCTCCTAGAGTCAAAGCCACTTTCATGAGTTTCCCATTTAAACACCAAACCAGATTGATGAAGGACCCCATCTGAACTGGAGGTGTATCACCAGCTAAAAGTCACTGCCTGGATGTGAAGCCTGGTACGTCTGGTTCTTCTCATTTTGAAACAGAGCTGGAAGTGACTTCAAATTGTCGTGAGGCAACAAAATGAGACACAGTGGTCCATCCAGCTCCATACCTCCCGAAGCCAGCCGAGAGGAAGGTCGGCTTTGCCAGCGTCATGTGTGTTTCATTACGGTGAACATTTGAAGAGGGGCTGAAGGTCATTCACAAGTTGGCCAGCTCTGAAACTGAGCTCCCTCTTTGCTGGCAAGCCTGAGATTTTGCGTTGTTTGAGAACTCAGCAGTCGAGTAATGTCACAAGACCGCCTTTGGTCAGGCCACGCAGAGGCACTTAGACGGTGAAAGGAAGTCCTCAGAGAGAGCGATCACAGCCTCTCTCGTGACAGAGCAGCTGCACTACGGATACACTTTCACCCCGGCTACACAGATCCCTTTGGCGAGATGTTTACCTAAAGGATGAGTCTGGAGGGTCACTCAGGGTCGCTGAGTTTACCTGCGGGCCTCATAGCACCCCATGAATATGCGCATAATCCCCTCCAGCTCTCAACCCCCTGCCACATGCTTGTGGCTTGGTTCTCCTCCATCCATAGCAACTTTTGCTGCACAAAAAACGTGTCTGCTGTCACGAGACAGGATGCCTCTTCTTGGCCCTCCCCCCAGAGCATTCATTTAGCAGCCTCCATTGATTGTTCCCTCCATCCATTTTCATGCGAGTGCTGTCTAATACACTGAGGTCTTATCCTTGTGTGGGAAAGAAACATCTGACACAGGGTTTTTATCCTGCATGTGCTTGGGAAGAAATGCAAAACCATGAAGGCCCAAATAAGATCCACCACTAGAAGCTGGACACCCTCATTTGTCCTTCTTCTTTTTCAAAAAGTGACAATTTATATTAACCTCCACCATTATGGCAATGATGTCATTTTGTTTACTTTTCTGCTTTTACACTTGACTGATTTCTAAGGAGACGCAAAGATGGCCACCACTGTCATTCAAATCTCCACACCCAGGATTAGCTGAACCTCTACATTTATTCGAGCGGAGACTACCTATCTGAGAAAAGCATGACTGTTTCATGCATTTTAAATTATCTAAAAAGGGAACTGTTTCGATTAATGAAGGAAAAAAAAACCACCAATGGGCAAACAGTCGTTCCTGAACTGTGTGGCATACATTAATTAGTGTCACAAATCAGGTAATGGGATTTTTTGGGCCACGGGGGGGTGGGAGGTGTGGGAGAAGAATGAGGTCACATTACTTTTGATTTATGCTTGTATAGAACATCGGTGGAAAGGGGACGGGTCAAAGGCTGACCTCTAACCTGGCTGAATCCCCTTAGAAGCAAGTCAGCAAAACATCAAGATGCACCAAAATCACCTCTAAACCATCAAAAGCTCAATATAAACCGTTTTTACCAGTCTCACTGTCCCAGTAGCTCTTCACTTTATTAAATTCTACAAACTTATAGCCATCTTAGCATCCTAGCACTTCATAGTATATGCTCCCTAATGGCCTAAAAAAAAAATGCTGAGATGACTTCCCTGTCAGTGTCTGCTGGGGAAAATAGCTGTCACCCCAAGGATGGCCAATAGAGGACATATGGCCCTGAAGTTGTAAGAAGTACATGTGTTTATGACCTAGGAGACACAACTTCATGCATAAAAGATGGAGGCAAATAGAAGACTGCCAGTTGTGTGCAGCTTTTCACTCAAGGACAGGAGTAATACACACCCTTGGAGTGGAACCTACAACCTTCTGTAGCACAAGCCTACTGCCACTCCTGGGCTGCTCACAGAGGATAGGTAGCATGCAGCCCCTTCTACCCCATGACCGGCACACAAGGTTCCCCACTACTAGCCTGTTCAGGCAACACCGCCAAAGATGTCCAGCCCCTGAATCACCGGAACTGTTCACCAAACTGGAGATCCTTGGGAAAGGAGGGAACAAAAGCCCAAAAAAGAGGGGGCAGCTCCTCGGGGCTGGGGGGCGGGATGGGGCTTTGTGGCCGTCTGCTCCCATTCTGCACGTAACATGTCTCTACTAGTCATCAGCTTCTCTGTGTCGCCTACATAATGGGTCAAACACAAGCCAAACAAGCCCACCATCAGTTAATGTGATGTGCTTGGTCAACGCCCCGCAGCCCACCAAGGTGCTGGCTTCTTCAAATAGCTGAATGAAGTCAAAGCGTAGGGCCTGTAAGAAAATTAAGCCTATTTTCTAGGTCGTCTCAGATCTCTTCCTGTCCAGAAGGACGGATGGGAGCTCAATTTCCCCAGTGCAAAAGAGGGGCAGCTGTAATAGTGAAGGGCCAATGGGTGGGAGCCCTGTCCAAGTGACAGCCTAGAGACAGACACACATGCCAGTGGGACTGCATAGAAAAGAAAAAAATAATAAATCACTTTATTTAACATCCAATCGCGTACCCATTCTGTGGTACAATCAAGTAATAAATAAGACCAATGGACCATGACATGCAAGGCATAAGAAATCGAAGATGGAATACTGTAATATGAAGAATTAAATCTTCCACACTTTGCCAGGGAGGGACTGCCCTTTGACGAGTGGAGGTGTACGGCACCAAGTGACCTGACACCCTAACCTCCTTGGCAAAAAAATGGGCAACAGCCAGAGAAGCAAAGACCACCTCTCGGTATCAGATCAAAATGTCCAAGCGGAAAGAAGAAGAACAATGGTATGGTATTTATGGTATTTCTCCCTCTTGAAATAATCTGGAGAGTGTCACAAGTGCTACAATGGAAAAAGAGAAAGTGCAATTTTTCAAAGCCATCATTCCTTAAACAGGAGAGCATATGTGCAAACCTGGAGATAACATGTTCACACAACACACAACATATGATTCCCAAATATATATTATCTATAAACATATATGTCAGCAGAGAGGGGGTGGCCTGCATCTGGATTAAATGAGTGTTTAAGTCCCCCATTTCCAAAGTGGTCAAGTGTTAAGTGTCAGAAACAGAAGACACTATGCTTTTGGCTAACACCATATTATCAACAGGATGATGAATCAAGTCCCGTGTTCCTGCAGAGAGTAGTTTTTGTAAAGCATGGGATACACCAATATAAGGACCGATGCCAATGGCACAAAAATGGCTAATAGCTAAACAACACTGGACAGGAAGCAGCATCCCCACAAGTCAAGAACATGTTTCTGGTTTAAGGCCAATGGGTATAAGGTTCTATCAGTTGGGAACAGCAGATATATGAGCAAAACTGTATTATAAATACACCAGAGCGTCCCCTTGTACTGCAATAGTTTAGTGTTTCTCTTGACCATCACTAGGTGATGATGAACTTCTCCAAAGGCTCAAAGCCCAGGAGCAACGCCTGTGCAGCCCAACAGGCCCAGTGAGAGGCGTCAAGAGAGAGAAGACCGTGAGCTACCTGGGCACAAACTTGGCCGTCAGTTTACACACACGCCAAGGGTAGCTGAAATTTTGGTTTGTTAAACAAAGCCACCAATCTTGCTAAAATCAAACAGAACAATCATAAACAGGTGGACTGTAATTTGTGAAGGTGTGTCAGGGACCAGCTTGTCCTCCAAGAGCAGTTCTTATTTTGTTGATCCATGGGACTGAAGGTGCTGAAACAGAAAAGGGGAAGAACTACTTTGGAAAGAAGTACATGTTCAAACAGGGCTTGTAGAATGCAAAGAGGTCACCGAGGGCCACTGTCCAACTTTATCAACAGTTTTCCACCCTTTAGATTTCGTGCACCTCCCCCTATTCCCAAGATTAACACAGTAAGAAGAGAAAAATCCTTTTTAAAGAGGGTCGATATACCTGCATTGCTCTACTTCTCCTGGCGAAGGGCTTCAATGAAGGCTTCAAGCTTCTCCTGAATTTCTCGTACTTTCTCTGAAGAGCAGACAAAGGCATTAAATATTACTTATTTTTTTTCCCCAGATATAGTCCTAGCCATATTTTCTTTGCAAATCGGTGCACCTCCAGCCACTTGTAACCATATGGAACCCAGAGGTTACCCAGGGACAAAAAGCCATCTTAACCAACCCCAATATGAGACCTAAACATACAATCATCCATCAGGTGGCCATACATCACTGCTAATGTACACAATCTACAATGGAAGCCCCTAAAGTGTGTGCTAAGGATTTCAGTCACACTTTCTGAACTGAAGACCCAAATGCCTCCAAAGTCCTCACTAGGCCCTGGGGAAAGACGATTAGGAATCAATCTAAAACTACAAGACTCACATCACTGCTCATACACTCATCAAAACAAAAATGTTATCAGCCAACGAAAGGCTGATTCCACAGGAGGGTGAAAAACGGCATGGGCGAGGACCTGCTTTGGAAGAACGTGCTAAAGCAGCTACCGTTCTGGGAATGGAAAGGAGCGACTGTGTTTGAAGTGCTATCCCACTGAAGCACTGTTACACAAGAGAGAACACAAGAGGTGCAGTGTGTAAAAAACAGCCCTTTATGTTGGCTGCCATCTGTGTTATTAAGGCAGGAATGCAGCAAAGCGACAGTGAAAAGGCTGAAACAAACCTTTATTTGTGGCCTGAAGAGATGTGACGCACAGACACAGAGCTCCGCTCTTCTACGTTACCTCCGCGTGGTGGGGAACCAGTAGCCATTGGGATCCCTGTTTACCTAAGAGATGAGCTTTTCGATACATCGATTCATGGGGTTCCCTTTATCTGGCCATGAATATTCCCATAATCCCCTGGCTTCTATCCCAGAAGCCCCTTTCAGGCACACTGTTTGGGATTTCTGCCATTCAGGGAAAGCCCCCTCTCACCCCTCCCCCAATCTCCACATGAAATGATATCTCTTTCATTCATTCACACTTTCTTGGGGCCCTAAGCCTCCCATATGCCCCGTGTGGCAGGAACTGCTAAAGCCTGTAATTGACCTGTAATTAGGCTGTGACACAGTGTGGCCAGGGATAATGGCCCGGCACCAACGCTCAGGGAGGTGGGCACCCAGGGACACCCCAGGGAGCCTGGGACCTCGCGGGCCGAAGACTGGGAGACAGCGGGAATAAAAGACGCCTAATCCATTTATTACAGTGGCCCCTTCCAGTGTAGGAGAAGGGAGCGGTTCGTGAAAATGAGAGCTTTTATTGAAATCTGGTAACAGAGTAACGTTGCAAATTGAAGGCATGGGTCTACAGAGAGAAGGAGCGTGAGATCCAACACACCCAGGGGGGTCACAAATGAGACTTCTATGGACAGGCAATGAGGGTGGCCAGGCCTGAACCTTTACAGATCTACACAGCAACTGTGGCTGCATTGCATCTGCATTAGGAGAGCAGCAGGCAAAGGTGCAGCTAGCAGCTAAATCCCACTACTACCACCATCACTTCGACACACCCCAAGCTGGAGGCAGGACAAAGCAGGCAAGGTGAGGGGTTTGAAAGAGTTACATGGAACAAGTGAACTACGTATATCTAGAAAGTTTATATGCATCTGTTGTACACACGCACATACTACCAGCATCAAGATATGCAGCCAAACGTGCACTTAAGAATTAGATGTGTAAAACATGATGCAGTTTCAAATCAGGTGAACATTTAACCCATTTCTCTGACAGTGTAATCCATTTCTTAATATGACATTAAGAAATGCCTACTCAAAACAAATGAACCTCTGTGTCCATAAAAGAGCTGCACACTATGCTACTACAATGACCAGTTACTGAAACCACTACATCCACTGGTCATTAAATTCAAAGTCAGGGCCTCTTCTGTATTCCACAAATTCCTGTAGAATCTGAAAAACCACAAGCTGCACACACAAGGTGCCGCTGTTATTTTGCGACCATAACGACCTAACGTGGTTCTTCATCCGATCAATAATTCTTCTCTTGCTTCCTGGGATGACTGATCTTAAAGCAAGGGCACAATGGGGGTCTTTATCTGAGCAGCAACGGTTCAGAAAGTCCATCTTAGCGCTTGCTTCGTTTGGCCCTTAATAACCTCTCTCCAGGTGTGCAGAGAC
The DNA here is from genome assembly GCF_900964775.1 of Scleropages formosus. NCBI lineage: Eukaryota > Metazoa > Chordata > Actinopteri > Osteoglossiformes > Osteoglossidae > Scleropages > Scleropages formosus. Next base: position 16,528,524 of record NC_041830.1, on the reverse strand, counting down.
CCAAGTAGGAAAGAATGACCCTCCCAAAAAAAAAAAAAAAAAGCCCCACTTATGTGCCTCTGAAATCTGTTTAATTAAAGGACAGCGGCAGAGAGCTGTGGGTGGAGGGAATGTCTCTACTTGGCAACTGCTCCTTACAGTTCAGCTGGAGGACAGCGTGCAAGTGTGTGGGTGGGTGCGTGAGGGAACTTTGCCTGTCGAAAGGAGTGGATGACACGCCACAGCATACAACCAGCAAGGGTCCCTGCTGTGCCAGACCTCCAGATACCACACACAGCATCTCTGACAGGAACACACGCTTGGAGCCTTTACCGCGTCTCAAAGCATCCGTCACCATCTCTGCCAGCACTGAGCAATGTAGTCTCCAAAGCACTGCGACAAGCCAGCGTGTGTGAAGGGTTCACTGTGCTCTTCCTGTAACCATGTCAATGACATCACTGAGACTCTTAATCTATACATGACTATTTGTATTCCTACGTACATAGACCACAAAATTGCTTTGCTCCTTAGCAACTTCCAAAGCACACACTACAATTCGTGCCACACTTAAATGGCACGAAAAACTTTGTTTTGTGTTAAATGTCTCTGAAAGAGAATTTGCCAAGTCAAAATCCTTGAAATTGAAAGTAAATTTTGCCAAGGCAGTGTTATCTATCCATCTAAAACTCCATCAGGCTCCTCCCACGAGTTTGCAGCATCACAAGGGGTGCTGCTACTAGACTCCGCCCCTCAGAGGGTGACATCACTGTAAAATGGTGATCCTCACAGGTGCTCTGCTTCCCATCAGGACGGTCCTCCAAGCTTGACTTCCTGAAAAGACCAAGTCCATTTCCCTTTGACATCCCCACAGGAAAGAACACCACCCAGCATGCTGTCTTTCATGGGGGTGCGGTGGGGGGGGGGGGGCAGCGAATCACTCACACCCAGTGAGGACAGTTTTATGGGATCGGCACCTCCTTGCGGTCTTTCGGAGCCAAGAAACAGATGGGGCGTGAATGGGCAGTGAGGTGGGTCAGGACGAAGCCTTGGGACATATCCGCTGGATGTGGGCGGGGGAGGAGGGGTGTGTTCGGTGAGTGTGGGGGAGGGGGGTCATGACTTCAGCCACATGGTCCGAGGCTGGAGATGGTCTTTCGTACAGCTGTTTCAGGGATGGGAACCATTTCCTGAACTGTCGGCTGTAAATATCACTCCTGAAGAGAACCACTCCGGGACGGCTGACCTGAGGCACCCGGGGGTCGCGAGCCTCACACTGGAGCCGGTCCTGCTGGCACGGCATGGCAGGGTGGGGGCGCAGTAAGAATCTGAAGGAGTGAGGGAGGTCTGAGGGCTGGGCTATTGGAGACATCATTCTGCACTGGGTTGTCGATGTCACTGGAGGAAAGTCCAGAGTATGGACTTCATAACAGGATGGCGGGGGGGGGGGGGCAAAATTCTGTTTTGGGGTAGACTAGGGGGTCATCTGACTTTCACATCCCATTGTATGTACATTTGCTGCATGATTTCTCACATGCCCCCCAAATAACATGGCAGCAACTCAACTCTAACCCAACAGAAGCTCCACCCCCACTGGGACACAACAAGACCAAGTCAGCCCTGGAATCCCTTTGGCCTGGAGGGAAGGGGGCTTCTCATTTTTTTTCCTCTACTCTGCCATTACATTACTTGATCAAGGGAATTACAGTAGCAGTTGGGATTCGAATGTTTGTCCTCCGGCTAGAAGGCGGACCACGGTAAACATTAAGTTAGCAGCTACCAGTAAAATTAATATTAAAAGTGCATAAACATGTAGCTCTGATAGAAAACTAGGCATTCACACGACGCCAGCGACCCCAGTATGTGACGTTCAGGTCGAGGCCACGAAAGGCCAAGGATGTGGTCCTCTCCCCCAAGAAACAACCCCCAGCAAAGAGTTTGATGATTTACAGGTCGGCGCTGTGCCGAGTCATCTCAGCAGGCTGCCCCCAGCGGCCTCCTCAGCGTCGCCAAGACCTCAGCAGCGTTCACCTCGAGCCAAGCACCTTGTGTGAGCGTTTTCCGTGCGCTAGCAACGGCCACGGGTCACAACGCCAAGCCTGGCTTGCCCGGACATGCCTCCGATCGCTAAACGGGGACAAAGAATGAACCGGGAGGTCCGTTATGCCTCTCTGACTCCCCTGCTGAGCTGTTTGTCAGCCAGCGTTGCTCGGCCAAACAGAGGAGCTTTTCCCACCCCCCGCACAGAACCCACAGAAGGCCGCGTCTGCCCGCGTCCCCTGGCCTACTTCTGAGTCACCTCCCCTCGTGTCCGTGACGTGCTTCCAAACGCGGCCCACATCCTGGGCTGTCTGGGACTTCACATGCGAAGACGTGGCCTGCGGTCGCCGCGCTCGCGTGCGGCGGCTCTCGGCCCGACGTGCCATAGCCTGCAGAAGAGCGAACTGCTCTCGCAAATGGAACCCGACACCACAACAAAAACGCCGTGGCTTCCCAGAGAAGCGCTCCCAGCGTCCGAGCCGCTGCTGAATTCCAGCTATAATTAAGTGCAATTTGAAAAGAGTGAAAGAGGGAGATTCGCGACTTTACACAGAGGGAGAGAAATGAAAAGCTTCCCATCTCAGGAAGGAAAAGCAGGGGCTTTTACGGTAGTCTTGCATTAACTAAACACACACTGGGATCCGGGTGGCAAGCAGTGTTTAGTCAAACACGTTATCAGTTGCAGAAAAGAGGAGTCTGCAGATGCAAGCCTGGGCTTGTCCTCTGCGTCCGCCAGTAATCTGCCGTGATCCAAGGCCTGTTTGCAACAATAATCAAAGTGCTGGCAGTTAGACGGGGTCTGTGGGTCATTTTTGAATGGTGCTCACAATGGCAAATGGCAGCTATAGAGACAAGGCGAAGGCAACGGCCTTGATGGCCTCACTCGGGGGGGGGCACACAAGCACCCACTCAAAGCAGGCTATTGTCTAGAAAGAAAACAAACAGCAGGATATACGTACTGGTCTTTGGGTGACTAACACTGCCCTCTACAGGCCGGTTAAAAAATCTGCACAGGCACTTGGAGCTAAACTGCAAACTCTACGCTGAGTTCTGTGGAAAGGAACATCGCGGCACACGGTTCCGGACACTCACTGAGCTCCTCGGCCAGCTGCACTCTGCGGCCCGTGATCAGGTCGTCCTTTTTCTCACTGTCCTCGGCAAAGTCTTCCAATACTTCCTTCACGTTCTTCTCCAGACGCCGCACTGAGGGACAGACACAGTTCACCAGCTGTCTTCACACAGACCGTTTTCCCATCCCTTTACCATCATCTACAATTCCTCACTTTTTAAACGCAAGTCCAGATGTGGACATGGTAGCTATGACACCTCAAGCGTGTGAAGTGCCTAAGGCAGCTCTTTTAAGAGACCTTAACACCGACCGTGTTCCACCCCGGCGCACCTTCTGTATTGGTGAGCTGCTGCCTAAGCGTGTTGGCCGTGATTCCCAGCATCCTCTGGATGCGCCAGAATAGGACCACATCATTGCAGTCCAGCTGTAAGACAAACATCCCATTGTGGTGTTGACCGAGGTTCACCCCATCACCAAGCTATAAATAACCACACGATGAGGAAATACAACACAAATTAGCCTCCTTGTAGATCCATAGATATTAAAAGGAAAAAAAAAGCATCCGTACTTCTACAGAAACACTCAGACCCTGCAGTCAAATCATGATAAATGGGCTACTCCACCTTAGTAAAGACTCCCGTTTGGGTCTATTAGCATAGTGCCTCACAGCTCCTGGGCTGTGGGTTCAAATCTGGCTCAGGCTAGGTGGAGTTTGCATGTTTGCTCCGTGTTGGTGTGGGTTTGGTCCAGGCACTCTGGTTTCCTCCCACCATCCAAAGACATGCATGTCAGGTGAACTGGTGACTCTAAAATGTCTGCAGTGTGTGGGAATAAACGAGTGTGTGACTGCCTTGTCGTGGACTAGCGCCCTATTCAGGGTTTACCTAGCCTCATGCCTTATATTTCTGGGATAGGCTCCATACCACTGTGATCCTGTACTGGATAAGTGGCTATTGATGATCAATAGATGAAAACCTAAATGTTAGTACAGCAAAGGAGATTTTGGCCACATCAGTAGCAGAGCTACACAGAAAGTGAAGAAAACGACCACAAGGATGGACTTCACAACTCCGGTTCCCATCAGTATGCCAGCCAGGTGACTGGGACCCTAACCTCAGTGTCCTCAAAGTTCTGCTGGAAGTAGTAGAAGCCTCGCTTGCACAGGCTGCAGTGCGCCAGCGCCCTCTGTAGGAAGTGGAGTCGGAAAAGCTGGTGCCACGTGTCCTTAATCTGCAGACAAATCACAGGTTTCACAAGATGACTGGAGGGGACAGGCAGAGGAATTATAACTGAGGAGCAGGAGCAAGCAACAAAACTTGGGGCCAGACTCTTCCATGCCCCCCGGTGGCTAACCAGCGAGGGGTCCACATCCACGCCGCGGCTCTCCAGGTTCTTGCGGACGGTGGTGACCTCATCGGTGGCCAGGTATGCTGCGTGGTCTTCGTGCAGCTTTAGCAGGCGCTCCAGCTCGCGCTGCGTTTCGTTGTGGACACACTGCAGAGAAGACCAGTAAACACTGCTTAAACACGGTGTGGGCCCCTGCAGGGTAACTTCTGCGGACAGGGACCTGATAACAGCCCTCAGGCTGTGGGAAAATAACATCCATCCCACTGCTGCTCTGGAGGCAGAGTACAGCTTGTATTTTAGAAAGTTTAACCATGACATCCGCAATTGAGGCTCAGTGTTGCAATTAACGTCCCTTCCAGCCAGTTAGCAATTCTGACATCCTAAACAAACGTTTACCGTGACTCTGGGATGTCTGCGTCGGCTACATGAGGAAAAACACGCCTGACGTGGACACGTTGCTGGACCAGACTCGGCTGCTCCCTTCCCCACCATCAGGGCAGCAGAAGTGCAGATGCACAAGCTGAGCCAAGAGAGGAGATTTAGCAGCATGTCTCACCTGCTCTGAGGATCGGCTCTTCCAGCGCAGCCACCTCTCCTTCCAGTTGGGGCCCACCATGCCTCGAATGATCTCCTCCGCTGTAGGGTTACACCAGATGACAGGAAGTACAGGAGGAGTGATCTTTAAGCACCTAAAGCAGGGGGCTCCAGCAATGAACAGACTCTATCAAGCTCCTTTAGTACAGCACCAGTCAACAATCTGAGTTCACCTGCCGGAAACCAAACTTGCCATAACCGAAACTGGACATCTAAGGAGTGGAAGACAAATTAATGGACAAAGGTGTCAATGTGAAATATCTGGGTCCAACAGTATTTGTAAAGCACAGAGAGACTGAAGAGTTGTGTCTGTGTGGTTCCCACTGTCCAGCATGGAAGTGGCAACATCATGCTCCAGGGCTGGTCATGGAGTTGATCTTCACGAAGTCCATGGCAATATTAACCAGCATTTTTACTACAGCATTGTGTGTGTGTGTGTGTGTGTGTGTGTGTGTGTGTGTGTGTGTGTTTTTATTACAGGGGCATGCAGAGGCATATGTGGGACAAGCAGTTCACAAAACACAGGCTCGTACTATATCTCAGTCGCATCCTCAGGGTCTCCTCCATGAACTGGATGGCAGCATCCCACTCGGCCTTCTGGCTGATGGAGCGGTCTTCCAGGGCATTGTGCTGGATCACCCTCTAGGAGGCACAACCACAGGAAGTCTGGTTACTGTCCAGAAATACCCCACCAGGTTTTCATGCCGCTGAGGCCGCATTTCCAGAATTACCAGGCTGCCCTCCGCTTCCTCGTTCCACTGGTGCCGCTTGATGCTCTCTTCCCTGACAGCCTCTTTTAGCTTATTGAAGATGTCATCTTGGTCCTTGCCCCGGTGCTCAGACATGAACCGGGCAAACTCCTCCTGTAGGCTTTCCCAGGCTACCTGTGCACATAGGGATGAGCAGCTACTTAATAGGTCAGCAGGTGGTACAGTATTAAGGCATGTAAACTAAAAGATGCGCTCCTCTTGCAAAGGACAGCTTTGGGCTCTTACCTCCACGGATTTGTGGGGGAGCTGGTTGTCGGTCCACTGCTTCAGTTTGATGTCTACCATGGTGTTGAAGGTGCCGGAGTTCATGGTCTGCGCAGCAGGCAGGTAGATGTTCTCCAGGAAGTGAGTGCTCACTCGCTTCCACAGTTTCTTCTGCAGAATTTCCTCCCTGTGGGGAATGACACAGTGTCCCAATGTGTCACTCATACGATGAGGGCAGGAGGTGGTACAGCAGTTAGGTGAAAGAAAAGTTGCCAGTTCATGTTTCAGGCAGGGTGCCAGGGTTCCTTGCATTAAGAATGGCTGAGGTACAAGTTTTTCCAGTTTTTTAAAATAATGTTTTCTTCACTTAACTGGTACCCTGAGGGTTTACCCTTCCTGACACACTGAGCTTCTCAGACAGGCTCTGGACAACTGTATTCTGCACGGGACAAGCGGTTACTAATAATTAATGAAACTTCAACAGGTGAATAAATGGAAGGACAGCTGCATCAGCAAACTGGTACTGAATGTGACTTTGGAGTTATGAACAAAATTACTTACAAACAGACTTCCAACCCCAATAGCCTTCTGAAGTTGAACAGCGTGAGTACTTTTAAGCAGATAATGAATGCATTACATAATTGGCATGTAACTGTATCAGTATTAAGATACAGCTACACACAGCTCTAGAGGTATAAAACTATGTCTGAACATGTGAATGTACAACACTAAAGGGCAAAAGTAGGACGCTGAGTTTCTCTTACAGCACTCTGTTCTCCTTTGGTCCAGGATAACATTCTGTTTAGTTACGGAAAATGCATACCATGACCAACGTTAGCAAAACCTGGACTTTTTTCCGCAGAAAAAGGCCATTTATCACAGGAGGTTGCTCATATTTCTTTGCTGTGTGTGCCAGGTCCTCTTATCAATACTTGTCTCTGAAAGGGTCCAGCTGAAATCAGAGCTGGTCCAGTAAAAGCACCAAGCAGCCATTCATCATCCTATTGATCAGGCCACAATAACATCTCTCAAAAGGGGCTCCCGATTCCAGTCCACATTCGTTCCTGGCACCAGTGGGTACTCTAATCGTTCACATTTTCATATCCAGCAGCGTTTCCCCCAGTTACACTGGATTCAAGGAATACAGTTATTAACTAGCCAACAAATATTACATCTGGAAATTAAGAACACTACAAATCACAGTTCTTGTTTTCATTATTAAAGTATAATTACTTTTGCATTAATGCAACAAGAATAAAATTAAAAGCAGTTACTAGTAAATAACTCACTTGTCCAATGGTTAAGCTATGAATGTACTTTTTTTAAATTACATTATTTTTACTTTACCGATTTTCTTAAAGCTCAGTTTGTAGCAGAGTTCTGGATTCAACCTGTAGGTGTGTTCCTGACCCATAGATGGCAGTAAAAAAAAAAAAAAAAAAATAGACAAAATAGACACATGGGACTGATGTAAATTCACCTCACTCCCACATTGTTTACAGCTCAGGTATGATGCTCATAAACATTTATTAATACAAGATTAATTCAACAATTTAAAATTAGGATCAATTTCAGCATAGCTGAAAGTTAATAAGCACTTAAAGTCTTCCGAAGTATTTCCATTTAATATAGTTACAGAGAGAATTTTTACAGAGCTTAGGCAGCAAATAAACTGAAGAACCCGTGTTTGATAAAGCTTTTATTGATGTGACTTAGTGGTTAAAGAGACTTTAGAGTTGTGAACAAGATGAATTATCAACAGCCTTCCAGTCCAATTGTGTTCATAAGCTGAGAATGCAGTGAGTCTACTGTCTCGATTACTAAGGATGGCACACTTGGACTCACAAGCTGAACGTAAAGGTACTTGCCAGTGTTTAGGTGACACCTGACTTAAGTTGAGGACTTCATCCAGGATGTCATTCTTGGCCTTTTCAAACAGTTCATTCTAGAAAATCATGGGGAACAGAGTTAATGTGCACCTGCAAAAGCTTAGCATACTCTTATTCTCCTGTCCACACAACACAGGAAAACAAACAGTTGGAAATGGAAAGCAGCTAACTGACAATGCCCTGCACACTTCATACCCCCCCAAAGGTAATGCTGCCTTGAACTCAATGACTAATGTCATCTTACCCTGTCCAGTTCTCGCAGACGAGGATAGTTGTTTTTCCACTCTGTCTCCAGGTTGAACCGGGATGCTGAAATATATCATTTAAATATACACCTGCATATCAGGCAAGCAAGCGAATCAATACTGTGTCTCCTGTCCTGATCGTAAATAGTTAAAGCAGTGGTGACATCACTTGCATTGGGACTCAGGGCAGGGACTGTTATTCATTACCACCCCCAGTCAAGTTCGGCCACTTGGATGAACCCAACGTTATGTGACAAGGATAAGACCCAAACTGTGGCGTGTATGTGTGTGGGTGTACAGGGAGCCCTGTTTCTCAACCCCCAGGAGTTGAGGTGACAGGAAGCCTGAGTAGGCCTGCACTAGAGACCCATAGCCCCTTAATCAGTCCCATTTTCCCTGGCTCCCCTCCCCTTGTGGCTGCACCTGAGGAAAAGCTCCACTAGCTCACACCAGCTGTGATAATTGCCTCATTATCCACTCCTTTTTGCAGGTTCCCATTCACCATTTCATATGGCAAAAAGAAAATCAATAGGGCATGCTGAGGGGACAGTGGAGCCAGGGTGGTGGATCGTAAATCTATTCTGCTGTGTCTGGTGTTCAGCTGTCCTCTAATTGCCAGCCAGATTGAGACGCCATACCAGACTGCTCAACCAAGTCACGTGAAAAAAGGGACTGGGAAGCATAAATGTCTCCAAAACTCCTCATTAAAGCCTGCATTAAAGTGTAACGTGCAGAGGTATTTGCCAAGGACATGCTGCTGTACTGATGCTGTCCCTTCAAAGTGATGCAGCCTGCACCTGCTCCAAATGAACTCTGCACACGTTCTAGTCAAGTTGTAATTTTGAGCTGTAAATAAACGTCACCCCCAGGGTAATACCTTTGAAGGCATCTGCTTGTTGCTCCACAGACTCGCTAACCATGTCCCAGAAGCAGTCAGACACAGCCAAGCTCAAATTCTTCGTGGTCACCTGATGAGGTTTCAGCATCCCATTCCTGCTGGAAGGAAGGGATGTCAACGTATCTGGAGCAGAATGCAACCTGAAAGGGTTTCAATGTCAACTCTGAAAACCCGGAATGGTTAGACCTACTTGAGTAATTTGGACTTCTGGAAGAATTCCTCTTCGTAATCTTTGATAGTGTCAATGCTTTCATTGCTGTTACCTAAAAAATGGGGAGGTGGGAGTTTCAACAAAAGTGATTAACTGGGTGGAAATTTTGCATAACTACTCAGATGAGCCATTAAGGTGGTGTGAAAAGTTTTATTTCACGCTTTTACCTTTACCAGTCACCACAGCGAAGTAGCCCAAAGCCTTCATGGGAAAAAGCTTGCCTTCAACTATTTGCTGAATCTACAAGAAGAACATTGTAGGACTGTATTAAGTGGAGCTCATTAACTTCAGATGCAGAGAATGACAACTGTTGATGCCTGAAACTGTTTAAAATGATGTGGTTGCTCCCTCTTGTGGCCAAAATGATGTGACAGTGATGTGGTACAAAGATCTGAAAGCACTATGTGTGTGACTATAACACCAGTCAGTTTAGCCTGGATGCTAATAGAAGAGCTGATAATACCCTGCTAGGGCTTGCCATGTTCTTTTCCGCAAGGTCCACTTTGGTCAGGACAAAGATCGTCCTCTTGCCTTGAGGGTCCATTTGACTGACCAGATCTGTGACGATGCTGCGCTCTGCATCAACTGAACCATCTGGACCATGGTGGAGCGGAGAAACAACACTACATTAACCCCCTGCTAATTCAGGGTTGGGCACAGTAATGAGGGGGTTCATCCTTTCCTCACCTTGAATACAGAGGATGATGGCATTAGGATTCTGCATGTAGGCTTTGCTCATAGCAAAGATGGCTTCCTTAGTGTCAGCTGCCATGCCAGAGGTCACAGTCTATGAACACACACAGTGGTCAGCTTCCAAGCATCCCTAACTTTTACTGGTACAGCTAATAAATGCATTTTATAAATAGCTCTAAATTTCTATCTTTCTTCACATTTTTATCACTCTGGATATGAAAATGTAGTTGGACGAAGGGAACAGTTGTTAGTTAGTTGTTTAGAGCATTTTGAGTTTCAATATCCCCAAATTAATTAAACCTAAAATAAGGAAGTTCACCTCAGGAAGAGTGACAAGGTACAGGTGTTCAAGTAATACTCACACTGATGACCCCTGGCAAGTCCACCAGCACCATCCTCTGGATTCCTGGACCCCTCACACTGAGGGCAATGGTCTACAACAGAGAGGAAATCATGGTCTCTTGTGTTCATTCAGAACATGAGAAACAAGAAACCATTGCAATGGGATTATTATGTTTTTCAAGTCTCAAGAGAACCCTGATAAATATCTCTACACTGGGAGTCCTGAAGGATCCATATGTGTGACATGCTGTTTCCTCCTTACCTCTGGACTGACAGTCTGTCCTTCTTTAACACTCTTGCGCATTCTAATCTCAACTTCGTGGCGTAATGCAGCAAGCTGTAGAGGGAGCAGAGCAGCCAAAGTTCAAAGGTCAGCAATTCTCTCAACTCCAGGTGCAGGAGATGCCACACACACACACACACACACACACAGGCTGAAACCGCTTGTCCCGAGCGGGGTCATGGTGAACCGGAGCCTAACCCGGCAACACAGGGTGCAAGACCGAAGGGGGAGGGGACACACCCAGGATGGGACGCCAGTCTGTCACAAGGCACCCCAAGCAGGACTCGAACCCCAGAGCCACCAGAGAGCAGGACCTGGCCAAACCCACTGCACCACTGTGCCCCCCTCAGGAGATACCAGGAAGGAGGTAATATCTTATCTACTTACGTCGGCCTCTTTGCAAAGGTCAAACTCTCGGGTACTGTCTTTGAACATGGCGACATGATGAGGACCTTCGCTTAGAGTTACCTGGTAGAAAGACAGACGAGCAGAGAGAGTTGGCAGGGACAGTTAAACCACATGTGACTGTAGCAGAGGTAAAACAGTGGTCCATCTCCAGCTGAGGAGCTGTGTTTGAACATTGGCTCACCTTCACCGGAGCTCTGGTCATCATCTCGCCAGACCCTCGAGGGAAAATCCTAGCCTGGGCGATCATCTCCAGCACACTGGTCTTTCCCGCACTCTGGTCACCCACCACAACCACCTACAGAGCCACAGATGAGGGGGATAAACACATCCAAACAGATTTAAACCTCCCTACATCCTTCTATAGAAGCCACTAGGTACAACACCCTCCAAAACACACACTATACCATTGCCTTACTCTGGGAAGCTGGTCCTGTGTGTTGTAGTTGGAGTCGTAGTCAGAGAGGATGTCCAGCACCTCTGAGTACATCTCAATGAGAGACTTGTGGGGGGTAAAGAGAGGGACATCTCTGAATCACTGTGCACTTCTTGCACCACTACAGAGGCAGGCTATCTCACAGATCAATTGTCGGAACTCCATACCTTGACCTTCCTTTGGGGAACACCTTTGTCATCCTTCATCAGCACGACCTTCTTCAGGTCTTTATTCTCCTTCTCCAAACGCTCCACCATACGCTGATACTTCATCTGGGTTGAAGGGGAGGAGACCCTGTAACTAGTGGGCTCGATCTCATCCATAGGAGCATCTCATTTAAAACAACCTCCTGCAATACTTTGACTTCTGGTTACATTTTGTCAAAAATTAATTTAATGTAAAACAAAACCAAAGATGTACATATAGCTCTACCAGTACCTGAGTCCGGAGGAGTTCCTCTTGAAGCTGGTCCACCTTTTCCTTGTCTGAGGTCTGCGAAACAATGTCAAGGTCAGCTATGAGTCGCCTGAATCACTGGAGATCCCTGAAAGTCCAACAGAGTGCTCTCCCCCACCACCCGAAAGCTGCTCATAAAGGAAATCTTCTCCAAAGATGAAAACTCCACAGGCCAAAGCACAAAAGCAAAGACATTAGCAGATTAGCATTTATTACAATCACAGCTGAAACTTAATTTAGTTACAGCTGAAAGATGCTTGGAAACAAGAAGGAAAAATGTAACACAGGAGTCTTTTGGGGCTCATACAAAAGCAACATGTACAATCAACTAGGATGAAGGAAAGCTGCAGCGGGTTAGAACCCAAACACCAAGGCTTTATTTACATGAGAAAACAAATATTAAAATTCCTCTCCAGGGGAATAATACCAACTTTTTGATTTGGCAAGGTAAACAAAGGCCACAGAGACTGACGCTCTCAGAGAGCTGGGTTTATACAATGAAGCGGTGATGCACGCGAGTGGCAGAGGGTCTCCTGTAAATCTCATGCTTCTGAGCTGTGTCAAATACTCGACTTGGACTCGTCGTGTTCGACACCTCGTGCGCACTTCCACACTGCACTTGTGTGGTGAGTGGTGCGAGGGGGTCTAAAAGTGACAGAGTGATGATGCGCTACAAAATGTTGGAAGCAAATGACATCATCGGGGACGGCCAATGCAATGGGCATGTGTAATTTCACAACCTATTTTCAGATATACACAATAAAAATATCATCATTAATCACTATCTCATGCTTTACCCCAAAGTCTACAATTTGTACAGTAAAAAAATCATTTACCCATTTAAAAATTCTAAGGATCCTACACATTTGCATCAATGCAATTTCACTGGGATTTGCTACCCCATGGGGGTGGTGGGTAGGAAGGGATGGTGCCTGGCAGGTGAGTAGGCTGTCACCTGGCTTTTGTAGGAGTCAGAACTGGTGAACTTCTCATTCTCCTCTAGAATTCCCTGATGGTGTGCCACAAAAGCAGATAGCAGGGTGGAGAAGCAGGTAAGAGGGGGCAGGGCAAATAAAAGGGTAGGAAAGGACAGGACTAGAGGGGGACCATGAAAGGCAGGACAGACTCACCAAGCACAAAAACTTCTCACACTAAGACTAAACACAGAAAATTAAGAAATAAAGGACGTTATCTAGGTGGTATTGATCACCAACACTCAGGAATACGAGCACTATGTAAGGTCCCATACTTAGCTCTTTAGCGCTTTTTACTGCCACCTACTGGCTGGTCATGTAAACAAAGGTTGACATTTGTCTACTGCAAATGGATATTTTTGAAAGTAACGAAGAAACTACAGTTAAGAATTAATAAATGGAAAAAAAAATCATAACTTGGGAAGCCAGGGTAAAGCAAAAGTGACAACACACAAGTTGATTCCAAATCAGTAACCAATCAATTGCATCCATACTGATAACTTCATCTTGCAGGGAATTACTGAGATCATGAGACAGAAGAACAGAACCTGAAAGTCCAATGACTTGCCTTGTTATACTGCTTGTCGTTGACCTCAGATCCTTTGCTCTCTGGGGGTTTTAAAAAAGTTTCTCTGGATGACTCTGAAGCAGAACAACAAACACAATTACAACAAATATAAATGACGGAGCTCCATGTAAAACTAACTTGTATTCAAGAAACAGGATCAGTGGTAGTAAATAACCCATTAAATTAAAATTGAAAACTGTGGGTAAGGCATACAAAAGAAAATAAAAAGCATTCATTCATCTGATCCATGCAGGGTCATTGACATGTTACCTGAAAAACACATTCAATTTGGTACAATGAGTATAGCATGTTCAGGAAGGGAATGTGGATTTATTCTTACAGACACTGCAGGTGAATTCAACTTTTATTTCATCAACCCACCAACAACCTGCTATCAGTGATGTTAAGCTTTGACTCTGGTGTTTTTCGTGCCTGTTATGTGCTGGGAGTTGGGTTCGTGAGCCGGTGACACTCAGGATCTGCCTGTAAAACACGAACACTTGTGCGTCTCCTGCTGAAGGGGGCTCAAGCTCCATTTCGTGATGCATTCACGGAACAAATAGAAACGTGACAGCGTTTCACACAAACTCACACTAAGAAGGACTCAAACACATTCAAACGGTAATTCCCTAAAAGTACTGCAAGTTAAAGGTGTGCATGAGCCTGTTGAGGCATTATACTGTTGTCAAGGGGGTGTAATTAGAGCCTTTGGCCATGATGAGCACTGACACAAACATCCACCGCACCCAGCAAAACATGTCTAACAATGGTATGGCGTTCCAGTAAAATTGAAAACACTAAATATATTAAAGCCAAAGCCTGGGTCCTGCCATTAAACAAAACATCTGTTCCTGCAGCAAGCTGGGTGCATTGGCACTGTCAAGCTGGTCTTAAAGCACCCGTTTGAATACGCTATAGGCCAAAGGCTGAAAGCCACAAGTTTTGTAAAAATCGGAGTAGCTGGTTTTCAGCAAAGGACCCATCCATCTACAGCAACGAGGTTGTCATGGTGACAGCATTTATCATCCACGTGAAAGCAACACGTCAACACATTAAAAAAAATGTGTCATCATTAGAGGGACTTCCAACTCCTGCCTTTCACAGCAGGTGTGAGTTTGCAGATACACTGGCTCCTCAAAATGCAGCAGATGCACTGCAAGGCGAGTGCAGACTGGATTGAAGGAATGTTGCCCGCCTCAAATCCTGTTTGGACCACAAGGGACAGGGGCTGTCCTGAAGCTCATCACCACCACAGCATCTCATGTATGAGGGTCACTTTCTATGGCACAAACCTGACTAATAGGAGTTGTGCTGAAGAAGCAGTCCAGAGGAGCACTAAACTTTTATCAAACACACGCGTTTTATGTAAACTGATCACTGTGTAAATTTCCCATATTGCACGTGTGTGAGATTGTGCTGTGATGAACTAGTATACTGCCCAGGGTGTACAGACCTACACTGTCTATTTCCAGGACAGGCTCTGAATCATAACCTTGCACCGAAGAAGTGATAAAGAATACTGGATGGATGGACTGAGGCATGTATTTTATATAAACTATTTCAGCCCCGCATTACAGGAGGTGGTAGCTGAAAATAGGAGCAAAAAGGAAATATAAGATGTAAAAAGGGAACCTACTTGGCTTGTTATTTCTGTTTTTAATTTAAAAAAAAAAAAAAAAAAAAAAAAAAAAAAAAAAAAAAAAAAACTTACTTTCGCAACAGAACTGGGACACAGCAACAGCGAAAGAATCAGAACACAAAGAAAATAGAAATAAATACAGATACATAATACAACACAGGGACAGAAGGGTTATAACGTCAAACAGAAGTGCTCACGCAGCACTGTCTAAGCAGCTAACAAGGCAACCAAATCTCTCAAAATTCCCACGAGTACCAATGTGCGAGCAATGGCCCTACATTTGCTTATTTTTCTTGCAATATTTTATTGCAATATTTTCCGCCACAAGGCTACAGCTGCTAGTGTGCCAACACAGAACATGTCACTTCTGAAATCCGCTCCCATAAAAAACTGAATGTGCGTTAACCTGGATGGAAGGGGAATATGGGGGGAATGGGGTTTACACACCTAACAATAGATGCAGACCAGAAGCTCCTTTGACTTCACTACCCAAAAATAAACCTGCAAAGAGTTAGCATAAAGAGAGGAAAGGATAACAACACGGTGAGTGGAAATGCAGAGCAGGTGGTGTCAAGCGCAAATTCAGCGGATAGTTCAAACTTCCATGTGCAATGAGCACAGCTATAAACACGTGCCACATTGGATCGACACTCAAAGCAAGGCTCATGCACTTGTCAAACGTTAAAAACTTTACAGATATTTTTAAGCAAAATAAATAGAAATTGACTGCCCGTGTTTCCATTCCAGTTTCTAAATAGACAAATGTAAATCCACACTCTATGTTATTCAGAGAGGTACATGCTGCTCGATTTGCAAAACAAAAGTGACTAAAACACAGTAGTGAAAGGAAGAAGAACGAGAAGAATAGTCCCGGGGGTGTTCTGCCCACCGTCTGTGTGGAGTCCCTTGAGCACGGAGAAGTTCTCCCCGACCTTCCCCAGGTCAGGCAGCAGTTTAGTCAACTCCTCCAGGTTTGGAAGGACACTGGTGAATTTCTCTGTTGCCCAATCCCCCCCATCCCCCCCACAGAAAAAAAGGGAAAAAAAAAGTGCCATTAACTGGATTGGCTTGCATGTGAGACCAACCAGGGAACTTCTAGGCAACACTGTGGGAGGAAGAACAAATCAGCAGGTTCTACAGGTTGTGTGCTTCAAGTGACCAACCAAACAAACACTTACACAATTTAGTATTACAGCATTCAAAGTTCATTTCAACAATGAATATTTTACTATGAAAAATAATCCCAGTCGACTCAAACCCAATGGATATATACCCACCTAAATCAATACGGTCATTCAGGTCCCGAATAAAATCAGGAACAACCCACTTGTACTGTGATACATCTGGGATCATGTCCTTCCACTCGTCATAAGTCTAAAATGAAAAGATTGGAGACATAAACAGTTTTTCCTAAATTGCTTCTTGTCTGAAATAAACTATAAACATAGAGGGAACCTGGTAACATCCGAGTATCTAGGAGATGAAACAGCATAAAACACTGCAGGCCATTGAAATAAATGTATTGAAAAGGATTATTTAAGATAGGGGAATCATACAATGCATCTGCAGCCACGGGAGCATCGATTAACACCCAGCATCTTTCCAAGAGTTTAGAGGAGGTGGTGAGCGTCACAATCAGCCTCTTCCCTTTTCTCATATTCTATCACCTCCTTGGGTTCTTACAGTTTCATCTGTGACAAACGCCATCCCATGGAGCAAGATGTGCGTCAACCGTTCCTGATAGGGGAGGCAGAACCAGCCTGATTGTTAAAGAGAGGGGGGTGCACCCACGATGGCACGGGAGGCCATCTGTTTGGATACGACGCTCGTGGTGTCTCGCCACAGAGCACGCGAATGGCAGAGGTGCCGCAGCGTCAGGCGTCATGTCGAGGCAGCTGAGCCGAGGAGCTGCCGCACCATCGGGCCTGAGACACGAGTCACTGTGGGTTGTCCGTGACGAAACGAGGTGCTAACTGATCCTAATATGAAACATATCAATCATCAAGTGCCTGGAAAGGGAGAAGTCAGAGAGCGGTGGAAACAAAAGATCACGATGGTACACATCCTATCCTGGAAGGCGAGGATGTGAGGCATGATAAATCAATGGAAAGATGCCGGTCCATCGCAGGGCAGTGACACACATCCATACACTTCCAGAAATTCAGAGTCCCCAATCCACCAGAAACATGTCTTGACTGTGGAAGAAAACCGGAAATATGCAAACTACACGCGGAACGAGCCGGACTCGAACCTGCATCTGACCCCACAGCACGAGTGCTGTGATGCCCCAGCCTTATCCGCTGGGCAACCATGCTGAGCCAGGGGAAAAAGCCTAAAATATACAGACAAACTCACTTTCTAATGACCTATGAAAAACAATATGCGCAATCTCTTTACAAACTCCAGATGGTCTTTTCTAGAAGCAGACTTTTCTATCACGTACAGCCTGCAATCCTTCTTACTTTAAACAGAATAAACTTCAAAGTCTAGTGGCCTAAAGCCGCTCGGTGCAGTAACGCAGTTGCGGTTTGACTGCAATCGGTTCAATTCCAGGACCCTGAATAACGTCACTTATTACCCTACAGGTTAGTGTCCATGTTGAGCAGAACGTCTTAAAGGCCTGGCAGGAAAGTTCAGAAACACCTGCAAACAGCTCCATTCACAGTAACCCTCCCCAGGATGGGGATCGCACCTTCTTGGCGGTGTATCCTCCCCCCACGGCAGAGCCGAGCACGAGGTAGCGCAGCTTCAGCACCCTACTGGCCAGCCGGACCACCCAGAATGACCGGCGCTGCTGCAGGCCAGGGCCCCCGGGGAGGAGCAGGGAGGGCTGCACAGGAGGCCTGGACAGAGAGGTGAAGAAGCGTACGGGCTGGCGGGTGGGGCGGCGGGGGAGGCCATGCAAGCAACGGACTGCCCGGGGGAGGGGGTTCAGCCTCTGTCGGGGCCCTCGGAGCCTGATGGCCCTTTGGGTCCCCACCAGGATCCGACAGAACACACTGCAGGGAAACAGGACAGGTGTGTTGTGTTTCGCATCCAAGGTCAAGAACTCCTCAGCAGTTGCCTTTGCTCCCCTAACCAGGACTCACACATGGTGACTCAGAGTAAAACCCCTGCTGCTGTGCAAACGAGTCAAATTACTTCCTGTTAGTGGTTATTCTTTAACATCCCATAACATATTGAACAAGAAAGCAAACAAACTAAATCACTACTACTACTAGGCTCTCTCTGGCAGCCAAAGAGCAAAATAAAATAATTAAAACTTTTTGGCGACGGTTTACTTAAAGTTTATTCAACTTACTACTGCCTTAGAACCCCTCAGGCTGAGGGGTTCTAAGTTCTGTCCAAAACACAAACAGTCGCATAAATTAAATTAACTGAATTGAATGACTGACAGCTACACTACAGGTAATAATATTTCGTCACCGAGTTTCGAGTACAAATTTAACTAATTTGGAAAGTGAAGGAAGGAGGATTGATAGTCTTTGCTGTCGTTTAGTTTACCCACCTGGCTGGAAAATACAAATATAAACTATAAACTCACCAGGCCGCTGCATTTCCAGCCAGTAATGCCGTCATAGTAAATGTCAGCGATATTATATTTATTTATACTTTGAGCCAACAGTCCATCTGACAGCAGTCAATTGAACGACAGGGAGCCGAGAGCCGCCACTTCCGGATTACCGGTCCCACGTCAAAATGGTCCCGTCTGGAAACCGTGTGTGACATTCCTCCGCTATAAAATAATCCGTCTGGAAACGATGGACTGTATCTAACTTATAGAAAAATAATCTTTGGGGAAACTACTTATTGTGTTTAACATTCCACTAATAAAAATATCCGAATTTACCACTCTTAACGTTACACCATTCACAATAATCAGATAATCAAATAATCAAATCCAATCATCTAATTATAAAAATGAACTGGAACCCCTTATTAAACACTTCAAGAACAACCTGAGAAAAACAGAAAAATATGTGCATTCTTTTATTAGCAGTTCACACAATTATATGATTATAGCCATATCTTCCCCTCAAACAAATTTTATTGCATTTGAAAAATATAAGAGACTAAAGTAGTTACGAAGGCACAAGGACTAAAAAGAGGATTTGTGACAAATGGAAAACAACATAAAATGTCTTTACATGATGGTGGAAGAAAACACCAGACTGCTGCGGTTAAAGTGATAGAAAGTGATGAAAACGCTGCGGTTTGCTTGTTTTCAGTGGCAGTCATCTGTACGAGACAATAGTGTAAAAACAGACAAGTGAGGTGAGCTTGTCACAGAATGGACACTTTTGTTGGGCCTGTGCAGCCTCTCCACGCTTCTCTGCCGGGACTCGACCGCTGCTCGAACACGTGAAAGCGCACGCTGAAACGTAGTACCCTGTTTGTCCTGCCCTTTGGGCTCTTTCTGCACCGTGGTAACATTCCTGCCGTAACAGAACAGCAACGTCCCACTACAGCACTGACACACGCACACAGAGTCAATAACTGCGTGTTGCACACATCTAAAAAAAAAAACCCCAACATTTTGAAATAAAAATGACTTATCTATATCCATTTTGATTCAGCTGACATTGAAACATATGCATGTATTTACACACCCTCACTTTATTATTACTGCTACAGGCTAAATGGATTTCATAATATTGTGAGAGACAACCTACAATTTTGGTATTTGATGGCAAATTTCAGTATTCACATCATATATTTTACTCTAAACAAGCCCTTACTAATGAGGGAAACTATAAGTTTTGACTGAAATGTGGTAATAAAATATTGTTTTTGCTTATTGTAAGATTTGTAACAGTACCACTTTGCCTTTTAGAACAAAAAATGCTGTTATTAATTTGGCACTAATTTGTTGCAAGATTCTTTTTCTTTTAATAGTGTGTTTGGTATGATGTGCACAAGGACTTCTTAGGGTACAGACTATTACAAGTTTTAACATGACTACCCATTCCTACCCACCTAGATTTATTATACACAAAAACAACATTATCTTTAAATAAAGGCTAATTCGAGGCGTGTCTTAATTGCAAATATTTTATCATTTTTTCGTAATGATTTCTGAGAGACTGTATGAACCTCTTCTTTTGGAATGTAAAAGCGCAGTGCACTTCTCATTTCCCAAAATACAAGAATCCCACACTGTGCATGCGCAGTCATTCAAAGCTGTGTCTGATGCCCATGCACAAGGGCAGATCCTCGATGCACAATTAACACACGCTTCTACTTCCTTCGTGTTGGATCCCCTTATCAAACGCAGAGGAAAACAAATTTGCTCTTTGTAACCATGATGACAAACCTCTAAACAAAACCTCATGTTTTCTGGCAAGGTGACAGGCAACATAATGTGTACGCATGGACATTAATAGCAGACTTCCTCATAAAGTGTTAATATTGCAAGCAAACCCCATGATGCCTCATTTTTCACAATTTTTAGGCCTTGATTGTTCTTCCACAGGAAGAATAGGCAGAACAAATAAATGCATAGATAATTCCAAGTGGTACAAATCCTATTGTGCTATTTAAAAAAGTGTGCTTTATGAGAATATGGGCCTTTACAGTACTCTGCAGGTACCGTCCCACCGCGCAATCAGTGAAACAAGAGTGCACCAGAAAAACAACTTCCAGTGGAAGCCTACTGCCTTATTTTTCACTTATAAATATCTACATTAAAATCAGTCACAGCAATAATCAATATGAGCCCCTCCCACATGTGAATTCATAGGGCCCAGTGTGTGCCAAATCACAGCAGCAAAAACAATGACAAGAGACAGATCACACAGGTGCTTTTTACATCTGTATATAGGTTAGAATGTAGAGCTTGATGGCGATGTTATAAGCATGTTTCATCAGTCTCCCTGTGTTGTTCGCTGATACAGTCAAAGTCAGTGTGATTCCAGAAACTGATTTGTCCCATTCCTCCTCATCTGAGTAGCCAAGGGGGCGCTAGTGAGCAGGGACAACTGAGTAGGAACTGTTCTCTGTGGTCTTAGCCACGGTGGTGGTCTTCGGTTGGGGTGGCCAGCTGTGGTCCATCTTCAGCTCTTGGGCCAGCCGCTCGTAGCGAGTGCTAAGGGCTGCGTTGCCACGGCAACACAGCCACGACAGACATTTGGCCCCCCATAGGTCGATGGCTGACTGCAAATATTACAACAAATTAATGTTTATTCTATTGCCTTACAGCCATAGATCCTGGGTTCAGATCCCAGCTCCTGCTGTAATACCCTTGAACAAGGTACTTACCCTGAATTGATACAGTGAAATTTACCTTGCTGCATAAATACGTAAATAAGTACCTTGGTATATAAGCTTAATATTCTATATTATTATTCAATAACATTGTAGGCTTTGGAGAAAGGTGCTGAATAATGGTTGATAATAATAATGAGGACGTTAGGTAAGTGAATCATGTTGCTGCAAGTCATCAAGGCCTCCAGTCCAGCATGCTTAGGAGAAATACTCTGAGTACCTGGTTAGTGCCTCTTCGCTCCATTGCCTCCAGCATTGCAGCAGAGCAGTGAGACATCACAGATGAGTAGTGAGCAATCAGGTGTTAAAGAAGCATATTAAAGCCCTGCTGCCCACCAGATCGTGACATTGCCATGGCACATGCGTGGCTGGGGAATGGCGAGGAGGAGGATGAGGAAGAGCAGTGGGGTGAAAAGGGGCCAAAGTTACAGTGAAGGAAGTGTCTCATTCCCAACCTGAGGTGTTTGGGAAGCAACCGCGACGTCACTGCCGCTGCGCTTTCCCCGGCTGAACACCAGTCGCCATAAGACGACATCAAGGATGAAGGTCTAAGGAACGTTCCGGTGGCAGGGAAGAATTGAGAGACTTATACATTATAACCAATCTGAATCACTTTCTTAAATCAAGATGTGATTTCACTGCACAGTATTAGTAAAGAAAAAAGACAAAGAACAGTCAGTCTGACTGGCAGGAGATACTGATCTGTGAATGAAACCATTTCACATTATTGCATTCCAAATTTCAGAATGTGTGATTCAATGATTCCAATTTTGTGAGATTCTGCACTGATCACATTGATTAGGAGGAGTGTCTAGGTTGGCTGAGGATAGCTGTAAAGGTGCATCACATCACGTGTCTGTGTCCAAAGCTCTTCATCTGTTGTTGATGCTCTTTTTTTTACTCTCAGTTACGCATCGACTTGGAGACAAGTACTCGCATTTACTCAATTTTCAAAGTAAATCAATGATTGAAGAATTTACAAGGGCCAACAACAGATGGCTAAATCAACAATATTTTTCCCTCCAATTTTGTCTAATATATTTGGAAATGCAATGACTTTGTGGAAAAGATCCACGACCTCAAAGAAGGTAATAGGAAATGCCAAAGGGGAGCTGGCCCAGTATGTGTCGCCACGAACCCCTTTGTAGGGGACTACAATAGCCGGTCATTGAGTTACGGACCAGGTGCGTACGCAGCACTGACGAGCAGATCCTGATACTCAACATGCTCACATCCATAAAGCGGAAAAGCAAGAATATAATATAAATTTTAATATTTGTCTATGTCACCAGTTATCTGAGGGAAACACATAGACTGAAAGGCAAGTTTTACCTCCATGAGAACAGACAACCCTGTGTTGACAAGGATGATGATGACCAACATGAGACGCCACTGGACAGGAACGCACACAATCTAAAGGGTACAGAAATAAAGTTTAAGAAAAAAAAGCAGTGCCTTCAATGGACCAATCACAACAGGCCTCCAGAGCCTCTCCTCCAATTAAATAGAGCTCCGCCTCCCACCTCTTTCGTCAAGCCAAACGCTTTGGCATGCTTACCTGCAGGAAGGCGTCGATGGCGGGGATGGGGTACAGCATGATGAAGAAGGTGAAGAAGTACAGCGCAGAAACCAACAGCAGGAACGGCCCTGCAGAAGCAAAGAACGATGATACAGCAGTTATCACAAGTTCTCCATATTTCTCGTCACAACTTTCACATAACATGTTACCAAAAACTACAAAAATCCATTGACAGTGAGACCACCACCTTGTGGCACTTACAGTTTTTGTAACTGGGCTGTCTGAAGGGCTTCCCTTTGGAGAAAACTATGGCCACAACGAGGTACTGGAAGCAGGAGACGTAGAACAGGGAGGTGTTTTCATAGTTCATGATGTTTTTACTGCTGTGGTTGTGGCCTGCTGTTGCATTGTGGGTTGGCAGTATCTTGAGCCCGGTGGTGTTACAGGCACTAGGGAGAAAAGGACACGAAAACACTTCTTTAATTCTCTTGTGGAGCCAACAGTGTGAAGTTTGTACACCAAGTTGCTTACACTGATTTACCCATTTACACAGCTGGGTAATTCGATCAGTTCAAGGTAAGTACCATGGTCAAGGAGTGAACCTGGAAGGTGACAGCTATAACCACTACGCCACCTCCTGGGACGGAGCCGACGTGGACTCACTCGGAGGCAGGCGTCCACTTCTCGTACCAGCTCTGGTGCTGGACGCTGAGGAAGCAGAGCACCTGGAAGCCTAGGCTCACGAGGATCTGCGTCAGGACGGACAAGAGCAGGGGTCCCGAGATGAGGCCTGAGGGGGGATGCTGCGCCACCAGCTGCTTCCAGGCCGGGTTCAGACTCACTGAGGGGAACAAGCCCAAACACACATGGAAACGCATGCACGCACGCATAGGCGCAAACACACGCATGGCCCCGGGTACTCACTGGTGAAGACGATCACCAGAATGATGGCGATATCGATGAAGAGGAACTGGAAGTCTCCCAGGTTGCTCAGGATCTGCAAGGTGACTAACAATGTGGGGTTTGTACACTAAGCTACTTTCACTGATTTACCCAGATAGCAGGGTAAATCAGAGCAGAGTAAGTGCCCTGATCAGCAGAGCTACAGCAGAGGCATGGGTTTAAACCTGGGTCCTTCAGTTGCGAGGCTATAACCACCACACCACCTGGTGCCCCATGAGGGCGGAGACCACAGCACATGTGGCCGCAGTACTTACGGAGTAGAGCAGGGTGACGCTGATGTACTGGATTATGCTGTACAGGGCCATGAACTTGAACACACAGAAGGAGGTGATGAGAGCAGCACGTCCCTCCCTGCGAGTAGAAAGCTTTCACTCCTGGGTCCCGAGTGCGAGTCATACTGCGGTCCACAGTTGTAAAATCCCTCAGATAACACACATTTTTAGCCTGTTTTTTCAGTCTAGATGGCCAGTATAAACATGACAAAAATTAATAAAGAACAAAAACAGGTGTACCTTCTTTACAGATCAGTTACGAAGGGTACTACAGCACAAGGTGGAATTTGCATCTGGGTCCTTGGATTGCTGCTGGTCACCTGGCCTAAGTGAGGGCAGTAACATGGGAAACAAGGAGGTGGGGGCTCTTACCTGATGAGGGTGGGCACACAGGAGATGTCGGGTGTCTTGGAGGTGAAGGGAGAGGCTACAGAGGCCTCGAGCTCCGACAGGGAGATCCCACCGTGGGCTCGTTTCAGGGCCTGGGGAAGGGGGGGGGTATTACACACTCTGTCACACTCAATGAGCATCAATGACTAAAGAAAGAAGAATGAAGAGATGGAGTGACTCACGCCACAGTCGTTGGCGCCATCGCCGCACATCCCCACACAGTAGCTGTAGAGAAAAGCCGTTTCGTATCAGTACATAAAAACCACACACAATGGCGCTCGAACGTACAAACAAAACTGGGACTGGAAGTCTGTTCGTAATTCCCTTTGCTCGCAAGTCCAAAGTCGCCAAAAAATATAAAGTTAACACAGATGTCCCCAAGGGTTATTTACAGTAAAGGCTTAGTAAAAACCTTTGATTTTACTATTACTATCTATTGATTAGCGAGACGGGTGAGTATGGGGTCTGGTGGAGGTAGTACTCACTCGATGCTCTGCAACACCTCCACCAGCTGGGTCTTCTGGTCGGGGGCCATGCGGGCGAACACGGTGCCATGCAATGCCAGCTTTTGTTGGGGGGGGGGTCAGAGAAAGAGGCACACCTTCAGCTCACCATCGCTGGACTGATGTTCTGCTGAGATGCAGTCATCCTGCACGCCTACTTGTGTACCGGGTTCTGACCTTCTGCGCCAGGTCGGGAAAGTGCTCTATCACAACGGCCAAGGACTTGCCGCTTATGGCGAAATGGTAACGCTCCTCATCGACCGCCTCGTCTAATCCCATCTCGACTGCCTAGGAAGTCAAAGGTCAACATGACTGTACGATACCAGGTGACTTGGAAAGGTGCATTCAGCAGACACACTCGAGGTGCTCTGTGTCGAGTTCTGACACACAGTGGGGCACATTGACCACCTCACTGCAGTACGCTGGCTCCTCAGCTTCACAAACAATTAGGAGCAGAAGTCTGTTCATAACTCATTTTGTTCTCAACTCCAGTGTTTTCCATAAAGTTACAACAGATTTACAATATAAACATCCCTTGTTTATTTATGGCTTAGATTCTATAAAAAGTTTCTGATACACCTATTATAAACTTTGTATGATCAATATTTGTATTAACTTTAAGCTACATTAAAACTAAAATTAATTTCAAATGAGTAAAACTATAAATCGTTTCTCCTCAAAACAAAGATTTTTCACTGATTAATCCCATACACACTTAGAGTGCTCCTCCTCTTCTTAACGATTACGAGAATTCACAAACACCGGAGAGGAGCTCTAAACACTGTGGAGGCGAGTTGAGGGAAGGCGGTGCCACATTCCCCACTCTGCTGGGGTGCTCTCTACTGCCACCTACCAGCTGGACAGGTCATCACAGCTCACATTCGTTCCATCATATGCTTTCATTCCAGAAAATAAAAGAAGAAAATGCAATTAAAAATAAACACATTGTGTCCCACACTTCCCACCTCTGGACTGAACCTCTGAGTCTGTCCATTGTCCCTGCTGTTCACTTTCTTCCATTCCTGGTGTTCCCCAGCTCGGAACTGCGTGACACAAATACCCACTCTGATGGCAAAAACAGCACCGAGAGCCTCGGTCAGCTTAGGCACCGGGTTCCACCCACTGACCTCATACTGAGCGCCCTTAGAGGCCGGGAGACCAGGGTCATCTGTGTACTGCCAGTCGATCCTGGCCGTCTGGCCGTCCTTTGGGGGCAGCGCATCTGCAATGATGACTCTGTGCTGCGGGGGTATCATTCTGCAGTCTCGCGCCACTGATATTGCAGTCAACATGTTGTCTCCTGGAGGGGTGCCATTCCAACAAAACCACAGCTTAGACAATGCAGGCACTAACACAAAAACCATAAAGGTCTGACACAAAGGTTTAAAACCACACGTCGGCAAGATTCTTAATTTACCGACTTGATTATAAATCTCAAAGGTCACTTTCATACTGTACCACACCACACCCAGCTGTGTCTAACTACACACATTTGTGCCTCATGTTAAATCCGAGTTTGGATTTTTTTAGGAACTTCACTGTTTTTTATTGCATTATTTTCACAGTTTTTTTAAAATATGAGTGAAAAATAGCCTGAATTTCCACTTGCCGCCATTATGTAACAGCTACGCAAGAGTGTATCATCCAGCATATTATTTTATCTATTATACTAACCAGTGAATAAATAGAGGTGTGTGTCTATTAAAATGCTTTATTCATGGCTAGGGTTAGGTGACCAGAAGCTCACAGACATGTCATCCAATCTGACAAGTCAGTCACTTCAGAGCCATTCGCACGCAGCTGGGATTTTAAGGTGAAACACTTTTTAATACGTTCTCCAACTCCCTCCCCTTTCTCTTATCAATCATTTCATTCTCCTGTGGCACCAGAATCATGGGGAAAAACACAGCACTCGCTTGTGTGTGTAAAGTAGAACACAACACGCTGAATAGGAGATGGTGAACATCGTGCTCTTCTTATTTTCAGTCATTTTAAAGTAAACACATCAAAGACAATAAACTGAGGCTTCAGAATAGACAGACTTAAAATTTATGGCTGACATTTTTAACATAATCTATTAAGGACTGAGGGGCGCGGTGGCGCAGTGGGTTGGACCGCAGTCCTGCTCTCCGGTGGGTCTGGGGTTCAAGTCCCGCTTGGGGTGCCTTGCGACGGACTGGCGTCCCGTCCTGGGTGTGTCCCCTACCTCTCTCCAGCCTTACGCCCTGTGTTGCCGGGTAGGCTCCGGTTCCCCGTGACCCCGTATGGGACAAGCGGTTCTGAAAATGTGTGTGTGTGTATTAAGGACTGAAACGGGACAGTTAGTAGTGTAGGGGTTAGACCTGCTGCCTTCGGACGCAAAGGGTTTGATCTCTGGCTGTAGTACCCCTGAGCAAGGGACTTACCCTAAATTACTCTGGTGGAAAAAAAAAAATTACCCAGCTGTATAAAAGGGTAAATAATAGTAGGTAGACTAACAGTGTAAGTTGCTTTAGAGAAAAGTGTCAGCTAAATGAATAAAAACAAATTAAACTGTATTGAGCTTTTATTGACCATGACAGTGTTTGAACTTAGAAACAATTTCGAGTTATGAACAGACTTTTGGTTCTAATTGTGTTCTTAAGTTGAGGTACATGTGCAGTTATCTGACAGGGACCACAGCGTCGCTCGTCTCACCTGTAACCATCACCGTGCGGATGTTGGCCTGCCGGAGGTCCTCCAGAACCTTGGGGGTCTCTGCTTTCAGCTTGTTCTGCATGATGATCAGGCCCAGGAAATCCATGCTGTTTTCTATGACGTCCCTGGGGGGGGCAGCAGAGGCCACAATAAACTGGAGCGTATTAAAATAATACAGGTTTCCTTGGAAACTAATCTGAAGTGGAATTTCAGCAGTGAACCCCGAGTGCCACGGGACTGTTGAAGAGACACGGAGAAACCAGCAGCAATTTGAGAGAAGTGGGCAGCAGGTGGCGCAATGGTTAAAGCTACTGCCTTCTACACAAAGAACCAAGGTTTAAATCCCACGTCCTGCTGTAGCACCGTTGATCAATGCAAAATGGGTAATTCACTAAGAACCTTAACATTGTTGGTCGCTCTGGAGAAAAGCATTAAATAAAGGAATAAAAGTAAATGTGATGCAAATGAAAAGATGGTTGAGGGAAACAGATCGGGGCCGTCCAAGGCACCTGTTGATGTTCTGCACTTTGTGCCAGGTGAGTTTGGCTTCGAGGCACCGGTGTGCGAGGGCAAGGACCCGGAAGCCCAGCTTGGTGTAGTCCTCCAGCACATGAGCAAAGTCTGCCGGCACTGTGGGGGGGGAAAGGACATAAGCCTGTATAGCTCTGCCACATCGCCCCCTGAACACAGAGACATGTGGGCAAAATTCTGCAGAAAACTGTTTTGTGCGTATACAAAAAAGTACAGAGAACAGCCTGTGTTCAAAAATAGGCTGCTGCACACATTTTTAGATAAAGTGGACACATTCATGAGGACAAGTGACCATTCAGAGGGGGTGCAGAAGGGGACGGTCAGAGTGGGAGGGCGGATTTCACAAAGCGCTCCCCTGGGGTGGGGGGGCGAGGCAGACAAAGGCAGACCTGTTTCTTCTTTGCAGAGCCCAGCCACCACCTCTGGCGCCCCCTTCAGGTAGGCATCCATGTGTTTCTCTCCGAGCCGCCGAACCACCACGCTCATCCTCTGCAGCGAGGACGAGAAAGGGAACTGCCGCACGACACCGATCTCGTACGAGGACTGGGGAGGATGAATGGGGGGCTCTCAGGGTCACACAAACAGATGCAGGAGGCGGAGCCATGACAATCGACAGATGTACTCACGTGCAACTCGTTCAGCTCCTTCGCAATGCCAATGGAGGGAAGGGAGAAGCAAGAGATGCACATCAGTTTAACCATGTTTCAGCATTCATCAGAAAGAGTATCGTGAGGCCACAGTGGAGTAACATGATTCGACATCGGATGGGGCAACCTATTGTTCTCACTTGAAACACCAGTAGGGGGCAGCACTGAACTAACATGAAGAGCACATTCCACTAGATACCAGACATCTCTTGTACAGACTTGCGTCGCCCAACGACGGGGAAATGTTCTGAGAAATGCCTCATTAGGCGATTTCATTGTTGTGCGAACATCGGAGTGTACTTATACAAACCTGGATGGCATAGCCTCGATCATAGTGTACTTATAGAAACCTAGACGGTATAGCCTCGATCACAGACTGTACTTATACAAACCGAGATGGTATAGCCTCGATCACAGACTGTACTTATACAAACCTAGATGGTATAGCCTCGATGCAGTCAAGAGGTAAACACGAGATTTATGACGCTGCTGCTGGCATAACATAGCATACTGTTTTACAGTAAACTTTTATTATAAGTATAAAGAGTACAGTGTAGTAAATACATAAACCAGTAACATAGGTGTGTGTATAATCATTATCAAGTATTTTGTACTATGCATAATTGCATGTGCTATATTTTTATATGATTGGCAGTGCAGTAGGTTTATTTACAGCAACACCACCACGAACACGTGAGGAACACGTTGCGCTACGACGGAAAAATGGCTAGTTGTTAAGAATTTTTCAGCCCCATTATAATCTTATGGGACCACCGTCATATATGCGGTCAGTCGTTAAGCGATGCATGACTGTATGGTGGCCTGCTGTGGTTAGACAGCTGTGTGTTGATAGGGGGTTGGGGTCACTCGCTTGGAGAGGATGCTTGCTGTCAGGAGAGTGACACGCCTACCACGTCCTGCCCCGGGGACGAGACTGGCTCGGGAAACAGCTGCCTGGGCGGCCGCACCACAGTAGGCATGATGTTGTTGTGAAGGGACGTCTCTTCCTCTGAGGCTTCCTCCAGAACCTGCACGCGAGGCGAAGGTGTCAGAACAACAGGGCGGCCGAACTTCCCGGCGCCTTGAGGTTTTCCTGCACAGGTGCTACGTTACCTGTCGGCACGGGGGCGTTTAAGCATCTTTTCAACACCAGCACTTCCTACACAAATAAACCATCTGTTTTCACTGCAGGTGCAGAGTCTCATCTGTGTCATAAGGAAGGGAATCAATCTAGCACAGTTCAAAATCTGAAACGGTCATTGTACTGTGCATGTAGGGTTGTGTATATGTACACACACACAGTAAAATCCACATATGCTGCTGCCGCCATCGAGTCAAACCTGACCCATAGCAACCACCCACATGGCTTTCAAGGCAAAGGAGGAACAGAAGTGGGTTGCCAGTGCCTCCTTTTGTAGAAATACACATGTACCACTGTACAAATGTTTTACACATAGAATGTTTTCCTCTATTCCATTTCCTTGTACACTGGCTCCTCATGTTAAGAATGGTCTACGTTATGCATTTTTGAAGGTGTAAGCATTATCCATTACATTTTTACCCACATTTTCTCAGATTTCCTAATTTTTTATGTTGGCAGTGGAGCAAAAATAACATGCATTTACCTGCCCAACATATAGAGGGCAGTAAAGAGCACCCAGACAGAACAAGGGTGTGAGATCTTTTACTGATTATAAACTGGGAAATGACAAACTTCCAGTCTTAGTTTTGTTTGCGCGTGACTCTCTGCGGATCTATATCTCTGGATGTGTTAATGTTGGGGTTGTGCCATAGATTCACCCAGCCTGTGGCCTCAAACATCTTGAGGTCCAGAGGGTCCCCCGAGAGCTTCCCATCGATCCGGGTCAGCGAGTGGCATGTAGCCATGCAGGCTACAAATGCCGAAGTCACCAGGTACTCCTGACATGCCTTCTCCTCCGAACAGCAAAAGCTGCAGAAGGCAAAGACAGCAGCAGGATGGGTTGCGGTGAACACTTTGTGAGCAGATGTTTTCTTGTTCAAAACACGTGAGGTCAGTCCCGTGGTAAAACACCCTTGTGGTCTCACCAGCCAGCTTCCACGCGCTGAATCCCCCACAAATCCAGTCCATCCTCCGTGAGCGTTCCTGTCTGCAGAGGAACGGCAGAGAGAGGCCCATCTCAGTCCATCCGACCAAGGTCGGCAGCACATTTTCCAGCTCTGACCTCAAGCACATCCACTGCAGACTGCTGTTCACTCCGCTGTCTCACAGCTCTGCACCAAGATCTCTACCCCAGATGGGATACGACTGGGTTTTTTGGAACGCAGCATCATCATCATCATCATTATCATCATATTCCTAGTAGGGATGTACGAAAACTAGAAATGGTCCACGTTGTGTTCCGACATATTTCACAACCTAATGTTAAAACAGTGTGGATTTGGTGCACAGGTGGGACAAGAGACTTGCCTTGTCGAAGCAGACCAGGTTCAGCTGACCACAGATGTTGATCCTCTGAGGACTGATGCAGAAGATGCCGGCACGTTTGAGCCGTCGCTGAGCATACACTATTCCTGCTGTCATGGCAGCTGGTAGCGCCGGGGGAACTGTGATGGTTATGATGTCAAGACACTTAACAATGATGGTCTGGGCTGGCACCTGCATACGAAGCATAAATGTGTGGGTGTGTGATCAGGTCATCGTGGTGACAGATTATACCTGGCCATGTCTGCTGAGGGTACCTGGTGCATGATGCTTATCACGATGGTGTAGGTCATCGTGGTGACAGATTATACCTGGCCATGTCTGCTGAGGGTACCTGGTGCATGATGCTTATCACGATGGTGTAGATAAAGCCAATAGCAGCTACAGCCACCAGACACATCAGGAAGAGGTAGGCATCGCGGTAAAGCTTGAAGTCAGTAGGCTTGGGATACAGGATGGAACGAACCAGCTGGCCCTTTGCAGTGCTGAAGCCTGAGGGAGTGACAGATGTGGTGAAAATCACACTTCTGCCACCACTGTCGTAACAATAAAAGTGCAGGCCAACAGCAGACACAGACCAGTCCTGACCACCACGGCTTTCACCAGCTCCCCGGAGTAGAAGCGTGTCTGGATGACCTGGGTGCCACAGAACAGCGTGTGACGCTTATGCCCGTCTGTGCTGTACACGGGGTCGGAGGTCGACTCCCTCTTGTCCTGCCCAGGGTCGGGTAGGTTGGTCTTCGTGACAGGTACACTCTCACCTGGATGGCAGGCCACAAAAGACATCAACATGACCATACCATGCAGACTTGAACTCCTGAAGTTGGCTCCATGAGCATCCAAGCTATCAGTTAGTGAGCGTACCTGTGAGCATGCTTTCGTTAACGATACACATCCCGCTAATCAGCACGGCGTCACACGGCATGATGGTTCCATTAGTTGGGATAACCATCACGTCCCCAGGGACCAGGTCCGTGGACATAGCATCCTCGATCTCTGCAAATGGAAATGCCGCCATTAGCGTGCTAGCTCATTAGCATGCTGGGAAGATCAAAGCCAGCAGAAGATTTTGATATATAGAGGACTCCTGATTTTTCTGACGGGGGGGTTACTGGTTCCCAAATAAGTAAAGAAAACTGGGTCGACCCTTTAATTCACAATTCACTCTACTGTGTTTCCTGCTACCAGCATTCCTCGATGATACATATTTCAGCTTCCAATCTTGACAGCTCCCTTTATCGGCTACGGCAGGGCTGTCTCCGACTCACCGTTATCGGCCTTGTATATGGAAACTCGCATCACGCTGTGAGCGGCGACCATGTCGTGCAGCATAACGTATTGCTGAAACAAAACAACGCACCATTTCAGAAAGCGAAGCGCAATCCTGAAGGACACAAACCCATGTCTCCCATGGGATGTGCTCCATGGTTTAATTGCTCCCAGATTCTAACATGGCAGTCAATTCGGCAGTGAAGTTGCTCCACCTCAAACCAACCTTTTTAATGGTATACAGAGAGGTAGCGATTGATACGATTGACATGAAGACAATGGTTCCAGCGTAGTAGTAATAGGAGTTAGTGCTCCAGAGGATCACACTGAAGAGCTGGAAGATGTAGAAAGGGTTGAGGACCTAGAAAAGACAAGAAAACCCAGTAAGCAAAACGTAACCTGGTGCATGGAACCTATTTAACTGGATCTGGTTGAATGTCATCCCATCAGTATCCCAGAAGTTCCCATTTTTGACCGGATCATCAAACACTTTGCATAAAATCTAACTATGAAATTGTGACATGACATGTCAGCACTGCTGTACCTCTCAGTCTCATTTCTCCGTTTTAGTCTGGAAGAAGGGAGCTGCTTTCTGAGACAAGATGACATGCGCAAGAGTCGCGAGGTGACGTACCTCCTTCAGGAGCAGTTTGAAGAGTGAGGGAACTTTCACATCGATTTCATTCTCTCCAAAAAACAACCGTCTGTCAAAACCCCAAATAAATGAAAGTTACTACCAGTGGGTGTGGTTCCAGAAGATGAGCTACCCAAGGAAACTGACCCGAGGGTAAAGGTGCCAAAAAAGGGCTCTGCTATTGCACCCTTGAGTGGATCCCTAACTCAAACTCCTTCAGAAACAGCTGAACGTTAAGCGATTAAAAGTCACTCCGGATAAAGCTAATCAACTCGGTGATGCAGGAGGGCTATTGAAAGCACGGCAGGGATGGAGCGGGATGTGAAATAGATAAGGATGCAGGCTGTTCTTACCTGAAGTCCTGCAAGTCTTTGGTCAGCCCAGCGCTGTGGTCTGAATGGATGGATGAGCATGTCAGGATGAGGTCCTCCAAGCCCCTGCAACGCGCAAAGAATACGGAGGTCAGTCAATGAAGGTCAATCGCACAATCACACATTCATCAAGAGCCAGACAATATCCCTCATTTTGTACAAAACGTACCACGGCAACCATTTGTAAGGAACGTGGTCAGTCAGTTGGCCCTTGACTTACGAACTTGACTGAGACCAAGAGTTGGTTCATAACTGAAAACCTAGTAAGTCGAACGGGACGGAAAGTGGCCAGCGGCTCCTCGTCAGTTCTATATGCAGCCACTTGTGTCGAGTTCCCAGCAAAAACTGCCGTATTGAACTAAATGACTGTGCGTTGAGAATTCAAAGCCCACATCTATATCTCTCCATCTGTTGGTGAAATGCATTTTTTAAACTCTGACTTGTATGACGGTTTGGAGAGAAGCGTCTAAATGAAAATGCACCGTCAGCAACCCCCGAGAGCTCTGTGGGGAAGGCGGCAACAGTGGGGATGTTTGGACTCTCTCCAATTGAGCAGATTGCCGACATCGAGGGGACAGACAGCCCTTCCCTCTTGTGGGCCGGGATGCCTCGTGCACACTCCTGCGTTTTCTCAGTCCCCCCACAGCAATATTTACGATACATTGTAAAATAGTAGAGAAGATTGATGGTGTTCGTAGCTCGTGTTGCTGATCCAGATGTCCAGGTGTTCGCCGAGCTTGGCATTCAGACTGCAAACGGTTCATCACCACTCGAGGTGACATCATGAGTGGTGATGAAACATTTGCCGTCTGAATGCCAAGCTCGGCGAAGACCTGGACATTGTAAAATAAGGAAGCCCAATAAACAGTGGTCAAAGCTAGAGCAGGGGGTGCGGAAGTGGACGTCATGTGATTTACAGTGAAAATTAACAACAGAAATCTTACTTTAACACTTCGAAATTCTGCGCTGTACCATTCCAGAAGTACGTTGTGCTGTGGAGTGTGAAATAGCGAATCTGAGAGGAAAAGAAACACAAATTTAAAACTAAACATAAAAAGCAAGCAATGACTCAATGACCTTTCATGGCATCTCATGCTGAACACTGGGCAGAACTAACATGTGTGAGGAGTAGTTATGACTGCAGTGGAGGGAGGGGGTGGGGTGATCGCCCTGGGGGTCCTACCTCCACCATCTGCTTCTTGGTGGTCTTTCCTGGGACGTCCAGGCGGTCAAAGGGGTCCCTTCCTGGGGCCAACATCACCCGCACCCTGGTCCAGAACCACCGCTTGAACTCATCCTGGGACAGAGCAGAACAGGGTAAACCTTAATTGCCTAAAATCTAATTTATTAGCAGATGCTCTCATCCAAAGTGAGGAAAGTGTTCATAGTTTACCATCTGTACACATTCAATTTACACATCTGAGTTTCTCAGTACCAAGTCGAGTTCATTAACTGGTGTGCCACCTACTGGCCTGTTTAGTCCCCCCATCTCAGACGCTACAGAACAACTGTTGCAAAGCGACACGAAACGCACTGTGGATCGGAGCAGCAGCATCTCAGCCTCTCCGACGGTGGTCCTAGTGCAGGTGGTCCAGACTAGCCAGTTGGGTATCCAGTAGAGCACCAGCAGCAGGAATCCCCCAGTGCAGAGCGCCCCCAAGCCCACCAGTACCAGCTTCCAGCGGCACAGTCGGTACCCGGAGATCTCCTGCAAGGATCAGTAGGACAACTCAGCTTGTACAGCGTCACCACCTTACACTGCACAGTAGTAAAATTACCATACATGAGTCACTCTTCTGGGTCATCCAACTCACCATCTCATCCTCCAGCCCCTTGTTGACGATCTTCAGATCTCCCTTTCCCATCATGGTGCCCCTTTGACGGCGGAGAGACGTGCAGGGCAGCGCTGCTAAAACGAGTGACAGATACGCGTAAGAGAAGCATTAATAAAGGCCATCACCTTGTTTTGAGTTTTTTTATTTGGGCTGAAAGTACAAGTTTTTCTGCAAAGTCAGTCATCCCTGATCCGAATGCAAAGTGGGTCTTTCTGCAACCGTCCAAGGCCAGAGGGGCCTTGTACACACACACACACACACAGAGGAGCCGCTGACAGGTTCCGACCTGAATGAAGATGAAGTTCAAACGTAGTAATTTGACTGTTGGACACAGAGAAGAGACACA
Organism: Scleropages formosus; assembly: GCF_900964775.1. NCBI lineage: Eukaryota > Metazoa > Chordata > Actinopteri > Osteoglossiformes > Osteoglossidae > Scleropages > Scleropages formosus. The sequence continues at coordinate 16,492,801 of NC_041830.1, read as the reverse complement.
CACACAATGCATACGCATAAAACAGGGTGTGTGCCATGGGCAGTAAGTGCACTTCAGACATTTCTAGAAAGAAACACACCACTTGTTTGCAGAAACTGGAAAAAAAACGGCCAATGATTTATTAAACATAGCCGGAGGTCTTTGATCCGTTTTGCCTCCCAATGACCAAGCGCAAACCGCAGCACATTAGAGCTGCGTATCCATGGAAACGGGGACCGCGGCACGTCGGCCTGTAAATTCTCAACCCCCACAACATGTCGGGTATGAGATGGAAGCAAACTGGCCCGCGCTTTTTTGCAAATGCTGTTCTCCTATCAGCAACTGAAGGTACATGGAGTCCTGCATAGTAGCCCCGCCAACATACTCTACAACCCTCTGTGAGGTGGGGGACCAGGGGATGGGGGGGTTGTCGAGGCGATGACGGATTGACACTCTTTCCAGAACAGGGCGCTCCAATACCCCACCTTTCTCACACACCAGAATGCCCCCCCAAAGAGAAGGCATTTGTCCGGCTCTGCTTGTGCAGGACTGTGGGAGGGAAAGTCAACCGAGTTCATTGTGCTCCCTCGTACCCGGAGCCATCATCTCAGTGCAAAGACTGGTCTGTAGGAGCACCACCCAAAGTAGTGCTTCTCCCACCTTTTAACTGCATTCTGTCCGTTCCTGGGGAACCAACTGTGAAAGTACCCTAACTCCCACCAAACGTGAGATACACACCCATACACACACACACACATTTTCAGGGACAATCCGAAAATAAGGCAGCGATCGAGGAGGTCTGCGATGCACGGCAGAGTAGGAGTGTACAGCAGGGAGTTTGCCACCTCCCGGGTTCAATGCGGTGGGGGGCGCCGGGGGGTTAATTAAAAGCACGGCTGGAGCGTTAAACAGACTGATGTGAATGGGACACAGTGCGGCAGCCAAGCACCGCGGGACAAAGAACACGGCGCTGGCCGAGGGCCACGGACCTAGGTCTGAATCAGCGCTCCCGCTACGGTACCCTCGACCGAGGAAGGTACTGGCGCTGAACAGACAGCGAAAATGACCAGCAGTGTAAAAACTTGCATTTAGACATATTCATTTAGCACATACTTTCCCCGAGGCGATGGACAACTTGGAGTAAATGACGGCTAAAAATGGGTAAAGAACACCGTGTAGCTAAGTGTACAAAACTGACATCGAAAGTCACCCTGGAGAAAAGCATCAGCCGAGAGAATAAAAGTAACAAAAATATGAAAATCGGAGAAGGGCTTTCGGAAACTCCCATGCAGGCTGTAAAAGTGAAATGGATGCGGAAACCCCACTGCCTGTAAACCCCACCTTTAGTCTCAGTCCAGAGATTAGGTTTGGACCCAACTCTCCCTGGTACAGAGGTGCCCCATGGGCCCGCATGTGCACCCTGCACCCGTTTCCATGGAAACAGCACCCCCTAGCAGGGGGCTGATGCTGCATGCCAACATCCATGATCACACCCATAGCAGTAAAAATGTGCTTCCTGCTGTTTCACAGCGCTGCCCCCTTTTTCCAGTGCAAATAAAATACACAATTTAATTAAGATAAAAAGGGCAGCTAATTTATCCCAAGGGAGGAGCCTCGGCATTGTGAACTGGAGATAAAAACGAATGTGGAGGGAGGCAGTTCCGCGAGCGACGCCCTTTGGCCTCCCCACAGATTTATGGCTATTACCCGTGGAGATGGACCGGCCGCGCGCAACTGCGCTCGGAGCACAACATGCCGCCGGGCCGAAACCTCACATGAGCCTGGCGTCGAAGCCGCAGGGGCATCCGCACCTTTATCGGATCGTTCCCGGCACTTCCTAAGATGAGCGCTCACCTTCGCACTTTCGTGTGTTTTCCGCAGGTCGTTACATAACCCAGCTCACAATACCTCCCTTTTTTAGTTAAAGATCTACTTTTTTATTATTACTTTTATGACTTTGAAAATTGTGGCCATTCAGGTTTGATTTCTGTAGGTTTGCGGTTCACGGCCCGAGCCGGGACTAATCGCCACAGCTGACGGAAAACTTTATAGGACACTTGGCCGGACTTAACCTTACCTATCTGAGGATCTGCCTGAGCAAACACACAAACACACACACCAATTAAGAGTCACTAACCTACCTGAAAGACATGTCTTTGGACTGTGGGAGGAAACCAGAGCAGCAAGAGGTGACACACACAAACGGGGAGAACGCGCCAGCTCCACTCACACGGAGCCTGTTTGAATCCATAGCCCAGGACCCGCGAGACATTTCTGGCAGCCGCTGCACCATCGTGCCGCCCGAAGACGAGGCTTTTCCCCAGCTAACGTAAGAACCGGTTCACCTCCAGGTCCAGCTAAGGAGACTTTCAACCCAGATATTTGCTTAAACGAAGCAAAACCGATGCGAGGTGGGGTCGAAACGGCAGCGCCGCACTCCTCCACAACCAGGGTTCGCTATGGCGCTGTAGAGAGCGCCGGTGTCCTTACCTTCCGACCCAAAAGACACTCAGAGGCAGGACTCTCCTCCTGTAGTGGCGCAGTCTCTCTCAGCCCTCCACCGCAGAGAATCCTGGGAAACGGAGTAGAAGACCCGTGAAGCAGAACACACATTCTCTGCGTGGTGTTCGCAGCCCAGAACGGAGAACAGGGTCTGTGTGGCACACCGTGGGCCTGTACCAGAAAGGCCTAGAACTTCTTCAGGTACAGAACACGTACAGCTCCCTGCAAGCCGCACTGAAAACGACGACGGACAGTTGAATAAATAAATCAATAACAAACACACTTCAAAGAGAAGTTGTCGTCGTTCCCAGGATAAGAATATTCTGGAAAGCAGCAGCGAATGTACTGTACTATTTAAGAAGCCCTCTTCTCACACTCATTCAGACAGACATGCAATCCAGTGCCGTGGAGAAGCTCGAAGAAACACGTGACACATGGAATCATCTGGCCTCTGGCATTTATGGCGTCATCAATTCTACACACCACTGTCATTAAATATGACAAACAGCCACAGCTGGACACAGATGGTCCCCACACTGGTCTTCATGTCTCACCAACACACACGAGTGGCCTGAAATAAAGAAGGTGAAACCCAGGTCCCTGGAAACAAGGTGCTCGCCCACGGTATCTCGTGCTCTTGCTGCGCTCGTACTGCACGTGGTTCCACATTATCCAGCCTCCTCCGTTCCCACTGACAGCGCAGAATCGAGACTCCGCTGTACGAAGCGTCATCTGAGGCCGAGCAGCATCCCAGGGCATTCTGAGTAATCTCATTCTGAAGACGCATCTGGACCTGCTGGCTCCACCACCGTCACACCGAGAAACTTTAACCCACACACACACTGTCTGAACCGCTTGTTCCATTCGGGGTTGCGGGGAGCCGGAGCCTAACCCGGCAACAGAGGCCGTAAGGCCGGAGGGGGAGGGGACACACCCAGGACAGGACGCCAGTCTGTCGCAAGGCACCCCAAGCGGGACTCAAACCCCAGACCCACCGGAAAGCAGGACCCAGGCCAACCCACCGCGCCACCACGCACCCCAGCTTTTACCCTCTGGCAGCAAAACATCACGATGGATCAACTTTTCCATCCTCTAGGAACCGTAGTCCACCTTCACACTCGTGACCTGTTCACCACCCCAGCTCTCATCTAGTCTTCACTACTACATCTAGTTCTGTCCACCGACTGATGGGTGGCCAAGGCACGCCTGGAGGAAGGTTTCCAGATGTGGCAAACTGGTGGCCCCAGGCAGGTCTGGAGCTCAAGGAGGAGAAACCTTCACTTCATCTGGACATCCTGGAGGTTCTACAACCTCTCCGCAAGGCGATTTGTACCATCGTTATAGTAAAAGCATGTTAAAGCACACAGACATTGCTTGACACACCTCCTGCTGGAGGCCCTTGACCGCAAGCTCTGAATTTGCCTGGAAGCCGACCAGAAGCTCACGTGGTCTCCATAAGCGCATGGACTTGAAACTTCCATGCCACGCCCACGTTTGGAACGTTGCGCTCGACCTTCAATGGATGGGGATGGTAACCGCTGGAGACCGCGCAGAAGCTACATCCTGGCTGTGGCCAAAACGTGCACCATTATTGCTTTTCCTTTTTTCGGAGAAGTACTTCGACCTGCCTGCATTTTGCGTGACCACAGGTGAGCGGTGACCGATTGTTCCTCTGCATGAGAGCACACAAAACATAGAACAAAGAGGCCAGAAAACCTTTAATGAGTGGCAGCACTTTGGTGACCAATTTAACTGACCGATGGTGAGAACCAGAAAGCAGTCGTGGCACCTCCTTTAAAGCCATCCAAGGGTGAAGGTCTCTCGTGGCCTACAAACTACCTGCAATGTTCCTTCCTACGGATCAGATCCGGAAACTTCTTCCAAATGTGATCGCCAACGAAAGCACCGAAAGACACCGAATTCAGAAGAGTTTCCTTACTCTATGTGTGGTGCGGTAGCATTTAAACATGCTTTTCACAGATTTCAGATCTGATTCAGTTACTGTCTGACTGTGCAGAGCATTGGCTCTGCGGGGGGGGGGGCTAAAAATGACCTCAGTGAAAACATGGGGGGAAAAAAATCATACAGTGCAATAATTTCCTACAGTTATCTTCAGAGCAGCACATGGGCATTTTTAAAGTTTATTTTCACTTCTTTTAATAAACAATAATTAATTTACTCACCACAAGCAGAAGCATCAAGACTGCGGCGACGTGTCAGCTGGTATACCACTGGGTTAATTCAAAAGTACATTATCTGCTGGCTGTGATTTATTTGAGTTAAGCAATAACTCTGTTTAACCACGACTGTTTCATCTGTCTTGACTCGGTGCTGGAAGAAAACTGACAAACAAAGAAGAAAAAAGCCTTGCTGGTGTCAGGACTTACGGAGGTACGATGAGGATTATTATTTCACGCCACGGCAGACCGATAATAGGCCTCCAGTGGGTGTGGAAGACCCCGTACAGTAGCGTGCTGTGTATCCGGCGCTTCTTCTCCAGCTCCGGCAGGGCGACGAGCCTCACACACGGCTTTCTACACAACGTTGAATAGCAGGACTCTGTGCCAGGAATGCAGATGACTGGAATGAAGCGGACTCGCAACAAGTCAAGTCACATCTTACTTGCACCCTCCGTGCGCTCATAAAAAGTGAAGGGCAACGGCATGGTTTCCTATTCAATACGACGAACGTGAAATCATTTGGACCGAGCACAGAATGGGTCCATATCTGAGATTATGGCGAGGCCATTGGTACAAATCGGTTATGACCATTATCTATTAATCAAAAGCATTCATGTTCGGGATGGAGATGAAACTGAGTTATGCAGCAGGCATGTCTGAGGCATCGATAGCAGAGGGAAATGCACCGTTATTATGTTTCATTGTTTCAGAAGAGTCCCACTTCAATGAGCAGCCCGAATGAACCACGTCCCCGAGGACCGTCACCCGTTCAGTTCATTTTTAAAACCCGAAACCACTGGCATCATCACGAAGTGACACACAGACAGAACTGACAAGATCATCTTGAAGATGTAAACTTCTCCGCTGTCACTGTGTGTGAATGGAGCAGACAAACGGTATTTTCAGCATGTTCACTAAGAGAGACCTGGGCATCTCCAGTGACTCGGTCCCTCATGCGGCTCATCATCATCCCCGTTATAATTTCGCCTCGAACAAACGACCCGCTGCACATGAAATCCTCCCAGAAACTCACCCAACACCATCCGTTTCCAGTCACCTGCGGATCATCCCGAGGAAAGGAGCTTTCAGTTACTCTATCTATTTCACTCTTTTGCAGTTTTCTTCCCCCCTGGAGTTACGGCTCCGCGCGTAACGCCGCGCTGTCAGTCGGCGCTCGGATGCGCGCAGCTCCACCGCTCAATGTCAAACGGAGGAACGATCCTCCTTCGGGGGGTGGAGGAGTGGGGAGGAGCAGGTGTCCCACGCAGGATGTGAGCTCACCTGAGAGCCCGTACACAGCGCAGCTGAGCAGGAGGCTGTCATGAGTGCGCTTTGCGCGCAAATGAACTTTCTTGCGCGTAATGACACTTTTTTTCCCTTTCGCTGTAGATACAGTCAGTGTTTGTACCGCTATACGTGTCGTGTGTGTGGGGGTCTGGGTGCAGATACCACCAGTGTATGCAGACCAACCGTCAACACTTATTTCAGTATGCGGGTCCTGCTCGGGTGTCATAGTTGCGTCTCGTGTGCGAACGATGCTACATTTTCATGTATCATTAACTTCTTTTAATAGACAACGAACGTTTTCGGAACTTTTAACAGTTAATGTGGAATACCGGCACGAGCCCGACGCGAGGCAGGTCTTTTCAACAAAATCACTGCGGCTCCTGGAGGCCGCTGCACCTTCTTCTCAGTCTCAGAGGTCGGTCTGCGTTTTGCGGTTAATTCGACGCACAATTTACTCGACGGCTTCACAGCGGGTCATGACTTGAGGAGCCTCGGTTAAGGCGAGAGCGCTGGATCCCTGTGATTTGTGCTGCGCTTCCACCTGCTGGTGCGCTGCGGATCCGCAGAGGGTCTGTGGCCAAATGGCTCGTTTCCGTTACGGATGAACTGGTTTCAGTTGAAAGACCCGCGCGCGGCCGATGGTCAATCAAAGGCCTTCCTTAAAAAAATCTGAGCTCTGAAGGTTTTTTTTTTTAAATACCAAAAAAACTTAAAGCTACGTTTTCTATTAAAGTTGCTTTGAGCCGAACTGCTCTTTAGAGGTCCAAATTAAAACAAGTTCAGTAGTTTGGTGGATTGATGTAAATGCGGCAGTAAACGGTGTGATTTGGTGTTTTTTCACCAATCACAGTTTTTGGTCTCTCTGTTGCAGGTGAGGGTCTAGGGTTCGAGTCCTGCTTGGGGTGCCTTGCGATGGACTGGCGTCCCATCATGGGTGTGTCCCCTTCCAGTCTTGCCCCCTGTGTTGCCGGGTTAGGCTCCAGGTCACCGCGACCCTGCTCGGGACAAGCAGTTTCAGACAGCGTGTGTGTGTGTGTGTGTTACAAGTGATTGCTTTGGTTTTGTCCAGAAAATATTGACAAAGTACATCTAATACAACACAGGACATGACTGATACATATGTCTGCCCGTTATCATTAGTCACTTGTCCCACTTCAGGGTCATGGTGGTCCAGAGCCTATCCTGGAGACATGGAGTGTGAGGCAGGTACATCCTGGATGGGGCACCAGTCTATCGCAGAGCAATCGCACAGGCACACACAAACACACACACGCTACAGGTCATTTAGAGTCGCCAGTTCACCTGAAGCACATGTTTTTGGTCTATGGGAGGAAACCAGAGCACCTGGAGGAAACCACACAGACTGCCAAACCTACAGCCCAGGAGCTTTGGCCCTGTGCCTCCTCTGACCAAACCTTGAAAGTGAAAGTGTCCAGAACTGCACTAGTTTACCTCCTCCAGCTCCCGTCTCAGAGCTCTTTCCCCGTAAACAAGTGAGGGAAACACACCGGCGGATGTCTTCCTATTAAGGGAGCGATGAAACGTTCATGAGTGACTCAGAGCGTTGTCCCACATTCGGTGTCCACAGCTTTTGTCCACTAACACCACCTCAGTATTTTCAAACTAGGTCAGCATAACATTTTTATGCGAGGAAAGTAATAATGAGGGGAGAAACAGGGACACGTCTGGGGTCAAACTAATGAAACCGACACTGATGTCAGATTTAAGTTGAATTTATATAAATGGCTCTTCCTCCATTGAGAAGAGAGCACAGAATTCCCAGTGATCTGTTTCACTCTTCACAGAAGAACTGTCGAAAAGTAAACAAGGCCATTTTTCCCCCACATGAAATGTGTGAGTTTTACATTTATTTATTTAGCAGACACTTTCTCTAAAGTGACTTCCAATGAACTCTGTGTAGTATTAGTAGCCCACACACCTTATTCACCGCAGTGACTTACACTGCTAGATACACCACTTACAATGGGTCACTCACCCATACATCAGTGGAACACACACACACACACACACACACACACACACAATGGATGAACCTGAACAGCATGTCTTTGAACCGTGGGAGGAAACCAGAGCACCCAGATGAGATCCACACAGACAGGGGAAGAACATGCAAACTCCATAGAGACTGAGCAGGGATCAAACCCATATCCTCTTGCACCACACGGGCGCTATGAGACAGCAGCGCTACTCGCTGTGCCACCATGCTGCTGCTTTTCCCTCTCTGATCACCATCTTCCGGCATAAAGACTAATGGGTGTGCTCACCGCAGGCTGACGGACACAGTGCCGCTATGTAGGTCCATTCACCCGTCTCCATACATTGTCACTGTCTCCCCCAGTAAAGTGCTTGGTTTGTCTGTCTCCAAATTATCAAATCCTATGGCATTCTGGGGAAGATATTCTGTGATAGGTGCTGATGAGTTTCTCTTCAGGCTGCTTCTCAAGGAGAACCTGTGTTAAAGAAAAAAAAACCTGTACATATTGGAAAACTCCATGAGTTTCAATAGGTCAGAAATTGATAGCTGTATGTACACTGTGTGGTAATTTCATAGAGGAACAAAGTCCTTCCAGCAGCGAAGACGACCATAAAGAGACTTGACCAACAGCTCAAAAGTCAGGACACGGGACAGGAAAGGTGAACTTTAAAGGAGAACATCAGAGGTCAAAGATCAGTGGAAACATCTGGATTCTGCTAATACCTGTAACCTCTGTACCTTCATTATTATTACTGTTATTATTATTATTCAACTTTTTTGTTTAATTAAGATGGTCCAACAATAATGATGAGTTCACAAAGTTTTATATATTTTGCCCAGCAGATGGCGGTAACAGCCTTCCTAAAGAGAGTGAATATGAACATTAATTTAAATTCAACTTTAATTCCAAAAAAAAGCGAGTGAAACAAATGCCATATATTTCCTTTCATGTCCTTCAATATGCAGTGGGCGTGGCGCAATACAAGCGCTGGAACCTGTACAAATAAATCATCATCATCATCACATTGTTCTTAAAAGCACAACTTATGGTAACATTTTACATGAATTAACATTTTCTCTCCGGACTCCGACTGCACTGTGGCTCGCTGGATACCTGACAATTACTTGACAACTGCAGAAGCACTTTGTCTCCCAGCGCCTCGCGACACTCCCCCCCCCCCCCACGACTCGTCTATGTAAACAGTAGAGTGGTAAAGGCCAGAAAGGGGGTGGGCACCCTGCTGATGGTGAAGCTCCTGTGGGTATGAATTGTCTTATTTCTGGACGGCCGCCAAAAGTGTGGGGGGGGGAGGGCGGTAGCCGCAATAAAGAAATCAAATCAAAGCTGTTACCTCGGTAAAAGAAAAATAATAATAATTATTATTATTATAATAAATCGATGAGGGTGTCCCAAGTGTGCGCGTCCCTCCCCCCCGCAACTCCAGCGAGGTGGTTCCGTCCACAGCAAATGAGCTTCACGGAGGAGCATCCAGCAGCAGCAGAGCGGAGGAGGTCCTTCACGGGAGACGAGCAGGTCCTGCGGAGCTCGGCCACGGGCTGCAGCCCGACACACACACACACACGCGCGCGCACGCACGCAAGCACGCAGATGAGGAGCTGCGCCGTCCTGGAGCTGCAGAGACACGGACACGAGGGACGGCGTCCCGGCCAGTGAGCGGAGTCTCGCCGCCAGGCGCCGGACGGACGAGGATTTACGCGCGGCAAGGTTTACGCGCGGCGTTACGCGCACGGCGCGCGGCTGAGATGCTGCCCTGGAAGAAGAACAAGTTCGACCTGATCGAGGAGGACAAGCAGAGCAAGCAGAAGGGCTATGCGGTGAGCCTCAACTACTCGGCGCTCACGTCCTTCGCGCGCTCGTGCCCGGAGAGCGCGCTCAACCGCGTGGGCAGCATGTTCAGGTCCAAGCGGAAGAAGGTGAAGATCACGAACGAGGACCCCACGTACACGGTGCTGTACCTGGGCAACGCCACCACGATCCAGTCCAAGGGCGAGGGCTGCACGGACGTGGCCGTGGGCAAGATCTGGAAGAAGAGCGAGATGGGCCGCAACGGCACGCGGATGCGCCTCACGGTGAGCGCGCAGGGCATCCGCATGGTGCACGCGGACGAGCGGGCGCGCCGGCCGGGCCACCTGTACCTGCTGCACCGCGTCACGTACTGCGTGGCGGACGCGCGCCTGCCCAAGGTGTTCGCGTGGATCTACCGGCACGAGATGAAGCACAAGGCGGTGATGCTGCGCTGTCACGCCGTGCTCGTGTCCAAGCCGGAGAAGGCGAAGGCCATGGCGCTGCTGCTGTACCAGACCTCCACGACGGCGCTCGCCGAGTTCAAGAGGCTCAAGCGGAGGGACGACGCGCGGCACCAGCAGCAGCAGCTCGTGGGCGAGCAGACGATGATCCCGCTGGTGCCCATCAGGAAGCTGCTCAACGGACAGTGCTGCTACAAGCCGCCCGTGGAGCGCAGCAGGAGCGCGCCCAAGCTGGGCTCCATCACCGAGGACCTGCTGGGCGAGGAGGAGGAGGAGCGCGCCATGCGCTTCGAGTGCGAGGAGCTGCTGGACGGCGGCGCGCACGGGCTCTCGCGCATCATCAGCGACCTGGGCGAGATGTGCATCGGCAACGACGTGCAGACGCTCAAGGCGGACCTCAGGGTGACCAGGCTGCTGTCGGGGGACAGCACGAGCAGCGAGTCCTCCATCGAGAGCAACCAGGAGTCGAACGCGCCGGCGAGCGGCTGCGGGGAGGGGAAGATGCAGGAGATCGGCTGAGTGCGCGCGCCAGCACGAAGCACGAGCCCACGGACGGACGCTCGGAACACCGAAACGCGCAGACCCACGACAAACCCACGGGGAGCCGGCGCCCCTCTCTCCCGTCCGTCGTGCTTCTGCGTCCGAAACAACTTGACCGCCGACTCGACTCTTAAAAGGAATGTTTCCGATATCGCACGCGCGCAGCAAGTGGCCCGAGAGGAGCGCGTGAGCGGTGGATACATTGTGTCTCCCGAACGCACGGGACCCCGCGGCGGCTGTGTGCGTAAAGCGGAGCTGCGCGCGTGTGCGCCACTGGAGACGGAGGGACCCCCGTTTGGCTTGAACTGCCAAAGCAAGGAGCCGCGCGACTTCCGCACTGAGGACAGTTGTCCACGTGACGAAAAAGACCTCCTTAGTTTCCCAGGCCAGATTTTCCGCGCGCTCGGCGCGTCTCCCCTCGTTTTTCCTGCGCTCTTGACTGTGGAAAATTGATTGTCTTCTGGGTGTCGCGCTGTTGTAAAGGCTGATCAGTCAATCATGTTCTTACAAACATAACGTGTCTTATCTTTGCTGTGCAAAAGGAAACACTTGAAAGTATTACAGTGTACATAGTGATGAATTATATGTATAAAATGTTTGTTTTTTCGTATGAAAACGAGGAATGTGATAAAAAAAAAGAAATAAAGTTTTTCAACTGCAGCGCTTCAGGTTACTATGTTAAATTCCCCTCCTCCGAAGTACACAGTTCTGTGCATAATGTTAGCTGGTGACTGTGATGTTCAGACAAATCCATGGTGACTGACAGTGTCGTCTTGTAACTTGTAACTCTGACCTTTAGCTGTATCACTAATAGTGAAATAGAAAAAATCTTTAAAAAATTCGGTTTAGTTATGATGGGGGTAGAATATTATGCCCCCATTGAATGACAGAAAGAAAAGGAAAAAAAATGTCCTGCGTAAGCCGGGAAACTGTTTCAGGGTTTCAGTCGAGGTAAATTATTTTTGACGCCGTCGCCCAGTATTGAAAGCGGTGCGATTTGTCAGTTCAAAGGTGGCCCAGTGAGGTTGTGGGGATGATTTCGTGCAGCTGAGACCCATTTGAGACGCAGCGGACATACAGAAAATGTTCCATAAAATCAAAAATAATTGGGGCTCAGGGTTCTGTTCTCGGGCCTCGGATGATTCCTGCTGAGCTTTCCCAGCGGGGCACCGAGAGGCTGATTTTGCGCGTCTGTGGGTGCGCTGATAAGGCGGTAGAACATGAGAGCTTCCCTTTATCTGCCTGCTTCTGTTTGGCCCCTGCTACGGTACCAGAGCTCCGCCGGGGTTCGACTCTCCTTTTCCGTGGAACACGAACAAGGAGCACTCGCTTTGGCTCGTCTCTCAGGTCCGGAACAACGCAATGCACAAGGTCTCTTGTCAAAGAAATGTGTGTGTGGACCTCATGGGGGTGCTGACTAATGCGTTTGGCCTCCAAGGAAAACAGCCTGACCAAACACAGACCTTTACTCTCACTGTTTTTATTATCACTCAGTTGTGTGATACTTTTCTCCATCTCACTTACCCTGTGAGGTTTGTACAGCAGCGTAACTTTAACTGTATCAGTTCAGGGTAAGTACCTTGATCAAGGGCACTGCAGCAGGAGGTGGGGTAATGTAGGGTGGGGCAAATTACATTTATTCTTATTATACTGTATATCATTGTAAATAATCCCACAGCAAACACCTTTTTAGTCCGAAGCTGGTGACACGGCTCGATGATGGTAATTCTAGAGCAGTCCGGGTTGATTAGCTCCTCTCAATGGTTCAACAGCAGAACCCCGCCTGGGTCACGCATGTGCAACCGTTCTGTTACCGGTCGTTTTGAATTACAGTGAAATATAGAATATTTAGTAAAATATAGACTTACTAGACGTGCAGATTTCATTGAACCTGAAGGGCTTTGGCTGGAGGTGCGCGCGCACGCACACACACACACACACACACACACACACACACACACACACACACACACACGGTTGTGTCTCACCTGGATGCTGCTCAGTGCAGTCAGAGGTCGACGCCCACGTTTGAGTTGCCGGGGTCGAGGAAGTGACCCTAACCCTCAAGGTTTCTGAGCGATTTGGAAATTCTGCAGCTGTCCAGAAGCCCCCATGTCCAGAAGTGCTAAATGTTTCTAGACACAGATAGTAAAGTCCATTCATGGGAAACATAAAACACTTCTCCGGATTGTTGCTGCCCTCCACTTTTTTGTTCTTCAGCACAGTGTGTGTGTGACATAGCACTTTGAATGGACCTTTTATTTACTGTGTTTGTGAAACCTGTCCTGGGCATCACTTCACCTCCAAGAATTCTGTATTTTACTTTCCTGTAACAAATACAAACCAGAGTGTTTTTTTCCTGTTTGGAAATACTTTGAGGAAACTGTTGTGTGTGTGTGAGAGGGAGAGAGAGAGAGTGTGTTTACATATGTGTATTATTGAGAGAAAGGGTTTGCTGCAAGCAGATCTCAGACCCGTATGTGACAGAGAGAGCGGCTCCGGGTTCGAACGGAGCCGGGTCAGCGCATGGTGTGGAGAGTGGACCTGCGCCGGGTGCCAGATCCACCATCGCTTCCTTCCCTTCCGCTCTTTTGTCTCGAACCCCCTGGGGGCTCTTGCAGCTCGCCCGACTTCACATGGTGCACAGTGGCCATTGTGGGAGCACACGTGCGAACACACACGCACACACACACACACACACGAAAACACACTATCCAGCCTGTTTTTCCAAAGTGGATGATGACCTTGTTCTGTGTAGCACATGCAGGACGAGCCCCCCCTCCCCATTGTAACACAAATATCCACCCGGTGACTCGAACCCTGCACGCCTCATGGACGAACAACTCGCATCGCACATCTGGATTAGAGCAGCGTGAGCCTCGCGTGCCGCTCGTGCAGCATCCGCGCACAGAAGAGCCAGCGGGTCCCTGCGCCGCTCCTGTTCCTCGAAAAGAAAACGGTGCGTGTCGGCCGGGCTCGTCCAGCACCAGCCGTGTAATGGGTCACACGTGGTAAAGCAGATACGGTAAAGCGACACTTCACTAGAGTAACTGGGCTCAGCTTCCTCAGCTAAAGAAAACAAAGGCACAAAACGATCAATAAATTAGTTAAATATATATCTCACCATAACACCATGTTCCCAGAAGGTGGGTTTTAACACCCATGTCCTGAGCGCTCAGGTCGCTTCCCTGTATCTCAGACGCACCGTGTCACTTCAATCCTGTGTACAAATGTTTAGATATAGAAAAAAGTTTCAGCAGTAATATTTTTTAAATGTATAACTGAAGAGGCCGGCGTCTGTCACTCGGCGGAGGACACACTGTGCTTTGGCGCGAGCAAAGATAAACATCATAAACTGCAGGGGCCAAACGCTTGGGCGACGGAACTGCAGGAATTTATTGGCAGACAGACAGCCTGTGGCAAATTGTGTTTTATGGACACTGTAACATCAGTGGTGCAATCGCACACACACACACACACACACACACACACACAGAGAGGCTGAGATCGCTTGTCCCAAGGTGAACCGGAGCCTAACCCGACAGCACAGGGCACAAGGCAGAAGAGGGAGGGGACACACCCAGGACGGGACGCCAGTCCATCGCAAGACACCCCAAGTGGGACTCGAACCCCAGACCCACCAGAGAGCAGGACCCGGCCAAACCCGCCACACCCCCCTGCCCCCACACCTCCTTGTAATGCTGTCATTTATGAGGTACAGTAAGTGTGGCCAATGGAAAATTTAGTTTGGCTCTTTGTAGAAAACGCAATTTTTAAGAAGTAGCAGCCAGAACTGATGAGAAGTGGGTCACGAGGACACAGGGACAGTCGGAACAGCGAGAAGAGAGGAAAGGCGAACAGGTAGATGGAAACGCAGCCGAACACCGCAAAGTTACCGTGTTTAGCAGAAGCAGCCACACGGCACCAAGCAAATCCCGAGTTCAGCGCCGATACGATAGGGGTCGGATGTTACGTCCCCGTCGGAAGCGAGTTTGACACAAGCCATCGATCCGCATATTTGTGGGCGGAGCTTCAGCTGTGGCCCATTGCAGTAAGAGAGGTACATCCGCTATGTAAGAATAATCAACATACAGTCTGTATCCTCATGCAACACAACATCCACACTGGGACTTAACACATATACAGAAGACTGACGGGACCGCATGGGGATGGTACCTGCCGGACAGCGTACCCGCACGGCAGCTGAGCACGTGACACGTAATAGCAAGGTCCACAATTACAGCCTATAAAATGAACAATGAATAATGAATAAAAGACTATTTGTTACACTAGTACTATACAGTACAGTACTCAAGTAATTTAATACAACTCTAAGGTCACGAGAAGACAAATCATTTTTTATTCTAAGGCACATTTTAAGGGGAACTATAGTTTCGCTATTGAATCCCCAGTAAATATTACATATTATTGTCCGAATATTACATGTATTTTATTATTGCCTCCTTCTCACATGTAAATTATATTATTGTATCATATGATGTGCAACATTTTATGTTACTAGTTT
Source organism: Scleropages formosus (assembly GCF_900964775.1). Lineage (NCBI taxonomy): Eukaryota > Metazoa > Chordata > Actinopteri > Osteoglossiformes > Osteoglossidae > Scleropages > Scleropages formosus. The sequence continues at coordinate 16,477,524 of NC_041830.1, read as the reverse complement.
TTGTCTCCGTCACTGTTGTGCTGATAAGTGATGCGGATGGACCCCCGACTCCTGGAAAGCCTCGGTCGAAAGCGATGATGCAACTCCTGGAAGGTCCAGCATGAGCCTGAACCGGACAGCTCTCCCCCACACACACACACACACACACACACACACACACACCTCTTAACCACAACAGCCTCGCATTCACACTGTGTACAGAGAGACCAAATGAGGAGGCCGGCGGGGGGAACCCCCCCACTCCCACCCGCCAGTAGCTCTGGACAACACACACAAATCGATCCGGTGTCCTTCAGCCACTGACAACAGGCAAATTTAATTTAGGCTGAGCAGATACGTCGCGGGACGGAACGTCGCACTATTTGTTTCCTTCGTTTGGCCCTTTCCAGTGTGCCACCGCGTTGTCGTGGCCCTCTTTTCTTTCCAAGTACACAAAGAACTCAGCATCCCATATAAACAGTGGTAACTGACCATGGGGCTACGGGGCCGAACATATAAAGCTAACGTGGAACGATAAAGTGAGGTTTATAGCAGAATGAATTAGAGCCTGGATATTTTTCCCATGAGAAATAATGGGAAATGCCATTAAAGAGGACCGAGTGCTGCTCATTTTCCCACTCCGGTGACAAATGAAAATCACGGAAAAATCATTTTGAAAAACAGGTGCTGATTGTACATTGCGGTAGCACCGTGGCTCAAACAGAGCAGAAACAAAACACACAGTGCTGTAAAACATATATACCTGTAACCTCCCGCAGTCTAAATTTCTCAGTTTTTCAGAAAGTGAGGATTCTATATTTTGAAGAGCTCTTATGCTTTTTCTTCATGGCTCATATTAAGGGTGTACTGTCACTTTAAAGAAATCACATCTGCTCATTTGTGCAATGGCGTAAAGTTTTCTTCATCAAGAACAGCTTTTAAAAATCATAAAAATCAACAATTTCTAAATACTGTATATAAAACGCCCTCATTTTTGTGTTTGCAACCTTTGATTTTGAGGTAACATATATATCTCTCTGCGGGTGTCTTATAGTGACGGGAACAACATACTAATGCACAGCAATAACATGTGACATCTACTGCACATTAAATGTCTATTTAAGTGTTTTATAAACCAAAACATGGAGCAGAAATACAGTGGTGCTAAAAAGGGCCCAACTGAATGATCAGTTCTACCCACTGGGGCCCAATAAGCTTTTTAATCCACTGTGTGAGAAAGTGGAATTGAAGGCTTACTAATTAAATAACGAATACTGGCGATGACACGAGATAAGGGTTTGCTGTGATCCAATAAAAAGTTCCCTTGATTCCCAGAAAAAGAGATAGTGAATAAATTTCTGGTTCATTCCTGTGAAGCAGCGCTGGGGCAATAAAACCACAATAAATACAGGAAAGACATGCAGGAGCAACTTAAGGATCTCTTTGAAAATAAGCCACGGAACATTCCAGGAATACACTGGAACATCTCTGCAATATTCACAGATTTATTGCTATATTGCATCTATTGTTATCGTTGCTGCTCTTGGCTGACACTCTGAGGCAACGCTACTGGTAATGTCACCCACATACCCACATACACACACACACACATTTTCAGAACCGCTTGTCCCATACGGGGTCACGGGGAACCGGAGCCTACCCGGCAACAGAGGCCGTAAGGCCGGAGGGGGAGGGGACACACCCAGGACAGAACGCCAGCCCGTCGCAAGGCACCCCAAGTGGGACTCGAACCCCAAACCCACTGGAGAGCAGGACCCAGTCCAACCCACTGCGCCACCGCACCACCCTTAAAGTACCATTAAACTGATTTTAAAAAAAATACACCCAAGACATCATTACTACAGACTCTGATGGACTTATCCGGGTCTCGCGCTTCTTTTTCTGTCCGGGTATGATCCAGTTTGCCCACTTCCTCAAGACAGTAGTGGACACCTTGGCACGCAATCTTCAGTTTCTTTTCAGTCCAACAAATGGAATAACTTTTATTTAGCCAAGTAAGAATGGATTAATATGTTTCTTGAGAAAGCTGTTTCATTCTGGCCACTTTGGAGCCCAGAAATGAACTTCAGCAATGCCAGTACCCTGCAACCCACGGAAAGACTGACTTTTCTTCAATAGAACAATGGGTTCCAGCTGTGCAAACTCAATTATCAAGGTTTCTCTGCCATGAGGACCATTGCGACCAGAGTTTACCATGAGCACACGAATAATTGCTGCTGGAAATGGGGCTTTGCAGTCGGATGCGATTAATAAATTATAGAAAAGCGATTCGTTCAGAAACATCATTTTATCATTTTAAGTTTCTTTGGAGGATAGCGTCAGATAAATGCAGCGCAGATGTTGCAGTTGCAGTTGCAGCAATGCAGATATTAGCTTTAATTTATCTGATCTGTGGCCTTTACTACACTGCCTGGTGTGGAGCTAAAAATGAACAAAAATTCATACGTATTATTAACCTTTCATCAGGCAGTCATTTTTGACTGTGGGAGGCAGGAAAAGGGGGGTTTCGTGCCTGTGGAGACTCCTCAGCGCTGTCTACCTGCGCTATCTCTCTCCCGCTGATGGACGCGCTCTTCCTTCAAGGAAACAGATGTCTTCGGGCAAAAATAAACAGAGAAGCGGCTGAGCAGCAGCGGTCCGGGGTCGTCGGCCTGCGCTGGCGGGAAACTGGAGATTAGCGAGGACCTTCTCACGTATCGAATGGCAAACCAGATCTGGGATCCACATTTTAAACCCCCCAGGAATTGGTTTTCTTTGAGGATCTCACCCCGATATCCTTTCTTCAAACCATAAAAGTGATGAAGGCTTCGGCAACACAGACGATTGCGATCCCAAGGACCCGGGGTCAGCAGTGCTGTTGGATCAAAGCTTCAAGGGCAGCGTGAGTCTTCAGAGCATCTTTCGAGAGTGTGAAGAAGTGCACAGGTTAGTGAAGGTGAAGTGTTGAGGGGAACGCTGCCAGGGTCACATCGACCTTGAGCTCCACCAGTCTGGTGGCCCCAGTGTGTCACTTTCTTCCACTTGTTCCAGGAAACTCGCAGCACTTCTTGTTACTCAACCTCACACTTTCTTCACCGCAGCTGGGTGGTTTTGCACAGGAGAGCGACGTGTGAGAGACATATTTCACAAGCTCCTGCTGTTATATCAGGCCCCCCTGGCTGTGACCTGTGGGCTGGGTTCAACACGGTGCGGCTGGAGCAATTGGCCACCATCACTCGTGCACCTGGTCTGATGGTGTGGGGACCTCGAAACTTAACCCTAACCCTATGACTAACCCTAACCCTAACCCTAACCCTCATCTTTACCTTATCACTAACCCTAACCCTTCGACTAACCCTAACCCTTCGACTAACCCTAACCCTAACCTTCATCCTTACGTTATCACTAACCTTAATCCTATGATTAACCCTAACCCTAACCCTATGACTAACCCTCATCCTTACCTTATCACTAATCCTAACCCTCACCCTCACCCTAACCTTAACCCTAACCCTATGACTAACCCTAACCCTAACCTTCATCCTTACCTTATCACTAACCCTAACCTTAACCCTAACCCTACGACTAACCCTAATCTTAACCCTAACCCTTCGACTAACCCTAACCTTCATCCTTACCTTATCACTAACCTTAACCCTATGATTAACCCTAACCCTAACCCTATGACTAACCCTAACCCTAACCCTAACCCTCATCTTTACCTTATCACTAACCCTAACCCTTCGACTAACCCTAACCCTAACCTTCATCCTTACGTTATCACTAACCTTAATCCTATGATTAACCCTAACCCTAACCCTATGACTAACCCTCATCCTTACCTTATCACTAACCCTAACCCTCACCCTAACCTTAACCCTAACCCTATGACTAACCCTAACCCTAACCTTCATCCTTACCTTATCACTAACCCTAACCTTAACCCTAACCCTACGACTAACCCTAATCTTAACCCTAACCCTTCGACTAACCCTAACCTTCATCCTTACCTTATCACTAACCTTAACCCTATGATTAACCCTAACCCTAACCCTGTGACTAACCCTCATCCTTACCTTATCACTAACCCTAACCCTAATGCTACGACTAACCCTAACCTTCATCCTTATCTTATCACTAACCTTAACCCTATGATTAACCCTAACCCTACGACTAACCTTAACCCTAAGCCTAACACAGCTGCAGCCAATGAGAATGCAGCCACCGGGACGTTTCTTGTTCTGCTTCAGTTAACACTATATCCATCCACTCCTGTTCACCCAAAAAAGTCTCAGAAAAGCTAAACTCAGATAAAAACATTTCCCTGGTGTCGCCTGCTCACCCTTTTGAGCACATTTTTACTTGTTATATAACCCAGCGCTTCCTTTATGGGAAAATCAAAGTGAAAACCTCCCTCATCACTCTAAAACACTTTAGCACAAAGCTCCAGATCCATGTCGTTCTTTGATCACGAGTAATTTGAGCCTGAAAAGACTTAGTATCTGTCACTCTCCTGAAAGGCTAAAGTGCTTCTGATTTCACAGGAACGTGTTTTTTCACAGCCATTGGAAATAAAAGAAAACTGGACGCGTGCGCTCGGGCTGCATGTCTTCGCAGGCTTGTTTTGGACGAGACCCACACGCGGATGGAAATACCGCGGCGCTGAAACACGGTGTACCCTGGTGTCGGAACGAGAATGCTGTAATTAGAAGGGAGCAGAGTCCCCGGCGGAGCAGCGTTTCACGGCTTTGTCCTCTTTAAAGACACAACTGAGGAGCCTTCAGGCAGGAATCAGCGCTGGGGTTTTTTTTTGTTCAGTTTTAGCTTTTTTCGTGCGCAACATCCGGACGACCTTCAAAGACATCAAACGGACCATCAAATTTGCCGCAATCTGTTAATCGAGAAACGCTTCCGCACTCAGAACCCTGGCAAGAATGGGAGGTTTTGGGTGGCCTGTACATGACGCACAGCCTCAAGTCAGTGGCCTTATATCTTTCCATAAAATTATCACAGATTATACAATGTGAATCTCTAGACAGCCATTACACACCCGCCCCACCCCTGTGGTTTTCCCATCTCAGGTCGCCGCCTGCAGTGCTGAGTGCAGGGAGGCCCCATCACACCATCAGCACCGTGGCCCTCCAGGGACCGCAGGTCACATTAAGGGCACCCGCATCCTCCCGCTATTTTTACTCCCAGGCTCGAGGCGACTCGGGTCCCTGAGGAGCAACCTTTCCTCATTAAGCAGGATTAGGAACGCGGGTTCGAAGCGCCGCAATTGTTGCCACGGGGCCTGCTTTCACAACTGACTGTTGACGGGCATTTTTGCGTTTCCACGGCAACAGCAGCTGATCAGGGTGTGGAAAATGGGAATTAATAGGAGGCCGGGAGCAAGCGGTGTGTACGGCACGGCGGCGCGACCCAAAGAGGACAAACTGATAAACAACTCTTGACGCCTGTCCCAGTTTCACCCGGCGTCCCGTACACCCGTCCTTTGTTTTCCCAGCATGCTTTACTCCAGTCCAACGGACTGACAGCAGTCCTCCATTTCCCAGTTTGCACAAAATTTGCGTCTTGGTTTTTCACACAAAACATTACCTGCTGTGGAACCCAGCGGATGTCTGAGTTTCCATAGAGTGCATCTGTACGTGACCAGACCTCGGATGGCCGGATATTTGAATGACCGGATGATCCAGTGCATCACGACATTATTTTTCTTTACAATTTTCAGCCAGTAAAAATGAATAACTCCCACTGGATAACACTAACGTTATGTTTTTTTGGAGAGACAAACTCACTGAAAGGAATCGTGGTCTTTTCTTTGGCTTCCTCCCTCGCTTTAAGATCGTCGGGAACTTTTCTCCCCTGTTGTTGAATACTGGGCAAAATTAAACACAATTTCTTAAAAAATTGCTTTATTTTGACATTTTCAGCGATTTGCAACATACAACTATAAAAGCACAGCAAAAAAATGAAATTGTAAAATAAAAAAATTATTTACAGACAATAAGAATAATGTCACGTTGAAATAATATTTAAAAAATCACACATAGGATGCTTTGGAATGACAGGTCACCTGGATGACTTTAGTTGGGTCATGCAGGGATGCACCTTAAACATTACATGTTGATCCCAGCTTAAAAAATTAAGAACAAAGTGAAACTATTAAAAAAAACACATTTATTTATTTGTTTATTTAATTCCTTATTTATTTAAATAAACACTCTTGCTGTCCTGGCCCAAGTCCGCTGGTGACATAACAGGTATAAGAATAAAGCACCTCGGAGAGGCTCCTTATGTTGGCAGCTGATGTGACAAATGGCACAGGCTGGACCTGGCAGGCCGGCGCGACTCTGCCCACCCACACACACACACACACACACACACACACACACACACACACACACTTTGGTACAGATCAGCTCTGCCAAACTGGCTGCCATGTCTCTGGCTGCCCACCTGTGTGTGGTGGCTGAGCTAAAACCGTGAGGAGAGCAGATGGACCTCAGGAAACAATCTGGTTTAGTAACCAGGGCACAGGGTGCGGCAGGAGTAGCACCAATAGCGAAAAAGAAGAAAAACAAAAACAAGGACCTGCAGCTTTTGCAGAAAATCCTCTTTTGTCTTCAGTATGTTGAGGGGCCTCTGAAAGCCAGCTGAATGCAGCTGTTACTGTTTAATATTATTATTTCTGGATGATATTCCTCCTCTGTCCATCTACAGCCGCAGCAGTCAAGAACCGAGTGTCCACCGTGTGGGAGCGCTGATGGACACCAATACTGGGGCTCCTAATGAGTGTGAGCTCCGTTTCTCCTGCTTTCCCATGGAGCCTCACGAGAACCGCAGTCGAACGCGCTCGGCGACACGGTGAGGGCAACGCAGATTACCAGATGGACCCCCTCCCCCGGCGTGGCGTTCGTCCTCATTAACTGAGTGCACGCAGCGCTGGAGAGCAGAGCCACTGGGGGGGCCTACCGACTCGGACCGGTCTGCCGAGGCGCGCGTCCACGCAGGCCGCCGCTCACGTGTGAGGAGCCGCAAGGACACGGAGGAACCTTCACCGCAGCAGCTGTTTTCCCGAACGCGGCGAGAAAGAAAAGCTCCATTGTGTTCGTTGGCTTCGCTGAACCTCATCTGATACTTTTTTTTTTTTGAAAAACAATAATTCCAGATTTCAGGGTTAAAGCAAACATTGGAATGCTTAGAACTTTTTGTCCTCTTTTTTCCAGTACGATTCGAGAGCATTTCTAAAGAAGGAACGTGCGGAGGATTCATGAATTAATACTGCAGGGAACACATGTGCCAGGAGCCTTATAGCGCGGAGCAGCAGGGGGCGTTGTGGTTAGAGACGCGACCTTTCAGCTCAGGGACGAATCCCACCTCCTGCTATAATACCACTGATCAAGGTGGTATCGGTACAGGTATAGGTATAGTATTACCCTGACTTAATACTATAAAAATTGCCCACCTCTACAAATGGGTAAATCGGTGTAACTCTGCACTGTAAAAGTACGAGACAGAAGACAGACTGTGGAATACATTCGGAGCCAGTGAAGACCGTTCACGACCCAGTTCAGCGCAGCTCTGTCTGGTTTAAATACCTCTTAAGTGAATTCTCCTTTAATTACGAAGAGTTGCTGCCCGAAACGATCTCAGCTGTATCGGTGGAATATCCGTTCTGGGGCTTCCGGGACCCTGCAGTGCAGCTGTAATTTTGAGCACGTTAGGCAGCCGAACAGGGAGCCCTAATGGACGGACGAAGGACGCCGGTAAAGTTCAGCAAAGTGTTTCAGTCAGGAAACTCATGAGCGCCGGGATCTCGGGGTCCCGTACGGTCGAGCTGCGCACGGAGCAGCTGGGACAGGACCGCGTGTTTACAGACGCGTCCAGGGTGGAGACAGAAATCCCATTATTGTGAGAAGCGATGAACACGGGGCTATTTTTACCACGGCCCGCAGCACACTGGAAGAACAGGGGTTCTGTGAAAAACAGCACATTTCCTCGCTGGGCCGTCAGAAGTCGGTTGCGGTCCCGGCCGCCTGTTTTTCTGCTGCACCTTCTTCCTGTTTGTGCCTGTGTGGTCTGCCGTGTGAAGGTCAGCGCTGTTAGACTCATCCACAATAAGGATGTGTTTCCATGTTTTCTCACACACACTTCCCCTCCTCGCTGCCTGTCCGCTCCACTGGATTTGCTGAACAACTCTCCATGACGATAAAGTCTCACATATGTATATATATATATATGTGTGGCATATGGTTATGGGTAGCAAGGTAAAAATTGGGACAGCTGGTAGCGTAGTGGTTAGAGCCGCTGCCTTTGGCACTTCACTTCCATCGGACAAATAGTTATGAAGAACAGAAAATAGACTGAAGGATATTTCTATTTGTCTGACACCCAAAGTGACCCGCAGTGTGAGGTTTCTACACTAACTGCTTGCAGTGATTTATCCATTGATACAGCAGGGTAATTTTTACTTTAGCAGCTCCCAAAGCCTTGATCAGAGATATGAGAGCAGGGGCTGGGATTTGAATGCAGGACCTTCACATTGCAAGATGGTAACAGCTTCACTGCCTTCTACCCTCTTCAAGACCTGGTCACAGCATTCACGCATTTGCTTAGTTACCTAATTACCAGGCCGGCCTCTCTATCAGAAGAAGTTTTTCACAGCAACTTGCTGAGATGCAAACGCCACCAAGCTTCCGCCCAAAGCAGAGCAAACGGTTTCAGCCGTACCTGAGTCAGCCGCCCTGCTCCTCGCCCCCACCCCTCGAGACAAGGCAAATGGCCAATGTGGCGCTCACCTGCTCACATTCAATGGATATAATGAGCGAATGCGAACTCCCCATCCTGCGAGGTGCTTGGGTAGAACCCCGTGCCGGTGACCGTGTCACCTTGGGCCACCCGAGAGCCTCGGGCTCCAAGAGATCATTATTCCACGCCGAGCGCTCAGATAATGATAATGGACTGTTTGTGGGAAACCCGGCCCTGCAGCCCGCTGTCAAGGTGCCGTGTCATTTGATGGACGTGTTCATTTTAGTGTGATTAGCAGCACCTGAGTTAGCTGTCTGCCTCTCGAAAACAAAAAACAGCAGTTGTGTATACATGTATATTTGCTTGGTTATATTAATTCTGGAGGGTGCGGAGGTGCAGCGGGTTTGGCTGGGTCCCGCTTTCTGACGGGTCTGGGGTTCGAGTCCTGCTTGGGGTGCCTTCTGACGGACTGAGATCCTGTCCTGGGTGCGAAGACGGACAGGCCAGGTCCACATCAGGTGGTTAGTCCTGCACCAGCGAGTCGTGCTGTTTTAACAAAGCACATCGTTGTCCTTTATGAAGCTCAGTAATCCCACTAAAGCACGAAGCAGACAAAACACATCTCTAGCAGGCTGGACGACGACTGCGCAGCTTGTAATTGGGGCTCGGCTTGCGATTAAACCCCTGGGTTTGTCATTGTTCCTCAAAGGGAAGTCCGGGCGTGCGGCAAACAAAACACAGATGCATACACAGAAGGAGCAGCCTTGAACATCGGCACTGTGCATGTCGGGGCGTGCCACTTCATCATGCCGTTCGTTGTCACAGAACCAATTTTGAAGAATAAAAAGACACTTAGCTGAGCCAAATCCAAGCCTGATGTCACCTTCCTTAGGCAGCAAACAATTCAGTTCAGTCCAATTCATCTTATTTTTATAGAGCGTATTACACTCACGGGCGGAACACCGGATGTAGGACCCAAATGCAGGATCGTTTCTTAGAATAACAAACGGATAAAGCAATGCTCGTGGTCGGAGACAGGCGTGGGTCTAGTATCGAGGCACGAAAGCTGTTCTGAAGGGTGATCTGAGGTCGTGGTCGAAGAGGCGAGGCTATGATTGAAGCCAAGGGAAAGAGGACTTGGGGACGAGGAGTTGGCCGGGGGAACAAGAAAGGGAGACTCAAGGTGCAGGTCGGACAAGATGAAGTAGGAGTGTGAGAACGCAGGGGGACGGTTGTCTCTAAGAGATTTTATGGCTTAGGTGCAGTAGTGTGGCAACCTTCATACACAATCCTGGTGATTATGGCTAGGTATTTGCGACTGAGGTGGGGTTGAGGTGTGACAGAGTGGCAGAATGATGCAGAGCTCAGAGCAATAGATTAAGCGGGACAGTTCGAGAAATTGTGATAATGTATGGTTGGGTTGGTCAAGTGAGCCATCTGGCAGCTGAGGAGAGGAAAACAGAAAACTGCCAACGACAAGGAAGGGGACATGAATAAACCTCTGGGAGTCCAAGTACCATTGGCAGCCCGTCCCTCCTGGGCATTGTAGTGCGGTTACAGTGGACCTGTGTAGATATGTCTGTGGTTAAAGGACCAGTTTAACAAGCAACACAGAGACAGAGTCCATGGTCAAGTCCCAGTGGGGGTAATGAGAGGTTGTTCCTACTTCCCTTCAAGTGGCATCCAGACGGCATTGGTATGCTAGTTCAATGGCCAGCTTCCCAGGTGACTCAGGTGTTTCCTTGGGTGTCGTGATGCTCCAGGGGCGATATCAAACACAGAATGAAAGTGAAAGCAAAGTTTCACCACATGAACTCTGTGCAGAAAAATCCTTATTTGACAGAAATTATGGCTACATGTTAAGAATTATGACATTCGACAGGTGTCCAGGGACGTACGCCCTTCTTAACTGGAGCGCCGTTCCAGCACAAGTCCGAGAAACACATCTGCCTCGTGCACAATCCTATGGTGCTGAATCCCAAAGGCCTGTTGCCATGGTAACACAACTGCAGCTCCTCTTCGCCAACAGTCAGCACTTGTGGGCACAAAGACGAATGAGGTGTGCAGGTCGTGTTATCCAGGTTTTCCTTGGCCTTGTGAACGGGAGGGAAAACAGTCACCAGTGATGCGTGAAGTCTCGTGGCCCCTGGAGGGGGGTCATGACCTGGTTAACCAGATGGGGTCAGAGCAGTATTGCATTGACAAGGTGAGACAGTCAATAAAGAACAGGGATGTGTCGTCTGAATGAAGATGGCTTGAGCGTTAATGGCTAAACAATATAACAGTAAACAAGCAGGCTGTGGACTGGTGCAGGCGTCCGAGGGGACAGTAAGACAACACGATCACCCCGACGTTTAATGGGGCTTTTGAGCACAAACAGCAGGGTCTACACAGGGGTCTCGCTACTCTATAGTCATTTCACCATGAGGAGCTCCACTGGGATGCCAGAACACTCAGGCATGTGCTCCATCAGCGATGTGTAAATGCAGGCTAGCTCGTCTGGCAGGGGCGCGCGGAGGGGCATGGTACGAGTCCGATCGGGGTCACTTAGCACTTTACACATGTCACTTCAAAAGCTCCTGATGGAAGTTACAGAAGAACTAGAAGAGCTGTGTTCAGTTTAAGAAGAACGAGTACCGACTAAGTGCAAGTTTCTCACAAAAGTCTCAATTATGTTAATTGAAATCAATCCTGAGGATCAACTGTCTGCAAGAACATGCTTTTTAAAAAGGTACGTGTTCATTTAAAAAACATCCAACCACCACAAGTTCGATATTAGCAGGTCTGAATTTTCATTGTCCGAGTCACATGAGAATCATTCCCCCTTGCTGTTGTCGGTCTCTTCTGACTGCAGGCGCTCTGGGTGTGTGTGTGTGTGTGTGTGTGTGTGTGTGTGTGTGTGTGTGTGTGTGTGTGTGTGTGTGTGTGTTCGTGTGAGAGAGATGCTGTTTAGCTAGGGATTAAGCAGGGAGGACATTGCTCAGTTCCAACATCTGCAAGTAAACAGGGAACTCCTGGTGTCCGTTAACGTGGCTTTCAAGTCTACCGAGCGTGTGTGTGTGTGTGCACCTACGCATGGCGTCATGTTCAAGGGCAGGTGACATCCCATAACTCCTAATACTGGTTAAGTGTTAATCTGAAACCAAAAGCCAGTTGGTCTTGAAGCAGAGCGTTCAGATTCTTTTCAATAAGACTTTTACTCTAGGTCTTGATTGACACTTCCACCTATGTGTGAGAAGTCACCTTGAAGAAGGTCCTGAAGCAGTTCTAACTATTAGACAACATCACAGGTGGCATCCTCCTTCATCTGCTGCAGATTTGTCCAAAATTTCCTTTGCGTGCTTATGGCTAATCATCAAACAGGCTATGTAAATTCCGCTCGGTGTGTCGCCGGCAGTGACACGAAAGTCGACAGGACCACTAAATCAACAGAAGGTGCGCAGAAAGCAAATAAGCAATGGGAATGTGGCACGGAATAGTTCGAGAGGCGCTGGGCGAGGAATCACGAGTAAACAATGACCTGTGCCGGCAGCATTCTTGGACTGCTTTCCAAATCAATCTGGGTCTTTTTGATATTATGTACTGCCGTGGTACAAGTGAGTAAACAGCAAGGTAACACGAGGAACATAGGGAATGAGCTTGGCTTCATGCACCCTAGTATGTGCGTGTCTCGAAGACACCACGGAGTGGAATTAAGTCGTATGTAGACACCGTTGGACTCACATGTGCCCCGTAAAGGCACTTAGATGTTATTTAGTGAGAATAAACAAGGCAAGGAGATTAAACCACACACACGCCCTGGGTGCACACATCAATGGGCGTGCTAAATCTGAGCGGATTTCACGGCAAAGCAAGGGGCACGAGGGGTGCTTTGCGATGCATTCGGGTGTAAACAGGCCAATGGCGCTCACCACAGCACCGCCGGGAAGCAGACGTCGCTGGTGATTTTTCAATAGCCGATCCTAGTTTTTTTTACGGTGCGCATGTGGTGTGTTTTGAAACGGCCCGTTGCGACACGCAACCCTAAACCTCGGCATGTGGCAACATAGAATGCATGTGTTACACGTGCGCTATTGCAATCCAGCTTTGCCCCCACAAAGGTCCTTATACGTGAAATATGTCTCAATGATTTATTCATACCTGTAATACATGGCTAACACTGAGGGATTATTTAAATTTAAAACTTGATAACAAGTCATTAGCTTAAAAGGGTCTGATTGCAAGCTGTCGTCTAAAAAGTCTCCGAGAAGAGGTTTATATGATGGTACTCAATTGCGCTCCTGGTCTGCAGAACATGAATTATACATGACGTTATCCTGGGTTAGCTCCGGGTCAGACAAGGCCAATTAGCCACGTGGGTCTTCCAAAGGATGTTGTTATGATTTATGTGGCTATGAAAATTAAAGTAATGAACATCACATTATTCTTGACCACAAAAGCTGTTATTGGCCCAGTTCCATCAATTTTATATATATATATAACATACTCTGCTAATGAAAAGTGCCTGTTAGAATCAAAGTTTTACTTTTAGTTTTGGAATATTTTACTAATGCCAAAGATAGCGAAGCAACCACATCACAAGTTAAGTATATGAAAACCCTGGCGGTCAGGTTCAGAGGCCATCGCACAGTCATAACTGCTGCCTGAATTCCAAGAAGTGAAGAAATGCAACCAAATGACATCCTGAACCTTTATAGGTTTATAGGTTTTCCAGGAATAATAAGCGCAGATGAAGTATGTGAACCCCTTGTGTCCCGTACCTTTACCACGAAGTGTTTATTTCATGAGAAACAGTCGGTCTTTCTCATGTGGCATAATAGGTGTGTAATGACCAGTTCCATATGTTGATGTAGAGGAAATCATGCATGTAGTAGAAAAACAGAAGGAGTGCAGGTGCAAAAATCAGTGAACCCTAAGTTGCATTGGTTAAACCAAGTAAGTAGAATCAATGTGTTTGCAAGTGAATTTAGGCCCCAAAAACTGGACAAAGAAGCTTATGAAACGCTGACTCTTGGACTCATTCCACATGCCTCGAAGGAAGTCAACAGACAATAGAATGACATCATTTCCTCCTCTCTGACCATCGCCTGGTGGTAGCATAGCAACACTCCTGTTTTTGGCTGCAAAGCGTTGGGTCAACACCTCACTGACAAGGAGTTGTATGCATGTGTACGATATGTACAGATATACATATCTCACGATGCTTCATATTCAAAAAAGCTGAACTTTGCATCATCGAGAATTACCGCAGTAGCCTTAGGAAACTGAATAAGAATGGTGTTGAATTTCATTGTAAAAAAAGCCTCATGACTTCATTTTTGCTTGACTCATAATTTCCCTTCTTGGGGCTTCTTTTTTTCTAACTCCTACACAAATTACTCTTCAAAGCCTTCGTAGTCAAACCAGGCCATCAAACAGATTCTCCCAGCATCACAGCCCAGAAGAGCAACACCAACTTACAGCAGCAGCAAAGTAACGGAAGAAATGTGCGGCCAGTGTCGGAAAATGAGACACCGCATCCATCGTGCGAGGGGGCGAAGGTTGACTGATGCAGGAGAAGGTAGAATTTTTCGATTTCTTTGCTTCACGTTTGAACTGTAAAAATCCCTACACATGGGAGTTGGAATAAAGAGATGAACCACAGCGGATAGACTGCAGCCTGAGGCATCTTGGATTATTTACTCAGGATCAGAAGGACGGCCAATGGTTCCAACCACAGCTCAACTCAACTGTTCTGATATCTCCTTTATGTGGCCCCCCACAGAGGTTCAACCTCTGATACCATGATGGGGGTTATAACTGATAGCACCGTACTGGTTAGCAGTGGACTTTGTGGGACCCCCATTGTTATACTAATTAAACCATGGATGGATGGATGGATGGACGGATGGATGGTTATTCTTTACCACCTCGTTTCAACTGAACAGAGCTGGAAAACCTGTCAAACAATACAGAAGGTCAGATCTTCATTATCCATGGTCCAGTGGACCTGCGACCAAACTCTGTCAGGGGTTTAAACCCTTGCCACATGGCGAGGTGATGACCTGCAGACCAGGCAATTTGCAACTGATGATTCTCCTCCACTTGACCTTGCAACGATGACGGATGGTGTCACATCGCAGGTTTGGATTGTGTGTTTCCGGCCATCGATTCCCACTGACACACAACCGAACGGTGCGTGAGAATCGAGGCCCATTGGTCCGGGAATGTGTGAGCAGAGGGCTCATGCCGGATATATCCGTTCCACCCGATCGAATCCTTCAACTTTAAAACACAGCACTTCTCACGGACATTCAAAGCAGACAGGCCGCAGTACTTTGCAGACCAGCCCCCCCAGAGACTATAAATAAAACACGTGCTAACCCTAACTTCTGCAGATGTGCAATGGGGGTGAAGTCACGTGAGGCTCTGCGGGTCGCGCCCACACAGCAGCAGTCGCTAGGGAAACACATGTCCGTGCAACTGCACAACACGCAGAATCGTCAGAGAGGACCCATCAACATATATTGCAGGTACATCTACATGTTTATTATTTAGAGGGAATATTACAGAATCATCTGCATAAAAAATTTCAACTTAGCCTTTCAAGCGAGTTTACATTTTAACCACAAGAGTGTATTGTTGTTAATGGCCTCTGTTTTATCCCAAGTGCTGTGAGGAAACCTGTTGGGGAGGGCGCTATACAAAAAAGATCAACCTGAACTGAGCTGAACACCTAAATGTAGAAATTAAAAAAAATTACTATTACTCTCTGATGGCTTCATATTTAAATAAACTTTGTATTTCAGCACAGCGTGTTTTCAGCCGGGATTAACTCTGACCTCCATTCATTAAATCTCCTGGGACTGACCAACAGCTGGATGTAGAAAAAGGTCAAACGTGACCCAGCGCACGCCATTCATGCCGACGGATGGGTTTGGCTTCGCTCAGCCACCATTCTCCCGACCGCACTTTACCACGTTAAAGTGATCCTGCCAGAGGTAAAGGTCAAATAGGTGGCTCTGGCATGGTGACCAGGCACAGTGTTCCTTTCATTGCAATCGGGGTAGCTTTATGGATCATGCACGATGGAATAATAAGTGTAAATAGTAATGTGCACAAGTCATTGCCAGGCATTTAGCGTCAGCGCTGCAGAGCTGTAGAACTCGGAGCCCGGCCCCGGGTTGCAATTCATCTAATTTCCTGGCAGCTTCTCTTAAAGCCTTTCTCAGTATTACTCAGCTTAATGCACAAACACATTATTGACTGATACTCTCATACCTGTGGAATGGAAAAGTCATTTATGTCACCTCTAAGATGTGTTATGGTGTTTTAGTATCATGTTTATCTGCTGCTAGAGACCCCGTGAGGCCCGTGCGGTGCGGTGCTTGACGTCGTCCCCTTGCAAACAAAGGGCCTGGGTTCGAATCCCCGCTCCGGCTGTAGTACCCTTGTTCGAGGTAATTCGGGTAATAATTCCCCTGTGAATAAATGTTTAAATCACTGTAAGCCACTTAGTGCACAAACCTCACAATGGGGGTCAGCTTGGAGACGGGTGTCAGATAAAAGAATAAGCGATAATAATGTGAATTTTACTTCTCAATGTCCTGCAGCTGGTCCAACAGGTAGTTCAGTCTATGCCGCCAACGACTTGTTTAATATTTTAAAGGTTCAACACACCGTGCGCCGTCGCCACCAGGAAACCCAATCTTCGTCTCCCCGACAGACCAGATCCTCCTCAGAGACAGCAGGGGGACGGGGCTGAGTCTCCCTACCGATCAATTATAGATCGCTCTTATCTCCAGCAACCGTCGTTCACCGTACTGATGCTCTCTGATTCTTTCAGAGGTCATGTGTGTTTTCGGGCTGTGAAACTCCAACCCGACCAAAACAAAAAGATAAAAAAATAAGCACATAATATAACAATACATTATATTACCACCAAATTATAAATTAAGTATTAATAATAAAAAACAAAAATAACTGATGCATATACTGAGTGTCACGACAGGCCGAGAGAACCGGGACGGAAAGACACAAGTGCGGAGTCAGAGGATCAGGCAAGTTGTTCTCGGTATCGGGGACAGGCGGAGGGTCGGTCGATCGGCGGTCGGGGTCAGGCGGGAATCTAAGGGCGAGGTCAGGAGACAAAGCGAAGAGTCGGTCGAACGGCGACCGGAGTTGAAACGAAGATCCGTAGACGTGGTCAAGAGACAAAGCTAGTGGTCAAAACCGGAGAACGTGAACTGAGAACTGGAGATGCGTATGAGCGAGGAGTCACAAGGAAGGGCGGTTGTCCCTGACGAGATTCCGCAAAGGTTCGGGAGCTGAGGAGGGTCTTTTAAAGGGTGAGCGGTTAATCAGGTGCTGGAGCAGAGTCAGGTGTTGTCGGTTGAGTTGTGGGTGTGGAGGTGACGCTGAGCTAACCAAAAGCCGAAGTAAACCTCCGTAGTACGTGGCCCTAAAAACACAGTACATTGCTGTAAACTACCATGGCGAGTGATGCGCTCGGTGAGCTCAGTTTGGCCACAGAGACTTGCGATCACACACAGTACACTGTGGTACACTACCTGACCGCGGTGACTCATAACACACTCCGTGTGGTCTCAGAGAGGGGCCAACCCACACACGCAGAGCTGGTGACCCGAGGCAGCTTCGGCTGCTCTCCCGGGAGACAGAGGCACACTTTTTAACCATCTGCAGCAAACGTGAAGAGTTAATCGACAAATATTTGCCTGCATTTCTAAACAGCGTCCCCGATTTGCAGAGGCAAAAGCGCGGTATCTCGCTTATCAGGAGAAAGAAGAAATGCGCGAAACAGGCGGCACAGAATGAACACGCCTGGCACAAGAAAGGGGAAGAGGAGCGACTGCAGTCTTTTATCTGACAATGTAGCTCTCTCTATATTGATTTTCATTTATTTTATTTAATATTGTTGTTCGCAAAACTGTCCGACTACTGCTTTGGCAGCACAAGCACACGAAATGTGTCTTGCCAATGAAGTGCATTGAAGTGAAGTTGGAATGAACTGTAGCTCCTTTCCTTCCCCCCAGCACAAGCCCTAGGGGGTAAGAGGTTAGTGGCCCATTGTTTTTTCTTTCATGAGATGTACTGTACTTGTTAAGATTTGCAACACCTGATACCCATCGGTAGGTAGGGCAGGGCATAACAGGGCCTCCTCAATTGCTCCTGTGAACAGTAAAAGTCAGAAGGTCCAGGTTTATAAAACTGCGGAGCGCCCCGCCGCCGCACACCTTTCCCCGAATGCCGTAAAACTGCACCTTTCTCAGAAGAAACGCGGATAAAGACTTCACAGAAATCGAGGAGGAGCTGTGCCCAGGTGCACCGCGGCGTGACTCATTCCGGACGTCGACTCCTGCGAGGCCTCGATCCCGGGGCCACGACGCCTGACATCCTTTTCCGAAACGCTGCTGCTTCACCCGGTCAAACTCGGCAGCGGAGCTAACTTTCCTTTTAGCAGCTGTCGCCTGCGAGAAAGAAAAAACAAGGTGAAGTCAACGTGGATCGATCTGCTGTCGCGTGTTCTTTTTCACCGTGTTTCCCCGGGGAGGTTGACCCATCGCCTCGATGGCGGTGCAAGGCCGGCGTGCCGACACGTGCGCTCTCGACACACGCCGAGCTCGAGCACAGAGCTTTGCTTCGCGACTGTGAGCCCCAGGGAAGCAGCTGATGGGCAAAATCATTCATTCAAAGCAACTTGCAATGTGAGGTGTGGACACTGAACTATTCACTGTAATTTACCCATTTGCATTTATTTATCAGTCACTTTTGTCTAAAGTGACTTCCAATGAGGGGGGTGCGGTGGCGCAGTGGGTTGGACCGGGTCCTGCTCTCTAGTGGGTCTGGGGTTCGAGTCCCGCATGGGGTGCCTTGCGACGGACTGGCGTCCTGTCCTGGGTGTGTCAGGGTTGCCGGGTAGGCTCCGGTTCCCCGCGACCCCGTATGGGACAAGCGGTTCTGAAAATGTGTGTGTGTGTGTGACTTCCAATGAACTCTATGTAGTGTTATGAGTCCACACACCTTATTCACCGTGGTGACTTACACTGCTAGATACACTGGGTCACTCATCCATAGATCAGCGGAACACACACACTCTCTCTGTCACTTACACACTATGGGTGAACCTGAGCAGCAAGCCTTTGGACTGTGGGAGGAAACCGGAGCACCCCACAGGGAGAACATGCAAACTCCACACAGACTGAGTGGCGATCGAACCCATGTCCTCTCACACCACCGAGGCACTGTAAGACACCAGTGCTACTCCCTGTGCCACCGTGCCGCCGGAAACGTTTCCGTGCCTGGAAACATTTATGCAATAGAGTAGTTTTTACTGTTCAGTGTAAGCACCTTGATCAAGGGTACTACAGCAGGAGGTGACCTCTGACCTCTGAATCCTCCGAAACCACTACTCCACCTGCTGTTATGACACCAATTGACCACAAGGTTGGGAAGTGGTTAAGGCACCTACAGCTTTCTGCTTGGCATACAGTCAACGTGGCTCAAACTGCACAATTACATCACTTTGGATAAACATGTTGGCGAGGAAAGGAGGATAAAAGAATAGAGAAGAAGAGAATGAGAGAATAAGCAACGTAACACAGTAATCCAAGAGTGGCCGTACGGCAGCCACTTTCCACCGGAGGAGGACGCAAATAGAAAGACTGACCAGCTTTCGCAGCTAATTTTGTCCCTGCTGCTAGACGGTGAAATAATGGTTTTAACTCAAGGATTAAATAATTTGACAATGATTATAAAGCTGCGACATCGAGGCTCCTTTAAGAACAGATCTTGCGCAGACAGCTGTTTTTATTTTTTAATTTGTTATTGATGTATTTCTGTACACCGGTTGCGATGTGATTAAGGCATCTCTCAGCAGATATATTTTATGAGGAGGCTGTCATCTTTTTGTCGTCTCGTCACTTAATAAACCTGAAAGGCTCGCAGCCTGCAGAGACAGACTTCACGGCGCTTATTTAAAAAAGCGTTGAAGGCAGAGGAGGGCGAAGGCGATATTTCTGGACTTGAACCGAATTCTTTTATTTAAGTCCATCTTGTATCAGACTGAGAAAAAAATGCCAAAATGTCACAGTGAAATGAAAGGAACTTTCTGGAAAAGCCCTGGAAGCACTAAAACGATGGACCACGACGCCAAGTCCGTGCGTTTTATTAACTCCGCTCATTGACCTCGGTCTTAAGCGCAGAGGAGCGAAGAAGGAATCGTAGACATCTGCGGAAATGACGTAGAAGGGCGTGCTGGTCTTGTCCCGATGTCCCTCGCTGCGCTCCGCTCCAGGACTCCCTGTGGCAGAACGTCAGTGACCCCCTCGACTCTAAAAGGCCTGTCCTGCAAAGCAAACTCCCTTACCTGACACATTATGAAAACAAGGGAGCGATTAAATCAGAATCAGAATCCAATTTATTCGGCCAAGTATGCACACACAAATACAAAGAATTTGGCTTCGGTTTCCGATGGCTCATAGCGTAGAGTAGACAACAAAAAAAACACAACATACATATACACACACATATATGTATAACAAGTGCAGGGATGGGAAGGAATAAATAACAGGGGATGGAATAAATAACGAGGGATGGAATAAGTAAAGGGGAGAAAGCATTGCACAGACTAACAAAGAATCAGCTGTTCATGGACAGAACAGCGTGGGGAAAGAAAGTAGGGCTCAAACTAAAGGGCTGTCGGCTAAAAATAGGAGGAACTTCTAATCTCATTGAAAAAGCTTGCTGGAGTGTAACGTGACCGTCACTCAACGTCGTTGCCTCTAATCCCAACCAAATTCCCTTATTGCCCGGGAAATCCCTTAAAGAGAGGGCCGTCCGCACAGCGGAATGCGCAGCTGTTGGGCTCGGCGAACACGGGTCACGGTCAGTGGAGGTACGCCGTCCGGCCGCTCTGAGAACCGGGGATTACTGCTGGGATTTACCGAAACGCCGGTCTCCTTTAGCGACAACACGAACCTCGCCGCTCCGGGATAAAGCCTCTTAGGGCTCCAGCTGGAAGCTGGAGATGTTCTCCGATGGCCCGGCTGGAAACGGCCACTGGAGAACACCTCCAGGCCACTCACCAGGACGCGCGGGACTTTGCGTGTGCGTGACCGCATCTCATGAGAGGACTTTGGCAATATCAACCCCCCCCCAAGATACAGTTGCCTACTTGTTTGAGACAAAATTGCAGCTGCAGAGTGTCATATGCTTTGGGGAGATGTTGAAATGGCCATCCAGGCTGCCGGGTTATATGAGGTCCAGTCGAAAGCTGTCGAGAGGTGCCCAAATAAGTGGATCTTTCATTCCTTCCCGCTGAAAGGCGTCCATTCATCAAGCTCGATTTAAACAAAGACAAAAACCGACTGTCTGCCGCTTCTGCCACATTATCTACAGGCACAAGTCGCAGCGAGCAGCTTCTTCCCCGCACACATTTGCGATGAATTGTATTCGTCTAGGGGGATGCGGTGGCGCAGTGGGTTGGACCACAGTCCTGCTGTCCAGTGGGTCTGGGGTTCGAGTCCTGCTTGGGGTGCCTTGCGACGGACTGGCGTCCCGTCCTGGGTGTGTTCCCTCCCCCTCTGGCCTTACGCCCCTGTGTTCCCGGGTAGGCTCCGGTTCCCCGTGACCCCGTATGGGACAAGCGGTTCTGAAAGTGTGTGTGTGTGTGTGTGTGTGTGTGTGTGTGTGTGTGTGTGTGTGTGTGTGTGTGTGTGTGTGTGTGTGTGTGTGTGTGTGTGTGTGTGTTCGTTCGTCTAACCACAGCAACACGCAGCTCAGGGAAAACAAAAGTGCTTCACCAGCTGATGGAGAGATACAGACACATGGGCAATTGTCAAAGTATGGTCAGTTTGTCTGAGGTCACCGTGGAAACCAACCCACAGTTCATGGGCAGCCACATACGCAACCGTAAGGAAATAGAAAGATAATCATGACAAGTGATATCATGTAAATTTAAGGAGTAGACAGGAGAGAAGTGAATCTGAAAGAGATGGGTTTGAGACCCTTCTCGAATGTTGGCAGAAATTCAGCAGCTCTGAGGGACACAGGGAGATCATTCCACCGCATCGGAGCCAAAACGGAGAACCTTCGGGACCTGGTTTGGGACCTCCGATCACAAAGTGGACAGAGGTGAAGGAGCGTGGCAGTCTGGTCGGGGCGTAGCGAGCGATCGGGTCTCGTAGGTATCGGGGAGCAGATGCACCGATGGTCCCGTGGCTCGTAAACAGAGTGTTGATAGGACTATCTAGAGGGAGCCGGCAGAGAGAGCCCCGAGGAGGGGAGATACACGTTCAGCATTCAGAACTGGGACAAAGAAAGAGATCTGTGGCAGCGCTTTCCGTCATCTGCAGAAGATGTAAACAACCTCAGGAGCAAACATGAACCATGCAGAATGTTCTGGGTTTTTAAATCACATTAGCGGAGTAAAATCAGGTAAAGGGCCTTCGCTGCCGGAGGAAACCTGAAAGGGGCGCTCCTGGCAGATCGCTGAGCTGTTTACAGGTGGGGAGAAAAAAACGAAAACTTCGTAACGATGCAGTTTTTGAAAGAACCCTTTGAAGAGCAATGCGAAATGCAGTAACATCTTTTCCTGTCCTGTTCTCATAAGTGATGCAATTTCACAGCTCGGTTTCGCCGCAGCTGCACGCGCGAATCGGGGGCGGGCCGCACGCCCGTGCATTCGGCACAGACCCGGCCGGGCCCTCGACCCGACTGCTCCTCCGCCACGGCTTCGCTGCGCTTCCCTGCGAAGCGATGACACCGGCTGATAGCCAGGAGAGGAAGTGCATGACTGCACGTAAAGTTGAGTGTGGGAGGAAAAGGGAAGAGGTCAGTATCGATTCCTCTGCTGGCAAAGACGCGCCAATATTGGTCATTAGGGCTGCCGTGGATAGACGGCGTCCCGGGAGCCGGCGGTCACGTGTGAGCTCATAAATAAGACGTGAGCGACAGGGGCCAGCAGGGGGCGTGGTGGTTAGCGCTGCCAATTCCACTCAAAAGACTGCAGTTCAAATCATATTTCCGGCTGCAGCACCCATGAGTAATGGAGTTATTGAGAAAATGCGGTAAAAATCATGCCGGATAAGCTGCTTCGAAGAACAGTTCGATGAAATGGCTGAAAAATATTTATTTCTGGAAAAAAAATGAAGAACTAATGAATAAGTGAAACCGCTTGTCCCATACGGGGTCACGGGGAACCGGAGCCTACCCGGTAACACAGAGCGTAAGGCCGAAGGGGGAGGGGACACACCCAGGACGGGACGCCAGTCCGCCGCAAGGCACCCCAAGCGGGACTCGAACCCCAGACCCACCGGAGAGCAGGACTGTGGTCCAACCCACTGCGCCACCGCGCCCCCCTAAGTGAAAAACGATTAAAGCAAAACCCAACTAAACAGAAAAGCAGGCACCGACCGAAGACGAAATAACGTCTAAACGCACAGTACGCACGTAAACTACGTAGAAATGTATATAAACTCATACCTGCTTGTGAACAAACATTTGGGAAAAGCACTTTCGGGAAAGCCGTGCGTGTGGACCTGTCACAGCACACGTTACATATCGGCCAATCGGAGCAAGCCTTGCAGAGTCCCTTAGCCCCGCCCCCCCCCCCAAGTTTGCGCAAGAATATCTTGTTTGCATGCGTTTCACACATCTCCTTATTCAACGTGTTTTTTAACATTTTTGAAAATTTATGATATTTTTCAGGAACATGCTTACATACGTGCATATTTATTTGCGTTTTCATGTAACAAATATACTGTATATGCGTAGATGACACCGTCCCCCACCCCATGCAGCCAGTTGCTCCCAGGATGGACTGTACGTTCTGTTCGTAACAACGATATACGATGGAGAGATGCTCGCGAATCGTCACCAAACCAGAACTTCCCTTCTGGGGCTGCGGGGGGGAATTGTTTTCTAAAGGCTTTCTTGCACCGAGCCTTCCAGCCCCCCCCCATCGAGGGCATGTTTGAGTCCCTTTCTCTCCCCGGAGACAAAGCCCTCGTCTGAGAAGCAGAAGCGCAGACTGGCTCTCGCAAACGTCCGCTTCCTGTTCCTCTGCGCCGCCACTCTTTATGCGGTTCCTCTCGCGCTGAAGGTGCTCCGATGTGACCTTTTCAACTGCTACTTTCGCTTTTGACCAATGGAGGCAAACTGCAGTCCCCGAAGGCCGAAGTCCTCGTGTCGGGCTGCGTTTTCTCACACGTCCAGTTGGCGCCTGGGGGACGCCCCTGCATTAGAACACCATTGGGAAAAGCTGGGGACGTAGCGGTTACAGCTGCCGTCTTTGGATATAAAAGGTCACGTGTTCGAATCCCACCTCCAGCGATAGTACCCTTGAGCAAGGTATTTACCATAAAATTGCTCCAGTAAATTACCCAGCTGTATAAATGGGTAAATAATTGTAGGTAGGTTAACATTGTAAGTCACTCTGAACAAAGCATCACCTAAAGGAGTAAATGCACACGTCATGTAAAGTTCAGAGACGCAGTTAAGAGGTGTGGTTAATTGAGAGCAACGCTCCGGCGAACCGTAGGGACTCGGCTTAATTGTCTCCTCTTTCGACCTGCGCCCGTGCACGTGAGCGCGGAGCTCCTCTGGCACATCGCCTCCGATGACTCACGCTGCGCGAAGCACGCCGTGTTGCCGTGGCGCAGTCCCACCGCGCTCCTCCGGGCACCCAGGTCATCAGGGCGAAACGTGGCACCGGGAGCGACTGCGCCGACAGACACGGCATTGGCCGTCAAGCTGCGGCACTTATTCGTGGCAATGACGCTGCTGCACACAATGACACCGGCGCCTTGTCCCTTTCATTGCTTCTGAAGGCTAAATGGCAACCAGCCAACGGGGGACAAATCCGACGCCGACTCCTCTGAGGATAGAGGAAAACCAGGAGCTGCCGGCGGCTTCAACATAAAGGCCCGCGGCGGAGACGGTGCCACATGTCACAAAGAGCTGAGCTCTCACTGTTTACAGCATTAAAAAAGGCGGCACGGCGGCGCAGCGGGTAGCACTGGTGCCTGGGCTGAGTGATTGTTGGCGGGTTTGATCCCCATCAGTTTAAGAGGAGTGTGTGTTTGTATGGGTTCCCCCCCCCCCCGTTCCAAAGATATAGGTTACATGAATTGGTGACTCTTTATTGCCCATAGTGTGTGTGTGTGTGTGTGTGTGTGTGTGTGTGAGAGAGAGAGAGACATTTCTCTACTGTATAAGCAAGTGCTTACTCTAAGTCGACACAGTAAAATCACCCCGCTGTATAAATAAGTAAATAATTGTCACTGGATTAACCCTGTAATCGCTTTGGGAGAAAGTGTCAGCTAAACAAGTAAATGTAAACCTCCCTACAGTGTCAGTGGTCGTCCACCACAACCAGTATGCTTGAGGATTAAATACGGGACGTTTTAAATTCATTTAAATTGGGGTTAATTTGAAAACTCGCAGCCTGCCTACAGACGAGTGCGCCCACTTTGTTTAATCCCAGTCATCTACCGAAAGCTCCCCAGCTGCCTCCTCACACACCTCCTTTCCAGGGCAGCGTCTCTAACCCCTGCTCACACCACCACTGCTTTACATTCCACTGTTTTCCATGCAAATGTGGAGAAGCAGAGCAGAGCAGAGCAGACAGGAAAGGTCCTGCTTTTGTTACACGCTCCGGGCAAATATACGGCTGGCAGGAAAGAGGAGTTTTTGTCTGCAGGAAACACACCAGCACGTCTCCGAGGACAAAAGCCGTGGTGTAGCAGTGTCAGCCGTTCTGTGTCGGCCACCTGCGCTCGCTCATCGGAGCGCTTAATGGTATCGTGCGAGGAGGCGCGCCCCGGCTCTCGGGCGTGTTGGTGGGAAGCGAAGGAACCAGGTGGCCTCTGTCGCGGGGCTCTCCCCTGGGCGAACGCTCAGGGCCGCCTACCGTCACACACGCGGGAAGATGGGAGAGGGCCGAGAGCCAGCAATCCTGAAAGGCATTCCCAGCGACACTGCCACTGATAGATGTGCAGACAACCGTGCAAACAAACAGAGACAAATGTGCAAACGAACATGCAGACAAACGTGCAAATGAACACACACACGAACGTGCAAACAAACACGCGGGCAAATGTGCCAATAAATATGCAGACAAATGTGCAAAGGAACACACACAAACATGCAGACAAACGTGCAAACAAACATATAGACAAACATGCAAATGAACACAAAGACAAACGTCCAAACGAACACGTAGACGAGCATGCAAACACGGAGACAAACGTGCAAACAAACATGCAAACAAACACGCAGATGTATTAACAAACATACAGACAAACACCCAAACAAGCAATGCAGACAAACATGCATGCAGGGCCAGCTTCCTGTCCCCCACGCACATGCACACGCGCACTGTCCAGCGTCGAGCACCACAGGCTGCAAGCCAAATCGCAGATCAAACCGCTTCACTGAGCAGACAAACAAATTGAACAAGGCGAAAGAGAACCAGCAGTAATTAGTCTGCTGGGAGTCGGCGAAATGTCAGCTCCTCCACCACATGTGCGGCTCATTCCACCGTCCCGAATATGGTGCTTTCATCTTCTGGAACATGGCTGGCCTGGAACCTTCTCAGCATATTAAAGGCGCTGAGATGCCTCGATGGGACTTGCTTATGTCTACAGCCCCAACTTATGGATGAGGGTTAACTGAAAGGTGAGGATGGGGGATGATGGATTAACTTAATTCCCAACTATTGGCCAGTTTTCAAGACGGTGTTGCAGAAAAACAGAAAAGCACCACGCTTTTTCCCCGCTGACACCATTAAGAACAAATTTTCTACTACAAGAGCTCTATATTTGTTGGTTTGATTCTGGAATTTTTCATATTAATGTAACAACAACAAGCAGAAACCTCCCCACCTTCAAATATAAACAAACGAACATGATCATGAAAAGATGAGTACATAAACACATAACAGATAAATATGAGGGGGGTGAGTGCACAAGGTCACTGCAAAACAGAAGGTCCAAGTGTCCAACGGAACTTCTTATGCCACTTAAAGGCATACAATTAAATGTCCTGATAAATCTTTGCACTCATTTCTTTTTTAAAGCAACATTAAACAACCCAAGCCACAGATGGGGGGGGGGGGGACTTTGACAGACAGCTGACCAATCAGTGAGCAGAATAATCAATGGCTTAGCTGATCGATCAGCCTGAAGAGCTCCTGTGACGAACGCAGAAGAAGGGAGGCCGAGAGCCACGTCGGGGGTGGTTTCTGAGATCCAGGCAGCATCAGACCTTTGAAAATACCGCGGTATTAGTGTTGTTCCAAAGCCCAGCAACTGACACAGAAACTTTTCTCCTCTAATTTGGGAGACAGTAAATTAGCCATTCTCGGTCCAGCTTCCACGAGAGAATGTTCCGGAGCGAGTCGCCCTTGCTGCCTCCCACACTGAACAGGGAGTCGAGTTTGACTTTTTTGTTGTTCTTTCTTGTTCCGCAGCATCACCTCCTACTGACCACAAGCTACTTGAAGCAACCGGTTGCTCGCCTCGCCTCCCGTTCCAACTCGTCACTCCTTCCAGAACAATCACCGGAGGCTTGGACCCCAAGCGCCGAGACTGTAAGAAGAGCCCTGAGCAGACGTGGGAGTGAATGTGACCTGAACCACCACTCTGAGGGCTCCGCTCCAGTTTCGCCTCCAACGAACAGCACCAACACCAGACCCAAGCGTCCCGGTCGTCCTGTGTTTTTAACATTACCACCACCAGGGGCAGCAGGTGGTGTAGTGGTTAAAGCTGCTGCCTTACACTGACACTGCATCATTTGAATCCCACCTTTTACTGTAGAACCTTGATCGAGGTCCTCACCCTGAGTAGCTCCAGTGGAAGTGACCCTGCTGTACGAAAAGCTAAAATCGCAGTGAGCAGCTTAATAGGGTTAGTCACTTTGGAGAAAAGCATCGGCGAGATGAGCAAGTGTTCGTTGGAGGCCGTTTACATTGTCGGGACATACAGTAAATATTACAGACATACAGTATATTGAGGTATTAACCTGTCAGTGCCCAACTCTCCCACGTTCAGTATGTATGAATTCCTCCGGAGATTTACCACCGATGTTTTTCTTTGGAGATGCGCAGGATGGTTTAATATTTTAGGAGGTATAAAATATGTTTTAATATCTCTGTAGCTCTACAGTATGTTTGAATATCTTAATATCTGGAGGTACACAGCTCTCCTGGGCGTATTGTACTTGGCAGAGCAGTGGCGGCTCTTAGGAGCCATAAGCCCAGTTCTCTCGCTCCAGGGGCCCGAGGGATGTTCCAGCAATCTGCGCTTAATACAGCCGAGACCCGAGAAAGCAGCACAAGCAACCTCAGATGTGGTGGGACCTGGGTTTGGTTCTCCTACACGACTCCCTCCAGCCTGCGGTTTCGCCCCTTTAGCAGCGCTGGAGCTGTGACTGTGTGTGTGTGGGGCGTGTGGTGTGTGTGGTGTCAGCATTAGATCGGATGTGTCACACCACATGTACCCGAGTGCGTAAAGGGCTTGAGAATGCACGACCTTCCTGACCCACATGTATTGCAGCTGTAAGAGGAGAGCTGCTGTTGGAACCCTAAGTTAAAGTATTTACCCTTAACTACTTAAATACTATAGACCCAGCTTTGTAAATGGCAAACGTCTGTAAGCAGCTATTTAACATCTTATTTAGCCCCTTTTTAGGCTATTTGATGCTTGTTACAGAAGTTTGCTTTATATTTGCTACTTTTAACAATCAGATTTATTGTTTGTCACTCATGGATACAGTGGAGACAGCAGAGAGTGTAGCGGTTGGAGCAGTGGCCTTGCACTGGGAAGGTCCTGGGGTCAAAGCCCAGCTCTCAATGCAGTCCCCTTGATCAAAGTACTTACCCTGAAATGATAGAGTAAAGACTACCCAGCTGTATAAAGGGGTAAATCAGTGTAAGCACTTCAGTGCTGTACAGTGACTATTATGAGTGCAGATCGCCTTGGAGAAAAGCATCGGGTAAATAAGTGTAATGAATTTTGCAGCTTAATTCGCAGCACTTTCTGAACTGAGGACATAATGGGTTATAAAACGGTGAGGAATAAAGTATCCGCAGTAGCAAAGGTCTCCATCACGGGGGTTGAAATTAAAGGGGCACGACTCAGAAAGAGACTTAGAGAAGGTGTTACACAGCAGGGCGGAGGTGTTGCCCTTTTAAGCACCTCTATGTTCCTTGGATATTGTGTCCCAGGTGGGGCCCACCGCTATGATCCACGTTACCCAGCTGCAACCGAGGACGTTGCGCGGTGTTCCTCCTTTGACATGGCACTGCAAAGGCATCCCGGAAAAAGGGCTCTGAGGAGTGTGAGCAGCGACTGACCGCAGGCCGTGGCATGTCCTGACTCGGGAGCCGCACCACACGTGACACCAGGAGTCACGGTGCTTAGCAACGATCGGCACACAGCACGTGTCCCATGTCTGTGGATTAAAGTGAACTGTCTGTCGGCTCTCGTGGGGAATCCGTCCTCACTGTGGTGTGGGACGTGAACAAATCCCCTACGGTGTCCCACAACAGGTTGGCCTCTAGGGCCCGGGTGTCAGTTTCCGGGAACAAAGCTGCGCTTGGGGCAGACTCGTCCCAGAGCCAAGATCGGCACGGCACAGCTACTGCCGAAGGGCAAAAACATGGAATCACATTGGTGTCCGGGTCCCGCCACCGTGTGGACACCAGCAGACGGGCTGGACAGGAAAGGAAGAGCATCACACCCACAAAACATGCATGCAGGTTCCATGTGCAGAGGTGAAGAGAGACACCATCACCTGTGTTCCCTGCAGGCATGAGTGGCACAGAGACAGGGGCTGTGCTCTTCGTTACCGGCACTTCCGCTTTGCACGTGTCATGTGCTCATGTCCCTGTGGGCTGAGGTCCTACAGTTCAGCATCAAAAATGGCACGTGAACAGAGAAGCTGATGCTGTAAACAGCAGCAGAACCCTTTTGTTCCCTGTTCCTGGGCGACAGCTTCACTGTGTGTGTGTGTGTGTGAGGACAAACCCTGGAACCAAGGCCTAGCATCCCATCCCCCTCCCACCTCCCTGCCCGCACAGGTATTGCACCCCCTTTTCAGCCAAGCCACATCTCACAATGGTTTGGATTCTCGATTGACATCAAGCCCCAGGCCTTGTTGTCGCTTTGCTCGCATCGTGTCTGCTGGCGTGGTGGGGAACTGGACCCCATGCACACCTGTTAGGTCAAAGCGGAACATGGTAATGGAATGCGGTAACAGATGGAGGAAGTATCGATTGCCTTTTCAGGTGCTTCTCTGGGGTTTGCAAGTAAAAATATGGTGTGGTCACCTGTTGCCGTGGCAACGGAGCATTGCTAGAACGTGGCATGGAGCCTTATTCACCTAAAGGGGGGTTCCTGCTGCCACACATCAATGGGCTGGGTTTGGCACTGCATTAAGAAATACTTTGCATTTTGGAGAAGTTTAGAAGTGTAAAAAATGTGCATAACCTCATTGTCGTAACAACCGGCGCCAACAGCCTCGCTTTCCTAAGTGTAGGATCCCCAGCGAGTACCGGTGTGCGTCAAAACCCATCCCAAGGTGAAATGTGATGCACGTGCCCTTCCAGACACTTCTGAAAGACTCCAAATTACTGCAGCCCCCATGGGATCTGAATTATGAATGTTACATGTGACAGGAATATCAACAGCTGGGGTGATGTCGCCACAGAAGTGTGAAAGTAGCGGCGCAAACACTGACGGAACAGAGTGTGTGTGAATAGCACACGAGTGCCAGACCCCTCGGGGGGCTGGGTGAAAACTAATAGACGACGCTGTGAATTTGGAGGCGGTCCCTACCAGCCCATCCATTGCCCTTCGCCGGCTCTGATTGGTCAGCTCCCGTCCCAGTGAGCACTATTCCCATCGCTGGTTAATCTTT
Organism: Scleropages formosus; assembly: GCF_900964775.1. Classification (NCBI taxonomy): domain Eukaryota; kingdom Metazoa; phylum Chordata; class Actinopteri; order Osteoglossiformes; family Osteoglossidae; genus Scleropages; species Scleropages formosus. The sequence continues at coordinate 16,446,876 of NC_041830.1, read as the reverse complement.
GGTGAAAATTCATATTTTGAAAATAATGCTGTAAAACAACTGATACCCACAACAGGTCTGTGGTCCGAAAGCATGACAGCTCAACAATATACGAGCATTAATGCAGTGTGCTTTAGGGTGACCACACACACACACACACACACACACACACACATCTTCAGAACCGCTTGTCCCTTACGGGGTCACGGGGAACCGGAGCCTACCCGGCAACACAGGGCGTAAGGCCGGAGGGGGAATGGGACACACCCAGGACGGGACGCCAGTCCGCCGCAAGGCACCCCAAGCGGGACTCGAACCCCAGACCCACCGGAGAGCAGGACTGCGGTCCAACCCACTGCGCCACCGCACCCCCCTTAGGGTGACCAGTTCACATGAAATATGTCTTTCAGCTGTGGGAGGAAACCAGAGCACATGGGGAGAATGGCACACAAACCGAGTTAGTGGAGTTGGGAGGCACCACTGCTACTTGCTGTGCCGCACGGATTCTTATATTGATCACAAATAAAGGTAAGTCTAAAATTCCATGCACTTGTGACACACACAGCGCAACCTTCCATTCACTCCTCAGACAGTTTCACAGGAAGCCGCATTTGCCGAGTCAGCAGGTTTCCACCCTGCCCGTCATAAGTGACCCGTTCAGAAAGCGGACACGACAAACTGTGACGCGATCTCCTTCAGGGACAAAAATAATGAGACTCGCAGCATGGCGCACACGGTGGACGCAGGTGGGGACGCGGTAACAACGAGGCCGCGGGTGGTGATCGCCCCTAAGGCAGAACAGGAACCGCTCACAAAAGGCACTGCCCCCCCCGCCTTGGTTTATTACCGAAACAGCGGGAAGAGCGCCTGCGTTTGCCCAACCTGAAACAGGAGGCGCGTGTCAGAGCCAGGGGCGGGGGTGACCCGCCGCTGCCATTTGTCAGCACAAAAGGGCCCCAATTAACAGCCGCTGAACTTTCGGCCCCGAAGTGCGACACACTTTACCCATGACCTACTTTCCGTTCCAGTAAGGACTGCGGGGGCCCGGTCAGCTGAGCGCACGCCGCTGTTCTCGTGCTCCCACGCCGCACTCTTACCCTGCTCGCTTGGTACACAAACAAATTCACACCCATTCATATAGCAGGGTAATTTTTACTACCTCACTGTAGGGTAAGTACCTCACTCGGGCGGTGGGATCTGAACTCAGATCCACCCAGCAGCTGTAACCACTACGCCACCTGCTGCCCCTTGCAGCTCCGCCTCACTTATCCTGGTCCCGCTGTTTCCTGTAGGGCCGACCTCGGCGCGAGCTCCCATTCTGATGTGGTACAATGAAGTGAAGCAGCACGCAGAGGCTCTCGAAGCCCACGGTCACGGTCAGGAGAGTGCGGGGGAAGACCACTGAACGCCATACAAGGGCCATTCAGAAACCGGGCTTCCTGCCACTTTGCGGAGCCGAGCGGTGACATCATTTCCTCTCTTTATTATTTGGCCGTCCTCAGTCCCCTTCCCTTCCTGGGCCAAGGACACAAGGTGTGCAGATTTACCCGAAAAAAACTGCACCTAGGAAGTGGTGTAGTCATTAAAGCTGCTGCCTTGCAATCACAAGGACCTGGGTTCCAATCCCACCTCCTGCATTAGTACCCTTGAGCAAGGTATTTACCTTGATCTGACAATAAAAATTACCGTGCTGTATAAGTGAACACAGCTGCAGGAAAAAGTTTGGGTACCCTTTGGAATTACCTGGATTTCTACATCAATTAGCCATAAAAAGTGGTGGGATCTTTGGCTAAGTCACAATAACGGACGAGCACAACGGTTTAGGGGTATCTCCTCACTGAGTCCATTAGAAGAGACAGCGTTTAGAAATGATCTCAAAATACAATCATATGACTGCAAATCCCTTTGAAGAAAAGCATCAGATATACACAAACAAAAAACAAACGGCAAACAATTCCATCCCACCTCTGACACCAATAATAAATAAGAACCAAATGAAAACCAATGGACCAGCAGGGGTGGTGTTTGCTCTGCATCTTATGGTTATGGGACATCCCAGAGCTAAGTAGCCCCTCCTAGAAGAGCGCACCCCCCATGCCCCCAACGACTCTTCGGCAGACAGACGTTTCCGGCCAGCTGTGCACAGCTCTGCCGTCAGCTCATCCAGCCTTCCCTCATGAAACGTTCGATATGACTCATCTAGTGGGCGTCTCGCTCGCTGCGTCGGCTTCGCCCTCATTTGCAAAACAACAATCAACAACGCTGCAATTATCCCGTTCAAAACTCCGGCAGCCGCCACACACCTCAGCCAAGCAGAGAGTAGCGTATGATTTACAGCATGAAACCAGTATGAAGGTTGTCAACTCTGTAAACTATACTGCAGTGTATAACTGATACCAATCTGACTCTTGGTTCTGCAGTTTCCATCACTATCTTCTGTGCTGCTGATGCTGCACTGACTTGCACCCTGGTCCTAAAAGCTGTGTGGGTGCAATAGCCATTTCCTAAATGCTGGATCAATAAGTATAGACGTCAGCGAAGGCCGTCGTTCACATCAGCAACGCAGTGTCCACACTGAAACAGGTGGGGCATCGCATCCAACATGTTTCCAGCCCTCTCCCGTGGTGGCTGGGCAGCATCCCGATATTAAAACCACGGTACATGAGGCTCGAGGGTCTGACACATAATAATCAGTCATCGTCTATAAGTGTTTGTCAAACGCAGGGTGTGGAGGTCCAGAGCCTATCCCAGAACCTGGGGGGGTGAGGCGGGGTACACTGTGGGCAGGAAGCCAGTGTATCACATGGCAATCACACACACACACACACACACACACACTTAGAGTCATCAACCCACCCGAAACATGCCTGTGAACTGTGAGAGGAAACCAGTATACCTGGAGGAAACCCACATGAACACAGGGACGACATGACAACCCACACAGATGGAGCCAGGAGGTGCGAGGCACCAGTGCTACCCTCTGTGCTGCCGTGCCACCCTACAAAAAAGCCAAGTCTAAAAATGCACAAGTAAAGGAAGTTAATGTCACTAACAAATGTCAGCAAACAGCAGGATGTGAGCCGTTAGCGTAACACACGTTGCCTGGAAAATGAAGAAAAGTAGAGAAACCGCCCCCCCCCCCCCAGAATGCGTACGCAAACCATCTTCTGCCACGGTCTGAAACCTCAGCGGAAGAAGATCGTTTGAATCGAGTTGAGTTGCGATGAAAGTGACAACTTTCCAAAGTACAGGCTCCCCTTACGCTGCTCTGTATCCGCTAAAAATAAATGTGTACACACACAAAGTACTGCTTACATCCTGATTACCAAAATCAATACTTAGCATGAGATAAGAAGCCTAAGGAAGTATTACTGTTGCCTTCTGCAGGTATGTATGGAGCTGTGGTGTAATTGGGGTAGTTGAGTGTATGGAGTTGCGGTATTCGTTGAGGGCGAAGGGCATCTAACATGCGTGTGGAGGGTGGGGGGGGGGGGTCCGGGATGCCAGACTGCACTTTCGAGCCTTACGGAGGTGTCGTGGGCCTAATTCAAGGAAACACCGACGAAGGGAGGTGCTCACTTGACAATCTCCGTGAGATACCCCTGTTGGTACCCTGTGCTTGCATTGGTTAGGAAAGGAAGTTAAGCTTCTTGGTCTCGAGTGATGGAGATGTCTGTTGGCAATGTTGGATGTTGTTCTCTGCGGCTTCATGGCGAGGTCGGTTGGACTGGGTTCGTGTGTACAGCCGTTGTAATACACGCGTGGGGTGTAACGTCTCATCCTGTGTGTCCTGAGTGTTGAATTCCCATCGAGAAGCAGACAATGAGTCAAACGGCAGCTTTGGGCTGCGGATGTTCAGCACGAAGCACGCAGTATGCAGCGCGTGCGGAACCGGAGCAGGTAGAGAAGTTGGGAAGACGGTCCGCATGAGCTCTGCTCATCACGGTGCACATTCACACAATTTCTGCTCCCTGGAGAACATTCTAGAATAACAAAAACACGCAGAACAGTAGTACTTACCACATGATCTGATCTTTGGAATAAGGCCTTAAGTCCCAATAAAAGCTTCTCTTCATTTAATGAACTAAACAAAACTTGAACCAGGAAGTTGCAGAGAGCTTCCCAGTGGATGTCAAGTATGAATTCAAAAAATGTGTTCCGGCACAATTATCAACTCATCGCTTCTGATAAATTTAGTTTGCATGAAATGGGCTCCAGGTGAATGAGCCGAAGCGGAAAGCAGGCGGCTGAACTCCGCACCCGTACCGTCGCCAGGCGCTATGAACCTCGTCTTCCCGGCAGGGTGAGAAGAAGCACCTGTGCGCAGGGTGTCGATTCCCACTCGTCGGACACTTGGAAATGTTCCCAAGCGGCCGAAGGGGTAGTTGGCAGATGCGGGCGTGAAATGATGGTCGTCAAGGTTTGTCACCTGGCCCCACAGGTGTGTTCCGCCGCCTTTCTCTTATCATCCTGCTCATTGAAATAGCCACCTTATGTAACCATCAGGACGAAGGGGATCTCAGGGTGGGGGGGGTCCAGCACCTCCCCTCACTGTACGACAATGTGTAAGTCGCAGTGTAACATCATAAATCGCTTTGAGGAAAAGTGTCAGATAAACATCTGTCTTGCTGGATTATCAGATACACCTGATTGTTTCCTTGGAAACACCTTCATCTCCATCCACCGGATCACTCTGGTACATTATTATGAAAGCAAATTCCTACGAATCACACGCAGGACCCCGAAACGGAGTTATGAATAAGTGAACGTGACCTTTGACCTTTTCGCCAGGAATGGAGAAGCACCCTTTCAGCTCCACAGCTGATGACCCCACGCACGGCCCCCGAACCCAGTCGAGGTCCACATTTGTCCTGAAACAGAGGAAAGCCAATTACATGCCGTTTCCAGGTCCCTGATCCACTTAGCTGTACCCAGGCCAGGATACCGCGAGACACGTTAAACAAGCACACGGTACACAACTGCAGATCTGTACACTAAAAGATATTTGCCAGCAAGGAGATACTGAAAATTCAAATGCAAAATCTGTGGTCACGATCATTTGACCTTAAAAGACCTCCTGCTGACTTTCAGCATCCGTCAGGACCCACTTCTGATGGGAAGTGGAAGATTACCGCGTTTATTTTTACTATGCTTCCTCCAACATGATTTACAGTGTGAGGTTTGGACACTGAGCTACCTACACTGATTTGCTCATTTATGCAGCTGGGTAATTTTTACTGTGTCACTTCAAGTTAAGTACCCTGATCAAGAGTACTACAGCAGGAGCAGGGATTTAGATCCAGGTCCTTCTGATTACACGATGATTTCTCTAACCGCTGCGCCACCTACTGTCCTGAATCTAATCAGAACCACCCGAGAAACTGACATGGATCTTTTCCAAACGCATTTTAAGTGTTGTCATTTCCCACAAGGTTCTTTACCACACTCTCTCCAGCAGTGTGTCTTGAACTCCTTTATTAGCCCCAGAAATCTGTGTTGCTTTGGTTTGCTCCCCTCACAGGGGAGGACACGAGCCGCAAACTACCGCGAGCATTTTGTGATTCTCATCTCACGTAGAAGAAGAGGGAAACAAAAGGTTGAAGTGACTCAGCATCAACCGCAGAGACACTAACCGCCGGTGGTCAGATAGGAACTCGAGAAATAAAAAAAACACCACAAGCAGCTTGGAGGAAGTGGGTGACAGCTCAAAGCGTCTCTCCTCCACTACCATCTCCTCAGACGCCCCTGTTGAATTATCTTCTGAGAACGTGGGCGAGGGTGGCAGTCCCACGATTTCTCATACGGAGGTTTCAACAAGTGTGATGTTTAAGATTGGATGCTTCGCAGGTGGAGACGCAAACTCGATCTCACCATAGGTACAATCCGGCCCTCGCTTTCCAATCATAGCCAGACCACAACTACGGCTTTGAGAAAGACAGAGTCCAAACAGAGCTTATCAAGAGCTCAACCAGAAGAAGTGACGAGCCAGCGTATAAGAGCCGATGGCTGCAGATGGTACATCAGATGTTGGGAGAAAACAGAGGGCACCTTGTTTTTCTTGTTTTCTCATAACCCATAAATGCTGGAACATCACCACCAGCGAGAAGATGAATGGGAACAGGTCATGGGGTGCTGCTATTGACCTGTTTGAACTATATCAGATGTGTGTTATTGCCTCCCGTGAACGAGGCCATCGGTTAAGGACATGAATCCTCAGCTCACTTGGGGCCTTCAAACACATTTCTCCTTCTGCTCTTGACATTGTTTTGCTGGCTAATCAAAGGCTGAGACACGCAATAAATGTATTGTTTCCTTCATTCAACGGTGGTTAAAATGGGAAATGAGTAGCAGGTGCCGCCAATGATGCGAAACAAGGCAGAAGGAACCTGTGCGAGAAGTTGTGCCAGAAGCCAGAAGCTACTTAATTCGATGTGTTATGAGTCAACGTGGATGACGAAGCGACGATGGGATGACGGGAGCCCGATAGGAGGGTTAATCCAAGGGTGTTTGCAACAGGTTCGACTGAGGGGCATGACTCCTTTCAGTGATAAACACACACACACACACACACTAAGGACAAGTTAGAGTCACCGGTCCACCTAAAACACAAGAGCAGAGGAGAACATGCAAACTCCATACAGACCAAGCTGGAGCTCAACCAGCGGCACCAGTGCTACCTGCTGTGCAGCAATATATGAGTCCCTGTGGATGCTGGTCGGGCTTCTCCCTCAGAAAATGGGCGGTGCGCTTGGCCCGCTTGGCCCGGCTTCGGCTCAGTTTGGAGCACCCCCCTACACACACGCACCCCCCCCGGCTGGGTACGGACCAGTCAGCAGCTCTTTGAAGGGGAGCTGCAGCTCGCGGCACAGCGATGGCACCATTGATCTTCGGGGCTGTAATGCCGGCGTCCCGCCTGACATAAACACAAACATCCGCTAAAGCGAATAAACAACAGGGATTACGGGTGAAAAGGCCCTTCCTACCCCCGACCCCCCCGCCCCCATGGCTCACATGGGGATAATAGGACCGTGACCCAGAATTTCCAGAGTGTGACAGGGCCCCCTAGAGGACAGCAAGCAATTACAAAACAGCACGTAGGACACGAAAAGCCAGGCCTTCGCACACAATCCGAGACGAAGGGCTACGGCAAGGGGGCGTGGCCTGTCGTCAGGGTCGCTAAGCATGCGCTGCCCCGCTTCCTGTGAACGGTCCGAAGGCGGAGCCAATCAGCACGCTACGTGGCGGTCGAGGGCTCAGCAACCGTGCTCCAGCTTCCTGATCCCCTCCCCGGGGACCCGAGTGTGAAAGTGACTTTGCGGTGAAGGACAAACACATGTACGCTGAACTCCAACACCCCCGGAACCACTTTTTGTATGTTTTTACATGTTTTGTGTGTTTTTTACACTAATCGGGGCTCCAGCTGGTCGTGGTCTTTGCCTTCCATATAAAAATCTCAGAACAGCAGTCACTTGTAGCATGGTCACATGACCAGGTTTCACATCCTATAAATGCAGTGCACATAAAGACAGAGACCCGCGTCTTTAAGTGCCTCCTGGATATTCATCAACAGAGATTGAGCATTAATCAATAAAACCGGACAGATATGATCAGAAGTTAGCGTGCTTCATTGTAATATTATTTGCTGCATACAACATTGTTCTACCTGTTGATAATACAGCAGGGTAATTTTTACTGTGTCAGTTCAGGGTAAGGGGTTCTACATCAGGATGGAGGATTTGTATCTGAGTCCTTTGGATTGAAGGCAGCAGGTCTAACCACCACGCCCCCTGCTGGCCCGATAATGTAATTCTGCAATAATATAATTGCTACCTGCAATAATACCAGGAAACACAGGAGTATCGATGCCCCACATGCAGATACATGTGAAGAATACACACACACACACATTTTCAGAACCGCTTGTCCCATACGGGGTCGCGGGGAACCGGAGCCTACCCGGTAACACAGGGCGTAAGGCCGGAGAGGGAGGGGACACACCCAGGACGGGACGCCAGTCCGTCGCAAGGCACCCCAAGCGGGACTCAAACCCCAGACCCACCGGAGAGCAGGACCGTGGTCCAACCCACTGCGCCACCGCGCCCCCATGTGAAGAATATACATCGAATATTGTATATACAGATGCAAATTTATAGGGTGCAGAGAGGCAGGGAAATGTACATGCAGGCAACACACACACCTGCACACGTGCGCACACACACACATACAAGCGCACACACACAACAATCACTGCCTCATCAAAGAACATCTGATTTTCTGCGGAAAAATGGGCAGATCCCGAGCGCTGTTACGCAACGGCCTGCTATACATAGACCCCCCCCCCGTGTCGAACCCGCAACAGGGTCTGAACGCTGCGGCCGTGTGGTTCCGCTCGTACGGGGGACTCAGCATCCGGCTCCACGTGGTCGAAGTAGCCATGCTGCACAGCAGGGTGGAGAGGCTTGCCTGCTGGAGAAGCAGTAACATCGCTGTCGAAGTGCCTGTCACCAGGCGATGAGCTTTCTTAAACCCCTCCGGTACTGGACATGACCACAGAGCCCCGGCCTGCGGTCCCGATCGGTCCGGACTGGACAGATCGCATGTGGAGGGAACACGGGTTCCAGTGGCTGCAACCCGAAACCCAGCAACCATGGCGGTACAGGCACCCTCATCCCCAGCATCCTTTACGCCACGTCTATGTCCCACCGCTGTCACGCGGATGACAGTCTCCGAGCTTCAAAACACTTGTAGGAGGAAGTAGAAAGTGCGCTTTATTGTCACATTGGGTGCTAGGTTCGATCTCCATGGCAACGCAGCCTTTGTGCTCTTTATAAAGGAGCCTGGCGGATTGCACCGAGTCCAAGGGAGAGACACTCTGATGTATAAATGTATAAATCTCACTCTGTCACTGTCATATTCATAGACGGAAATTCACCGGTGGGGAGGGGGGGGCCTTGAGAATCCCAATGGAGTGTAAACCCTCCACCTCAGCTGTCCTGCTTGGGGGTGTCCAGAAATATCCAGCTGTGGTACCCTGAACCAGGCCTTCAATTTAAGTTGATTTGCAAAAAAAATGCAACAGACACATACACACACACACAAGGCAATTTAGAGCCAAGGCCAGATACATCCCTGCCACTTCCTGCGCGCTGGTCCATGCCAACGGTCGACCTGTAGCCGCCGTTGCACGCACATGGTCCTCATCAGCGCGGATGGTCCACGGCACCTGTCCGCCAGCGCTCCGGTGCCACCCGACACCCTTCCCAGCGATGAAACCCTGTAAAAACCAGTTATTATTTATGCAAAGTCAAGCAAAATATGTCCTCAGCGCCCTGAGCGTGGGAGGGTGACCAGCGAGCCGTGACGGTGACTTCAAGGGCAGCAGAACGATTACAAGCCAAGGGATCAGTGGACGCGCAGAACACCCTGTGGGTGTGACGACCGCGGGACGACAGATCTCATCTCAAAGACATTCAGACATTAAATACACAGAATAACAACCGTGTGGGGAAAAGGACATTTTGGGCCCTTCTCCTTCAGATACAACGGATCCTTTCATGTTCGTGTGGTCTGCGTTCGGCTTTGGACCCGACCGCTTGGAGGGCCAACGGTCGAGCGGTCAGATGACCATGTGGAGCGCCACGACATTGGCTGTAAAGAGGAACGGCGGTGCCAAACTAATCACGCGTGACCGTCAGAGTCGCCAAGACGATGCGGTAACGGAGGACAGACAGAAGCGTCGCAACATCAGCACCGCAGTGCTGAATCGAACTGTACCCTTCAGCAAGGTACTTACCCTCAAGTGAAGCAGTAAAAATTACTCTGCTGCATAAATGGGTAAATCAGAGTAAACAGCTCGGTGTACAAACCTGCCATTATAAGTATCTTCCGACAGATGGATATATAAAAATAGACACCTGAAGAATGGCTGTGCTGAAGCGGTTAAGGCACTGATCAGGCCTCAGTGCGTTTTTCTAATCCAAAGTGGGGCAGCAGCATGAAGCACAGCACACAGTGTTAAATGTGACCCAGTAAAATCTCCCATTTGGCTGATGTGAAGCAGGTAATATAAGACTAGATAAATAAGCTGTAGTAATGTAATGGGGGGGCACCAGCGGCACACGGCCTTTTTTATGTGAACCACGGCTCCTCTTCACACCCAAAGACATGCATCAGACCCCTCTCCCCGCTACAGGTGTATTTTTTGTATTTGTTCTAAAAATACAGGCACTTCTGCTCTTTGAAAAACAGAAAAAAATTGACCCCGCTGTTATATAATCATTATTACTTTGGAAAGATTCATACTTATATTTGGAAAAAGGACAGAGGAAAGTTCCGGAACTGGTGAGTATGAAAAGTATCTCACTGAGAGATAGCCTAAATGTTACGAACCCCAAAAATAAAATACGGTATCCATACATAAATGGGAATGCGTTTATACACACAGACGTACACGTGGGCCAGCAGGAAACGTAGTGCTTATAGCCGTCTCCTTCTCCTCAAAGGTCACAGGTTCGAATCCCACCTCCTGCTACAGCACCCTTCATCAAGGTATTTGCCTACAGGCTATGCTGTAAAAATGACCCAACCGTTTAAACAGGTAAATCATGGTAAGCAGCTGGAGAAAGGTGTCTGATGCGTGGCTATTATACATATTTACTAGGGAACTGCGAGCTCCTCCATTGGTCACAGGTTCACTTCTGCTCTCCTGCAGCGGTGATCCCATCACGATGTTTCTCTCGTATTTCTTCAGTGCTCTCCTCCCTGCGAGTGGGGATTAATTAAAATGGGCTCGGAGCGTTTGTCAAGGCCCGCGACGAGAGAGGGGCGCGGGGGCGAGCTGCGCGCTGCTGCCCTGGGAACGGCACTCCGTCATGGTTGATACCGTCATTTGGAAACAGATCCGCTGTACCGGTGGACTGGGACTCCCACAGCAGCGGGGGCTTGGACATGGGGCCATTTACATATCATCAGAATTGTTCCTTGGACCACGGAGTCGGTGCTAGAGAGTGCTGCACACCTGCTCGTTGGGTTGCCAAGGTCCTGGCTCTTCGGGGAGAACAAGGTGCCCAAGGCTGGGCGCTTTCATCTCCAACCTTCCCTTCCCAGTCTTCCGCACGCACTTCCAGCACTATGGATGGTATTAAAGCAGAAAGGGACTCCGACTGCTGGGTGCCTCAGCCCTCAAGGTCTCTCGAACCCTATTTGTGACTATCACTGGGCAAGAATTGGTGCTGACGGACCAAGGAGGATAGGCCTTGTGGACGGTGCTTCGTCACACATAAATTATTGATGGACATCGTCTCTAAACATCCTGACGGGCTACATTCCCGCCCAAATTCTGCTGTTTTCTCTGAGCACGAGGCCAACACCACACCCTGCGGAGAGAAGGAGCTCAAAAGAAGGAGGAGAGTGTAAAGCAGCCCAACGGGTTTATGGAAGAGGTAGACTTGACAGCAGGAACTGGAGGACAATAGGAAGCCGATCCACTCAATGAGACATGGGGACGACCTTCACACTTCCAGTGTGAGTCAGAGACATGAATATTTCCTTCTGCTCATACCTTCGCATACTGTCACGTCTGTAAGCCAAGGTACCAGCGACCATTCTGTTATACAGTTGACGTTGACTTGTTGACTACATAGAGTTCCTCCAGAATGTTCTGTCCTCCTCTTTCACCTTTGGTCTTGAAAGGGCGGTGTCCACTGTCTCTGTGGTTGAATCTGCCTGTCTGGGTGTTACTCATCCTCTTCTTCTTTGACTTCCAGCCTTTGGATCCATCACCGTTTTTAGGAGAGTCCAATCTTCCCACGATAAATCCAAGGTATTCTATCCTCAGTCTCATCATTCATGTTTACAGTAGAAGTTTTGGGCTGATCTGGCCAAAGATTCAGTGTTAGTGACCCATTTGGACATCTTTGGTGGAGACATCCAAAGTGTTCATTTCCAGAAGATAAGCATGAAGTTGTCAATTTTGCGATTGTCCATTCTCTCCTTCTGTACGCAGGGGGCCTTTGTCTTTCATGATGTTTGTTTCACTGCGAAAGGGAGGAGGGCAAAAGGAACGAGACCCCGATTTGAAGTTGCAAACATAGGAAGTTGACAGGTACCCAACGGCGAGTGGCTTCCATCCCCAACCAGGGGCAGCTGCCTTTCATCCCCAGGCATCTCCATCCAAAATGAGACAGCGGGGAGCGTGCAGAGATGTGAGAGAACAGAGTTCAATAGTCTGGTGAACAACGCAAACACCAGCAAACAGCAACAAAGAGCAATGAGCAACCAAACACACAAACAACACCAACGAGCAATATGTGATCAGAGAATATTCCGGAGAACAAGAAGCCAATTGAGATTCTTCTGTGACATCAGAAAGATTCTCCACAAAGCGCTCTGATCCCGTCACTCTAATCTAATACTGGCCCATAAATGGCAGCAGAAAATTCGGCAGCCGTCATTCCACGCAACCCATAGAAAGACACAATGGAGCCTTTCTCCGCCCTTGGCCTCGGCCCAGACGGAGTCACTCATCTCCACTTCACCGAGACCAAACGGCTCCTCATTTTTGTGTTTCAGGGTTCATCTCGGGGCTGCGGCATGAGTGAGGCCACGTGGCGCCGCCCAGGCGGAGGGAGACCGAACAGTGCCTTGCAGGGGATCCTCTCCCAGAAGGCTGAGGGCAAAAGTGTTATATTGTGGAGAGTACAGGTCAACTCCCACATGACTATCACTGCAACTATATTGTATTACATTTACATTTAGTCATTTAGCGGACGCTTTTCTCCAAAGTGACGCACATCTCAGAGGACAATTCAAAAAGTGTATTACATCAACAGAAAGAAAAGAGTATATTTCCATTTACCAATATAGGCTTTATTGGTAATGGTTCATAACAATATATAGGCAACGTTACTGTAATGTTCAGCCTGGGGTGCCACGACTTGGTAGAAGTAATTGAAACACACAATAAAATTATATTTAAACACATGTTAAAGTGAAATTCCTTTCACTGAACACCTTCCTGTGGCCCTAATGCAGAAACATTATATAAATGTTCAATGGATGCTATTAGTGGTGGAAGCATAGCTTTCTACGGTGAATGAAATGTGGAGTTTGCCTTAATGTGTGTGAAAAAGCAGCCTTTATGGAGTATATCGACCCCCCTGTCCAGGTTCGAGGTCTTTAGGCCTTACCAGGTGGGCCTACAGTCAATATTTCAGGTCTCTTTGAAGGAAAAAATAATCTTCATTCAAAGAAAGAAACTGTTAGAGTTAGGGGTCAGTGGTTAGAGGTTGGGGTTAAGGTTAGGGTTAGAGATTAGGGTTAGGTTTAGGGGTTGGGATTTGGATTTTGGGTTAGGGTTAGGAATTAGGGTTAGGTTTAGGGATTGGGATTAGGATTAGGGTTAGAGTTATGAATTAGGGATTAGGGTGAAGGTTAGGTTTAGGGGTAAGGGATTAGGGTTAGGGATTGGGATTTGGGTTTGTGTTTAGGTTTGGGATAGGATTTGGGTTAGGGTTAGGAATTAGGGATTAAGGTTGGGGTGAGGGTTAGGGTTAAGATTCGGGTTAGGGGTTGGGATTTGGGTTTGGGATTGCGTTAGGGTTAGGAATTAGTTATTAGGGTTAGGGATTGGGATTTGGGTTTTGGGTTAGGGTTAGGAATTAGGGTTAGGGTTAGGGATTAGGTTTAGGGTTAGGGCTTGGGATTTGGGTTTGGGATTGCATTAGGGTTAGGAATTAGTTATTAGGGTTAGGGTGAGGGATTGGGATTTGGGTTTGGGATTCGGTTGGGGTTAGGAATTAGGGGTTAGAGTTATGCTTAAGGATTAGGGTTAGGGTTGCTTTTAAGAAGATAGGTACTCCTGACACACAATGCAGTATACCACACAGAACTCCATTCAGATGGCGGTGACAACAAAAGTAAAATCATCAGCAAAGCAAAGGCAGCGTGAGAGACCCCCGTTTCATCTGAGAGCTTCTCACTTTCGAGTTTCCACACACAAAACACAAATTAAAACCTGTATTATGGCACAAGAAAAAGCATCAGATTGTACCGGCGGCTGAAGAAGTGAAAATGCATGTTGGCCGTGTCTGTGATGCGCCACCGCAGCGCTCTTTGCAAAATGGGTCAGTAGGTGCTGTGAAGAAATAGGTCACACACTGTTACGTGAAACACTCTTTCGGAGAAGCTCCGCACGCCGCTCCCCTGTAAAGAATCCTACTTCACACAGGTGGGACGGCACGGCTGGGGGCCGAGCTGCGGCGGCGGCGGAGCTCCGGACACCAGTGTGCGTTCTGCACATTGAGACACATTAAGCTCCAAACATCTGCTTAGCTGACATTGTGGTGCAGAGGGATTTACAGGCTTTAAAGATGTTTTACTGCAGTTAATCGGGTTAAATACTTTGCTCGGAGACCCTCTTGGGATTCCGGTGAGCGACCAGAAGGTTTCGGTCCTTCAGTATTACTAGTGGCTCCCTGTACTGTGCCAACGTCTCACACTCTGCCCGAAGCAGAGCATGTAAAGAACGCATATGGCAAGAGCAGGAACATGTAGGTGGGTATGGGGGCAACTAGTCGACTGGTGGTTAGAGCTGCTGCTTTTGGACCCAAAGGTTGCAGGTTCAATTCCCACCTCCTGCTGTAGTACCCTTGAGAAGGGTGCTTACCAGTAAAACTACCCAGCTGTATACATGGGTAAATAGTTGTAAGGAGGTTAACGCTGTGAGAGATTTTGGAGAAAAGCATCAGCTAAATGAGTAAATGTGTATCTTACAAGTTATTAAAACAGCACATTTATCAGACGCTTTTTTCCAAAGCGACTTCCAGTGAACTCTATGTAGTGTTATGAGCCCACACACCTTATTCACCACGGTGACTTACACTGCTAGATACACTACTTACACTGGGTTACTCATCCATACATCAGTGAAACACACTCTCTCTCTGTCACTCACACACTATGGGGGAACCTGAACAGCATGTCTTTGGAGTGTGGGAGGAAACCAGAGCACCCGGAGGAAACCCACGCAGACACGGGCAGAACATGCAAACTCCACACAGACTGAGCGGGGATCGAACCCACGTCCTCTCGCACCTGTGTACCAAGGGTCTGTGTGTACTGGAGATTGAGTATAACAGCAGCTCATATGAAAAAATAAAATTTCTATGTAATTGGCTTTTGGACAAAAGTATCAGACGCTCACGGTGAATAACTAACAACGCAGTGCTGAAGCGACTGACATTTCGATCTCCGCTAGAAAGTCACACCTCGCAGTCCGCTGACCGACCGGCACATCGTCCTCAACGTGCCCGAGTCGTCGCTTTCTCGCCCCGATTCCCTGGCTGCATACCTGCGCAGGTATTTCGCTCACATTGCAACATCCTGACGCTGGAGCTTTTTCCGCAGGAGCCCTCATGCATATTTAAGACCCCAACACCAAACGCTGCCATCTGAAGCTGGTGACACGGCTTCATCCGCGGGAGACGCTTCCTGTTTGGAGCGAGAGCGCGGGCCCCAAAAATATCATAGCGGGGTGTCGCATGAAGCTGTACTCATATTACTCGACAAAATTAATGCTCGCCGGATGCGAGAGGCGCCTGTTCTACCAATTGAGCCGCAAAGGGAAAGCGCTGCGCAACAATCTTGTGCACCAAGGAGCGGTTTTCAGACTCCATACGAACGTCCCTGGGCGCCCTGGGCAAAGAGGCTCCGCGGAACTTTCCGGAGTCCAGGAAACCAGCTGAGAACCGATTGCTTTGATTGAGCCGAAGAGCTTTTATTCAATAAATCATTGAAACGCAGCGGGAGCAGCTCGGCTCCAACGTCCTGAGATGCGTCGCCTTGATTCCCGGTTCCTCGCCGAACAACATTTCGTGTCTCCGATTCGTCCGAAAAGATTATTTTGCTTTGCTTTAATTTTCAAACACGCACGCCTAGACTCTCCATTAGCGGTGGACGCGGTGGCCAGAATTCCGAGAGGGTTGCGTTCAGGACGGACAGAAGGAAGTGGTCGCTGTCACATCGTGGCCTGGCGAGAAAGAAGTGATGAAGAGGACGAAGGGGACCGGGGACTGACCCACTCCCGACGTTGAGGTTCTGGTCAAAAGGTGATCCTGGGATGGATCCCAAACCCTCCAAGGAACAACAAAGACCACAAATGTGGACAAGACCCCAGAGGATCCGTTAAAAGAGCATGAAGGTGCTCTGTCAAGACAGGCAAAAAGCCCGTGACCCATTAACCACGGTCTAGACCACTGCTACCGTGTGGTCCTACTGAACATGCTCTGCAGAAAGGAAGAGGCCCCCACCGGAAAGGTTCGCCCTTGAAAGGAAGCGTCGAAAACACAACGTCGAAGCAGATGGGTGAAGCAGAAGCAGATGGATGTACATAGTAAAACGCGGTGAAAATCGGCGCTATACCTGTCTGCTGCGATTACATATTGACGCGGCACTTTTCGGGGGGGCGGTAGGGGGTGGCGTGTCCATTAGCTGACCCAGCGGACGGATCACATGAGCGCCTGAAACGGGAGCCGAGGTGCCTTCTGCTCCATTATTCATGGCGACCCCAATGAGACCCAACGCGCCGGTGTTGAGGTGACACGCGATCTGACCGCCTCCCGGGAAACGAGGTGTGCGAGGCCTCGTCGCGCCACCTGTCTTTTGTTTTTCCTCCCGTCCCCCCCCCCACAAAGCCATAGAATTTCCACGAACTGCTCTCTGTTGTGCTCATGGCTCTTTTTCTAATTTCGCTCCCTCGCTAAGCGAGCAAGGATGCTGTTTTCGAGGGTCGGTGACGTAAGAGCGCACGGGGCCGGTGGCGGGTGCGAACCGTGAGCCATTTCGCAGCCCCTGTCGTTTCGCCGCTTTCCCGAGGCAGTAACTGCGGCTCTTCCGGCACGTGCCGTGTCTTTGGCCGCCGGCGTCGATAACCATGTGCCGCGCATCACCGCCGGGATCGCCAACCGCCGTCGCTTCCAGTGCCTCGAAAAACGAGCGCTTTGACTGTGCCGTTTGGACGCAGCGTTACAGGTTAACAGCGAAGAAACACGGTTTCTATATAAAACGATATGGACATAAACGGACCCCATCACGCAAACTCTACAGGTAAATCTGGAGAGCCAAAGTGAGGGGAGGGTGATGAAAAAAAGATGCTGTGACCGTCCAAGTGCTGAGGGCGAAAGGGACGCCGAAACGCCAGAACAGAACTGTGATGTCACGAAGAAGCCGAGGAACACGGTGTCTTTTCTTCCGTTCGTTTCGTGAGCTTCGTCCTTCGCGGGCAGCCAAATATGTTCTCGGAGGGATTCGAACTCATCTCATAATTTAGCTTTGGGTGTGTTATGAGCTTTTAATGGGTGACGACTAACTAGGACGTTTTTAACATGCTCTGCGTCGACCCCAGGTTTACCGCCCACGTTGTATTTTTACCACGGGGATCGACAGAACGCGGTATTCCGTAGGAACACGACTACGGCTGCGCAGACGCTATCAGTGCACTCTATAATAAAACAGATGATCTCCTTTACATATTTATTCATACTCGGGTTTTGTCATGTTTTTAGGTGGTGGTGTTTCCCCACATCCTGGTCCCTGGACCATCCCCAGCCGAAGGGGGGGTGTCCGAATGGCCGTCGTCCGACGCAAAATCCGTGGATGTGAACACTCAAACACACAATGGACAGTGATGGAGACCAGTGGCCTTGGTGCTGAGCCTACTGCTGAGCTTCCACACACACACACACACACACACACACTGAAGTCTTTGCCCGCACCGTGGGGCATCAGCTGATCCAGCTTTAGAAAAGGTGTGCTCATTTTTCGGAGAAAGCTCCGCCTCCCCTTCCCCGAAAAAGCGGCACAGTTCCGCACGTGCGAAAGTCCATCAAAAGTGTGGTGGAGAGGAGCACGACGGCACATTCCCGAGGCCACCGGGTCGCAGCGAGGCCCGTCTCGCGGCGCCGTGCCAGAAAGCGGTGCTTTCAGACAGAACGCGTTCGGCGGCAAGATGACAAAGACGTTTGCTGTGATCCTGTCCTTGCGGGACGCTCTTAAAAGCCATGTTTTAAAGGAGATAAACTGGGCTTCGTACGAATTCAAGTGTGGAGTAAGGGGACTGGACCCAGCAGCGGTCCCACCGTACGCACGCTCCTGTGTGTGTGTGTGTGTGAGCGCGTGTGTCCGACCGCAGCCTTCCAGCCACGTGGCCGCCGCTCGCACGGTCCGACACTCATTTACCGCGCCCTGTTCATGATTAATGGATTTACGAACGGTAAATACATTCCTTGAGTCTTTCTAAGTATGTCACCTGAGTCCCCGGGAAAGGAACGCGACCGGTGACAGTGTGACCCTCATCCGCGGGACTCGCTGCGCGCTGAGGTGTGATGGAATCCAAACAGTTTAATGTCTAACCCGCTGATGGTACAGAAGCTACTCTCTCACAGGGAGGCTAATAGAGACCAGGTCGTGATCCCTTTCGGGTGCCGTCAAAAACACCAGAGTAAAACTTGATGCTCTGCAGCTACCAGTGAAAAGTGTGAGCCGGGCACACGCTGCACGAGTGGAACTCAATACAGAGGTCACTGTGATGGAGGATGTGACGCAAGTTCATAGACCATTTAGGAGATCAGGAACCAAATGGATCTGAAAGTGAGGAGTCTTGATTTCATTCTTGAATGCTGATAGGGATTCAGCAGTTTTGAGGGGGCGGGGGAGAGAAAACGGAAAACCTCCAGACGTTCAATTTTTGACTTATCATAACTTATCACCGGCATTCAAAGAGGGTCTCAAATCTATCTCATTGAGAGTCACTGTTATGAGAGTCCAACACCATCTGTTATGATTATCTATGTATTTCCTATGTGAAAATCACTTCTGTAGGCAGCTACTGGAGGGATGTGAACTAGCAACATAGTGGCGTCCATAATCCTGCGTCTGTGTCGACAGCTCTTTGTCTGTCGTCGACGCACTTTTGTTTACTCTGATTTATACGTGACTCTGGGGGAAAACATCTGCTTCCTGGATCGCCAGAGAGGACCCATCAGTAGATCAGAACGGAGGCTCAGGTTCCTTCACACCGCAGTGGGTTACATCAGGGCAGAAGCGCAAAGGAGCGACCGCAGAAGTTCATCTCGACTGACGGGGCATTTCAGCCGTTTTACATTCCTTCCCGTTTGATCTTCTTTTGCACAAAAGAGACGAACCGAAACATGGAGATTATTGTTTGCGGGGGAAAAAACCCGCAGACGAGCTGCTGCGAGGAGCCTCCTTTCTTCGCTGGATCACAAATCACAGATCTCAGTTTTATTAACTGATACAGTGTCTGTTCTATATATCCTGGCGTCCCGTCCAGGGTGTACCCCCCGGCCTTGCGCCCTTAGATTCCAGGATGGGCTCCTGACCCCCGTGACCCCGACCGGGACAAGGCGTTAATATCGGAAAGCGCTCAGTGTAAAATGACCCGTGTTTGTTATGAAGATAATAGCAGTTATTACTGGGACCCAATCAGTCGTGCTGCGTTTAGGCTGACGGTGCCACTTAAAGTCACTATGTAGCTCCTTCACTTTTTCAACATTAATTATAATTTTCTCACAGGATTCAGGACTCACCCCCAATAAGGTGAGAATAAAAGCTAAAAGGGAACTGGAAGGACAGGACCGGACAGCTAATTCATTCATTTCCAGTGGGAAATCCACAGTGTAAAGTGTAAAGTAAAGAGAAACTGCTAGAAGTTCGTCCCCCCCCAAACAAAGTGTCAGTTTACACCTGCAGCTTATTAGCCTTTTCTTCACATAAATTAATAAATATCAATAAAGGCCAACCTGCTGTTTGGACACAGAGCGATGCCGTGCACCCAAGCGCAGATTCCCAGAGAACTGGGGGCACCTAAACCTGTGGGGCAAAATAAGTTATGAAAGAAAATGCAAAAACATCAATTAAAAGCGATATAAATTTGAAAATGTGAAAAGATAATAGCACCTGCATAGGGTTACACTGTGCAGTGTAACACACACACAGTGAAAGCGACTAAGGTGCAGAGACTCTGCATCCTTCTGGGATCCATCCTTGATCAGGGGCATTACATGAGGGCAGCGATTAGGACCCGGGTCCATTGAGTCAAAAAGAAATACATAACGGATAAGCTGCACATCCTCGACAGCGACCGCAGCTCTTCCGAAGGGCCTTTGCTTATCTAGAATATTCTCTGTAAAGCAAAACGTTCTCATTTGCCACCCCCTCCTGGTTGGCTCTCCTCGCAGAATCAACACTGCGGCACCGGGCCCTGCTTGGTGGGGCTCCCGAGGCACAGGAAATACCTGGGTAAATACTGCGGATGGATCCAGTGACAGACATTCGAACCGTGGGCCTGGACGGGTCGAGTGAGAGAGAGAGAGAGAGAGAGAGAGAGAGAGAGAGAGACCTGAGGAGAAGCCGCCATGAAGAGCTCAGGTTGTCCCAGGCTGAGGCCCCGACAGGCCCCTTCCCTCGAAGGAATGTTTACTCTACACGGGCCAGTTCATTTTTGGACGGCGGCGAGAATCAAGATAAATGGAAGCCGACCGAAGTCCGACATTCTTCTCCCTCCAGCTGCGGAGGATGTGAACAAACCGGAGACCAGATGTGTGACCACTGCGTGCGGAGATCGCTTGTGGAATTCGTAGAGGCCGAAGCGGATGAAGTGCGGGAAGGGGCTCGGCGGGCAGACGTCGAGCATCCCGACATCCCCAGCGCCCAGGGAGACAGGGATGAGCTCAAATTATCGAATGAGCCATTTTCCCTCCATTTATCCCGTTTTTAAGGGTGCTCACATCCGAGTATGACGAAAACGAAATCAAGCTCGGGGGGGTAGAGACAAGACTGAGAAAACACAGAGAAAAGGTGACCCAACATTATTTGTCAGATGTAAGGTCTATAGGCAACACTGAGGTCCGAGAGACATTAAAATATATTGAAAATAGCACTTAAGATTACACTTGCAGGTGAGGTGTGACAATAAACCCTTGGGAAGAGTAGATAGATAGATAGATAGATAGATAGATAGATAGATAGATAGACCAGAACCGAGGAGAGATGGAGTCGGCCAGGACCTCCAGAGACCTCACACAGTCAGAGGGTATCCACCGTCAGCAGCTGGCAACCTTTCAGCGCTTGCGGAAAGTTCCAGATCATCGGCCGCGTCATTAAGGCCTTTGTTTGCAACGCGGTAACCTGTGACGGCAGGTCTAAATCGGGTGGCCCATTGTACCTGACCCCTCGGGGCAGAGAGATGTCAACAGCCGCCCAGCACCGCGGTAAAAAGGACACTAGCCGTGACACGATGATCCAAACGGCTTGAGGCGACGGAGAAGCCAATTTGCAGCAGCGGCGACGAGCGAGGGGACCGTAAACAGGTCATCGCCGGAGGAGACGCTGCCCGTTCCCGACCGACCCGGCTGAGTCAGGGCCGCGTCACCGTCGCTCTCTTTCTGTTCTGCTTCCTCGTGCTTTTCTGCAGACGGAATGAAAACATCCCCGGGTCTCATTCTTCCGCCCACGGGATTCATGAACACGCGCGTCGTTCTGCGTGTGACAATACGTATCCTCGCGTGAAGGATGTACCCAAGATGAGTACGGAGTCGCTCGCAGGAACCGCACAGACCAGAGGTCCACGTCTCCTCTTTCTGGGTTTTTCTCTTGATTTTTAACACCAGTAGTAACCCTAAGCAAGAAGGTGTTCTGTAGATCATTTGCTCTCCCAGCTATACATTTATATTTATCCAAACTGTTCTCCTAAGCGACTTACTGTAATTTACCCATTTATACAGTTGAGTAGGTAATTTTTACTGTATCGGGTATGGGTACGTACCTTGAAACAGGTGGTGGGATTCAAACCTGGCTCCTTCCAGTTTGAAGGCAGGACCTCTAACCACTACGCCCCCTGCTGCCCCCTCTTTGGGTTACATCTTAGTTTCACCACTCAAGCGTACCTTTCCAGCTCTCCACAAAATCCCGAAAATCTTACCCCTCCGAGAGACTCGCTCCTCTAGCTGAAGGACGGCGTGGAGAGCTGCAGCCCATCTAAGGAGGCCACTTTCCTGGAATTATTCATCCTTTTTTTGTGTGTCTTTCATTCACATGCATATTCATGGGACTATTTAGAGGAATTTCCCATTCATTCGTAATGAACGTGCGCTCCCCTGTCAGCTCGCG
Source organism: Scleropages formosus (assembly GCF_900964775.1). Lineage (NCBI taxonomy): Eukaryota > Metazoa > Chordata > Actinopteri > Osteoglossiformes > Osteoglossidae > Scleropages > Scleropages formosus. Next base: position 16,424,712 of record NC_041830.1, on the reverse strand, counting down.
GTCTTCCTCGGCACGGTCTCCAACCGAGGAGCCTGACGGCGCTGCCACGTGCGAGTTCTGAGCGGGACTTGAAAGAGAATGGAGGATGATGGGGCATTATAAATTAACGGGCACATGCTAACCCAGAGAGGTAAGTAGGACAAGACCGGAAGGAGGACTCGACTGGGGCGGCGGGGACGTCCGTACCGCTCACGTGTCACTTTCGCCCAGCCGCGCCGGGTGTCTTGACCTTCGGAGAGGAGCTCGGTTCACCAGCGAACGCCGCGCCAACGTCGACATCCCCGCTCCTTATATTACAAGCATTTGCATTAGAATCTTCATCCGCGTCTTCAAAGATATGGAAAAATTAGTAGTCAGACTCATTTTTCTTTATCTTTTAAATTTAATTTCCTTCACTTGACCGTTTCCCGAAAAATGGATCCCGTCTGCGTGCGGCTGTTAGCCGGCGGTACAGCTCACACGGACGGAGTAAGAGCGTGGGGCCGCCTCCATTCAACTCGCTCCCACTGTGTTTACAGCTCCCATCTTCTGTTGCTCAGTGATGATCGGCGATCGATGACAAGCTGAGAAGTGCTGCACATGTTTATGGGATGGACTGGGCTCACGGCACGGTTAGAAACATTAAAATAAACCTCAGGGTATTTTTACTTATTATAGTTGTATCTGAGCTTGTTGAGTTGATCAGACCAGCTGTCGCGCTTAGAGCTGCTGCCTTTGGACCCAAAGGTCGCAGGTTCAAATCCCACCTCCGGCTGGGGTACCCTTGATCGAGGCACTTACCCTGCATCGACGCAGTCGACGTTACCCCGCTGTATAAATGGGTCAATCGCTTTCGTCCGCAAAACACTGGATGTTGAATACGAACAATCCTAAATGTAACGGTTTGGCTGCGTCAACACTCGTGGGTCTGAGCGAAGCGACAAGGTGCGTCAGAGCCTTCTTTGCCTGTCCACTCTGGAAGAGCGGCAGCGTCGACAAATTATGTGTCGGAAATGGGATTTTCGGTTTGCAAAATAGCGGCTGAATTCTGCAAATCCCGGCCAATCTTAGTCCTGAATAGCCCATCTCGGGCAAAACAATCACTTTCGCAGCTCCGCTTTTTTTCGTGCCATCCTCCACACGTAACTGGCATCTGAAAGAGGAAACACACACAGACAAGCGCGCACACGCACGCACGCACGCACGCACGCACACACACACACTTATGCACACACACTTCTGGCTCCTGCACTGTGATCCCTGGTGCTCTGAGCCACCTGGGTGCAGTTTCAACTTCCACTGTGCCACACCAAGCCCCCCATACACCCCCCCCCCCCCGCAGCCCAAAAGTAGCTCAGTGCTTCAAAACTTGTCAGCAAACAGCACTTGCTGGATCGAAGCAGGAGAGCCGATATGGGAGATGTGCGAGCAGACGTCCCGCTGGGGCTCCAACTAGATAACCGAACAGTTGGCAGAGCGCTGCAGCCTGAGTGATGCTCCTGAGGGTTGGACTGGAGATGTGGGGGTCCACCATTTACACCCCCCCGACCAGTGAACCACTCTGCCACCCACTGAGCCCAGCACCGCAGTAAGATGCTTATGGAAAAGACGCTGTGTGATCCAGGCTTAAATCCCACCTCATATTGTAGTAGCCTTGATCAAGGTACTTACCCTGAAATGATAGAGCAAAAAAATTACCAGGCTGTATAAATTGGTAAATCAGTGTAGCCTCACTGTTTAATTCACCTCGGACAAAGGCGTCACATACGAATCAATTTTAAAAAGCATTGCTTTCAACACACAAGCGAATGGATTTAAAAGGAGCGTACAGCTGGACCCTGAACACCTCGACCCCCTCGGCCATTCGATTCCACGATGAGCTCCCAGCAACTTTTCATTCATTTTCAAACATTTTATTTCAGCAAAATTTTTATTTTTGCATTGTTTTATATTCTTCTGATACTTACTTATCGCTGTGTTACATGTCTTCCGTCAGTAATTGTTGTATGTGAGCTGCTGCAGCCTCATGCAATTTGCTCTGGAATTATTAAACATTGTCTATCTATCTATCTATCTATCTATCTGCGGAGATCTGTGTTTGGACAGTTCTGACTTCCTGGGTGATGCTCACCAGAAGCAAGCAGCACTTGGATCGGCTTGAACTGAGCCTTTCCACATGGCGTTGTCTGAAAAGCAAAAACACACCTCTGTAAACAAGACCCTCCCCCCAAAAAAAAAAAATCTAATGTTTGCTTAATCACATCTATTTTCACTGTACAACAAATTATAAAATGTGCACAATTTGCCTTTCCTTAACATTTTCATCCAATACAAACAAGCTCAATTTTCCTCCGTGTGGAAAGAATTTCCTCTGGTGTTGGAAAAAAGCAAAATAGAAGCACCTGCAAATTAAATACCTTCCGAACAATAACGTGCGGCTTAGTTCAACGGATGCAGGGGCTGCGGCCGGAACGCCGTTCCGCCAGAGAACAATGAAGGGTGAGGGATAAGCATGGGCTAAGATCCTGGTGGCACCAAGATCCCAGAAGGACATGGTTTGCTTGGCAAGCCCCCGGTGTGTCAGCAATTTCCTCTAACACCGTTTCAGCAGTCGGGAAAGATACCAGCGGCGAGTTACCATAACCGGCTCTGGTCCCAAACCGGTCATGCTGGTTTGATGTGGAATTCCCACATTTCCGGCCTGGGAACTTCTGTTGGACCCTTGGAACGCGCTACTTTGGTATATTGAACCAACCAGTTTCAATCACCACTTGTCCCAGGTAGGGTCAGAGCCTGTCCTACAGATGTCGGGGGACAAGGAGACACCCTGCACAGGACAGCAGTCCATCACAGGGCCACAACTGTGCACCCGGTCACAGGTCCTAGAGCAATTGCAAAGCAAACACCTTGCTTAAGGGTACTACAGCCAGAAGCAGGGATCAAACCCACAACCTCCTGAGCCAAAGGCAGCTGCTCCAACGACAAGACCACCAGCCACCCCACTTGGGTGTGTTATCCAGCTGAATTACAAAAATGCAGTTGCGCACTTTGCGAATCCCCTTAGAGGCAGAAGCCTGTTAAGAAAAGAATGTAATTTGGTCGCTGGCCCAAAAAGGGTGTAGTCGGGTGTGTTTGTCTTCCTTGCGTTCTGTACTGTGTGCCAGAGGTATGAGACCTTGAGCTGCCATCAGGCTGAGAGCCTCATTTCAACCGTAGTTCTCCATCAGCACACACAAGCACACACACACACATACACACGTTGAAAAACACAAGCCATGGCTGCAGCAACCAGGATGCTCCACGCGGGCCCTCATAACGCAAATAAAATGGGCAAAAAAATTGACTGATCCGAATACACCGTCCTCTCCGAGGAACTCCTGCCTTCAGACCTCATTACGCCGTCATCCTCCAGATTCAGCCGCAGTTTAACTCCGTGTCCGTTCGATTCATCGCTTCTTGCCTGGACTCAGCAGTTAATCTTTTGATTAACCTTGGTTTTAACACTAAATACAACCATAGCTGCGGGAATCGCTGTCGCACGACGCCACAAGAAAATATTGTCATCTGCTGTCATCCGATATACGTGTGCCATCTGATGGCGATGGGAAATATTCCGAGCCCCGGCCTGCAGCATGGCCCAGATTCATATCGCAAACACATCTGGAAAGAACAGAGCCAAGTGCTGAATGTTTTATTACAACAAATCCACAGCGATGTCCCTATGAGTCCAGGCAAGAAACGATGACTCGAACGGATACCGAGTTAAACTGCGGCTGAATCTGGAGGATGACGGTGTAATGAGGTCTGAAGGCGGGAGTTCCTCGGAGAGGACGATGCATTCGGAACCAAAACAGACGTGGACCCGACAACTGCGGACCTACGACGATTTTGTGCACAGTCTACTGTTGTCTGGCCGTTGTTCCACAGGGGAACTGATGCTGCTGCTATAGACTTACAATACCAGGCTTACACTAAGTTACACAGAAGTATTCACCCATTCATACAGATCATTTTTACTCTATCAATTGATGGTAAGAACTTGACTAAGGGTACTGATGAAGGAGCAGGGATTCAAACCTGGGTCCCTCAATTGCAGCGCAGTGATTCTAAGCATTGCGCATCCTGCTGTCCCACTGAGTTGATACAGCAACTCAGCTGAGCATCGCATAGTGAGAAGCATGGTGCTACAGTAAATTCCATGGGTCCCAGCTCAGTGCCTTGCTGCATACCTGAAGCCTGTTTGGTGTAAACAACACTGTCACTGACAGATTTAAAGTGCCTGCATGTTTTTAATCCCAGTTGCTTTACTTTAGCCTGACGACAGTTACTGGCATTTGTGCAGAGGTGCCTGGATTAAAGTCCAGATGGATGCGATCCAGCCTCGTGATCCGGCGATGCTCCTCCGGGAAGGTGTGCGAGCTCTCTGCCTGGTGTCGCACACCGGCAGCTGGAAACACCCACCATGGGCACAGAGGGGATTTTCCGTTTCCAAACACTGCGCCCCTTTCACAGAGCGGGATAAACAGCCATATGGAGATCCAATTTTGCGAGCCCCCCCGCGAGCCACCCACGCCCACAGTGCCACGGGTCACCGAGCCTGTGGCAAAGTAGCCAGGTGCTCTGTAATGCCCGAGAACCCTTAGTTTTCTCAGCCCAAGGTGGCTCAAAGGCTTTTGATTGTCACGTCAGAGACTTTCTCCCTCTTAATTATTGGGGAATCTGATGACTGAGAGCCAATAGCTCAAGCGAAGATTAAGCGTACCCCTGCCGCATTCCTTCTGGCTTCAGAAAATGCGTCCAAAAGAAGAGAAAAACACACACGGCTGTTTTCTGGCCCACCTTTGACACGAAAATCAAATTTTGCTGTGAATTAACCTTGTCAGTGGCCACAAGAACACCGCAGAAGTCAATGTTCCCGTCCCCGAGAGGAGCGGTTAGGGCTGCTGAGGGTCAGCTTGAAGGTTGCAGGTTTGAATCCCTCCTCTTGCGTTGCATCATAATTTCTTGAATTATTTTGCTGTTTGATTTTCTTGATGTTTTATTGCAGTTGCTTACTGCAAATCAGTCCTCGTTGTTTTAATATTGAACCCTACATATCCCTCTTACTGTAGAGTGCTTTCAAAAGCTGCTTTTAAAGGGAGTGGATAAAATCAAGATTATTATTTATTTATTTATGTTTTTTCCCCAGGGAAATTTGGATATATAAAGACGTGGGGAAGACAGAAACAGCAGTAATGATTTCAAGACAAAGTTGAGCCCTAAGAGCTGAATGTTGAATGTGCTGATAATTTGGTTAAATTAATGTCTCCAGCAACAGGGACAGCATGTGACCGACCGTGTCTGGGATTTGAGCAACATTCATATTTCATTACAAGCTCACCTCCACATCCGCACACAGAGGAAACACAGACTGCGTAACTAGATACACACCAAATGCGTCACAACACATCGGTTCATTATGCCCAATGTGAGCCACGTCACTGGACGCGTGCGCTTCTGTAGTCCAGCGTCCCCCGTGTCCACAGTCGCCCCATGCATGTGTGCCAAGTTTCCATCAGAAATCAATGCCTGTCACTGAGTATTGATCAGATTATCAATCGCTGGGCCACGTGGCAGGAGGAGCAGTCGTTCCCCCAGTGCAGCAGGCAGTCGTTTTAAATGTTATCGATGTGCTGGAGCACTGTCTTGTGTGACGGATGGCGTTTCAGAGGCAGGAGCTCAAAATGAAGGTAAAAAAAGAAAGAAATACACCAGATGCCCAACTTGTGAACACAACTGGGACCAGATGCCTGTTCATAACTCAGTTTGTTTGTAAATCAATCTGCAAACAAAGCGTGAGGCCAGGAACACTGGGGATGGGACAACAGTCTGCCAGAGGACTTTTACGTTATGATCTTTTAACTTGAAATGACATGTCCAGCATTTGTCATCATCTGGGCGCTTTCAGTTTGCCTTGTTTTCTACCCAATCATTAAAAGTGTAATCATAGTGAATTGCCTCAATTTAACCAACACGCATTTTCTGTAAAAGTCCTGGATATGGTTAAAATTATGTTTAAATTGCATAAGAATAATAATAATAATTATAAGAATTTCAATGACTTTTAGCTACAACAAAATTAAAACTGATCCAAAAATGACGGAAAATAAGTTGTCTTCATAAATTCTAATTTAATGCTGATTGTTGACTCATGAACATCTGCAGCGTTGCTCATCTTGCTATTGATCGGCAACACTCAAGAATACTAGACCCAAGCTGTAAACGCTGCGAAAGGGAGTTGATCGGTTCGGCTCTCCAACCGCTACACTTTTTGTTTGCGTTTCATCGCCAAGTAACAGCTGAAAGAGTAAAGGCAGGCTCACCGTAGCGTAGCGGCGCCTTTGGACGACCGAAGAAGACGAACAGGGGAACGGAAGCCCTGAAACACCAGTCATGAGTTTCGGTGCTTCCTTTTAACCTTTCACCCCCCTCATCAGCCCCTGGGGGACTACTAGTTAACACCGGCGTGCGCGGTAAACGCAAGCTCCACGTTCCAGCTGGGGGCCAGGGGTCCTGCTCGCGCACTGACTTTGTCCAAGAAGCAAAGGGAAGCAAAATTCTGTTGGCTGTTTGTGTTGGCAGGCTGCTCCCTCTGCAACCGGGTGGACATTCCATCGAGGACGGCCGCACTCCCAGCACACTCCCACTTACCTTATATGACCCAACGGTGAACGGGGAGAGGAGTTCGCTCAGAGCAGCACAGCCAGGATCGTCAGACAAAGCCCCTGCCCTTCAGGGCCAGCAGGTGGCGCAGTGGTTACAGCCACTACCCTCCACCTGAAGGCTCTGGGTTTGAATCCCACCTCCTGCTACAAAACCCTTGACCAAGGCAGTTAGCATCAATTAATGCAGTAAAAATTACCCTGCTGTGTAAACGGGTGAATCACTCCGTATGTTCAAACCTCACACACAAAGTCACCCTAGAGGAAAAAAAAAGACATAAACACCAGGCAGAAAACTCCGATCACAAAGTTTCAGTGGCCCGTTCACCAGTGTTTCCACAATTTACAAGTCATAAAACTACAATGAACCTGCGCAAAAAATGCATAATTCACTGTTTACCAAGCATCATATCAATATCATTGTCCGTCTTTTCAATTAATGTAAATGTAAATAACTAAACTTCTATGACTTGTGCTTATCTGATGCCCAGCAGAGAGAGAACATCATTTCTGCTGGAGTGCGGTACACGAGACAGACAAAGAGTGTAAATTGCAGCTGTGTTATTATCTACCAGCATACAGGAAAATGTACTTTGCTAGTATATATATATATACAGTATATATATTTACTCACTTAGCAGATACTTTTCTCTAAAGCAACTTCCAATGAACTCCATGTAGTGTTACCAGCCCACACACCTTTTTCACCGCGGTGACTTACACTGGGTCATTCATCCATACATCAGTGGAACACGCTCTCTCTGTCACTCACACACTATGGGTAAACCTAAAGAGCAAGCCTTTGGGAGGAAACCAGAGCACCCAGAGAAAACTCACAATGACACCAGGAGAAGAGATCCCCACAGATAGCATGGGGATCGAACCCATGTCCTCTCACACCACTCAGGCGCTGTGAGACAGCAGCGCTACTCGCTGTGCCACCATGTACACCCATATAGATATATATCTATATATATGTACCGTCAAAGGAAATGACCGAGGCGGAAAACTCCAGCTTCCGGGAGCCTTACCGGCAGCTCTCTTGGAGCCCAGCCAGGGGGCCCTGGTGCTTCGCTGAGTGAAGCGGTAGGAAGCGATGGCACTGGCCAGCTGCCTTGTCACTACTGCCCCCTAGAGGCTGCAATGACCTGTGACCCACACAACTGTCACAACCAGGCTTAAAGCAGGGACAACAGGGACATCACACCATTAGTGTGTGAAGCACTTGGATCAGCATGGTATAGTACATCAGTTCAATGTGTATTTATTGAGTCATAGTTTGTATTGATCTGAGCAAAGGTAGCAGCAGCAGAAGCGTTAAACATCTTCAGCTGGATCGGAGAAGCTGGTAATTAGCAGTTTGGGAATGATGCGACGCTGATCCACAGCACACGCGTTAAAGTGATTCCAAAATGCGAGTAGATGCTTGAGACCATTGATCTAAACCAGAGCAGAAGAATGAAGCAGCAGGTGGTGTCTTGGTCAGAGCACCTATATGTATATTACCAATTGACCCAGGTTCGAATCCCATCTCCTGCTGTGGTGCCCTTGGTCGAGGTACTTACCTTGACCTGATGCAGTAAAAGAAATTATAAAGGTACCCAAATGGGTAAATCAGAGTAAGTACTGTAACGTTACACTAATTCACACTGGAGAAAATCAGCGAAAATGTTTGCTTTGGATTTCATGTTTGATTTTTGTGTTCTAGGGCTTGCGGCTCCAGGAAAGAGAACTTTTTCTGTCATGCCTCTATGTTTTGTCAGGGATTTGGGTCAGGGATGCGGGATGGGGGGGCTGGAAATATGCTTTGTCTGAAAACATGCTCCCCCCCTCCTTTGCTGGAAACGCATTTTGTCTGACTGACTAGTGAGTCATCTGGGACCATTCCGCGCTGGGCATCCTGTTGCTGTGGGTCGACCTTCGGGTTGCGTGGAGTTTCCTGCATTCCCCTGCTTTTCCAGCAACAGCATTGGGCAAAAAACCCCTGGGGGGGGATGGACGCTGGTTGGCAGACAAATTAGTCTCCTCCAAGCAGGAGGCGATCTGTGGACACGTGTCGTGCAGCAGTCCAACAGGGAAGCTGCCGTACCGTGGTACATTTGCATGGGGAGCACTGGGCCCATCCATCCTGACACCCCCCCCCCCCCCCCCCCCCCCCCCCCTTTTCACCAGGGACCTGGCATTTTGGTTTTTAGCTCACCCCAGATGACGGTCTGCCCCGCCGCATGGCACTTGATCAAGCTGGAGCGGGAGCGCCCGGGTCGAACGAGGTCGGGCGCCCGGACGTGGGGACGAGGAAACCAGCACGGGCGCCGCCAGCGGCCGTGGAAGGGGGCGAACATCGTCCGCAGGCTCGATGAGTTCCTCGTTCTTTAACGAGCGAGAAAAGCAGGAGTTTGAGATGGAGTTAAACGTGACGAATTCAAAATGTGCGCGAGATGAGAAAAGCGGTCGTGGCGCCACTCTCCCGCCTGGCTGCTTTGACGGACAGCCGCGCAGACGGGGCGCCTCCACCGGCCCCTCTCGCTCTAATTAGCTGTGTCAGCCATATAATCCGAGAACTCCTCCATAATGAAGCAGCTGAGCTCCACTTTGGACGGAGCGCCGCTGTTGCAGACGAGCCGCGCTGAGCCGCCCGCTTGGAAAAGCAAACAAATGAGCGAAAGTCTGCTGCCGACTGTAAAACAATAGGAAGGGGGCTGGGGGGCTGGTGGGGAGGCAAAGGAAGCTTTTGGTTGTGCGACTTTCTGGCTTTCCGACCGCGTTCTATAAACAAGCAGGCCCTGAATCAGTTCTCTCCTATTCAAACAAAGGAAGGCCGCAGCACAATGTGAGCCACACAAAGGCGGATTACGCTATCAAAGCGAATCGAAACAGCAGAACTAAATCGGCGCGATGAGGCCGTCACTCGACGTGCTAAGACTGTGTAATACGCTTTGCGTCATCCTGCCGCCAAGGGTTTCCCGCCCCGGCTCTTCCTCTTTCAAATGGTCAAATACAGCAAAATATTGCAGTTTGTTTGCTTATTTTTAATTAAACTTTCTTTGTCGATTTCCTAAACGTTCCACAAGTTGCAGTGGAAGCAACCTGCATTTACACGTCCAGCTGCTAGGTGGCAGTAAAGTGCGTCTTACAAAGTTTTTTAAATTTATTGCAATACCGACATCCAGGATTTCTTTCAGATGTTTATTTGAATTATATTTGTGTGTGTTCTCACACTTTATTTGTATAATTGTAAAATATAATTTTTCTTATAGGGGTGCGGTGGCGCAGTGGGTTGGACCGCAGTCCTGCTCTCCGGTGGGTCTGAGGTTTGAGTCCCGCTTGGGGTGCCTTGAGACGGACTGGCGTCCCGTCCTGGGTGTGTCCCCTCCCCCTCCGGCCTTACGCCCTGTGTTGCCGGGTAGGCTCCGGTTCCCTGTGACCCCGTATGGGATGAGCGGTTCTGAAAAAAATTTTTCTTATTTCTTAGTTTAGCTTTTCCAAAAGCAGCTTTCAATGTTAAGCTGCTCCTTACAATTATTCATTCATTCATATAGCAGGGTAGTTTTTACTGGTGCAGTTCAGGGTAAGTGCCTTGATCAAGGCTACTACAGCAGGTGGTGGGTCCTTTCAGTGCAGTGACTCTAACCACAATGGGAGCCTTTGCTGCTATTATTAACTTTGTAGTAAAAGTATCTTTGGATTTACAAACAAACATAGAACTTCTTAGACTTCTTAAGAGCTAAGAACAGACTTACGGTCCCAGGAGTTTTGTAAGCTGAGGATCTTCCTACTTGAGAAGTCACAGATGGGCCGCTGTCAGCAGGAAGGTCTGAAGCTGCATAGCTCTGCCTTGCTGCAAACGAACAGAAACGGTTGCCTTTACCAATCAGTTTCGCTAAACAGGGACTGCGGTAAAAATCGTGGTCGCTAAACGGAGGCCCCAGATTAGCGAGCCATGACCAAGATGTTTATTAAAAAAAAAAAAAAGAAAGAAATAAAAATCCAAAAGAACAATTGGTGATGCCACTTCAATAATGCTCAAAACACACAAATGAAGCAGCACTTGGCATCCCGTTAAAGGATAGGGCTGCCAGGATGCCCTTTCAGAGGTGTCAAGAAGCGCGGGTTGAGAGGGTATTTCACCCTATTGCATAATGCTTTGTCTGTTCCCATTCCTTGGTATCGCTCTCCTGAAACCATGGCAACAGGGAGCCCATGGTGGAGGTCCGTGCTGAATACGGGGAGGGAAGATATATGTTCCTCAAGCACGCGGTATGTCAATCAGGTTTGTACGTGTACCGATAACCACTTACCGCAGCGCACAGCACAGACTGACCGGAGGCCTCGTCCCGGGGCTCAGCGCAACGAGGGCAGCGGATTTCTGCCAGAGTCGGCACTTAAATGTGGGTCAGCTCCGTCACATCTCCTGAAGCTCACCTGCTCTCACAGCCCCGAGGCGGTGCAGGAGACGAGACGCGGCACTCTTCCGCAGACGCTCTCATCCAGAGTGACTTACACAGGTTACGGGTTTCACATTTTACAGTGACAGCTGGGTCCAGGTTGTCACCCCGATACCTACCCAGCCGGATGGACCACCACACCCCAGCAAGAGTGCTGCATTTGTCCACTGTCAGCTGCTTGATGGTCCTACTCGCAGTGGGACTTGTCGGTCCACGGTGTTGACCCTGATGTGGTGGAATGAGTGCCCTCTGTTCCTCAGAGCTGCTGAATCCCTCCCAGCATTCAAGAAGTGTCCCATCTCTTTCAGATCCACTTCCCTCCCAAGCTCCTGACCACTGTAGGTTAGACCTTCACCATCTGTTTTCCTACTGGAATATCGGTTCCTTCGGGACAGTTATTAGGATTCACGAAACGAGAGGCATTTCCCCTGAAGTCACAGAGTAAAAATTATCGTGCTGCATAAATGGGTAAACCAGGGCCAGTAGATTAGTGCACAAAACCTCCCATTGTAGGTCACGTTGGAGAAAAGTATTGCCTAAATGGAACAGTAGTAATAATCATATTTGTGTCCTACTTTCATGGATTGGTAACAAACACCCTCCAAAGGACAGCAGTGACCGAACGGGAAGGAAGACCTTTGGCTCGTGTAGCAACTGCTCCAATGTCACTTGCTGGTCAAGTGCAGCTCGACTGATCTGGGGCTTATTGATCTCCAGGAAGAGCTTTTGTGTCCCATCGAACCAGCGGCCGCAGCACCAGCTGGCCTGCATCTGGGCGGTTTGGCATGCTTCGGCACCGGCTCGTTGTTTGTGGTCGTTTGAGCGTGTGGGGGCTATGCGATGTCTACCCAGCAGGCCTAGGGAGACCACCCCAGGGTTTAACCCCGCCCCCATCTCAGAGTTCTTTCGCTGTTCCACGTGCTGAAAGGACACCTGCAATTCGAACCCATGAGACCCCCAGCTACCGTGACAGTCACACCTCAACAGCGGATTATTATATACATACATGCATACATAGTGGATATCAACAAGGCCTTCTTACCCGATGGATACCGGGGTCATGCCCCACTAAGCTGCCTGCTCTATACACCCCGGAGAGAATTTTGGGCAGGGGGCGGAACTGCGCTCAGCCCTCTACCCCACAGAATGGACTTTCTCAGTCGCACAGCATGAGCTATGAATGCGGAGGTTTGGGAGGTGCACTAACCGCTTTCCGTTCCCACTATCTCTCCCTCCATCCACCGAAGACCCGCAACCAATTTTCTCCACGCCTATTTATAAAACAACCCGGAAGCATCTGTGCTTGTATGTGAATGATTAATATTTCAGCACAGCGCTCGGTCGAAAGAGAAGGTGGAGTAACGTCGGATGGCGCCAACACGTGAGTAGGTGACAACAAATCAACTCTCTAGATTTAGCCCATCTAAATTCAATTTCGGACTAATCAAAGCCAAAAATATCCTGCAGCAGAGCGACGGAAGCACATGGTCTCATGCTGACCCATGCGACCGCGATTATGTCAGGCGTTACGGTGAGCGTCTATAAATAGCAAGTGCATCTGGTTCTCTTCTACTTGCCGTTGTGCAATGCAGGCTGACCGTGATCAGGGGGTTTGATAAACGATTTCTTCAATCTCGGCTCGCTGAGTTCAAATGAATCGCGATGGCAACTTTTACCCCAATGGTACCCTGGTATCTTGGAATGGCCATGAGACCTTTGGTGGAGGGCTGTGGGTTCTATCAGAAGAAGCGTCGAGCAGGCGGTGCTGGCGGAGGTTCGAGATAGACAGGAATGAAAGACTTGAGATTGTGCACCAAGGGCCCAAGTGCTCAGTTTCCAGAGGGTTCGAGATCCACAAGGGCTTGTTTCTTTGCGGTGTTATTAACAAAAGCCTATTTTCGTGTGAAACCCTGCTGCCCTTGCCCTTTGTCCAGCCCCAAGTAGATACAGGTGATGTTCCAGTGGATGCCTCTGCCCCACCATTGACACTCCTTAGAAAGTGTGCGAGACATCAGCTCTAGCTCTTTGCCAGGTTCAGCAGTGGGGGGCGTGGCCATATGTTAACGAGAAGGCAGCCACCCCAGTGAAAGAACTCGACGCATCTCTGTTCACTGCTTCCTGACCTCACGGCCCCCGTTTTACCTTCAAGTAAAAATCCCACATTAAAATTCCAGAAATTCCTTTAAGATTTTCCATATTTCAGGGACGTTCATTCATCCATCCATCATCAATAATCGCTTGTCCACTGCAGGGAGTAAGAGCACCAGAAAAAATTTGTATGAACACATGGAGAACATTCAGACTCCACAAAGACTTATCTGGATTCGAACCCATATCCAAATCCCGAGCCCTTGAGATGCGTGGCACCAGGGCTACCCACTGCATCACCATGTCCACCAGTATAGTCACCTGAAATTCCAGACACTCCTATTGGACCGTCAGCATCCCAGAACAGGTCTGGTCAATAAAGGAAAGAAGCTTCCAGCACAACTGCAAGTTGGATGTCACAGTGGCACAGCACCTGGGTGGCGCGAACGGCTGTGGGTTCGATCCCCTCTCAGTCTGTGTGGAGTTTGCATGTTCTCCCTGGGTCTGCGTAGGTTTCTGCCGCGTGCTCTGGTTTTCTCACACAGTCCAAAGACTTGCTGTTCAGGTTTCCCCATAGTGTATGAGTGACAGAGGGTGTGTGCGTGTTCCACTGATCTATGGATGAGTGACCCAGTGTAAGTAGTATATCTAGCAGTGTAAGTCACCGTGGTGAATGTGGTGTGTGGGCTGGTGACACTAGATAGAGTTCATTGGAAGTTGCTTTGGAGAGAAGTGTCTGCGAAATAAATAAATGTAATGTAAAAAAAGCTAATCCACGTCATGCTGTTTACAGTGCGACCGTGTTTGACCGTATCGCGCTTTTTCTGCAGGCTAAATGGAACATCGAAACAGGAAGCCGGTCTGGAAAGAGTGTGTTCGCAGCAGGGGACCACTTGGGCATCCTGTTTGTGTTTAGAGTGAAAGGGGGACTTTGTGGGGCTCACAGCACGTCCTCCGATCACCGAGACCGCCCCTGGGTGGGCGATTCATCATGGGCCCATTGAGCCTGAAGAAAGGGCGCATCCTGAAGGAGACCACACCCACAAAGGGGTCCGTGCTGGTAACGTCTGTGTCCACAGCCACCCTGAACTCTGTCGAACCCGTGCTCCTGATGAGGACCCGCTGTCACACCCCTGTGTGAGGACAAATTGTCATTCCATGAATGGTTTCTACCACATTGTACAAGCAAACACACACTGCCACCTTGTGGACAGCGACTAATGCGCTCACTTGCGGCTGATTGGATCACGTTTTGAGAGGAGGAGTCAGTATTAAGGTTTGGCCACACCCCCACTGTGACAGTAATACCTGGGTTGAAGATAAGGTCATTATGCCTCTTTTTTTACTGTATTACAGCATTAAAAAATGCTGTAAAATGTATATATATTTTTAACTATAAATACTAAAAGGTAAAAACACAGTATTTCACCTTATGGTTTAAAACACACACACACACTTTCAGAACTGCTTGTCCCATACGGGGTCACGGAGCCTACCCGGTAAGACAGGGCATAAGGCCGGAAGGGGAGGGGGACACACCCAGGACGGGACGCCAGTCCACCGCAAGGCACCCCAAGCGGGACTCGAACCCCAGACCCACCAGAGAGCAGGACTGCAGCCCAACCCACTGCGCCACCGCGCCCCCTTGGTTTAAAACATTAATTTACAATGTTTTATGCATTTACATTTACATTTATTTATTTAGCAGACGCTTTTCTCCAAAGCGATTTCCAATTAACTCTATGTAGTGTTATCAGCCCACACACCTTATTCACCGTGGTGACTTACACTGCTAGATACACTACTTACACTGGGTCACTCATCAATACATCAGTGAAACACACACACTCTCTCTGTCACTCACACACTATAACTGCATATACTGTAAATACAAATACAATATAAAAGAAATATAAATACATACATTTACATGGTAACTATTTTCGTGCCAAAAATTTACGAAATTCTCTGAAAAGGTGGAATGTCTTTAAACAGATGTAGTTGAAGATATGAAGATACAGGACACACGGACAGGGAGGTGACAGCAGGGCTCAGCATTCCGCTGCTTTTTGTTTCGATTATTAAAGACACAGACATAGAGCACATACTAAGTTGGAATGGAATTTAAAAGCAAAATTTTTGTACTTGGAAAGATCCCAGAACTGCCATCCCACTTTTGGGTAAAAACTAATTCTCTGAATTTAAACATATCGGAATATAATTCAAATAGTGTGGGTTTAGACATGTTAGGGTACCAGGCGGCCTAGTAGTTGGCGCTCCTGTCTTATAAATAGGAAGGTGTTGCGTTCAAATCCCACTCCTGCTGTTGTATGCTTGAGAAATGTACTTACCATGGTTCAATACTGTAATAATTACCTATCCGTACAAATGAGCTGAACATCCATGTGAGTCACCCAAAATGAACGCATCAGTTACATTAAACATTAAAGGTTTCTAACACGCAAAAACATAAATGATGAGCACAGATGATGTTTATACAGTTTAAATTCGGGTTGTTGAAATCTTTTTACCCCGGTATATTTTTATTGATGTTGATCCTTCATTTACATTTACATTTATATTTATTCATTTAGCAGATGCTTTTGTCCAAAGCGACGTACATCTCAGCAAAAGTACAATTTATGCATTACATAAATTGTACTTTTTCAATATGTGCATGGGTATATGGTCAAAATGAAAACTGTTCTGAGTCACGAGATCTTGTGTCACTTCTTTCTAGATCCGTATCTCGTTTTCACAGTCATCACAGTCATCACACCTCGATTCGGATCATATTACTGACGTGGGTACGGAGAAAATGAACATGTCACGTCACTTTGGAAATGTCACAGCTCTACTACATACTGGCTTCTATAAAGCATGTTTGCACACAACCAGTGACCAGGAGCTGAACTCAGAAACTCTATTCTAACTGGCTTATAACCTGCACAAAAATACAGTTTAATGTATTACAGTAATAAGAGGTCAATCATCGGTAGGGTGTGTCTGTGCTGAAAGAGCAGTGCACATGGTTTCGCATGAGGAGCCTGGGTGTTGCTAACTGTGTGTGTGTGTTCTTTAAAATTCTTTGTTGTTTCTTTGTTTGTTTTAGTCCTTTGTGTGATGGAATGAACAGGTGCACTTTATTGCACCACTATAAGCTCAGCAGGAGGCGTAGTGTTTAGCGCCGTCATCTTGCCTTCAAAGAACCCAGGTTTGAATCCCCCTGAGGCTGTAGCACCCTTGATCATGGGACTCACCTAGAACTCATACAGGAAATATTATGCCGTTTTATAAATTAATGAACAATCGTGAGTAGATCAACATTTTCAACTGTTTTGGAGAAAAATGTCAGACAAATAAACAAATGTAAAAGCAATTTGTACAGTTTGGCAGAACAACTTAAGAAAAACTTATTGAGTAATCTTAAAAGTAAGAACCATGAAAAAATATTAAACTGTGTATTCTTTAATATAATTTAATGATTATGTCTAAATATTTACACATGACAGATGTAACACACACACACACACACACACATTATCAGAACCGCTTGTCCCTTACGGGGTCACGGGGAACCGGAGCCCACCCGGCAACACAGGGCGTAAGGCCGGAGGGGGAAGGGGACACACCCAGGACGGGACGCCAGTCCGCCACAAGGCACCCCAAGCGGGACTTGAACCCCAGACCCACCAGAGAGCAGGACTGCAGTCCAACCCACTGCGCCACCGCACCCCCACAGATGTAACAGTGTATTATAATTACACACACATTGTCTGAAACCACTTGTCCCAGCTGGGGTCGCGGCAAACCAGAGTCTACCCCGGTAACACAGGGCACAAGGCCAGAGGGGGAGGGGACACACCCAGGACGGGACACCAGTTCGTTTCAAGGTACCCCAGGAAGGACTCGAACCCCAGACCCACTAGAGAGCAGGACCTGGTCAAACCCGCTGCGCCATCACACCCCCCTACAGCATATCTATGTATATAAAAATATAATATACAGCTAACACAAAACAGCACATAAATAGATACAGTATATAAAAAATGCTAGCTGTATTTATAACATATATATGTATCATTTGTTATTTTTTCTTTACTATTTATGTAGCGCTGAAGTTATTGAGAATCTGTATATGTTATGTAACATATACAGATTCCCAATAAGTTCAGTGCTACAGAAAAAGTGTTTTAACACATGCCATGGAACGATTTTTGTTTTTAACAACGAGGGGCTGACAGAGCAGGTTAACCTGTCAACGGTCACCAGAACACCCAGATTAATTTAAATCCCTCATGCGAGGAGAATGTGATTCACCTTCTAGATTACATGCTGGTTTAGTCCATTGTCTTTTCATTCTAGGAATGTAATCTGAAACAAGCTTGTGGAACAGAGTAATCTCAGCTATTCAAAAGATTATTTTGAAAAACTTTGATTGGTCTCTGCTTATACACCTGCAAAATCACAAGGTTTGTCATCCTCTGCCACCCTCTGCCCTTGTGCTGTATTTACCCAAATCTGTTTGTGTTTTTCCAGGGAACTGATTCTGTTATCATTCTGTTAATAATAACAACAATAAATATTATTTCTCCAAAGATGCTGACAAAGTGGAGCTTTTTCGCTGAACTACTTACACCGATTCACTCTTTTATGCAGCTGGTAATTCTTGGTGTATTAATTCAAAAGAAATACTAAACAGAAGAGTATCGAAGGAGGTGGCATTCGAACCTGGGGCCTTCAAATGCCAGACAATAGATCACAACTTTATTACCCACAGTAATAAAGTTACATTACAGTAAATATGGGCTCATCTAAAAGTGTAAATGACCCTTCAACTTATATTTAACATCACTGCGAGTGGCACCTGTCTAAGACAGGACTTGGCCGTGAAACTCCTGGGGACCTAAGTGACGTGCTGCTGTACTTTCCTGTTGCATAGAGCGATCTTCTGCATGAATGGACACTGACAGCAGACTTGTAAGAATTTACAGTTAATGTTCTTGCGCAAACACAATCTGATCTGGCAGGAGGAAACATTTAAAGGAAATGTAAAAGTAAACCGAGGTGTTCTGGGTTTGGGGACTTTCCAGGTGTGAGGTGGCATAAGGTGGTCTTACAGAGACACTACAAAAAAATATTAAACACAGAGGGACACAAATACACGAGACAATAATCCAGGAGTGAGGGTCACCATCGGCATCCACCCCACTCTCACTCCACTCCACAGCGAAATGCCCCCATCCTCTGACATTCCATTTAAATACCATTGACACACTGTCGTCAAGCAGGTGGGTGTGGCGAAGCTCCTGTGTGCCGCAAAAGATTAATATAAACTTGCTGGAATGAACTGCAAACTTCTTGTGTTTAATACTTAGGGTTTTAATTATAATGAATAAGAAACCATCAAGCGAGAACGGCAGGCAGGTTCAAGAATGTGCAAGGCTTGCGCTTTGTGCCCGTGTTTCTCACTGTCGGGCTGAGTCGCACATCAGTCTCGTATCTCTCTGACGTCTTGGAAAGTTGCCCCTCAGGTGTGGACCGGAATATGGGACTCCAGGCCTGGTTTCGCCATCAGTGTCCAAGTTTTTGGTTAAACAACGGCAGGCCCACGTGAAAGAAAAATACACAAATATTAGTACTGATTCAGCACAGTGTCATCCCCTTTTGGAGGTTACCTTGTTTTACACCCTCCCGAAACCTGAGAATCCAACATTCAACTGGGAACATGTGAATATGGAGCAGATTACACACATTTAAATAATATGAACCGCTCTCAGATTGGAGTAAAATGAAAATTTTTATAAGAATTTTTCTCATTTGAGTGGCCCCTTCCTCTAAATATAATAATAATAATAATAATAATTTATTCTTCTATATTAATATATATGAAGTTAAAACAGACACAAGGCAGACGCAAGGTTACAATTAAAGCAATTGCCATCACTCATGTACACAAGACGTTACACCCAGTAACATAACAATGATATTATTACAGTATGATTGCTTATATTGTCATAAACACAACTAAAATAACTGGAACAAATTCAAAGAAATACATACACATCATCATCTGAACCACTTGTCCCATATGGGGTCACAGGGAGCCAGAGCCTAACCCAGCAACACAGGGTGTGAGGCTGGAGGTGGAGAGGACACACCCAGGACGGGATGTCAGGTCATCACAAGGCACCCCAAGCAGGACTTGAACCCCAGACCCACTGGAGAGCAGGACCCGGTCCAACCCACTGCGCCACCTCACCCCCCACTCGAAGAAATAGATGCTTGAAAAAATTCTTCAGTAGATATGGTGGGGAAACATCCTTTATGATGAGGAAGTGGTCATCTGGTCACAGAGGAGAGGAAAGCAAAAACTGATGTAGCAAGAAAATGGAGAAAATAAAATTCTGAGGGGGTGATGGTACGGTGATGGGGTAACCCAGGCCAGCTGGCTGCCCAAACCCTTGGGGCATCAATCTGTTTAGTTCAGTTTCTCTAGACTCATCAGTGAAAATTCCAGAAGATTTGTAGACTGTACTTTGACACCCGGAGCTTCTGATGTCCTAGAGGGGTGCTGGTTCAAAGCATCACTGCAGGGTACTGGAACAACATAGAGAATAAAAAAGGGGATGGCTACCACCAACATGGTAATCACATCACGTGTATTCCAGAATTTACTAACAACACCCAATGCAGGAAGTTTCACAGCATGATAAAGTTTTCCACACTAAGCTCAAGAAAATACACTAAGCTACTCATTGTGAGGGGGTGTGCTGGTGCAGCAGGTTTGGCCTGTGCCTGCCCTCGGATGGGTCTGGGCTTGGGTGCCTTGGCATTCCATCCTGGGTGTGTCCCCTATTCCTCCAGCCTTGCGCCCTGTGTTGCCGGGTTAGGCTCTGACTTGCTACAACCTTGCTTGGGACAAGCGGCTTCAGACAACGTGTGTGATTTACCCATTCATACACCTGGGTAACTTTTACTTTATCAGTTAAGGACCTTGATCAAGGGGACTCCATCAGGTGGTGGGATTTGAACCCAGGTCCTTTGAGTACAAGGCAAGAGCACAAACTGCTATACCACCTGCTGGTGGGGAGGATCCTACCCATCAGAATGTGGACCAGCATGTTGTGTTTGGACAAATTCACATCTCGCACCAATTTAATACTAGTTAGAAGACATTTTAAAAGTTCCAAAACAACATGTACAAGGCTGGGAGTTTACAGAGAATCTGCAGCACTCTTTATTATCTCCTTTCTATACACATCAGCTCCCTTCACTGACAGCTACAACTGGGAATTTTTTGAGACTGACCATGGTTGAATTCATCAGATCAGAGATGTCGCAATCCCATAATAAAACCAGAATATGTTGCTGTGCTGACGTAAAGCTGCCTATTTTTAGAATGGCACATGCCTGTGTTCAGCAGAATCTGCAACAACCTTCTGGTTTTAGGTGCAACATGCGTGTAAAGATTCTCAGTGGTTTGAATCCAGGTAAACAGTGGTGTTCGGATCATTGACACCAGGTCATGTTTTCAACTCAGCTCCGTTCTAGCAGATCCAGCAGATTTGCCTCCACAGCCTGTTTATGAATCCATTATTACATTATACATTTTATTAAAAGAAGGCCCTTTCCCACAATGTCTGGAACCCAACACACAACAGTCAAACTGAGTATTGCTAGAGGCCAAATACTGTACTGCCCATGCTCTTCCCCAGGCTGACTATATTGATATACAGTAATTTTTTATGACCCAACAGGCTTCCAGGCCCTCATTGCTTGGCCAGGCCTGAGTTCAAAGTTTGTGTAAGACAGACTGTTTGTGAACCTGGAAGACTTGTCATCATTCAAGAATGTCAAATGAAGAAAATGAAATATGGCTCCCTTCTCAATTCACAACCTGTTAGTCTAGACCGCCCAGTCAAAGCAGGATGCATCTTCCGTGCTTTACATCAGACTGAGGATCTGCACTTCCAGCTTAAATAAAGGCATTTTCTAAACTATTTACTTCCTATTTAATTGTTCTCCCAAGACAACAACCCATTTTCCTAGTAAACTGGGATACAGCTCTATTTTAAATGTTTTGCTTCATAAATATGATAAGTATTCTGAATATGTTAAAATCCTTTAAAAATCTTGTTAGATTTTTTAAGATTTTTAAAAATTTTTTAAAGATTTTTTTCTATTTTCCACCTGCGCTGTATTCTTCAAGTTCCTGGTCAGCTCGTTGATCTGAGCTTCCGTATGAGGCAGTTGGGTCGTCATGGGTCTGGAATGAAGATTCGAAATGAGGGGTGTCCAGGTACAACACAGCAGGGACACCACCTAATGGGACAACCTGCTACGACCTCCAACCCCGCCCATAAATACGCCCACCCTTGTCAAACACTCCAGTTCACATCCAGCCTTCGCAAGATGTGGAAACTCCCTGAAGATTTTTCCAACAGGGGAAGTGAAATGTCGGAACCAGTTTCCTACACGACGCAGTCTCATCCAGAAGACTTAAAACCCCAGTCGATTTATGATCAGTTTGATCAGTTTTAATGATCAGTTACAGAAAAAAAAGTGTTTGTGTCAGTTCTGCAGTTTTGCTGTTTTATGGGTAATTATTAGTAGTCTGTTGGTCTCCAATTGTTTCTTTGTTCTTCCAAATTCTTCTCTTTGTTTAATGGTCTGTTTTTGCTCTGTACCAGATTATTTAGAAGATTGTGTAGTTATTAAAGGGGGTGTGGTGGCGCAGTGGGTTGGACTGGGTCCTGCTCTCCAGTGGGTCTGGGGTTCGAGTCCCGCTTGGGGTGCCTTGCGATGGACTGGCGTCCCGTCCTGGGTGTGTCCCCTCCCCCTCCGGCCTTATGCCCTGTGTTGCCGGGTAGGCTCCGGTTCCCTGCGACCCCGTATGGGACAAGCGGTTCAGACAGTGTGTGTGTGTGTGTGTGTGTGTGTGTGTGTGTGTGTGTAGTTATTAGTGTTCATCTCATGGATTGTACAGCTGTGTTTTCAAGTAATTTATTGTTATTATATTGTCTCCCTTTTCTGGTCTAGAGATGTTGCTGAATTAAGAGCAAATATGACATTTCAGCCTAATAAAATAAACATGCAACAAGAATCATGTGAAGTAGGTGGGAAGAAAAGAGTCTGTGTGAAAATACAGGTCTGTTTTGAATATACTGTTAAGTCAGAAAAAAAGGAAGACTTTACTACTGGTAAGATTTTCCTTATTTCTATTTCCATTCATTCCATCCATTCATTTTCAGTAGCTACTTAGCTACTGAATAATCCAGTATGAGATATGGCATAATTTATCTTTATTTTATTTATAGACATATTCCACTGATTTGGAAAAGAAATTAAAATTAGAATGGTCTAATCACTAGTGTTAGAAGATCGCCATCTGATCTGCTAAATTCAGCTTCATTTCTGTGACTGATTTTCACACAGCCACATTCACATCTTTCCCATGTGGATAATTGTTACTTTGCCTACAACTAATAGCTTAGTTTATTCAATCCTTCTTTTATGTACTTAGTCAAAACACGTTAGTTGTGTGTTGTGCACAAAAACAAAACAAAGTCTCCAAAGGGTGTTTGTGCATTTAAAGAGACACTTTCACAATCTTCTGAGATTTTTTGCCTATAAAAAAGAAAACTTTTTGACCAGTCCAATTTTAAATTGGATTTTACCATTCCTGGTTAATATTCAGACATTAACAGTAGTGTTCTTTTAATTTATTTATTTAGCAGCCATTTTTCTCCAAAACAACTTCCAATGAACTCTATGTAGTGTTATCAGCCCACACACCTTATTCACCAAGGTGATTTACACTGCTAGATATACTACTTACAATGGTCACTCATCCATACATCAGTGGAACACACTGATTTCATTTTCGTTTTGATAGAGTTTCGACAGGTTAGTCGTTTATGGCTGAAGGCTGTAGTTTTAAGTGCTATTGTTTTCATTTTGGGTACCAGATGAACAGTAGATTTGCACTTCCCTTACTGGATTTAACCCAGCAACCTTTGGGTCACTGCTATAAACAGAACATGTACAGTTCTAAAACATGCATGGAAACATGTTTCAATACAGTAACAGTAATGGTTGCTTGTAAAAGAATGGAAAATGCAAAATCATTTGATATAAAATGCTGTTTGAAGGAGGGGGTGCGGTGGCGCAGTGGGTTGGACCGGGTCCTGCTCTCCGGTGGGTCTGGGGTTTGAGTCCCGCTTGGGGTGCCTTGCGACGGACTGGCGTCCCGTCCTGGGTGTGTCCCCTCCCCCTCCAGCCTTGTGCCCTGTGTTGCCAGGTTAGGCTCTGGCTCCCCGTTACCCCAAATGGGACAAGCAGTTCAGAAATATTGTCTCACTCATGTTTCATAGGCGTTGCATCCTGTGTCAGATAAAATCCAAGACATTAGATCGGCAGATCTGCCGCTACAGCCTGTTTATGATCCATTATTAAATCATACATTCTGTTGAAAGGAGGCCATTTCCCACAATATGGAACCAAACAAATAACGGTCAAATTGAGCATTACTAGAGGGCAAATACTGTACTTGCACCCAAGCTTCTGGGATAGGCTCCCAAACACCACGACCCTGACTTGAACAAGTGGTTAAGGAAACTGAGAGAGTGACTAGAGGACAAATAACATATGTTGGGTAAATAGTAAGCAAAGGATCCCATTACAACTGTCAACAAAGGCATCTGTTCTTTCATTTAAAGGAGGAGACTGACATGCAACAGGTTTCTTGTTACACAATTCATACACAATGTTTGGCCAAAGCTGTCACATTCTCCCGGTCCAGGAAGTCACGTTAAAATTAATGTAATTTTAAAATTACATAATGTAACTTACTTGACCATTCTGCAATATCTTAATTAATATTGCTCACTGTTAACATGTAAACGGGCAAATATGGGAAGCCGCAGACCGGAAGAGACCATAAAAGGACCGGAGGCGGCATGAGCGCTCACCTGAGGCGCCCCTCCGCGCGGCAAAGCTTCGGAGCCTCTCGTGACA
The DNA here is from genome assembly GCF_900964775.1 of Scleropages formosus. NCBI lineage: Eukaryota > Metazoa > Chordata > Actinopteri > Osteoglossiformes > Osteoglossidae > Scleropages > Scleropages formosus. The sequence goes on along the minus strand of NC_041830.1, from coordinate 16,400,480 downwards.
AGAGACCGAACGGTTAGTCTCGAGAGAGCGGAGGTCGCGAGGAGGGTAACTTACATTTATCTGTTGATTTATTGTTTATGTGCTAAATCTATATTACAAACGCGTTTAGTGAAGAACACGTAAAAAGTAAGTATCTCTGAGGTAATTAATTTGTTTTTTGTAATCTCTTCAAGTAAACCTGTTTGTTGAATAACCGGTCGGTTCGTTGTCAGCCGTAGTGATTTCTGTGGCAAATTCTTTATTTCTTTTTATCCTTCTTTTTTATTTCTCTTTTTCGTTATGACTCATCTGGTGCATTTATCCATCGACAGATTTGTCATTTACGGTTTGTGTCGGGAAATGTATGGCTGTACAGTACATGATTCTTGATGTAGTTAAAATTCTGACGAACGACCCCACTTTGCTTGATTAGTCTTGGTATCTTCGATATTTTAAACGTTAGAGCACAAAAGAAGCACTTGTTGTATTCAGCCACTTCTACAATTAGAAAAATGGATAGTTGCCCTTTTTCATTTGTAAATTTTTTCAGTTAAACACAAATATTTTTTCTTCAGTACTGATGACTTCATTGACATATAATATACAGTAATGTAATTATTGTGCTACAGAAACTATGAAAGTGGAAATAAAAGATGAGCCTGTGCCTTTCTTTGTAGCTCCCGCTAGACAAGACCAGCAATGGGGCTGTACCTGAAAATGTATGTGATACTTTTGGCGGCCGCAGTCATGGTGACTGTGATGATGAAGAGTAACATCACCATAGATCAACTTTGGGTGAAGACTGTGGACTTGCAGAAACTCATTCCTCATGAATTTACCTCACAGCATGATCTGTTCTTGAGAGAGGACTTGGAGACTACTCCCGAGGCTCCATACATGACACAAATGGTAGTGGAGTGGGATGTCACCACCAGTGACTGCATGGCAAACTACAGTGTCGCCCAGACAATGTGGTTCAATTCCTTGGAGCCAAAGTTCCAGAACTATGTGCTTTACAGACATTGCAGATACTTCCCTATAGTCATGAACCATCCAGAGAAGTGCAGTGAGGACACCTACCTGCTGGTCGTCATCAAGTCTGTCGTCACACACCACGATCGCAGGGAGCTGATCCGTAAGACATGGGGGAAGAAGCAGGAAATTGACGGCAAGAAGATCAGGACACTGTTTCTCCTCGGTGAAGCTCTCGATGATGGGGAGTCGGCCCACCACCAAAAGTTACTGGAGTACGAGAATGAAATTTTTGGCGACATCTTGCAGTGGAACTTCTTAGACAGCTTCTATAATCTCACCTTGAAAGAGACACACTTTCTGAAGTGGTTCTCCATATACTGCCATAAAGTACGGTACATATTCAAGGGGGATGATGACATATTTGTCAACATCCCCAATATCATTGAGTACCTTAAAGAGACTCAAGTCAAAAACCTCTTTGTTGGAGACGTGATTTTTTCAGCAAAGCCCATTCGAAACCGAGAGAGCAAGTACTACATCCCCAAGGAACTGTACAGCAAGCCAAGATATCCACCATATGCAGGTGGCGGAGGCTTTGTAATGGATGGGGTGCTAGCCAGAAAGCTCTACATGGCCTCACAAAGCATAGAGCTGTATCCTATTGATGATGTTTTCCTGGGCATGTGTCTCAGATCGCTCCAAGTGAAACCCATCAAGCACAATGCCTTCAAAACCTTCGGTCTGGTGAAGGATAAGTCCAGCATTTTGAACAAAGAGCCGTGCTTCTTCAAGAGCCTGATTGTAGTGCACAAGCTTCTGCCCCCAGAGTTGATCAAAATGTGGGAACTTGTCAACAGAGATCTCATCTGCACTCATAAATATGACTATGTGCACCTGTAGACAACAGAGAACTGACTGGAAGAGTGCTGCTTTGCATTCAAAAGCTGAGTTCTGATCAAGTGCAAAGAGCATTAATACACAATTTAAAATAGTTTTCAACAATTATAAAACAAGGTAGGAGTGGGGGGCTTGTAACAATTTTTTTATCAAAACTTAAATTAGGACTGTATTTAATATACAATAATGTAATCAGAAATATATTTCCCTTGCAATAAGCCACATTGGATAAACTGTCACTCCCCAATTCTCTACTGCCAAAGGCTGTATGTTTGAGTGCCTTTATCTGTGTGTAAAATTAATTTTAGATGAGCTTTTCATCTCTGTATGTCAGTATTGGGAACATTATTTCTTAAGAATGTATATCCGAGTATTTGGTGCAGACGCTCTGTACACAAGTCCTTTTACTCCAGTAGTGGTGATCAAAAGTTATGAATACAGGAATGCATTTAAGGAAAGTTCAGCAGGGATGTTTCAGGTTACATGTGGCATCATGCTTAAGCAAGCAGAACAAGTTTTCCAGCAAAAACAATGCTGTTCAGCATCATTGCTTCGTATCAGTTCTGCATTTATTTATTTTTTTTATTGTTCACATGGATTTGTCCACAGATGGAATATGACTAAAGGATTACAGTAAATTTCCTATGAACCCTTTCAATCTTGATAGTGTGAATCATGTAAATGAGCAGATTAAGAGGCCAATCAAGGCTAACTAAAGCATAGCCTTAGTGAAAACCAGCAGGCCAAGAAACTGCATGCAAAGACAGAATAACAGTAGAATGAGTAGTAGAATAATTTACACTGGGACTGGTAAATGTCTTTAAATGTCCTATATAAGGCATATTTACAGCAAGTGACAACTTAAAATAGGACTATTTTACTGTAGTGCTTTTTTCTTGAGTAACACAATCTCATGGGCAGTTCCATCTCTTGCATAAAGAACAAAACTCAGTAGGGTGTGACGTGCACCTGAACAAACTGGATGATCACGAGTTTCTTTCAGTGTGAATTTTTGATAAATAAATGATCCTGAGAAAGTTATCCGGTTCAATTTTTAAAAAAAAAAAAAAAAAGAAAGAAAAGCAGTAATAGACAAGGTGAAGCTTCAATAGTTGTTCTGTTACAAGTTGTATGAAATCAGAACACGTGCTTCACCAGGGCAAAAATAATCTGCTCAAGAGCAAGACCAAACAAAAGCGTGAGCCTGACTTTAAAGAACGGATCCTGAGAAGTGGAGCCCAGCAAATCACATGGCTACTACTGATTACAACTAGATCAAAATAAACAAGAGCTCAGATGTCTCACTAATCAAAATAATGCACAAAGAAAAGGAACACAAAAAACACTACATGATGACAACATTCCAGTCACTCCCTACAGGACTAAACTCAGCCGCAACCAAGGCACACCTAAAATCACACAGTAAGTGCAAGAACATCAGATGCTGACAAAAAATGTGAGAAACAAACAGCCTGTTTTGCGTATCAGTGAAAATTAATTTCAACATGCATACATCAAGGAATACCTGTTAGATATGGGCCTTAACTTCACATTAAGCCAAAACTATATACAGCTTGACATACTGTATAGTGGACACCATGCAGTATGGACACATGGATGATGTATAAACAACCAGAAAGCAGAGCACTATAAACAGCAAGGCAGCTGTGAGAGAATCTCATTATTCTCGTATATCACCCCACAACATGTGGGCTGCTACAGATCTCAGATAGTGTAGAAGTAACCAGGGTCATCATTCACATGTATGATGTTTGCCTGTTTGAAAACGTCTGCTAGACACATTGAAGAGCTGAAGCACCGTTCCAAAAGAAATGTGGTCCATGTTACCCTTTACAGGTGCACTTTGGCTGCAGAGACTGTCACTAAGCTACACTTGTGATCCACATCAAAGCTGATATACATGTTAGGGAAAAGGCCTAAGGGAACTAAGCCTGTCATTGGGCTTCCCGCACACATCCAAGAATGCAAATGCTTACAAGAAAATGACACTCAAAAACACCAGCGGTTGTAAAAATACCCTAGTACTGGGTTTATTCAATGCTCTGGTACATTATATACAATTTGCAAATGAAACAAGAAACTCACAAAAAAAAAAAAAATATCGGTAAAACTGAATCGTGCAAATGCACAGGTAAAATACAGCAGTTTCACAGAGAGTTTGTTTAGACTGCTCTATTTAAGAAACATTAAGTACATGACCCCTATAGCCGCAGACACATGCCTAAAACCAAGGCTGTGGGTGCTTCTCTTCAGCCAAACCTGCTGTGGCTGGCATGTTTTACTGCATTCTTTGACTCCATCAGAACATGGAGACTATTACAGCTACAAGAGAGCGGCATAAATCAGCTGTCCAACTTTGCCTTCTTCCTTCGTGTCTTGCCTTGAGCTTTGAAATCTTTACCTGCAACAGAGACTGGTTCAGAAACTTCTCTACTTTGACCCACTGTATTCTGGGAGAAGGATACTGGTTGTGATCTACAGAATGTGACCACTGATTCTAAGTAGAAGAAAAGTACAGCCTCACCCTGTTGCAGCTCTTTATCTCCACCTTGTTCACCTTTATGACCAAAAGTCTTACGGCAGCCCCTTTTGTCTGTGAGCATGGCGTAGTCCAGGACCACCTTGCTGCCATCAATCTCGCAATGAGCCATGGCTCTCTTGGCTTTCCGGCAAGCTTTCTCATTGCTAAAGGCCACGAATCCAAACCTTGAGGAAAAAATGTGAACACGACTTACAGGTGGAACAGGCAGAAAACAGAGTTGCCTCAAGACCTACATGAGTCCTACAAAAAACTTCAGTCCAATTTATACCAACACCTTTCTCCCTAAAAGTGAAAACATCAACATGAAACCATTACTATTCAACTGGACCCCTCATTAAACCCCATTGTCAATCAAAGCAGGACTGACCACCATCCCGCCATGTTTCACAAATGACCAAAGGTCAGAAACCTGGAACAAGAAGCAGGTCAGTGGTCTTCCGACAAACCCATACACCTGATCACATGACATCCAGGAGCTCATGTGAATATGACTCAAAAGTTCACTCCGTCTCCATGATGCACAACAAAAACGCACCTTTTTGACGATTCCTTGCTCATCACAACTCTTGCGCTGATACAACCCTGAAAGGCCTCTTTCAGGACCTTCGTTGTTGTTTTCTCCGAGAGACCTTTGACGCAGAGGCTCTTCAGGTCCACATCTAATGCCACAACATGCATTAAACTTCAAGCAGGTGCAGAATAGGGACAGGAAGGACATCTCGTTCATCTTATGAGCCCACAGCCCTAATGCTTGCAAACATCAAACTTCCTTTGAAACAGTTCTGGAAACATCTCAAGCGCTAACCAGGGTTTTCTTTGCCAGGCCGAGCCTTGGAGCTCATCTCGATGACGATCAAACTGCCGTTGATCTCCGTGTTGTTCAAGCGCTCCATGGCTTCCTTGGCATCCTCGCTGCTCCCAAAATCCACAAAGGCAAATCTAGATGAAAGAGGACAACAAAAAGGACGTCTCAAAGTGTCACAACTTGGAGTCAACACACTTGGTTGAGTGCTCTAAGGTACACTGGTAACAAGGCAACGCATTGCTCTACACACACCCTCTCAATGCCCCCTTGATCTTCGGCAATCTGACAGCAACTGCTTTCTCAAACGTTCCCTTGAGGGTGTCCTTCGTCACATCGGAAGGTAGGTTTTTCACCACAAGGGTCTGCTGAGAAAGGGCTGGGTGTATGGAACACCATCAGAAAGGGGGAGGGGGGGAAACGTGCAATCAGAGGGCTGGAAACACACCTGCGCTAAGTAATTCCTGACGTCCCGTCCGACGTGCACACAACATGAGACGCAGGTGTACATTCGCGGTAACTCAAAATGGGCCGAAACGTCATCTTTATACCTCTTTTCTGCCCCGTCCACTCCAGGACAACAGGGCAACCTTTGACTTCGGCTCCCTGCTTCTCTGCCATGACCTTCTCAGCAACGGCCTCCGTTTCAAATTCCAAATAGGCAATTCTGTTGGAGTTTAAAAAAAAAAAAAAAAAAAAACTGAAGTGAAAACACTTTTATACAACTTTTAAAATAAATAAATAGATAAAAGAAAATTACATCCATTCATCCATCACCAACAACAACCCCTTTTCAGGGTTGTGATGGTCCACAGTCTATCCCACAAGCATGGTGTACACCCTAGATGGAACTCCGGTCCACCAGTCAAACCACACACACACACACACCGGTCTCTCCATTTCACCTGAAAACATGTGTTTCAATTGTGGGAGGAAACCAGAGCACCCGGTGGAAGCATGAACACGAGAGGGAGGGACATGCAAACTGACAGACTGCGCCACATTCGAACCCACAATACAGGAGCTGTGAGGCACCAGCACCACCTGCTGTACCGCTGTGTCTCCCCTTCTTGCAATACATAAAAACTGAAACAGAACCTTGATCTTGGGTGAAGACGCAAGACCCCCATCCCTCTCCGAAGTGGACACCCACCCCCTGGGAGCATCAGACAGGCTTTTCGGTATTCTGATGTCCACCGCTTGGCAGAACACTTCCTTCAGGTCTTCCTTCTTAGCGGAGCACGGAACTTCCCTCAAAAACAGGGTGCGCTGGTCGCTCTCTGCAGGGACGGGTTGGGTAAAAAGGTGAATCGAAAGACGGCGGGAAACCGGAGCTGCCGAGTCGCGCCGAGGGAAACGCGTCTCACCTCGCTTACCGCTCCGGAACACGTCCTTCTTGGCTTTCTCCACCCTCAGTTCCCGACCCAGGACATTCAGCCCGTTCAGATCAAGGGCTTTCTTTAGGTGCTCCTCACAAGTTAAGCTCACATAAGCACGCCTCCTGCAAGAGAGATGGACACACCTCATCTCACACACACAGGAACGCTCTGACCACAGCGTACCATCGTAAACAGCCACGATAAGCCACAGGTGGCTCAAAGGAGCAGTCGGCTTAATGAAAACAAACGCCATCTCCAACCTACGTACAGATATTAGTGTGCGTACAGAACAGGTGGCGCCACAAGCGGTCCTCATGCACGCAGGGGTTCGATTCTTACTTGACGCGATTCAGCACAAGATCCTGAACTTCGAGGCCGTGTTTGGACAAAAGGTTCAGCACAGCCTTTCGGAATTCTTTCTGGCTGTTTCCTGACATCAAGTTGCCAACAAAAACAGAGAAATCTGCAAAGAAGAGTGAAAACAACAAAACGGATTTATTGAGCAGGTCATCAATCGATCTGCATGATGGGTGTGGAGGAGAAACACAAGTTGACCGCGGTCAAAAGCTCTAGGCTGCGCTTTTCTGAGCGAGTTTGAACTAACCGAGGACTGTCTGCACACAGTTTATAGAAAACCTCGTATGACTGAATTAACGCCACATCAGCAGCCCATAAACCACACTTCCCCCTTCAGGTCGGAGCAACTGTATCACACTGTGCCGTACTGTACCTTCAGTCTCTGGTTTAGCCTTTTTGGCAGGAGAAACATCCCCTGATTCTGCCTTCCTCTTCTTTCCAGGCATCAAGGCCAACCCTGAGAAAAAAAAAATGACAACTTATATATTAATTACACACACCGCGGGGAGCCGGAGCCTAACCCAGCAACAAAAGGGCGTAAGGCTGGAGGGGACACATCCAGGACGGGATGCCAGTCTGTCACAAGGCACCCCAAGGGACTCGAACCCCAGACCCACCGGATAGCAGGACCCGGCCAAACCCACTGCGCCACCACACCCCCCTATATTAATCATAAATACAATAAAATTAATCACAAAATTAATTAAAATCAGTTAATTATAATTACATGGCTACAATCATATCTAATAGCAAACTAGCTAACAACCTGTAGGCAAACTCAAAACATCGAGGAACGACGCTCTGGACGTTGAGAAGGGAAGCAGGAAGAGACAGCGCTTCCCAATATCGCCGGACTGAAAGTTCCGGAATCATCACTTTTACCCGATTTTTTGTTGCCCTCCTCGGCCGTCTTCCCTCCCGCTTTCTTCGCACTGGCTTTAGGAGCGCCATCTGCGCAGGGAGACGCGGCTGAGAAGAGCAAAGGCTTCAGGCGAAAGCAGTAAGTCCACTTCCTGCGTGTCGGAGGAAGTGACGGCGTAACGCTTCTGCGGTCAATACTGTGTTTTCGCCGCACCGCCTGACCTCAGCTGACCCGCGCGACTCACGGAACGATAACGGCACGAGCGCACGTACAAAGATTACGCGTCGGTCCTGTGTCCCAGCTGTGTGTTTTTGTCCACTCCAGAGGACATATGAGGTCTTCAACTTCACTTCCCAAACTCCACATGCCACACTTCTGACTCTTGAAGCACGTTACAGAAAACACTGTAGGCTTCTCAAATATAAACCCGGATTTGCACCGAGCGGTGGGAAGCGACCACGCGTACAACCCCCCCCAGGGAGAACACACTTACCTTCGTCCTTCTCTATAAGAGCGCCTCCATCCGGAGCAGTTTTCCTGCAGGTTCTAGCGCTCCGTGCCGCTGCTTTCAGGGGGGCCTTAAAAAAAAAAAAAAAGTACACGCCTTTCAGAAACACGCAGCTTCAAAACGAAATATTCATAAAAGTACATTAAATAGACACATAAGACAGACACCTGCATGGAGAATTTATTAGCGGCAAAGGAAATTGCAGGAAGGAATATAAACAGAGGCGCATGTGTGTTAAAGACACACACACACACACACACACATTTTCAGAACCGCTTGTCCCATACGGGGTCACGGGGAACCGGAGCCTACCCGGCAACACAGGGCGTAAGGCTGGAGAGAGGGAGGGGACACACCCAGGACGGGACGCCAGTCCGTCGCAAGGCACCCCAAGCGGGACTTGAACCCCAGACCCACCGGAGAGCAGGACTGCGGTCCAACCCACCGCGCCACCGCACCCCTCTCGTGTTAAAGACACATTTAAAATAAATACAACAACAAGAAAAATAATAAATCTGTTACATCTTCCTCCTCTGTTACTGCTGGGGGGCATTTTTTCTTCACCTCCTGCTTCTTTGGTGTCTTTTCACACCGAAAAATTTAAAAAAAAAATAAAAACTATGTTAAGGTCCTTCATGGTGGGGAAAGCTTCACAAGTGTCCATTCAGCTTCAGGGTCCTAACTCTGTCCCCTCTGTCCATATAACTGAGAGATCGGAGACACTTGACTGTCAGTGTTTGACACGTGTGCACAGCACGGTATTCTTACCGCAGTGACTGTAAACCCTACACGTCCCCATCCTCGGGCACAGGAGCGTGACTTTAACTACTACTCCCCCTGCCGTCCAACTGCATGTCTATCCACGCTGCTCCTGAGCGCTGATTAACTGCTCAGCGACAGACGTGAGAACCATCCGCGTGTCGCGGGCGGGCGCGCGGGATCATCATGCCGGGGTCGTGCGAGGCTCGCACGTGGCCCGCCGCCGGAGCCCTCCCCTCCCTCGCGCGGCGAGATCCCGAAGAAGAGTGCAAGCTGGACATGCAAGGCCAAGCGACACGTGCGGTTTAATTTTTGCGTAGTCAGTGTTGCGGTAAAACGCAGGTTTTCATGATAAAGAACTATCATGACAATAATTAACTTTTAATAAATCCTATAATAAAATCATGATAAAACTGCCCCCCGAACTACTCGTTTCACGTCGTGCTCCGACCTATATCAGCAGGAGGGACACACCGCTAACGGCTAACTGCTCAGCAGCGCGTGTTCCTTCGCACTTCCGAGCAGAGCCAGAGGAGACGCACAATTTGGGTTCTTCCTTACCTTGGTTACCTTGGTTACCTTTACCATCTTGTCTTCACTTCCCCAAAAATCATTAATTAAATGAAATACGTCTCTGATCCGCACGTGGCTCCTGCGGCGTGAGAACCTGCGTCACGTCCTGTCACTGCGCATGAGCAAGGATGTCCAATAGGAAGCTTCATGCTGTGGCTAAGGAAACGGGGCGGGGCAAAAAAAATGAAAGGTACCGCATGTGGGCGGGGAATAAATGGAGGCGGGCTACTGACGTCTGTCGCAACGACTTCCATTGGCTGAGCTAATGAATTAAGGCGGGAGTATGCAAATATAAATCATCCGTGAAGTGCAATTAAAGTTTGAACGTTTTTGGTGACAGAAATACAGATACCGCCCCTTTTTCCTGCTTGGAAAGGACGGAAGTTGGTGCGAAAATGAAGAGACGCATTTTTAATCCTCAAATAATCTTTTTTAACGGTCATCAACAGTCAGTGATGCATTCCATGTTCAATTTATTGTCACCTGAAAGCTGTTAGGTGTACTGTTTTTTTCACGTGGTTTTCTGGTGAATTTGACTATTAATGTCATATTAAAGTGTGATTATAATAAAAAAGTGAGAAATTGTTGCAGGATAAGAAGCATTTCGCTCCACAACCACACGGTGGGAGTATTTCCCTCCAAATCAGGTTTCACACAGCGCTCATTCATGTTGGTTCTCTACGGGGGGTGATGCTCGTTATGAAGGCACCCCCCGCGGTGATTTTACGGTACTATTTCTGAAGACTCAGGAAACAGCGGGCATTATGAAGTGGATCATACATGCACGTTCTTGGACTACCGCGTAAGTCATACAATTTATGCGGTAAGATTTACTTAATAAATGATCACAATACAGTACTTTTTATTTTTTGTTTTTTTTTATACATGCATAACAGAAAAACAACTATGCTACGCTGTGCTATGCTCAAAAATACATTCTGCTGTTTTTCATAAGTGTATAAAAACAAAATTAAACTGTGTTTTTTTCTGGTTCCTGTGGATCTTTGACGCGGCCTTATCAATGAATAGGTAACGTGGTAGATTCACTTTACCAGCAGTCCTGTTCTAACATCAATAGTCCTCAGTAGGGTATAACCATAGTATTAATGTCCACAACATTCCTTTTTGTCTCATTGTTTAAGGCACTTTCTCATTGCTGAGCATCTACTCCCCATCTTGGCACGATCAAAATCCCTTCCTGCTGCTTTGGCCACTGAATTTGTTTTTAACTACTTTGTAAACATGATCTCTTTTTAATGTAACATCCCTCCAGCTGAGAGAGACAAGGGATTCCAGCCATTCAATATGATATGCACACAAAAATATTATTAAAATGAACTTTTTCAAGAAATACATTTTCATATTCTGCACTGCTTTTCCAGAAAATAACCCAAGTAGTTATATATATATTATATATATAGCTTGTTTCTACGTCACTCTCACTTTGTTTCTTAGCAAATGTCCTGTTCTACTTTAATATCACTTTAATATCAAATATTACAAAATGACAGAGGGAAGGTGTTGGAATGTGCAAAGGTTTAACTGCAGTCATTTCAGATGTCTCATTTTACTACTCACGGGCATGTCAAAACAATGGTAAATAGCTTGGCTTTTTTTCTCGAAACCTACAATTGCACTCAACTGACACTTTCACGGCATAGATTTTTTTTTTTTTTTAAGTCATACCAGAGTTACAACACATGGTTGTCCGGCAGATGCAATCTATTAAAAAAGTAACATAAATAAAAGTCGTAATTATAAATACCTTTTTATAAACATATAAATAGTGTTTGAAACATAAATACAGCACGTTTATGCAGGCGTTAAGTACAAGAGGTGCCGCGGCAGTGTCGCAGCCTCGCGCTCCGAGCCCCTCCGCCGCTGTCCGCTCTTTCCTCGCGTTTCCTTTCTATGTACACGTGTGTGCGGGTCTCTCTCTCAGTCGATGCAGTTGGTGTGTCTTCGTACCGGCAGCGTCCCTCTGGGATAAAGATGATGCTCTTCTTTTGGTGAAGTCGAAGACCCGCCGGGAGCGCGGCGGCTCCAGGTCCGCCGCACCCGTCAGGTCCTGCAGCAGCAAAGGAAGGAAGGGCTGTTATGCGGCGGGCTCGGGCACCACGGCTAATGCTTCACGTGGAAGTGCGACCCATGTCACTATCATTCATTCACATTCATCTGCATCCCTGGGGGAGTTGCGCGCGCCTCAGGCGTGTTCTTCACCTGTGTGCGTTAAGCGCGCCGATGACGCGCGACTCGCTTTTTACGCACGAGCCTCTCGCAGCAATCCGAACCACACAACTCTTTTTTTTTTTTTTTTGCACAGCGAGTGTGAAGAACTGAAAAGGACCCTTCTAGAAGAAACGCTGCCCAAAGGTCAGTGCAGCTTTGGACATGATCAGTACGAAACGCCGGTCCCGTGGCGTGGTCCAAGTTCGGGGTGGCCGGCCTGAGCACGCGCTGTTTTCTCATTTTCAGACAGTCGACGTTTTGTATTTAACCTCGAGGCACCATTAAGCCCGTCTGTGAATGAATGGCCTCATGTGTGTTACAGCACTTCGCGCCCGGTGATGATTCTAACAGGTTGTTTTGCTTTTCGCGGGTCGCGCGCAGGGAGCGCTTTGAAGGCTTTAAAAAGGCGGCTCGCATGGGAGGACGCTGCTGGCTGTCAGCTGCCTCACACACGCACACGCACACGCGCACACGCACACACATGGGGGGCGGGGTGGGCACTCACCGGCACGCGGCTGCTCCGACGGCCCTCTAACAGCCCATGCCGCTCAGGGTCCCTATCCGGTCCATCTTGTGTCCGAAGCAGCCGTTCCGGGACGGGGACCCCCCCTTCTTGTTGCCCGCTTTCGGCTTCTTGGGCGCGGGCTGATCGCCCTGGGCGCGCGACGTGGCGCTCTTGGCGCGCGGCTGCAGACGCAGGTCGCGCAGCAGGCGCGAGCGCAGGTGCTCCAGGGTCCGCTCGCGCTCGCGATCCCGTTCGTCCGTCGCCAGGTACTCGGAGAGCTCGTCGCCCAGCAGATTCCTGAGGGCCTGGGGAGAGGAGACGGAAGTGGCCTGATTGCTCCCTCACGTGACCCCCTTGTGGATGGACGAATGAACGGGGGCATCGGCGCGAGAACGAACGAACGAACGGACGAATGAATGGACGGACGGACGGATGGATGGAATGACATGACGGGTGTGTAGGTGAATGAACGACGGATGGACGCTGGATGGATGCTGGAATGCAACGAATGGACGAAGAATAAATGGACACATGATGGATGAGTGGCCACCTCCGAAAGGAAGATCGATCAGAGTGATCAGTTTGAAAACACCACGCAGCCGCGTTGCGCGTGCCGTCACTGTGAACTCGCTAACACTTCCACTTGGTGACAAACTAACTGGTGGAAATCAGTTATCCGCCGGGGATTCCTGCGGTTAAAGTCACTGGAGACCCGGGTGTCAACCGGACTGAAGAGAGGGTGGTACGTCTAACAGGTAAAAACGGGGTAATAAACAATGAAATGCAGGTCTGAGATCAATACTCCTCAAGTGTCAGTATGTGAATGGTTAAATATTATCTGAAGAACCACCATAGGAGATGATCACGCGTATCCTGGAAGGGTTGTGATCTATTAACCGCAGATGAGGGTTTTTCCCTGTTTACTAGAGTTGTTACCTGTTCATAAAAGCAGTTTTTAGGAAGCGGTCTAATCAGCTCCTCTGTGGGTACAGAATACGGTAAATGACGCATCTGGTGAGACCTGAGTAGTGTCTCCTTGAGGAAGCGGACTCAGGACAGCAGATGGACTGGACTGGACGCATGGGTGGACCTTGGGAAGGACAAGGCAGGCCACGGCCAAAAGTGGGAAAGTGACCTTTTTGTTTCTCTCCAGCTCAATATAATATTTATTGCTTCGAAACCTAATGCAATTACGCACAAGGGTGAAACGCGCCGACGAACACGTGGATGTGCGCAAATGTGGAACTACCACACACGGTCATGTCAAAATATGAGAAAACTTTTTTATTCTTTTTTTTTTTTAAAGAGCTTTTAAGTAAATGTGGCACTTTTTTACTCTGATAAATATTCATCACCTGGGGAAACGGTCCCTTCATTGACTGAGCGCAGCCTTGCCCGTCGTCTCAAGGTTTTCCCGACGCTTTCTTACCTTCTGCTGCGCGGCGCTCAGAGGTTTGGCCTCGAGGCTCAAAGAAAGGAGGCTCATCAATAGTCCACACACGATGACACGCGTGGCATTCATCCTGGACTGCGTCCTCGTGTCCCTTCTGCGCGGGGATCAGCCTTCTCAGTGTCAGTCTTCGCGCCGATCTCTCCAGGGTTCGAGCCTCCACCCTCCTAAGATGCCCAGGCGCTCGTGTGCCTCCGTAACGCGCCATGCAGGGAACATATAACCCCCCAGTGATGATGTCACACATCCTTCACCCCCCCAACCCCCGCGTCACGCAACCTGTTGCCAATTTCTCCTTCCCTCTCGCTCTCCCTCTGTCAAAAAGCATTTTATTTATTAAGATTCTGTTTAACCTTGGAGTCAGGGGTATCTTTCATTTACCTTTTTTTCATTTAATTGGAAAACGGTTTCAAGGAGCGCCAAGAAACACGTTATATAGCTATAATCATGGGACACGCGGATGATATAAATGGGAAATAAAGTCTACTTTGGAAATGTGAGCAGGAGTTCTTATGTAAGATTTCTCAGATTTCTTCATTATTCCCATTTTTACGGGGGGCAGAGAAGGGATGAGATCACACACAGATGAGCAGAGTAGAATTTAACAGAAGGGAAGAGAGCAGAACAGAGCAGGCGGACACGCGCACATTTACATGTACCTGTTTATATATGTAATAGACCATAAGTACGACACATAGATAATGTTGTAGTGGATTATATATAACACGATTATTACAAAGTGATCCCTAAAGGGTTTTTTCATTTAATATTGACCAGGGAACTAAATGAGTTGGCGCATCCAAGCTGATAAATTTGGGTGAAGCTTTCATTGCCTCCCATTGTCATGAACTATCAGTAAAAATAATAAGAGAAAAAAAATTGCTCTCAGACAAGAGACTTGACACTAGGTGCAGCAGAAAAATATTTAACATACAAATTTGACCGCTTTCGGTGGCACCAGTAGAAATTCGCAGGTAGTTTCTTATCCTCTTAAAATACGCCGAAAGAATTGTTTGCGTGAGGAACTTCGATATTTTTTACATTTTAATTCTACCAAATATTCATTGACTCGGAAATGGCAGTGCTGTCGAATACATACTTTATTATAATAAAGGTACATCTGATTTTTCACTGGCGACCTGATGAGTATAGTGGCTGACCGATAATGTCATTTACAGCAATATATTTTTATCTTAATCCTGGCAATAATTGGCAACATATTTAAATATATTTCAATATTTGGATACATTTGCAATGCTGGATACATTGGATTTGGATATATTGAATGCAAGCTCCTTTTTACGCACAAAGCACGTGCCGAGTGAATTTCTACACCGAACCGCTCCAGTTATTGTGGTTCCGAATTTGGGAGACTAAATAAAGTCGAACTTTCTCGATCTGTAGAAACAGATTTTCGGTTTTGTTCAATTTTGGTGTGATGAGAAAGGTCGCATTTCAGAGGAATCTTGACTCCTTTCTTTCTAATGGGAACCGAGCAGCTCACTCCTGTTCTTTTAATAACGGTGTCTCAGGGGAATTCATTCCATGTAATCCAATAAAAACACAGTAAAATGAGTATACGGAGAGAAAAAACGCATTAAAACACTAATGAATGTTTATGTAGTGTTGAGATAATTAGATTTAATTAGAAAGCAAAAAGGAAAGCAACAGTCCTGGAGAAAAGCTGCCTTCCAACACGGAGTGGCAGTATTTTGTGTTTTCATAGAAGAGACTCTGAGAATTAAAATTGCTTAAAATTCAGGAGACCTGGCAGGAAATTAATCCATTTTATAAAAAAATGCCCCTTTGCGCATATTTCTGCCAGGACAGGGCTCAGCCCCTGAAATGTGTTAGATGACAGCAAGTCAACAGAAAGTCAATTAAATTTGATCACTGAAAGGCCTCCGATCAACCTGTCTAATAACTCCAATAACTGGATATGGATTTGAAAAGAATTGTCTGTAACTGTGGCCTAAACCTCTGGCCACAACAGAAGGAATAAACCTGCACAGAACAGCTGCCGCTTATGAAATAAAAGAGCTTTATTTTGGAAAAACAAAAATTTCAATACACACCAAAAGAGAGGGGGAGCAAAGAAAACACAGTGAATGGTGCAGGCAAACTGAAAAGCTCTGCGTCACTGGGAATAAAATATGACCCAAGTAACTCCGTCATTAATTTCTGGATCGAAATTAATTCCAGCAATTCTAACTGAGATTTCTAGTTGCCTTCACAGGGGTGATGAAGGCTAGAGATGCCTGATTCTGGACAGCTTGCTAGCATTGTGTGGGCTTTTAATTACAGGGTAATTAAAAGAGAGAGTCAGAGAGTAGCTATTACACTGTGAGACTCTCTAAAGCACTAATAGGACGACAAAGTGAGAGAGAAAGCTGTGGGGTAACGGAACAGTGAAACGGGGTTTAGCGGTTTATTCTATTCCTAAAGTATCCCATCAGCCATCACACTACCTGTTTGGGGGCTTCCCCATGCCAACCCCCTACAATTAATTGTTAGAGCGGTCTGTCTCATTTAATCGAGGTTCGACATCTCACTAAAAGGCAAAGCACACTAAGGGATCATTGCATTAACTGAGTGTAAGAGGACTGAACGGATTTCAAGTGACACAATGACAATTTTTCCCCATGACCCACGCAAGTATTATTTTTGCATTTGATTAGGAAGGCGGGGAGGAGGGGGTTCAGCATGACTGGGTCAGTGTGACAGCGTTTGCGTCCGAGGGCCGTATCAGTAAGGAACACCCCCAGCCCAGTGCCCTGCCCACTTCCTGGCCCCTTTCACCACCCTTTCCTAGCAGGAAACCCTCAAGGAGACTGTTCTGAACCTCACTGACCACAACCTCAGCCAGCACTGGGAAGCATGTTTCCCCTAATTAGACAGAACTGTTACTCATTTCTTGAGTAAACATTAAGATAACAACACACACACACACACACACACACACACACACCCACACACACACACACACACCCACACACACACACAATAGCTTTCAAATGTAGATCATCTCTGCTGGAGGTGTGAAGGCTATATGGATCCCATCAGGTTGAGATGATGTTTAAATCAACTAGATGCCCTTATTGCTTGCAAGCAGAGGTGAAGGTCTGTGAGGCGCTGCCTGCCAGAGAGGGTGATGTTATGTCAGGTCCCTGTGCTGAAAACCAGTTTTCATCTTTTAAATCCTTTTAAATTATCAGCAGAA
The DNA here is from genome assembly GCF_900964775.1 of Scleropages formosus. NCBI lineage: Eukaryota > Metazoa > Chordata > Actinopteri > Osteoglossiformes > Osteoglossidae > Scleropages > Scleropages formosus. The sequence continues at coordinate 16,383,422 of NC_041830.1, read as the reverse complement.
CGTCACCACATCCAGTATTACACAACCACCGCTTGATGCCTTCAAGTTGCTTTCCAACGACAAAAGTTGCCAACAGGGTTATCCTTTTTAAACAAAACCTGTAATTCCTTTTCCTGCATATTTCAAACCGGATTCTTACATCAGTCTGTCTCACTCCGGTTCGTGTCTAGCTTCTTGACAAGCGACTACTGAATGCCCCTGCGTGTGAAATACTTACAAGCTGCTGTTTTCAAAGTGCAATTAAATGCAGACCCTAATAAAACAGTTATTCATAGCACTGTAATAACTCCAGTTTCTAGCAGAAGGTACCTCCTTGTGAGGCGCTTTGGACGCACCAAACAGCCAACCACATTTGTGGGAGCAGAGCTGCAGCATCCTGGTGGAAACCATTAGTGCTCTCTCTCGTCCCCCCCACATGAAAGCGAGAGAACGTCTAACAATGTATGCATCAAAAACCATTTGTGGTCCGGCCGTCATAACTCTCTCAGTGTCCTCATGATGTCACTGGGAAAAATGTGTAAGATTGTTAAATATGTGCAAAGGATTTGTTGCTTGATGTCTGTGGCATTAGAAAAATGCTCTACTAGCCTGTTAAAGAAAAAAGGGGGTAATCTTTTGTCATCAGGGTGTCTTGTTGATTGAGAGGGTCTTACATTCAGTTTCTGTGACTGCTAAAATTACTACATCTATAACTACTAGAAATACTACTATGAATACTCCTACTACAAATATTATCTGTAATACTATCAGCAGTAATTATGCAGCTGTAGTATATTTATGACACTATATTTGTATTACAGAACATTGCACCAGACTTACGCCACATTCACTAGTGCTTTTAACTACATTTCCCAGCATACCCCACAAACTCGTGACCCCCCCCACCCGGAAACAAAATCTTGCTGTCGAGATTCCCACTTTTCACAGCATCTTAGCAGGTAAATGTCAAATTTGTTGCAGTTTGCCTTCTGACGAAGTAACGCTTTTGCGTTTGTTGTCTGAAAATGTACGAATATATAAATTCAAGGAGTATGAGCTGGTGGCCTGGCTGATTTGCTGTGTGTGTCGGTAGGTGACGGAGGCAGTTTGTCTCGTTGTCGCGTTCGCCGGTGTTGTCGGCCAGCAGCAGCAGTTCGCCGAGAATTTGAAGGTTTCTGTGGTAATTTTTCCGACAGACTCGCTCCTAAACCACATAATTCTGTTGTTACAGTTATATTCTTAATGTTTTTTGGTGTTATTTCAGTAGCTCGTTCATTTTTTCGCGTGAAAAAGTAATATCCAAATCCTGCCTTGGTCATGTCGATGAAGACTGACTGACTGCATGACTCTCTCTGATCATGCGATCGGATGATGGAGCTTGTCACACATAACTGTTTTATTATTTCATTATTATCATATTTTTAGTGTTTTTGCAACAATCAGAACCTCCTTTTTGACTTCAAGCTCGTATTTTTCTGAAGTTTCAGGACCGGGGGTTCTAGTAGTAGTTCAAGTTAAGCTTGTTCCAGTCAAACTCCTGTACCCAGAACCTAGCAGAAGCTGGGCGTTTCAAATCACCAAGATTCGTCTTTACTTTGCATTTAACGATGTCTGTATTTGACGTTGTGTCATTCACCAGACCCCAGTTATAGCCTTTTCCAAACACTGCTGGAACGTGAGTTTGGTTTCAGGTCATAGTCTCTTGTTTCTTTTTCACGACAGTGAGACCAGGCCAGCTGGTAATATCTAATTTTCTCCTTCCTTCACGTTCATTCATTTTTTGGATGCGTTTTCTCAGATGGGTCTGGAACAGACACGTTTTGAGACTCTTCTTCAATGCTGGGATGGTTAACCATCAGCTGTTGGCCTGTTCTCAGTGAAGACCTATGTTGATGAGTGTACTGTCTGGTAATGCCCTTTTATCTTCTGTTTTGCAGAAAAAGTAATCGTAAGAAAACATCATGGAGTCCCAACAGCAGCCAAAGGGATCAAGCCAGTCTCGGGAGGGGAAGCGCGCGCCCAATCAGCCTGTCATGTCCCAGAAGGATGCCTATGCCAGGCTCCTCAGCCAGCACCATAGCGGCAAGTTCCGTTCGTACCTTGATCAGTTTGTTCAGGAGCAGCAGCTGCAAGCAGAGAGGAACAGTAGCGGTGGTGCTGAGTTAGATGGCATCTGTGTGAAGAGGAACCAGGGTGGAGGCAAGGAGCCGGAGAGCTGCTTGTCCCTGTATATGGAGAAGCTGAATGAGCGAGCAGTATCTGTGACGGAGGCCTCGGGGCTCAAGCAAGGCTGGATAGCTCAGCGACAGCACAACAAAAGGAGGGGCACCAGTGCCAGCCAGGATGGGGACGTGGAGTCTGGTGAGGAGGGCCATGTGCGACATGCAAATGCGAGGCAGCAGGAAAAACAGCTTAAGGGTACTGGGTCGAAGGCCTCCATGGCTGAAATGCAGAGCAACCAGCAGCAGAACAAGAAGAAGCCCAAGAAGAAGAACACACCAAAAAGCAAGATGGAGGCCAAACTGGACGGCAGCGGTTGTGCTCGTGATAATGGGATAATCGGTAGAATGGTGCCGAAGAGTCACCATGAAAAAGCCAAAGCCGCGCAGTCTCAGGGTAAAGAAGTCTTAGAATAGCTTCTTGAATTTCTTTTTCAGCATATTGAAAGCTGTATCTCATCATGGAGCACCTAGTTGTCCATGACCATATTGAGTTTAGAGAGAGTGCAATGCATGCAAGTAGGATTATTTCAGATGGGAAATGCGGTAAGAAATGTGTCTGGCTTCTGTTTTCAGATGGAACCTCTGTCAGCTTGACCCCAGACAAGAACAAGTCCAGGAACAAGGGTGGAAAAGGGAAGAAAAAGCAGGTGTTTGAAGCATACATGTCCTCGGAGGAGGTGTCTGCAGGCCTCAAACGTGGGGAGCTAATTCAGGTACTGTGAGCTTTGCTATCAGTATTTAAGAAAATTTTTGCAGTGTATAATGATACCAACCAAGATTACTTTTTAATTTTTTAATTTTTTAAACACATAAGACTTAAAACACTTATTTAGAGTGTTGCTTCTGGAGAAAAGTATTGTTCAGTGAATTATGCAGTAAGTAGAAATATGTCAACATGTGAATTAATATTTTTACAGGGACCATTGCGAATCAACCCAAAGAAGTACCACGAGGCATTCATTCCTTCACCAGTGAGTGTGTTATTTCTCTCCTGTCATATGTCAAATACTAGCCAGAATGACAGCCCTACACTGGTACAGTCATGTGATCTGGAAAGTATATTCATGATTTTTTTTTGAAACTGATGCAGCTTTGTTTGCCTGTCTGGGGTGTGTCCCCTCTCCTTCCAGCCTTGTGCCCCGTTTTGCTGGGTTAGGCTCCGGTTTGTTGTCTACAACCGCCTGTCCCGAGCGGGGTTACATTGTCTGTGTGTGTGTGTGTGTGTGTGTGTGTGTGTGTGTGTGTGTGTGCGCGCGTGTCTGTGCAGCTTTGTTTTTGGGATTGTTTATGCTTGAGTTGGACATTGTAGAACACCTGTGAATTTCAGATGATAAACTTTGTGGTATAAGCAGACCCTCTCAAATTTAGACCCCTCTGTTGCAGAAATGGGCAAGTCCCAAGAGCAGCATGCATTACAGAAAAAGGTCTTGCAAAATCTGAGACAAGAGTGGTATGTTTTCATTTAAGACGGAATAAAAAAGCCAAATTACAGTAAAGCACAACAATGTCGCATGTCCATTATCGCACAGGCTTGAAACGGCAGCTCTCAAGCCAGAGGTCTTGTTAGATATGAGAGTTTTGACAACTAACATGTGGGCCAGGTGAGTTCAGACTCAACAGGGGCAGGTTCTGTTTAATCCTTATGGAAACACTGCGTTGTTAGCAACATCTGCCTCAAGTTTAGGAGGGATTTCTGACGTCAAGCCGAAGTAAACTTGAGTTCAGCCGAAGCCACCTGGTCTAGCATGGTTTCACGGTCATATAAATGTTGCATAGCTTTTTTTGCAGCATATGCAGAAAACTCAAATTAGGGGTAAACTGGCATGTCTAAGCTGCCAGTCCTGGGACAGTAGTTTGTCCATTTTATAACCATTTTATTACAGTAATTCCCATTAAGAGATTTTCATTGCCTTTTCAATATTCCTCATGCAAAACGTTTTCCGACACCGCATGTAGCGAGGTACTGTTTCTTTATCAGAAAACTTGTTGCTGGATAGTTGATGGCCTTGAGTTAAATAATATCTTTGTAAATGGTAATGACAAGGTGACCTTTACTTTTAAAGTAGCTTATCAAAGACATTCTGAAACTGATGCACAGTATCCTAGCTGGACCCACAAAGAATATATTTTTATACATATTGTCATTGTTTAGCACTGTTTATTAGAACAAATATGAAGTCTGGCTCTCCAGCTGGCGCACCAAAGAATATATTTGAACATATATTAATGGCTCTTTCGCCATTTGTAGGCCTGCTTTTTCAAGGGCAGATTAGGTGGTAAAATGTATAATACCAAAATCTTACATTTTTATCTGTTACTTGGAACTTAGTCTGTACTGTCCTCATTTAGCCTTGAATTTGAGCTGTGCATTTTTTTTGCACTTTGAATATGACTCAACAGAACGGCTACTGATAATTCAGTGTTCCCTGCCTTCAACCTGTGGAATATTGGGTGCATTGTTTCACTGCCCCCCAGGCTGTCATGATAGACTGTGGGTTTCCCTGGCAAAGCACACAGTGATGTTAATCTTTTTATTTTTAAGCGTATATCAGCATTTGGTATTTGCCTTTTTGGAGTAAAGGATGACTCTCCCATTTATAGTTTTCATCCTTGTACTTTAAATGCAGCCTTCTGGTTAACCTTGGGGTCAGACTTGTTTGCTTTTGTCAAGTATTTTATTTGGTATCTTATCTAGCCACAGATGTAGTGAAATGCTACTTGTTTCAAGAATTACATTGGCCAAATAATTCATAAATACTACTGTCAATGGAAAAAAATGATGGCAGAGTTTTTTTTTTTTTTTTTTTTTGGGAGGGGGGGAATTTAGTTGCTATAAAGGAGAAATTTGCCTTTTTCATATTTGGGATCCTTGTAACATCTACAGCAAGATCTGGGTGTGTGTCTTTTTGTATTCTTTTGGGTTTATCGTGGAATTGAATATGTTCCATAATTACATAAAATCCAAAATAAACTAGATCAATGGTGCACATAAGTGGTAAATTTCAGCACTACATTTTCAAATCAATCGTTATATGCATAACACGCTTGTTGGCAGTACCAGGTCTTCCATCTTCATCGTTTTTTTTTCCTAGTTAGAGGAGGTGGAGTAAGTTAAGTTTTAGATGTAATAGTTGCCTTTCTGTGAGGAGCAAAATTATTAGCAGTTGAATTTTGTTGAAAATTGTCATTATACCCGTTATTAGTAAATGCCCCTGTAAGACAAAGTTTTTGCTTTTTTTCTGTCTGCAATGCTTTGTGGAGTCTTTTTGTAATGTTAATTTCTGGATTACAGAATGGGGTATGGAGGTGATGCATATTTAACTGCTTAAGTTACCAGAAATTTGTGAAACAGCGCAGTGTCTCTATATATGACACATTTTGTCCGTGAAAGATTTGATTTATGTATTTTTTGTAATGGGTTATCAAGGGTGTCTCTCTAAATTGTATTTTTATCTCCACTGCTTGTATTTAAAATTGACACATGGCCAGTATGTGTGAGAAGAGGCACACATTGGAGGGGCTTTCCATTTAATACCTTATTGGATGTATTTACCGTTTCAGGTGTTGTAGCATGGAAGTGTCAGGGCAGCATCAACTGTTCATGGGCTTTCAGTTCACAACCAGATAGTTTACATAATGTGAAGCTTTAACTGTGGATTCACTTGAAGTGCGTTCTTTAGTCTACAACATTAGTAAGATTAATTTTTGAGTGAATACTTGCAATCGGATGTTCTTGTGTGTTTCATGTTAAGTATTTATTGCTAAGGTTTCATTGTTCCTTATTTTTATAAATGTGAATTGAAGAATGATCTGTTTTTTGAAGTGCGTTTATTTCAGAGGGATTCTACTTTGAGGAACATTTTCTTTGGCAGTGTAAATAATGGGTTTAATTAAATTTGAGATGTTAAATCCCCTTGGAGGCAAGGGAAACCACAGCACTTCAGCCTCTGACATTTCCTTCGGGGTGTCCTACTTTGTGTGTTTTTAGTACAGAGTCACTCTTGCAGTTACGGCATATACTACAACAGTATTGTGGCTATTTATCACATAGTATAAACTTTTTTTTTTTTTTTTTTTTTTTGTTTACACAGTTTTTTTTTAAAATGCATAACAAATGAGATCCATTATCTAAATGAAAAATTGGGTCAGTCTTTTGTCAAGTCTCTTCGGACTTGTCACTAAGAAAATGTTTCGATTATTGTATTTCTATACTATACCTGAATAATGTCACTTCCTCAGGTCTGTTTTGTGACACTGGGTTCAGTGAACCGCTTGTCATCTTGTTCCCTATAGGACGGCACACGGGACCTATTTCTGGATGGGGTTGCAGCACGGAACCGGGCCCTAAATGGTGACATTGTAGTGGTGAAAGTCCTCCCCCGGGACCAGTGGAAGGTAGGGCCACTCAGGGCTCACTTGTTGTGATAATGGCATTGGTAGCTTTTGCATTTATTTACCAAATTGTCTGCAGGTGCAGTACAGGTGGTTGTTTTCAAAAATGTTACTACTTCCCTCACACAGGATGTTCCAGATCATCCGGTCAGAAATGCAAGAGATGTATTTACACGTGCTCTGGTTTACTGAAACAGACTTACTTTAGGTTTGTAGGGCAGTATTTGAAAGACTTAAAATGAAGAAAAAAAAAAAGCATAAAATTATGAAGTTAGCAAAAAGTTTGGAAGCAATAATATAAAGGATTTAAGTTTGAGATCAAAACTTGGCTATATTCCCTCTTACGATGGATTATGGGAGAGAAGACATCGTTCCCTTTATCATAATGTGAGCGGCAGTTGTTCTTGTTGTAGCATGTGGTTCACCTGGGCCTACCATGGAGACACTCGGTCTTAAGCCGCCCTGTGTGGCCTGGTTATGAGTAGAGCGGCATGCAGCTGGCTGGCAGCCACGTTCCATGGGCTCTTTGCTGCCATCTCCCTGTTCTTTCCTGCCCACTAGATCCTCTCGGTGGGCTTTTTTCCTAGAGGCTGATTGACGTTCTCCGAACAGCTCTTTGGGTCTGCCTTGTCAATGATGTTGAGCGTCAGGATGCCTTCCTCCTGCCAGCTCCTATGAGGACTAATCTAGCAGTTGTAAACAGAGTTCGACTGTTTAACTGATCCTCCTGTCATACTTTTTTAAGAGCATTTGATTTGTTTTTTACTGTTTGTCAGGTGTTTTAATAGTTTTTTTCCCCCTCTTGTGTAATCCAAAGCTTGGTTGTTTTTGTGTAGAAGAACGAAGTTGTAGATGGACAGGTTATGTCAGAGGCACTTCATGTCATTCTTAGGAAAACGTGTAGTCGGTCTTGGGATTTGACAGCTGTTAAGGTAGTGGGTGAAAATGATGAAACAGCGGGCAGCTGATTTGTCCTCTGCTTTAGATCAGTTATGAAAGTCAACAAAGGTATACTGGTTTGAAAGAAGGCACCGAATTTGAGTGCATAAAAGATGACTGTTAAATGAGTAAGTGAAATGAAGAAATGGCCTGCGGATACCATGTGATGGAAATTGTGCAGAATCATAAAGTGTTTTATATAAACTACTGTAGGCTTCCTTAATTACTCAGTCTTTAATTTGGTGCCAAACCTCAGCTTTCAAGTTATATTTATTACTCATGCATTTATCAATATCCTTATTATATAAAACTTTTGATGTGAAGGATTGTTATCTCAACACACTGGAAAAGGAAAATATTTTTCAGTGTAAAATGTTAAGATTGTTGAAATAATTTGTCCCACTTTAAAAGACTGGTCCTGTTACCGGAATTCAATTAATCATTAATATTTAGGCTTTTCAGAGTCAGAATATAATTCATAGGTTGTGTTGCAAGAATACTGCTTTAAAGTAAAGCAGAGTTTGTGTGCTCATTTTGGCTACAACATAAAATTCATTTTATAAAGGTAGTTCTTGTACCTCTCAGCTCCAGGGGAGCAAGTTTGGTCTATTATTCGAATCTGGCTCAATCTGTGAAGTGTGCGTATTAACCCATGCAAATACAAGTTCTCCCATAGTCCAAAGATGTCTTTCAGGTTAATCGGTGACTCCCTTTGTGTGCATGATTGCCCTGGGATGGACTGGAGTCCTGTGCAAGTTGCACCCTGCTTCACACTTGGATCGGCTCTAAACCACTTTGACCCTGCATTGGTCAACTGGTTACTGATAATGTGTGAATGAATGGATTTAATACCTTTTTAACAAGATACTCTGTTACCTGATCATCTTGATAATACTAGATATTTGAAATTGGTACATTGTGTTGTATTAGAGGGGGGCTCGGTGGCGCAGTGGGTTGGACCGGGTCCTGCTCTCCGGTGGGTCTGGGGTCTCGCTTGGGGTGCCTTGCGGCGGACTGGCGTCCCGTCCTGGGTGTGTCCCCTCCCCCTCCGGCCTTACGCCCTGTGTTGCCAGGTAGGCTCCGGTTCCCCGCGACCCCGTATGGGACAAGCGGTTCAGAAAGTGTGTGTGTGTGTGTGTGTGTGTGTGTGTGTGTGTTGTATTAGAGAATGTCTGTTTTCAGTTCTTTTTATTCAGCTCTTTTGGTTACAAAAACATGTTAAATTTAGATTTTCAGTTTCAAATGTAATAGATTTGATTAGTTGTAAATGATGAAGTAAGTCTCATGGTCGTTTAGTCCATTCTTTGTGATTGAATACTGTGCCCATTGTAATTTGGTTCTCTTTATGAGGAGATCCTAAATCGTACATAAGCGTTGAGATAGTATTGGGGTGTTTGAAATCAGCTATTGCCTCAATGAGCAACCTGCAGCTGTTCCCCAGGAAAAGTGATTACTGTAAAAACAGGAAATATCATATTATACTGATTAAGGCATGGAAATTGTTCGGCATGTGAAAGCAGCGGACCTGCATGTTAACCATCAGAACTTCCTTGAACGAGTCACATGGAGTTTCAGCAAAGGCACTATTTGTCATAGCTTGACATCACTTAGGATACAGTGTACCCTGCTCATTTCAGATCATAGTTTTTCTGACAGTTATTTAATTTAAGCACATACATAGACTTAGTCTGGTGTTCAGTGATTTGAGTCACTGCTGCTCCTTAGTCCTTTTGCACTGTCGTCACAAATAAATTTAATGACATACTTATGCAAAGTTAATTGCACAGATGAGAAATAAAGGGCCGTGTGTATGAACAGGAGAGAGTAATGGTGTTGGGTCGATTGAGTTGATCTGAACCTGAACCTCCGCTTGCGTATTTTCTGCGATATCGAATTGTTCCACTATGTTGCTTTTTTTTAGTACCATTTTATTCATCTTCAAGGTGGTCTTGACCAACAAAAGGGATTTGTTTTTCTTTCTTTTCTACAGGCCTTTCTGCTTTTTATCAACACTTTTGTTCCATGCTCTGTTCCTTCTAGGCTTGGTTACGTGCAGCAGCAGCATTGTGCAGTAGGCTGTAGTACACAGGCCTAATTTACCACAAAGGGCTGCGATCAACTTCGATTATATTGGGAGTGGTTTTTGCCAGCCACCATGCAAGATAGGCGGTCTGTTGCACAGCACTGGGTAAACAGGGCTGGTGTGTTAATTTAACCAACAAAATCCACGTGTGACTGGCATTTAGGAGCTTGTAGTGAAATCCTGGGAGTACAACTGCATTAGGTAGAAGACTCTAGGCACAGAGTACATACCCAGGGTGACAGCTTGAAGGCTAAATTATTAATAACATTAGTCATTTCCAAATGTGTCTGATTTTTGAAATGCAATTCAACAAAATTAAAGTGGACAATATCAGAATGGCTTTGTCATCTGTTCCTTACCTTGTAAGGAACTGTCTCATACTGCACATTTATTTCTTCAGGCTTCTTTATCTGCTATGCCAGAACTGAACAGTAACACATTTGGAGCTGGCAGGGGTTTTCTGTAACTTTTGTACCCTTTAGTAGCATAAAATCAGGTAACAGTACTCTGCTCTCTCGCTGTTCTAGCCACAGTGGATCTTGGACATGCTTTCCTGAGAATGAGGTGTGTGGTGCGTTTCCGGGGTGGCATTGGTGACTCCCACATGCAGCAACTAAAGAAAAGACAGGAGTAACTTGTGGCCATGGGGCCTATCTTTGGAGATACCCCAAAGGAAGTAGTTCTGATTAAATGTAGTTATCTTCCCCTGGGAGTAGCCCAGTTTGACATGTTCACAATGGGCGCCCATGGGTGTGCACCGGTGCGGCTGAGATCAGGAGAGGCTAGGAGAGGCTAAGACAGGGCATCGGTGGGTGTCAAGTACCCATGACCGACTTCCTCTTGACCCAACTCGTTAGCCGACAATGACCTGGCGCTCTTTTTTCACGTCAACTCTATTTGTGTCGAGATGACTGTTTTTACTGGAACAGGAACTGAGTGGCCCGCTGTCTTGAGGTAATATTTTCTCCCAGACTTAAGCAATGATGTCACTCATCCTGAGATGTATTGTCTGAAACATTTAACACTTAACCAGTATTGATATTACATGTTTCCAAACAGTGATAAATTGAGAATTTCTGGACACATCATTCTTAGTCTGACTGGTTTTTGAAAGAAATGAAGGTGTTTTCCCAGCAGGCTGTGGAGAGGCATTCATTGTGCCACGTATTGTCCCAGTCTTTCTTTATTTCATTCTAAATGTTAATCAGTACTGATATGCCAACAAGCACCTTTGTGCCTTGACTACATTAAAAACAAACAAAAAAAACTCTGGAATCCAAGAAGCCGCAAGTAATTGCATACATCACCTTTTCCTGGTGAATACGGCTCAGGTCAGGCACCTTTGTAGGGTGTAACTGGTGTACTCTTCTCAGAGCTCACACCTGCATCCCTCAGGTTATAGATATGGCTCTTTTGTGTTTTGACCTTTTTGTTCTTCTTTTTAAAAAAAAATAAAAAAATCCTGGTTTTAACTAGTTTTCTTCTGAAAGTATAACACCCATGTCCACCTGGGAGGGGATCACAAATACATGAATTCTGTAGTGCATTCTGTGAGCCACAATATGCTTGGAGGAGAGTGCAGTTCTACCACTTCTATCCGTAGCCTTGCCATTTGTTCTAATGAGTAGGAGAGAACGGGTTCTCACTCTGGGAGCTGAACCTGATGTCCACTGTAGGTGATACATTTCTCTTGTCATAGTTGTATATGCTGCTTCTCACTTAAGAGATTATGGAGTGGTGTGGTTAACACTAGGGTTCTTCTTCTTCACTGGTCAGTTTTGAGATGCAGTATCCCGCACGGTCCTTCGTTAACCTCAGAACCTTAAATCAGGCAGTTTCTCAAAAGTGGTGGACGTGGCATTTTTTCTCAAAGCAACTTTTCCTGACTTTCTGGAAGTATAAGCCTTAAAGTTTCCACTTTCCTGGTGGCCAGCTGTTGTAAGCAGCTGGTGGAAAAGGGGCACTCCCCAACTGGTTCCTGTATTCAACCCTCTTCTGCAGGCTTGCTTGCGATGTGCCCTTTGGATCACTGTGCGGGAGACCCTACCTTCCCTCCCCTGAAATCTCCCTGAAACAAGCTGCTGCATAATGCTGGAGGGTCTTTTGAAAGGCCTCGCTCGTCAGCAACGGAAACAAAGCTCGCTTGGTACTTTCCAGCCTATTATAGTGCAAGAGCAACCAACAGAGGGAATGAAAGTGGGAGTCGTCATAGTGAAGTCAACCCCCTTGACTAAACAATGAATTTTATTTCCTTTCTATTTGAGAGTTGCTTGAAGTTTAGTAAGTCAGCTTTATGCTCCTCTAACGGCCTTTGATTCGTGTACATTTGTCTATTAAGTTCGGCTGTTTAGATGGACTTTAATATACAGGTGGTCACCGATTTACGATAAGGTTACATTCCCCGAAACCAAAGGTCGAAAATATTTTGTCGAAAATGCATTTAATACAACTAATGCATACCTCTACGTGACAGAATGGGAAATGTGGATCGCTGTCACTGCCCAGCATCGCAAGAGAATATCATGTGCCTGGGAAAAATTTGAAGTAAGGTTTCTTCTGAATGTCTATTATCAGCTCACCATTGTAAAGTCGAAAAAAATTGCAAGTCGAACCATCGTAAATCAGGGAACAGCTGTGGTTTTTTTTTTTTTTTCCTCTTTAGTCCAAGTATAAACTTGGAGAAAATTTATCAGAGACATTTTAAGTTTAACTGATTAAGTTTTGCTTGGTTATCAACTGATACATCCTTTTTCCTTTTTGAGGAACTGCGTTTTTTGTTGATTGGCATTGCTGCTCCCTGAAACCTGGTAGTTTATATGGTGGCTTTCTTGCACCTGTGCAGGTGATGAAGTCGGACACTGACGGTGAGGGCAGCAGTGAGCAGGAGTCTGGGACAGACAGGGCTGGAGCACCAGCAGGGTCAAAAGTCACCTGTTCCAGCGCTGATGTGATTGTGGAGGCACAGTATAGTGATGGAGAAGAGGAGCAGACCCACACCGATGCACTCGCCACCAGAGTGGAGAAGATGAACATCAAAACTTTGGGTATGGCATGCATAAGAGCCACATGTTTTCATGACACAATTTGATAAGGAAACAGCAGCAAGATGGTAATGTGGGCTAATGTACTTTTCAGCCTGGCTTTTTCAAGGTTTTTGAATTTGCATAATCAGTGGTCAAAATAAAAACCCAGTGTGACATGCAATCCAGATTTGTGTGTGTACTTTTACAAAAGGATAAAGGAGGGTTATTTCCTTGGTCAACACACAGCCAAGAGTAGCCAAGCTCATGAAAAGACTGCTCCTTTGTTGATGTTGAGGACTAGGGCCCTGGAGCACAGACTACAGCTGGTTAATAAAAGGCAAAAACTAATTATAGTGAGGATTTGAGCTAGTGACAGTTTCAGTGACTGCTGATTTTGAGCACTAGAACTCCAGGTTAAACTCTACTCTTAGTTCTCTTATAAAGTGGTCTGGCTACATGCTTCTTCCTTCAGAGATTAAAGAAGTGACTGTTACAAAAAAATGAACTTGCAATCACAGATAACGCTATCACAAGTACATAGGATCGTTCATTTCATAGCTGAATTTAAAAATTCTTGTTCAAAGAGAGCTAAGATTTCAGATTTTTTCGGTTGTTACTAAGAACCATGATTATACCTATAGACTTAAGAAGTACTGGTCACGGTGTTTTACCGTTATACTTGGGTTTGTTTCTATAAGTATCCGTAAAACTTAATTGACACGAAATGTAGTGAGATGCTTAGAAAAGGAAACTTACTATATTTTTGATTTTTGCAAACTCAGAGCTTACTTTGTCTGAGCTTGCATCAGTATAGTTGCATTTGATTCATGAATTGCCAGTGACAGGAACAACATAGCACTGAAACAGATCTCAATGTGTCAGGTTTGTTTAGGACAGGGATCAATTAAGGGAACATGATGGATGAAAGAAGTGATTGTGTTGTGAGTGCTAGAATTGCCAGGTGAACAATTCCTGCTTTTCACCTGTGCCAGTGCCAACTTCAGCATAGGTACAGCAGTACCTAACAAGTTTACCTGATAATCAAAATGAAAATAAACACGGCTTAAATATATTTTCCCTGTCTAACAAATGGGAAGTTCACATTTTTGCTATTCATAAAATTACGGTTTGAGAATAAGCCAAAATTTTAATCTACATCTGACAGAATCATTTCTGCAGACAGCGAAAATAATCTTTCACGTATGACTACTGAAATAATTATTCCTTGCTGTTCAGCATGCTAATAAAAGAACAGAAGTTTTAAAATGGAGCAAAGTTCAGACTTGGTTTCTTGAGTAACAGTGTTTATCCAGTCAAACCCCTGAATAGATGGGGCAAGTATGGACTCACTGTAGCAGAAATATGTCCTCTTACGTGAACATGATGGTGTTGTGCAACTTTTATCTTCCTACTCAAAGAAGTAAGGGTAGGGAATGCTGACTTGGACACAGTTGTCTCAAACCTTGAGTAGCCAATGAACAGCACTGGTGTCTTAAGCCTGTAGTGGTCTATGAAGTACAAATGAATATGTTCTCTCTGCTTAATGCTCTCTGCCCAGGTCTGGTTGCTTCTGTTAATACCATTAGTCATGTTTCCATTGGATTAAAGTCTGCAATATGTACAGAATTAGCTATGCAATTTTATGCTGGAGAAAATGAAGTGTGAAAATTTAATTAAGGTCCATTTTGATGAAGGGGGGTGGTAGGGAATTTTAATTTCATTAACAATCTAAATATGTTTGTAACAACCAAATGCAGGTTTGAACTCCGTAAATGACAGCATCATGTGCTGGTGAATGCATCCAGGGGTGGTGTGTAGATCCGGCTGTGTGATGTCATTCCTTTACATGGGGATGTACACTTTTAAGCTTCTCTGAAATACTCTTCTATTGTAAAGAAGGGGAAAAAAAAATGCCTTTCTCCTTGGTGTGGTCTTTGTGCCCACTTTGGAATTTATTATTGTGACAAATCTGAGGCTTTATTGCAAGTTGTCTGTGCAGCGGTTGCATGTTGGGGTCTTGTTTCAAAGCTGGTGTAGTCTGTGAACCCGTCAGAGTTCAAGTAGGACTGCAGATGGAATAGACAACCATGACCTTGATGTTGTCTGTCTTAAAGAGGAAACGTGTTTAATGTTGAATTTGTTTTTCATTTTTTAGGGAAAGTAAACATATATTTATTTTAAGTCATCTGCTATGAGCCGTTAACAGTTTACAAATTGATCCATGTCAAGAGAATTACATTTATTCCTGTGCACAGTTATCCCCTGAATCCATTTCTGCATTTTACTTTTTATTAATCTTTTGGTTAGTAATGCTTTTAAAGTAAGGAACTACTGCTCTTTACGCTTAGGTTCTACAAGCAACTTTCTGGAACCACAAAATGTTGCCGATAAGTTTCTTCAGAGGACAGCAAAGGTACGCAATGAAACTGAAGGGCCCTGCTCTGTTACACATCTGAGAATATTCAGAGTAATGATAAATGGTCATTGATTTTTTTTTTTTATGGTTATATATCATATGCAGACTAACTCCCTGTTCACAGGTGTCCCTGGTGGTCCTGCCTTGTGGACACTCAGCAGTGTAGTTGCACATGTGTTCTCTTTCTAGGTGGTGTACATTATGGAGCAGAAGCACTCACGTGCAGCCACAGGCTTCCTCAGGTTTCTCTCAGACAAGAACTTTGCCATGTTCTCACCCATGGACCACCGTGTACCACGGGTTAATGTGCCCCTGGCCGACTGCCCCGAAGACTTCCCTACTCGCCCCGGGGACTACACCAACACCCTCTTTGTGTGCCGCATAACTGACTGGCCTGACGACAGCACCTTTGCAGAGGGGTATGAGCACAAACTTATTGTACCCCATTGAAATGGATTGGATTTTCTCAGTGACACCTGCAGCGATTTGGACATGTGAGGAGCTACAGGTGGAACTGGTCTAGAAATGCTCTCCTGAAAGTGTTGCCAGTTGATCCCTGTAGTGTAGAAGTTGGTGGCTCATGGCACAGACATCGAAGGTGGTGTGTGCCTGTGTTCACCTCTTCTGAGTTGGTGTGAGTACTGCGCTTTAAGATGGAGATATAAGCCTTTGGTAATTAACGATGGCTGCAGATAGAGGTACAATGAGAAAAGAATACCTACAGCATTGAGGTATTGAGGGTTGGGTTAGTGAAGTCAAAGGTCATGGTGAAACTCCATTCAAACAAGTTATTACGCGTGCTGACTGCTTCAGTCACGTTGGGTAATTACGCACAGTTTATACCATTAATTATTAAAACTGAATCGCCTATAATAAGTCTGACATCTGCCAGTCTGCCTGCAACAATATACTACAGATGTGTTACTTTGTACAACTAGTAATTACCGTTGCGATTAAAGCAATTTACTTCAATTGTCATGTTAACAATGACTTTCTTGGTTGGATCTGTAAATTATGTTCTGACCAGAAAGCACTGGATAAAAAGAAAAGGAAAGACTTTAGCTGTATATGTTTGTAAGATGTTGGATTTGATGTTAAGTACAGTTCTCTGTGTGCGTGCATGCATGCATACATAAATGCATTAAATTAGTTTCCAGAATGTTCTGTAATCCATTTGTGTCCTTAGTGTTCAAAGGTACAAGTTTCATTATCACTTATTGGGTTCATCAGTCTGGTTGCTGGTCATCCTCCTTTTTCCCTCGAACTCTTCCAAATGTTACTGTGTTTTTGAAAGGATCCAAGCTTTCATGTCCAAAATATCATAAACTCAGTCTCATTATTTCTGTTTCTTGTAAGAGTTCTGGGTTCATTTACTAGATGATCCATCTGATGGTGTTTCTGGAACCCCTAAACTGTGTCTTAGTTTGTTCATTCTGTGATCTGCGTGGTCTTCATGGTACCTGTGTTCATACGTAGTATTCACCGAACATTTGTTTCTCTTCTTTTAACCAATCCAGGCAACTGTTGAAGAGTCTTGGAATGGCAGGTGAGATTGAGCCAGAGACAGAGGGCATCCTGACAGACTATGATGTGGACTTCTCAGACTTCTCCGATGAAGTGCTGCAGTGCCTGCCTCAGGACCTACCCTGGATCATTTCACCTGAGGAGTTGCTCAAGCGGAGAGACCTGAGGTGCTCTGGCCTTCTTCTTTTATCACCTCTGATATTATGTTTCCCAGGAGATATCTGGAATTCAGCCATCTTCTGATAACTGAAAGTCAACTTTATATGATTGTCAGGTTATTGCTCAAATTATTTGGCTCACTTTAATGTTTTTAGTCTCATCCCCCTTTATGATTCATTAGATGTACACACAAAACGTCATAGGTACTTTGTCTGATGACCTTAACCTTGGTTCACTGCTTCAACAGTGTTTCAACGTTAGGCTTTGTGTGGAGGGTTCCGCAAAGTTACAGAAAATGAGCACCACTCGAGGTAGAATGTCAGATGGTCAGTGGTGAACTGCCCTCATGCTGGTCGCAGTTTCATGAAACTGAAAGTGACAACCACACAGTGTAGAGCGTGATATGGCAATGGTCAGTGTTCTCCAACCCAATAGAGGACCACATGCATGGTCTAGTCTGTCCCATGGTGGTACTTTCCAACCTGCTCAGATTTATTTGTTGAAACCCAGCTGTGTTGTTTATTTTAGAAGGGGGCTCTGTTTTCTGTTCTTTCTCCACTAGAGTCTCTGAGGAGTGGCGGTTTACACTTAGCACAACTGCAGCAATGCAAGACAGACCATGCTGACAATGGCAAACTCAGCAGCATGAAATTGAATTTTGCATTTAAATACACTCTGTGTTGCTTGTTATGCCTTTGGCAATTTAAGTTCAACAAAAGAAAATGGGTATGATTTATGTGATCTCTGATCTGGGTTTCAAAAAAATTCTTGGGGCATTAGCTGCATGGACGTCAAGTCATCAGTTAGAATATTAAGGTCAGTTGATGTCTTTTGTATGCACAGCCCTTGATTGGAAATGTAAGAGCAATTTAGTGATGAGGTCCTGTATTGTAGTCTGCTGCAAATTAATATAGACCAATAAAATGTATTAAATTGATTAGTCAGCTGTTGTCAATGTAGCTTGCTTACATAACAGAATATTTTCCTTGGTGTGAAGCCTGTACACTTTCAACTGAAATCTGTTCCAGTATCTAAAAAATCTGTTTCTAATGTGAGAAGACAAATAGTTGGGTTATAAAGGGTAGCAATAAAGTTTGTTGGAAATTCTTGCAATATACATGGAAATAACGGATAATAAGGGAA
This sequence comes from Scleropages formosus, assembly GCF_900964775.1. Lineage (NCBI taxonomy): Eukaryota > Metazoa > Chordata > Actinopteri > Osteoglossiformes > Osteoglossidae > Scleropages > Scleropages formosus. The sequence continues at coordinate 16,365,542 of NC_041830.1, read as the reverse complement.
CTGGGAAATACAGTACAAATATGTTTTTTTGGCTTTTTTGAGAAACAAAAGCATCTACAGAAAGATGATGTATTTTCTTTCCATTTTCTTAGGAAAACAGCGAATTTATTTGTCTTCATACGTTTTGAAAGCTGGACTTAATTTGTGGTAGGTCAGTAATATTGATTTTACACAAAACTCATCAAACAATTAGTTTTTAATGTTTTAATCCTTCTTTTCTCAGATAAACACACACACACACAGTGTGAAACCGCTTGTCCCAAGTGGGGTCGCGGGGAGCTGGAGCCTAACCCGCCACGACACAGGGCAGTCAAACCCGCTGCGCCACTGTGCCCCCCCACCTCAGATAAACAATCACAGATTAGATTTGGTTGTATTGTACAGTACTTGGTTATTTTGCATTTGTCACTTTATGACTTTTTGCAGTTAAGATTCTGTTTAATTTAGCGTTTCATCTCTAAAAAACCTCTGCTTTTTTAAATTTTAATTAAATGTGCTAAGATTGGAAGTTGTACTTTTGGGACTACCTAGAAGACCACACAAGATCTGCGCATGGTGATGATGTGCATGTGTGTGTAGGATTCAATGTTTGGCCTCTTTTACATTGAACAGACATAGTTCTAAGCTAATGAACTCCTGTACATTACCCTATAGGCTCTACACCTATAAACAATTGCTAGATTTTCTAATTTTCTGACATTCATTGGTACATTTTTTGTTATGGATTTAGTAATTTCATTGAATATAAACACTCATGTTACAGCAGGTTGGGCATCTGTACAGAAATTGGATTACCTGCCCTGAATGTAGAGGAGCAATGTAATCGTAGATATAACACAGCACTTATGTTTTTAATTTACTTTTTTCTGTTGTTTTTGTTGAAAGGCTGTGATGTATAGCCAGTTGACATAGTGGGGCTACCTCTGTTCCTTCTACTATGCATCACATGGCCCAGAGGTCTGCTCTATGGCAGTTAAGATTAGGGGTGCTGATGATGCTGAAGTGCTGATGCCATTAGTTAGGATGAGACCCCTCCCATACCAGCAGTGAAGGGGGTGTGGTCACACAGCTGTCCTTATACCTATACAAGTGAAATTCTGGCTCGCCATGTAATGGGCCATGTGTCTGGAGGAGATAACCTGCTGAACACCTGGACACGTGGTCTTTTGACCTGATTAACAAGACACCCTTTCTTCAACCTCTGACGTTGCCACGCATACTGAGGGAAGTGTAACAAGAGAGATCAGAATCAGAGTAAACGCACAATAAGGAGAGCTGCACTATCTCATCCCTGTTCCAGATAGGGCATCTGGGCTTTCTCCAGTGTTGTCACGGTAGCCAGCCAGCAGTGAAAGATATATTTTTGTATCTAAGGATTGTCTTTCCTTGTGACGTAAAAGGCTGTATTACATCAAAGGTCTTTCTTCAAGGGTAAATCAATCAGCCCTGTTCCCCCCCTGTAAAATCTATCCATCACTGTAACTGTTGGTGTAAATTTCTTGAAATTCTTTAACATGTAAAACTGCTCAGTAAATAGTATGGAATTGTAGTCAGCCAGTATTGTGCTCCTCCTTAAGTTTTCCAAAACAATGAATTTTGAAATGTGCAAAGCTTTTATTTTTGTGTGTCCATTCTCTTGTTAATTTTTTTAAATAGTTGGTGGTTCAAATTAAGTATCCATATTTGAATTTCTTGTAAATGACAACTTGTCCAGTCCTGCATTTGAAGCTGAGGGGATTTTCCTGAATGGATTTTTATACAGAGCATGTTCTGAATCTAAGGAGTGAAGTTTGTGCTCCACTGAAAGATTAGCACTGGATAGACTTTGTATAGTCAAGTGTATAGAAGTGTTTAATAAAAAAGGTGAGTAGTAATAAGGTATCTGCAGCAAACTGTCTTTCTAACATTTTTTCTAATTCTGGATTTGATAAGTGGTATTGATTGAAAAAGACTTTACAATTCATGGTGGTACAGAATTGTAGGAAAGAACCCCAAATTAGTTAAGAACCATCCACCCAGTAGCAGTAATCGCTTCTTTAATACGGAATTGCAGTAATTAGGATCCTGCTGCGGAAGCCTAAGGAGTGAGGTACTAAGGGAAATTTTGAATCATCAGTTCATCTGAAACGCATCTTAGGACTGTGGGAGGTAACCAGAGCATCATGAGAAAACCAACCTAGAGAACATGCAAACTCCACATACTGAGCCACATTTGAATTCATGTCCAAACTAGTAGCCCAGGAGAGGTGAAGAACTAGTTACTTTCTACTTTCTACCTTCCACTTTGCTTTCTTACTTTTTGTGTAATTTTTTTTTTTTACTTTTATTTTTAATTGTTGTGGTTAATCTGTTTTGAGTAATCTCTGACACAAGAATTTCCTTCGGGATGAATAAAGTTCTATCTCATCTTATCTTATTGGCTGTAACAGCATACACCATTTTGCTGAAATAGTAAAATTTTGGGAACAAGTTAACCCTCAGTGGTCTGCCTCTGTGTCTTGGGGCTATAGAAGAAGGTCAGCTGTGCCTCAGAGCACTGGGTGAGATAAAATGATACGTTGATGTAACGGATGCTGTACAACAGGACACTAAAAAAGAGACTTGTGCGGAATTTGAGGCAGGAGCCAGTTTCATGTAGCAGTTTTTTTTTTTTTATTTAAACTTTTTTCAAGAAATTGTGTTAATATGCTTGGCTCTCAGTAAAAGAACTGAGACTGATGGAGAAATGCTCTTGTTTTAGGGAAGAGTGCATCTTCACCATTGACCCATCTACTGCCAGAGACCTGGATGATGCCCTCTCCTGCAGACTTCTCCCAGATGGTACGTAACCCTTTCTAACCTCATGTAGTCTGTGTGCTTCATTGCTGCGTGCGTGTATGTGAGTGCGTGCGTGCATGTGTGTCCTGGGAGGGTGCTTTCTCACTGGCTGTTGAAGCTGTTCTATGCTGGTCTTGTCACGTTGCGTTTTCGGGTGGTCCGGCATGAGGCAGAGGGCCTGGTCCCAGGATCTGCGCAGTGTATGAACTGTGTGCAACACTGTCCTGTCAGTGGTGAAAATTCTCCTTGCTGCCACCCCCCTTCTCGCCACCGGCTCCTTCCGCAGCCCCAGTGAGATTTCACGTGGCGCAGGGTTGACAGCTTGGCTGCGTCCTCACTGTGAACCATGGTCCTGCTTAGTGGGGGGGGTGTCTGCCATCCAGGTAACCGTACTCTCTGTCTCAGCATCTCAGCCAGTCAGAGAAGGAGCGCTGTGTAGCTTAAAGTGGACCAGACTTTAAATCCACCTCTTCCGTACGTCACTCGCACACAATAAAAGATGATGCGTCTCTCTGATTACGCACTTCATGCACCTTCCCTTGGTTTGGAATGGTTATCAGAGCTTATCATATCATGATAAATTCATAGGTATAAAAGTAACAGATCTTGTGAAATGTTTGTTTAGTCTGTTGAGGACTATTTTTATATTTTAGAAAAGCTTGACTTGATGTGCTTTACAGTAAATCAGTGAGCAGGATTTTCCCAAGCTTTCTTGTGCATTGAAGCTTTTGCTTGGTCCTTCCTTTTAATTAGATTGCACATTTACTGGTAATGATTAGTGATTACACTGGTACCTGCAGTCTAATTTTGAACTAATGTTGCATCAGTTATTGGTGACAAACCTTTCTTTGTTCAGGTGTGTGTAATGCTAAAAACAAATATGTAGTTTCTGTTGTTTCATTGTTATTGTGCATTATGTTCTTGTGTAACAAAGCAAATCTAGAATTGTTTTAAAATTTTTGCATTTACTGAGGTTTGTCAACTTATTCTTGTTTATTACCTGTTGAATTTAGAGGTTTTACTAATATGTGCTGCTTTCATGAAGTGAGTCAGTCATGAAGTTAATTGTTAGTTATTGGTTGTTCAATTAAAGGTCTTTTTAGGCCTTTTAACATTTTTAATTTAATGCTGTGTAACTAATTTGAAAGTCCTCACAAACTCCATTAGTTAATAATTTCACTGGCAGTCTTTTAAAGGAACATCCCCCTCCCGGCAAAACATTTGCAGCAGTTAACTGTCAAGAGATGTCAAATAGGGCCCCTGCGTCCAATTAACAGCTCAATCAAACCCAAACATTTAAGACCTCAGCTGGAGCAAAAACTTGCATACACAGCAGCCCCCCCATGAAGACAAAAACAAGTCCTGTGGAACAGCCGCTCTCCAGCATGACACAGGTCTGATTTGTGGTGCTCTACCATTCCAGCCTAATTGTCCTCACTTTTCCACTCTCGTGTAGGAAACTTTGAAGTCGGCGTTCACATCGCTGATGTGAGCTACTTTGTGCAGGAAGGAAGTGCGTTGGACTTAATTGCCAGTCGGAGGGCCACCAGTGTCTACTTGGTTCAGAAGGTCCTCTTTCAGTTTCCTGTTCTGTCCTGTCTCCTGTGAAACTTCTTAGTGTCATGATGTGCTTTCTAGTGTTATGTATATTGTAACTAATTTTTCTGCCCTACGAGGACATGTTAGTAGCTACTGCAGTTTGGCTAAACTGCTGCTAATTTTCTTTCTCAATTTTTTTTTCCATCATAACATGTTTTCTGTTTGATTGTATTGGACTGTCCTTACACCAACTGATAGCGAAAGTTTCTGTGATGACTTTTGCAGCAGAAGGTTAATTTCTCTGTGAAGGCATGAGGAAACCTATTTTAGTCATCCAAAAAACATCTTTAAGGTTTAATAAATTCCATTTATGTACCAGTTTCATTACATAGAAAAGTCTGTTTTGTGCTCTGTAGGATTATAGTCTAATTCATGGACAAAGTTTTGTTGCACCTGCATAAATAATGTATTATTCACAGTGTGTATTGTTTTGTGTGAAACTGTAAGTGCATTATTACAGAAATGCTGAGAGCTACTCCCTGTAGGAAAGCACTGAACTTATAAAACATCAGACTTCAAAATTTTCGGATTTCTTAGCTGTGTGATGGAATATTTAATGATTTTTCCATACATCATTTAAGCATATCATGACCTCATTCTTGTGTTTTTGGCTGTTCCCTTAGAGTTCAATTCTGATTTTCTCATCCCATTAGTTGGACTGTGAGGGTCACAGTGAGCTCATTCGTAACCAAACGTAACATGAGTCCTGTTGGTTCTTAACGGCGGTCGGATCTGACAGTTCCCTTCCTTGTGACATGTTGTGTCTTCTGCAGGTGATACCAATGCTTCCCCGCCTGCTCTGCGAGGAACTCTGCAGCTTGAACCCCATGACCGACAGGCTGACGTTCTCTGTCATCTGGAAACTCACTCCTGAGGGGAAGGTAGATGCTGTCGAAATTTGCGCATACAGGACTGATCAAAGATCACCGTTAATCCATACCCTTTGAGGTCCTGTATAGAACATTAACACTGATGTGGGCTTTGAGGAGACCCTGCTCTGCCTCATTGGCTTAGACTTGTGGATTTGGGTTGGGATGTTGAGTGCAGAGGCAGAGCCAGGTGGCCCAGGTGCCTTCATGTCAGCTTGAAAGACCTAGGCATGGTCTGGAACGAGCAAAGGGGTTGAAAAAGAGTAGGGCAAATAAGTGGGATAGTGTTACACTCTTTCCCTCACCCAGTCAAAATGGGAGAGAATTCTGCACCAGTGGTCATCCCCACATCCAGGAGCAGACATAAAAGAAAGCCACTGCGGAATGGAGACCAGAAATGACACTTCAAAAAGTCTGCTTTGACTGCATTGCATCTGCAATAGATGGCTCCCGATGCATATTGGCTCTGTACTTAAAAACACCTCCCTTCAAGCTAAATTGCTGTTATTGGATTAGACTGTTGGAACCGCATTCCCTTGGTCCTGTCATTACACAAGGAGTCATATGGATGATCTCCTGTATTCCCTGGTGTGGTTATCTTGGAGAAGTCACCTTTTGGTGCCATTCTTTCACCACAAAAAGCTTCAAGTATGTGCAGAGTAATTTAGTCAGCCTCAGGTAGGTGAAGGATAATTTTGATAATTACTAATTGGTTAGTGTGGATTTTGTTTTAAGTCACTCCTGAGAGCTTATACCAGTCGTGTGAAACAAGTGCTAATGTCATTTAAATATGTTTATTCTTTTCAGCTTTACCACAGACAGTGACTTCATAACTTGATTGAACATTTTGTAATATTTCACATTAGTGTATGTATGTGTATATATAATTCAAGAAAATTCATTTTATTTGAAGTTTAATGTCACATTGGTGTACAACTCCAAAGATCATCCATTCACCCTTTCATTTATTGACCTTTCTGGAGGAACTCAACAAAACTTAAAAACTCTTCGCAGCACCTTGTTTGCTCAATGGTTGTGTTGCTCAGTGACCATCTCTGAGCTGTACGTCTGATAAGGACACTGGCCAACGTGTGAGCAACATCTTTTGGAGATAGTTTCAGGATAGAGCCCACTCACACAGGCATACGCACCTTGACATAAAATGCTTCTCTTGAAAATAAGCCTTTGGGGATGTCCTTGGAGTGTTGTGTAGCAGAAATGGAATGTGAAAGATTTAGTTTTAGTACATCTTTCAAAAGATCCCTGACTAACACCATACACATACTACGCGACAATGTTAATACAAACATTCTAAAGGTACGTCAAGGCTAAATTAATAATTTTGCTGGCACCTTTATCCCAGACAACATAGAAGCATAGCTTTATACAAGGCAATAAAAAGGCTTACAAGGTCACAAGATAACAATAAGATGATAGTCTAGCAGGAGATATTGCATTATAACTAAGAATAAACCTGGCATAATTATTAAACAAAATATGATGATGCTGTTTATGCCCCCTTGGGGGTAGAAGGGTGACATCGGTTAAGAGGAAAGTTGCTTGGTATTACTTGAGAATAAGCTATCTAGTGCGAACTGTGTTCTACAGGAGATACAACAGACCTCATGCAACATTGCATTTGCGTGCAAAAGCGTAGAAGGTTTTCCCTGCCCACTCGGTTCCCCCTCAGGGGATTTTGTATTAGGATCACTTTCTTTGGCTCGGTATTGCTCAGTATTTAAAGTATAAATAAAATCAGCAACACTGAATGGATCTTGCTGGAAGAGGAGTGAAACCCTTCTGATTGTGTTCCATGTGCTTTCTCCCTGAGGTTGTGTGCAGTTGCTCTTAATGAATTGGAGATGCTATTTATGCTCCTAGTGTGTGTTAAGAAGCAGCTATGTATAAATGGACATGTTACACGCCAATCAAAAAAGCCAAATGCCCACACACGGGGATGGTAATCTCATATGCTGCTTCTGTGCTTTTGATGTCTATAAATAATTGATCATCTTCCTGCTTTAAACTCTGAGGGTTGACGTACGGTCCTGCGGATCTAAAATTTAGATAATTTGATTTACCTTCATTTAAAACTAGGTCGTAATTTATACATGTCCTCTTTACATTTGGACCCTACACTGAGCTTAACTACGTCAACATGAATATTAGTACCCTCTTCAGGTTTTCTTTAAAGTGTTTTCTTTTTCATATCTTTTTTTTTTTTTTTAATGGTTTCAAGCCCTTCGGCATTCAATCATTCTGCAAAGAACTTTTCTAGATGACGTAACGAGTAGGCATTCTAATTTCTTCAGATCCTGAGTGAGTGGTTCGGCCGCTCCATGATCCGCTCCTGCGTGAAGCTGAGCTACGACCATGCCCAGAGCATGATTGACTCTCCTGATACCCTACTGGATCCCAAAGTGCTTCCCCCATGTGATCCCAAGCACCCTGTCGATGAGATCCACCGGGCTGTTGTTGACCTGCACCGGCTTGCCCAGAAGCTCCGTGCCCAACGGTTCCAGGGAGGCGCCCTGCGCTTGGACCAGGTTAGGCCACCGGTCAACACACCTTGTTGCTGGTGTAGATTGCTGAGTTTCTCATGAGAACTATGTTAATCTCAGCCTGGCACTGTAGAGGTGCACCTTGTCATTTTTTAAAGGTTGGTGAAATAAAGATTGCAGTCAGTTGCGACAGGCTATTGGACACTTGGAAACAATTGCTGAAGTTCACTGTGGAAAAAGGCAAAGTGTTAATGATACATTATTAGTATACCAAATAGTTTTCCAGGAGGCTATTCTGATTCCCCTCCTTGCCTATTTTGTGCTCACACATGCAGTGTTATCAAGATGGATTCAGATTTGGAAAGTTAATTTAAAACTTTTGTTTTTTAGCTGATGATGAATACACTGTTGATACTTATTTTTCTACCCAAGTATAGAGCAAGGTAGTTTGTTAGTGCAGGGTAAGTGTCTTTCTCAGTAGTATTGCAGTATCTCAGTAGTAGAAGGTGCAGGAATTCAAATCTGTGCCCTTCAAGTGGACAGTGTTGGCTCTAACAATTACGCCACCTGCTTCCTGGTCCTGCTGTGCAAAATGATTCACAAGTTCAGTCTGAATTCACATATACTGTGCTTGGTGTCCCTTCTGGTATGAAGACTGCCTGCAGGGCTTAAAGGTACAGTAGATTCTCAGCAGTCATGCAAGCAATGAATGGTACTTTCCAGAACATTTAGAGGAGCTGTAATTCATTGTCACTTGTCAGTTAAATCTGATTGTGTAGTCTCCTCCTAGGGGTTTTTAACCAAAGAAATTTAGTTTTGAATTATTTCCATGTAAATGACACACGATATAAATCCCTTTGCTTTTTGGCTGCCTAAGCTTGAAGTATGCTATAATGTTATGGTAAGTTTCTGTTGGTTCTTTTGAGATTTAAAGGATGGGTTGAGATTAATTTGTGTAACATTTTCCTGATAGTTTTAAGCACCTGTTACCGAAGTTTGCACTGAACGATCATAATCATTGTAGTCTTATCCAAGGACAGTCACCTTTTAAAGTGAGCTATGGTCCAGAGTTCAACAATCCCAGGTTTACCACACAACCCACATACCTCTCAGATGGTCGCATGATGATGTGATTTATGACTGATGTGATTGACAACTTTTTACTAGAACTGTTTGTTTAAGAAATGGGGGTGGGGACCGCTTATGATTCGGCTGTACTGGATTGGCTGGGACAAGATTGCCATTTCTCCCACATGACTGATGTGTTTTTGATTTTACGTGGCTCTTCCCTCCAGGGAGTGTGTTAACCGCACTCTCCAGTGCTGTAAACCTGTCATTCCACCCCCACACAGATTCACGTGTATCTTGATGGCTAATCCACCAGAATGCCCCCTTGGCCAAACCTCTGCAGTGGGAGCAATCGGGATGACTGCTGTCTTGTGGGCATGAGTATGAGCTCACCTGATGTGTAGTCTGCAGTGGATTGGTTCAGGTGTTCCTACTGATTACTGATGACAAACAGGACTTATTACCTGTATAACTGCCCCTTTGTCCCCCTTTTCCTCATTTTCCTTCCCTGCAGCTGAGCCTGGCATTTGATTCAACACCTACAAAGCACTCCCACAAACACTTTTTGGAGTGTTGGAGTGTCCACCATCAGTATTTGTACTCATCAGGCTTGGATCTTTTTCCAGAGATGAAATTCCATCCATTATAATAATGACAAGTTACTCCAATACAGGGTCTCAGTGATCTGGAGCCTATCCCTGAAATATAGTGCATGAGGCAGAAAATACCCTGGCGGGGATATCATTCCATCACAATGCCAAGAACTGTGCTCATGCATCCACACATAAACACTGAGGGGAACCCAGAATCACCGGTTCACCTGAGCAAGGAAAACAAACAGGTGGATATTGGATCAAGTCAGACCCAGACTCTCGTTAGAAACACAAATGCGGAGACTAAGCTTACTGTACCTTGGAAATATTATGAGTAGATTGAGTTCTATTTAAAAGACTCTAATGCTTGGCAAAGTTGAAAGATAAAGATGTGGAAGACATCCAGGAACCCAGATGTATGACCTCAGTCAGGAAGAGTGGACAGAATTTTCTGGAAACCCTTTATGTAGTCACTAAGAGTCAACATTGACTTGATGGCCCTTAGCAATTGACCTGAAATGCATCTGTGAATTGTGGGGGGAAACCGGAGCACCTGCAGAAAACCATTCAAACATGGGAGAACATGCAAACTCCTTGTAGACTGAGCTGGATTTAACCCTAGTCTGAAGATGCTGCTCAGGAGATGTGAGGTACCAGTACTGCCTCTATAGATGAAGCTTTTCTGGTTTGATTCCACCATTTTTAAACAGAGATTTCTACTTTCAGATCAGAAACATCAGCTCTTTCCAGGACCTTCTGATGTTAATGATTTTTCTGCTCCTTTGCTTCTATAGATGTCTGTCCTCAGTAGTGTCCGTTATGCCTTTCCAGGCCACTATGAATGAAGATGCACTTTCAGTGGTCCTTTGTCTCACACTGAAAAAAAATTAACTCACCTAGGAATCTTATGACCTGTTCTTACAGAAACTGAACACTTTTCACAACACAGGAAATGTTTGTTTGCTTCCTCCAGCTCTGACAGCTCTGAGTCCATAAGGATCAATCTATTTGTAGTACCACAAGTGTTTTTGGAAGCATAGAGCTGGCCATTGTGTTTGGTCCACATGCAGTTTAATGGGAAGTTTAAACTGTGACAGTCCTGAACACTGTGGGCCTCAACCCAAAGCCCAGGCTTACCTTCAGAGAACCAGATTACACAGCAGAGGAAAGTTGGTCACAGCCTGTCTGAAGAAATTGAGCAGTGGCCCATGGAGAGACCATACAGGAAACTCAACTTGCTTTGTGTGCCTGAGGCACTGTGCAGGTTTTGCATATCCCCTTACTTTCCTTAAATAAAGATGTGAGGCAGGTGAATGGTGTGATGCCAATATAACCGCATAACAATATAAAGATATTTTTTTTAAAGGGGGAAAATGAAATATTGGCAAAAACAGGCAATTTCCGTGTCTTATCTCGTTGAATGCGTTCGTTTTGTTAATGTCAGCGTTATAGATGTTTTAAATACAATTGAATCAGAAAAATGATTTTTCCAGAGACACACTTTAGTTTTATTGCTCTTTGGTCAAAAACAAAGTATCGCCTGACCTTAAAACCAGTTTTTCTAAAGGAATCTCAGCAAGGAGCAAGCCCAGTGACACGTCCTCTTGCCGTGCTGCACAGTGCGTCACTATGATATGTACAACAGGCTTGCACACACACTTTCTGCATTGTTTTGGTCTTTATTTTAAATTTACCTCCTTGGTACATGAATGGTACATAATTTGTGCCAGATCTGTCCCCTCAGGTGGGTGTACAGAAAGCGTTGAGTCAGGCTATCGACTCATGGCAGGAGGCTTAACTTTGTTTCCCCCCCCCTCCCCCATTTGCACGTGACTGTGCAGAAATGCGTTAGCTGTCCCCGTGGGCCATCGCAGTGGCGGAGAGCCAAACAATGGCGGCAGTCGTTATGGCGGCTGCGTGTCACTGCAGGCGGTAGACCTGTTTACTGGCCTGAGTTCAGCTCTGAGTGCTGGATGCTTTACCTCACAGGGAGACATTTGGGTTGTGGCTGGGGGATGGGATGCTGGGGGGAAGGATAGCTATAGATCCATGTGTCATCAGTAAATGGAGGAAGACAAACAAGACTCTTTAGACTGGCTTTAACTTATTTAATACAAAAAAATCCGAATTGTTAATTATTTACTCTGTAGAGTATGTTGAAACGGAATTACAGTGTATGGATGTCCCTTGTTGAATTTCTACTTAATCCTCAGGTTCAAGTTCAGACCTGTGTCAGTGTGGCTTTGTAATATTTTTCTGATTATTGACAGCATGCAACTTTGTTCTTCTGCAGCTGAAGCTGGCGTTCACACTGGACCGCGAGACTGGGATGCCTCAGGGATGTTACATCTATCAGTACAGGGACAGCAACAAGTAAGCAGCTGCAACATTGTTATCCATGTTTTTAAGTGTCAAAATTTTGTGGTTTTTCATTTAGTAATTCATTAATCGTTGTTAAAATGCTGTAGCAGCCAGCATGGTAGAATGGTAAAGCTCAATATGAGGTTTTCCTGTGAACTTGTAACACGCCAGTTTGTTACTGGGACTCAATTCCAGTGTTTATTACAGTGGCGAGAATGACTCCATCATGCATTGTAGATATACAGATTTAAACTTTGAGGTGAATTTAAATGCCACTCTTGAAGTACACCTTAAAGCTTTTCAGATTAAATTTGTCCTGAAAAGGCTTTTCCTCGGCACAACCCAAACAGTGAAAGGAGAGCAATCTGAATGCAACGTGACCCTGAGGTCACCTGAAGGATACTGTAACCAAGCTTGACGCAAGGGCGGCCTATCTATTATTTTTGTCCACAGTTTCCTGAACGTGAACTTGAAATGGCCCAGCCAAACTTTTTTTTTTTTTTTTTTTTTTAAAATATACGCCAGAAGTACTCCACATCCACTGTAGTTGTGTAGGATTTCAGTATCTTTGCCTCCATTGCTGTTAGAAGGGGCAAAGATAATTGAGGTACCGTTCTCTCCCAGTATCTTTTTGTGGCTCTGCTGTAATGAAATATTTGTGTGTGAAAGAGAATGTTGTCTCTGAACCAACAGACTGTGCTCAAGTCTGACCAGATGGCAGAAGTTTTGGCTTTGACATGTTAGGATGAAATCATCTGTCCCTCAAAGCTGCTGAATCCCTCTCAACATTCAGGAAAAGTCTCAAACCCATCTCTTTCAGACCCTTTTGCCTCCTGATGTCTTATTCAGCTCTATAAATTAGTTCAGCACCATCTGCTGTGGTTATCTATGAATTTGCTACTTGAATGTCACTTCTATAGGCAGCTACTTACAGGATGTGAACCAACAACGTGATGGTGTCAGGCAATCTGTTTGCCTATAATTTTGTCTAAAACCATCTGCTAGTTTTGTTTACTTTGAGTTGTACATCAGACAGTCAGATTCATAAATGTAAATGTAGCTTTTTTTTTTTTTTTTTTTTGTGTGTCAGGTCCTGGTGCCTGAAACGAAGCTAGTTTTTCGGGAGCGTGTTCTTGTGCATGCCTCAGTGAACCGCTCAGTAAACTTCCCCCGATGCCAAGAAGAGAGACGGCAACAAGCGAGACACGTTTTTCTCTGGTACTAGCACATCGCGGAGTTGTTGTGCTTTTCGCTGCAGGTGATTTGCGCGTTGCTCATAATCCGCAAGGAGACCTTGCAGAGGCGCTTGAGACATTCTTCAGGTTGTCCTTCACACACAAGTGGCGAAACGGGAAGATGTGCGGTTTGATAAGCAGTTCATCTCTTTGAAGAATGTGGTCCGGGGTTAGTTATCTGCTCCTAATTACCGCTGGTACGAGCGTGCACAGGCGGCGCTCGCTAATGGTGCTCTGTAAACAGTAGACCTGTGTTTTTCTGCACATCTCGCCTTCATGTGCCGCGCTACAAAAACAATGTGTAATCAAATTTGATTTAAGAGCTCTTCATCTTCATGCACTTGTGCTTATCAAAAGCAGCAAGTGTGTGCCTGTGTAATTGCTCACTTCGTTACACTGTGTATACTCTCATTGTATAATGTGTGCTTTGTTCCCGATACAGTGCATGTGTGTGACAGGCCCATCACTGGCCGAGTGTGCGCTGTGTCGAACTACCTTCTTGCCCAGGAATAGACCAACAATCATGAATGGCTGCTGCTGAATGAACTGAGAGTACTCCCACTTTTCTCCCTGATGCGTTTGTGCGTACCTTCCAAAGACTGTGCTGATGCTGCCTTTCAGTCCCAATTTCTCCGCTCACCAGAAATAGCAGCCCACTCCCCAGTTCACACATTAGCTAATGACGCGCATCGCACTTGCTGGTCTATGTGATGATACTCTGTTTTTCTCTCTCTTTCTAAATGTTCTCATTGGCTGGCTTCTCCAGCAGCTTTTGTCACCTGCAGTGGATGTCTGGAGTGTCACTAAAGCACAGGCTGTCAGAATCCTCAAGTTCATCATCCTTGGAGTCATTAGACAAAATTCCAGTTCAGATGGACAGTGTTGCACACAGCTCTGCATAATTGTGATGTTTGCATTTGGATTGGTGTTAAGGGAAGCCAGTTTATAGAAAAGGACCCAAAAATTTGTGTACCAGACAGCTACTTGTTTACTGCTTCATGGTCTCTGAGCTCACATATTTTCAGCTAATCTCCTATTCAGGTAGAAAGGTTTACCGATTTGAGAGGTAATGTGGGATAGAGCCATGTGTCCGCACATGAATAGGGAAGACGGATCAGAGGAAGAATATCCAGAAATGTGGAAGATTTCTTTAACAGGGTAAAATGTGATGTCTAAAATAGACAGATTTAGAGAAGACAATTTGAACTGCTTTGTGTTTGTGTCTTGCAGTTTGAATTCAAATCCTTTGAGGTCCATCAAATAGCCTGTCCTTTAAGTTCAGTGGAAGTTACCTGCAGATGCTCAGTGGAGAAACACTCACTGCAAGTGTGTGTGTGTGTGTGTGTGTGTGTGTGTGTGTGTGTGTGTGTGTGGCTGGAAATACACTGAATGATGTTTGATTTCTATTACAGGTCAGAGTTTATTGGTGGTTTTATGATATCATTCGTATCAGCTGACAACATACAGGAGCCATGAGCTCTGCAGTGGATATCGAACTCCATCAGTTCACGTGGATGTTACACGTTACTTACAGTGTGTAATTACACCACAATTTATATTGTCTCTCATATGTTTGTGCTAAGGAATGTGTGTCACTGTTTCTCATGGGGTTCAAAGGAGAGCCTTGGGTCAGAGGTCACTGTGGGCAGATCCACCCCACCCGACTGGTACATTGTTCTCAGCTGTGTTTGGAAAGTACAGTGATGTGGTTTTGTGCCAAAGTCAAGGGATAGAGTCTGATGGCACGCTCAGACCTGAATGGATGTTCAAAGACCTTGGGTTTGAGTCCAGATGCACCTCTTGTTACTGTAAACTTTCACTTCCTTTCAGGGCAGAGGATGTGCTCTAGCTCGGCATGTTTTACAATTCCTTATCAAATTGCCTTATGGAAAAAAAACCATAAAGTGATCTTTGAAATTAAGTTCAAATGAGATACTTGGAAGTACTTTGTTCTACATGCTCATATGTGATGTTGAACTAATATTTGCTCTAAGTGCATTGCTTCCTACTTCCATTAATCCACTTCAGAACTTTAAGTACTAATTAATGGAAAGTGTGATGTTATATTTAAAATACAGCTTTTAATTTGAAGGGCCAGCCTCTGTTTTTTGACTCTGTACAGCTAAATATAATCTCTGGTGTCATGTGTTGGGCATCTTTCTGGTTGGAATGAATGTTTTTTTTCTTGTAGTAAAAATGGACTGCATGTTGATGGCATCCTACCTCAGAACATTCTGCTGCCAAAAGACGGCTCTCACTCTAAAAATAGCAAAAAGGGACAGAATGACGAGAGCTCAGTTATTCATTAGGTTGTGTTTTTCCTGCCGGACATTTTGCCACACAGTCCTTTCTCAGGCCACTCTTGTGACCCCATCCTGGGCTGAGCTGCTCTGCGTGAGTATGAGTGCAAATGCATTACACTCTCTTTGTGAATCTTTTACTTATTTTTAACTGTCTTATTTGAAGCCTGGGGGTGTGGTGGCGCAGTGGGTTGGACCGGGTCCTCCTCTCTGGTGGGTCTGGGGTTCGAGTCCCGCTTGGGGTGCCTTGCGGTGGGCTGGCGTCCCGTCCTGAGTGTGTCCCCTCTGGCCTTACGCCCTGAGTTGCTGGGTAGGCTCCAGTTCCCTGCGACCCCGTATGGGACAAGCAGTTCTGAAAGTGTGTGTGTGTGTGTGTGTGTGTGTTTGAAGCCTTGAAATGAAAATCAGGGTACCCAAAGGAAGCCTAGGTGTTCACTTGTGAGCACAATCTGTGCAAGAGGACAGGGAAATTGGGGAAGAAATGAGCATATAGCCTTGTGCTGTTATAACTGTGCTTCTGTGGTTTTGTCTGTTTAAGGCAGTGTTATAGCAATGTCCAGTGTTAATGAAGCAAATCAGTGATGGTTAGTTTTTCCTGGAAAGCACTGTGCAGGCATAGATTTTTGTTTCTCAGGTTGAGGATCTTTTTACATCTTACGCTGGAAACACAGTTGAATTTTTCTTTAAACTGACTTTTTAAAATGTGATCGTTCAATACTGATTCCATGGAGTTCTCTATATTCGTCGGTAGGACAGATTGTCGTGAATGGTTTCCTTTTTCTCACTTACACAAATCCACTTTGCCACCTACTGGAATGACAAGGAAGGGGCTGTTTTCTGCTCTTGCTTTTTCTATTGACATTACACCCCTAGTATGGCACATTTATGTCCTTGTGCTTTAGACTTTGCATGCGCTGTTGAAAAGAGCCACTTTTTGTTTTTCTTACCTGTTTATTCATTTTGTAATTCTTTGGCAGGTCAGCATGTTATGCTCTGTGTGGTTTTTAAATTTACAGTTTTATGGTTGTACTCTACATTTATTGAGCAGATGCTTTTTTCCAAAGCGACTTCCAATGAACTCTATGTAGTGTTATGAGCCCACACACCTTATTCACCAAGGTGACTTTGCTAGATACGCTACTTACAATGGGTCACTCATCCATACATCAGTGGAGCACGCGCGCGCACACACACACTCTGTTACTCTCACACTATGGGTGAACCTGAACAACATGTCTTTGGACTGTGGAAGGAAACCAGTGCACCCAGAGGAAACCTACGTTGACATGGGGAGAACATGCAAACTCCACAAAGACCTTGCGGGGATCAAACCCATGTCCTCTTGCACCACCCAGGCGCTGTGAAACAGCAGCACTACTCGCTGTGCCACTGTGCCGCCTACCGTACTCTAACCGACAGCCATTAACCCATTTATATGAATTGGTGATTTTTTTTTTTTTTTGCCTTATCAATTCTGGGTAAGTACCTTAAAGGTACAACAGCAGGAGTGGACTTTGAACCTGGATCCTTTGACTGGAAGGTGACTGCTGTGATCTGCTGTGTCCCTCATTGACACCCTTTCATTATATACTGTGATCTGCTGTGGCCCACATACATTCATAATGTGACTGAATAGTGAAAGATATGAAAGCTGTCTTAAGATATTTTTAGAGGTGAAGATTTGTTTGCTTTATCTGTTGCTCATATATTTCTAGAAAGGTAATACTAACTGTTCCAACAAGCTAGCAGTTTATCAATGAGCTCACAGCACATTTCTGGTTCCTGATGAAGGCAGCAGTGTGACTGTGAGTGTTGAATTGAGGTGAAGTGTTGCTCGTGAGGGTGTCATCCCAGATCACTGGAGTGTGAACGAGGCAGCTAAGGCAGGTGCCAGACAGGTGTGTGAGACAAGCCAGGCTGCTTACCCACGTCATCATCTCCCTGACAGGCTGGTAGAGGAGTTCATGCTCCTGGCCAACATGGCTGTGGCCCATCAGGTGTACCGCAGCTTTCCCCAGCAGGCACTGCTGCGGCGGCACCCTCCACCCCAGGCCAAGTTGGTAGATGATTTGATGGAGTTTTGCGACCAGATGGGCCTCAACCTGGACTTCTCGTCTGCGGGGGCACTCCACGTGAGTCTTGGAGGAGTCTGTGTTCATAACACCATAGTTTTGTGGGGGGTGTTGTGCAAAACTATGTTGCAGGCTTTAATGGCTGCCTGCTTTGCCTCCGCAGAGGAGCCTTCATGAAACCTTGGGAATGGATGAGTACTCAAGCGCCAGGAAGGAGGTGCTCACACACATGTGCTCCAGACCCATGCAGGTGGGCAGCAGGTTGCCGGACCCTCATCGCAATCTTTGGTCTCCTTTGCCTTTTTTAAAAAAAAAAAAAAGTCTCCTGTACTTAAAGTAAGGAGTTATAATCTTTATCTGTTGAATTCAGGATCAAGTTTCTCAGCGTGCACAGATACCATGTTTGCTGTTTTTACCTTTACAGCCAGTGTTGGTTCACTCAAACTGAATACATGTTCAAAGTTCCTGTTTCATGACAACTCTGTGGAGTAAAAACAGTAGTGTTTTCACCACACAAAACTTGTAGACATCTTATACCACATACTGTAATATTTTATTTGACATCAGGTGTCCTTTATGTGTTAGGAGCTACTGTGTTTCTAATGCATTCCCCTCCAGACAAAGTGTCTGACATTGTCAACATCTGTATCACAGCCAAGCCCCAGTAAAGCAGAGCGATGTTTAAATCATCTACAGCACAGTGTTCGAGAGAGCTCACATCTGGTTCTTTTCCATATATTCTGTTGTTCCCTAGATAGCTGTTAAGCTATCACCTCCTAAAAAACAGCAGTACTTTTCCCTGATAGGTGACCCTTTTACTCTGTTGTTCAGCTCCTGTCGTCTCTACTTTGGTTTCAAATAGAGAAACTTGTTTCGTAGATGGCAGTGTACTACTGCACTGGGGTTCTGAAGGAGGAGGCATTGTTCCGCCACTATGCGCTGAACGTGCCCTTCTACACGCACTTCACGTCCCCCATCCGGCGCTACGCTGATGTGCTGGTGCACCGGCTGTTGGCCACGTCCTTGGGTGAGTGCAGCGGGGTGGTGGATAAACACATCTGAAGAGGCTGGATGGAGCCTCTGTGTTTCCCTGTGTCAGTGTAGTGTGTAACTGTCTGTCTGGCCTTCACAGCCTGTGGTCCCCACCTGGGTCTGGAGTCAGATGACATCCAAAAACAGGCGTCTCATTGCAATGACAAGAAGACGGCATCAAAGAGAGTGCAGGAGCTCAGCTGCGAGCTCTTCTTCAGCGTCTTCGTCAAGGTAACGGCCCACTTCTGCCACGGACATCTCAGTTCCAACTGTCATAAAGCACTTATTAGATACGATTACTCGGCGAACTGGGTTGCGTCACAGGAGGTGCACTTCTGACATGTACTGGTATTAGTATGTAACCACGTGTTTGTAGAAGTTCTTTTTAGGCCCATTCTTTGTGGGAATGGCATAACCGCTGTGTTTGTGAGCAGGAGTGTGGCCCTCTTGAGTCTGAAGCCATGGTGATGGGTGTCCTGGACCAGTCTTTCGATGTGCTGGTGCTCAGATACGGCGTACAGAAGCGAATTTACTGCAATGTGAGTGGAGGCACTTGTGCTACTGCTGTGACATGGGTGGCCCCGCCTTTCTCACCACCTGGCTGTACACCTTACCACCCCTTCTGACCCTTAGCCGCTGCTACTTGACAGGTTCAGATTGTGTGTG
This sequence comes from Scleropages formosus, assembly GCF_900964775.1. NCBI lineage: Eukaryota > Metazoa > Chordata > Actinopteri > Osteoglossiformes > Osteoglossidae > Scleropages > Scleropages formosus. The sequence goes on along the minus strand of NC_041830.1, from coordinate 16,346,429 downwards.
GCTAGGCACATCACCAGTGATTAACAGATTTGCAGGGGATGCTATTCTCTGCACTGGCTGTTAAAGATGGGCATGTATGGACCTTTCGACCAGCCCTGTGTCCCGACCTCATATTTTTCACCAGCTCAGCCAGTCCTACATCCCACTTCCTAGACAAAAATCCCTTAATAAGGCAGGTGTTTTATGTTTTACCAGCCTGCTGCTCCCTACCCCCGGTGTCTCCTCTCTTCTTGTACTACTACGTTCATGGTTTAAATACATATAATTGGGAAGTTCTGTAGTGCTCCGGGGGCTCGATCATGTTCTCTTCTGCCCCCTACAGGCACTGAAAGGCCTAGAGAACTTCCACTTCACCAAGGTAGGCAAAAAACCAGAGCTGACCTTGGTGTGGGCGCCAGATGACTCCGACAGCCGCTGTGTGCAGCAGGTGAGTTGGGTTGACACACTAAGTGGTCAGTTTTCTAGTGATATCCGCCCCCCCCCCCCCCCCCCCTCCGAAGCTGTTAAACATTAATTTGGTGTAGCACTTCCAAAACCAGTGGTTTGATTGTAGATCTGTTTATCTTCAGATCACCATCTTCACCCTAGTGGAGGTCCTGCTGCAGGCAGATGAGATACCCACAAAGTACACCGCTGTGCTCAAGCATCCCTGTGAGGCTGGGCCACAGGGCTCCGCCCCCCTTCTCGACGCATCATGCCTCCTGGGCAGCCAAGATGCTGCTCAATAACAGAACTGACATATACTCACTCTACACAAAGCAGGCAATATTTTGAAAAAGCTTGAATAAAAATGCCCATACTTAGTTAATTTTTAATATGCCAAATAAGGTTTTTTTTTTTTTTTTTTTTTTTTTTTTTTTTTTTTTTTTTTTTTTTTTAGTTTAACTGCTGTTTTACTTGCCTATAACTAGCCAGCATTGTACTGTGGCATTAATATCTTTAGAAGGGCCATGTGAGTGCAGTGTATTGGCATGATTTAATTTAAACTTCAGACCTTCTAGGTCATTTTTAGATATTTGTCATTGTGAGCCCAGCTTTTTGAGCTGAGGAATTTGGCTTGTAATATTCAAGCTTTATTATTATTACTATTATCAACCATGTGTATTTGTTCTTGGAAAAGAAAATGGTGTTGTACTGATGCAGTTTAAATGGTTGAGTACAAGTAGGATTAGTAGTATTTATAGCAGGTAGGACATTTTAAAACTTGCCAAATTTGAAATTTTTGTAATGTTACTTTTTTTTTGCTAGTGTGTGTGTGTGTGTGCTGATTTGCTGTAATACTTGCACGTGGTGTTATGAGGAAGAGCAGCGGAAAGTGACTTTCAGCTCAACAGACGACCTTAATTATGAAATTGTACCAATGTCCATGCTGTTGAGTTAAACTTTTTAAATTTAATTTTACTTTTCTGGAAAGGCAGATAGAAGCTAGCATTGTTTTTAATTTTAAGTGGGTAACGCCCCCCAATTTTGTCAGTAAATGTAAATGGATTGCATTTATTTTTGGTACTTGGACATGGTTGTGCATCTTATATATGCAACAGAATGCCTTCAGAAAACAATCCGCCAATTTTGTTCATCCCCATTCAAGGTGAAAGTGAGATCGTATCAGTGAAATGCTGCTCTCAACCAAACACTGCCTGCGGTACAGAAATGTTTGTTCCACAATGAATTGTACGTGTTAACAAGTCTGTTTTTTGTTGTTTGTTTTGCCAAGAGCATCTTTCCTGCTCCGCTTTGCTGCCTGCAGCCCAGGGCTCAGTGGTCTATTGCTCATGTGTCACCGTACCACAATCACTGTGGTAAAGAGCCCAGCAGTGGTCTCCACTGGTTGGTGCAGAACCCACAGTGCGGCGTGAGCCTTGGCTGTGGAGTTCAGTCATTTTGTTCTCAGCTACCAGTGCCAGAGGCAGTCTGCAGGTGCAGTGTGAAAAGTTTAATTCTTCACATCAGAGTCAAACTGTTTAAATTTTGACATTCCTTTACTGAAAATATTATGTGCACCTTCAGGGTTTGTTGTTCTCACCTTTAGTGTCTTACGAATTTTATCATGTGCCTATATTGTGTTCTCATTAAGTGCTTCTGCTACTTTATAGCTTGATTTTAGGGATCATATCAGTATGATTTGTAGATAAAAATTAAGAAGGCATTAAATCAAACACCTTGATAGGATCTGGGAGAACTGGATAAACTAACTCGGAGAACATGAAGCATTTGACCACACGGTTTGAATGGACAGCCTTTCACTGGCGATGCTTGACCATCATCCTGGGAACCATCCACACAGGACACTTGAACAGATGGTCTTTACATTGTAAACCTATTTCATATCTTTCCGGCACTCTTCACAGTTAAATCAGTAGTGAACTGCCCCTCTGTTTACACAGCCACCGTTTCTTTCTGCCATCTCCATATAAGGTTTCTTGATAAGAGAAGTTTGTGCTTCAGGTCCAGACGCACTAATGTGAAGCTTTGTAACACGTGCCTTGTGACACTGAGACTAAATTGTCACTGACGGGGTTGTTTGTATGAACAAAATACTACATTTGTTTCAGTAAACTTGCAGAACTAAGGCTTGAAATGTAAAGTGTAACCAGAGCTGAGGGAGAGGGCCCTCACACCAGTTCCTCACCAGTGTTGTGGAGGGCATCTGATATCACCATCTGGCTCATCTGTGCAATGTGTTCTGGGGTCCTTTGTCTGACATCAGCTCCATTTGCGCCGCTCAGCAACTGGATGTCGTGTTTTCCCACCTTTATTCATGACACATCTGCATCACTCATTTGGCTCGCTCTTGGAAATAAAATTTTCCCTGCTTAACGAGTTTTTTTTGATGTACAGCTTTGTAATGGTTTTGAAAAGTTAGTTTGCTGTGTTAAACTTGAGTATGTCTCCCATCTGCTCACAGCATTTGTATTTCACTATGGTATCCAATATACACTTACATGAATATATTAAGAGAATAGTGAGAGAATGCACTTCACTTTTCTGCCAAACAGATGCTTGTTAACTTTGCATTTTTAGCACACAGATTACCTGAGTATCAGTTGGACTTTGACACAGTCAATCTGTGGATTTAACTTCCATACTGGAAGCAACCTGGGCTGTATCCCAGTGACAGTACCCTGCCAGCAGTGTAACTTTATTCTAAAGTCTCAAATTGACTCTATTAATTTGACATGAGACATGATGCTATCGTTAATGCTTTTAAAAACAACCCGGGACAGTTGATTCATAAATAGATGCTTGGGATACTGGACTCATTTGGGCACATAAACTATTGAGCTGAAGCCAGGTACTGAACCCCGGTACCTGGGGGAACTGACCTGTTACCAGTTCTGAAAAGCTGAATGCAAACGTTGGGAGATGTCACACATTTTCCTTTTAGAGAGTCCTCAGTTGCATTTAGGCCTAAAAGATCAAGTGCGATGCTTTAGGAAAGTAGCTATAGAACCTCCATGCCCAGGCAGTGCTTGGCCACCCTGCATCCCATGAGGTCTCTTACTGGGTTCACTGTGGGTTTCACTGAATGACTCAGTGGTACAAGTGTGTTCATGTGCAAAAAAAGTGTGTTCATTTCACGTGTTCGGTAATACATCAGTCAATAACAGTGGGTGTGACCTTTAAGCCCCAGAAGAACCTGTTTTTGCCTCCACTGCTGGAAACTTCAAGCAGGAAGCCAAAAACAAGCTCAAGTTGTTTTGAATTAAATTTATGAATAAATAAAATTAGTTGTCAGATATTAATATTTCAATATTTGTGCAATAGACACTTTGAGAAAAGCAAAGTGGTGATTTTTTTTGGCCTTATGACAGTTGATGCATGTCATAGTCTGTAAAACTGAGTACAGTAGCTTAGAGAAAAAGATCTGACCATCATACAAGGGAGTGTTGCTATAAAAAGTGTACACCCTGTAGTGTTACTATTCTGAGTACCTTTCCTTCGTCGGAGAGCTTAACAATGGCCGGTAGATGGCGCACTTGAACTGCAATTGGTGTGAAGTTTTTGTTGGGACATAGAGCGGAAAAATTACACGCCATCGGGTCCTGAACGCTTTTGATCAACGCGTGTTATAGAGACAGAAAGGTGTATTTTTACTGTGTCTATAAAGCTCGGTTAGCACTTTATAAGACAGAACCGACTGCCATGAGTAGACATTTTAAGGACAGTAGCGTGCGGCGAACGCTGGACGGAGCCTGTGTTGTCATTGGAGCAAACAGCATAGAGTCCCACCCCCAATGGCAATGACAGCACTATCATTGGCTGATGTGACTGTGTCGACGTTATTGGAGGAAATTGCAGTGTCCCACCCGCTGTGAATTACGACACTGCCATTGGTTGTCGTGTCTGTCTCGTTGCTATTGGAGGAAACTACAGAGCCCCACCTCAGTGTCAATTACGACTCTGGCATTGGCTGCCATGCCTCTGTCATTGTTATTGGAGGACATTGTACAGAGTCCACGCCTTTATTTCAATATCCCCGCACCCATTGGGTGTGGGACCTGCCAGTCATCCATTCAGCGTTCGGTCACGTAGGAGGGTGGGACGCTCCGCACTTCTACGTTAACGTTGGACAGAAATCAGTGCAATGAGCGGGCTGACTTTGTTATGAACATTTTAGCGTGACTAAGGCCATCTTCCTTCTGGTCGCTCGCTAGTCCTTGTGTATTTCGTTATCTTTCTCGTCAGTTTTTTTGTGTCAAGAACCGGCCGCCCGTGCGAGGAGTGCACACCCCGCCGGAGCGCGAGACGCAGCCAGCCGTTGCAGCAGCAGCGCTTCACTGTCGGCTCGCGCGGACGAACTGACGAAGATGACGGTGGATTTCGAGGAATGCCTCAAAGACTCCCCCCGATTCCGGTAAGCCGCCCTGCCGTTTAGGATGGGAAGCGGGAAGGAAGGAAGGAAGGAAGGAAGGGGGTGTTGCGCTCCTCACAATGTATCGTACCAGGCTCTGCGCGCCTGTGGTTGGTCTTGGCCGCGGGATGCCTCCGTGTAGGATAGGTCACGTGACGGTAGGCTGTGCGTTAGCTACGTGTCCTCGCGCCGTAGTTTGTCGATTGGTGGTTCGGTTCGGTTCGGTTCGTTTGATCGTGTGGGAGGAGTTTGGTCCTGTCGGGTCAGGGGTCGCCCGTTGGTGGTCCTAGTGTCATATTTTTTTTAAAAAAAGAAAAAAACTCAAGGATGGGCCCCAGGCCAGTGAAGAGGACCTGTGTGAGACCCTGTGAGCTCGGGGGAGGTGGTCATGGTGGTTAAAGAAATAGAGGAACAAAGAGAACACCCCCAGACTTTGACTCTGTCCCTGGGTTAGGGGTCCACTGTGTTTCAGACCCTTGACCGTGCTCCCTAACCAACCCTGGAAGACCGCTGCTGTGTCCCTCAGCTTCCAATGACCACGTCATCCCTTGTTTTCCCGAACCCCGGACCAGACCTTGTGTTGTGCTCCACCGCACTATTCTGTAGTCAGAGGTATCTCATGCCCCCCCCCCCCATCACAACATCCTGTTTGCTGAAATCAGGAGCAGATGTTGGAGCGCTCAGCGCTGCAGAGACAGCCCCTGGCAGAGCCCCTCTTCTCCTGGAGAACCGTCATGGGGAAGGAGGGCCTTGGTCCATGGCTGAGGTACATGGGAGCAGAGTCCCTGTAGCGTCCACTCCTGCTGCCACAGTGGTTCTAGGTGTGCGTTACAACAAATGCACTGATGTCGTCCAAACGCTCACATCTAACGTGGATCCTCTCGCTCGTCTCGGAACCCTTGTGACTGTTGGCTGTGGGTGGTACAGTAGAGGGGCTCTTGTAAAAACAGTGTGGTGGAGAGTTACGTTTTCCACAAAAAATGTGGTTGAAGTGGACCGAGTGCCTTGAATTTCCCCTAGTCTAAATGCCTCTATCAGCCAGTGGACAAATCATAATTTTTTTTTTTTTTTTTTTTTTTTTTAAAATATGTGTTTAAACATTGTAGATTATTTTATGCTAAAATATATGTTTAGGGCGCTGTATCTACATCATGGTAACACAGTGAATGGACCAAAGTAGTAGTGGGAGGCAAAAACAAACACCCCCCCCCCTTCCCTATTTTTGGAAGGTGAAGACCAAATTTTGAGGGATTTTGTTTCTACATCTGAAATGTATCCTGTCACTTTAAGCGAGTCACTCTCTTACTTAGTGGGTGGGAGTCACTTCTGCTAATTTGCATGCATGCACTGAATTATAAAAATAACACACTTTAGTTTTTGTAACTTTTCATTTAAATTCAAAACGCTTCCCCCTTGTGTGTGTGTAATGTTGTATCTGTGGAGGTCTTTCATTGAGGCATGGTCTCAGTCTCTGCGTCACATTCAACTTTAAAATGTTCTGGGTAACGGACTAACTCTCCCAGTTAAGTGTCAGTGTGTAAGTCAGGGGCCAACTGCGTTATATAATCGCACAACAAAAATGTGCATAAAATCAGGCTAGGGAAGAGATGCCCCTGTTGGCCTTAATGGCGGAAAGTGATTTGTAGCAAAATTTAATATTATACACAGCTTGCATTTGTTTTTATATTGTTTTAGCTTTCTGCAGTTTATTTTTATTTCTTCAAAGGCCATGGCATGTGACCGGACACGATTCAGGTTAAATATGCATGTTTGTAAGGGGGAGAATGTCCTTGCTGTGAGAACATGTCCACTGATCATATATGATGTGTCATGCCAAAGTGGCGCACAGTCGACTGCCGTCTTTGCCGACTCCTCTGTCACTACTAGACGTCTGTCCTCTTGAGGTTCAGCTATCCGTTTGAGTGTTCGAGCTCCCAGCAAATCTTCCCTGACTGTGCACAGTGCCTTGTTTCATCTGTGGTGACCTTCTGGACAAGTCATTTCCGCAGGCGCACGTACTGGGAATCTAGGGCTGGCATCTGCTGGGTTGCCATGGCAACAACCCTCCCCCAACTCTTTCGGGGGTTCCTGCCCTGTGTCCCTCACCACCTCCATCCCTTGGTTTTGCACGGAAAGTGGCCGTTTCCATAACTGTTTCCATTTCTGTGCATGTGTGTAAGCGTATGTGCATGCATGTTCAGTCGGGCAGCTTGTCGGCTTTGTGCCAGAGCGTTTACGTTTCCCCCTCGTCTTTATTTTACACTGCTGGTGCCTTTGCTCTGTTGACTTTGGGAAGTGAGCCACGTGGGTGCTGGGTGGTGTCATTGAGCTCGTATCAGTTTTATCTCCATCCTTAAGTGTCTCATCAGGAATGTGGAGCTCCTTCAGATAAGCATTTCTGCTAAACATCTGAACCGCCTCGATGCTACTTGTGCCGTCATGGTCTGATCCATCAGCCTGCTCCCTCAGTTATCACGTGCAGCGTGTGCCGGTATAAAGTGACGTCACTGTTGTTTCCTTGCAACATGCAGCAGGACTCATAATGAGTAATAACTGGGTGTCTTCCCACAGACAAGGTGATCTGAGACAAACCCAAATCCCATCATTGCTCATTTTACATTACAAACTATTTGTATGCAGCAGTAGCGTTCAACCTTGGCAACCGTCTTTCATGACATGTCCCCTCAGCCAGCTGTGTGAAATTGGTCAGACTGTGTCGCTCGGAGCTGTCCGAGCCAAAGGAGCTTGCGCCCTTATTTCGTTACAGTTTAAAACTGCTCCTCCTTTGCCTCTTTGATCTGCAGAAATGGGCAGCAGTTTAAGAACTCAAACCATTTTTGGCATCATGACCAGTTCCTTAACCACTTTGCCACCAGGCTGTTGTTTGCTGCTACATGGACTGGGGAACTGACGTGGCCTCTGTCTGCTTCATCTTGAGCTAAGCAGGGAGTGTGTCGGTATAGTGGGATCACTGCAGTTTGCTCGGTGTGTACCCCCCCTGCCCACAAGGTCATGTGTGTTCTATGAGCACAGGGAGTACATGTGACAGAAAGGGTGCTGTGGTACTTTTGAGTGCCTCATTAGCCAGGATTGTTTCATTAAATTTTGTGTGTGCGTGTGTGTGTTCGTGTTCCATGCTTCAGTAGCTGCAGCGGTCGTCTTGGGATGCACTACGGGTGGATCCTGGGACAATGGTGCTGTTATGTGTCCACATGGTCGTGAGCTCAGCGTTGTGAATGTGCCCCATGGGAGGTGGACATGCTGCATTATTGATGGAACTGCGGGAAGAAGCTGTATTTAATCTGGGGACGAGCGCCGAGACGGAACAAGTGGGACCGCGGTGACACACGGTCCTCTCTGCTGGGCACCCATGTCTCAGTCAGGTGTCCTGTGTTTTGACTGAATAAGAAACACTTCACAGATCTAAGGGGTGCTGATAAGGTAGGAGGACAGGTGGACCATTAATGAACATTTTTGCTGTAACCAGGCACGGTCACCTCAAAAACAGTGAAGTCTTTATTCACGTGCACACACACACGCACACACACACACGGATATGGGTGGTTTATTCACACACAAGGGGGTTCAGGAAGGTCTCCTCGATGCTGATGTTGGACGCTGAGATGTTATAAGTTTCTGGACCTGATTGGGTCCCACAAGGTGATATAGTGTGTGTTCACATCCTGTGCAGGAGTCACTGGTGACAAGTGTGAATGGCACAGAAAGAACCTCTGGGATCGGAGATGTATATCAGGTTACAGGCCTCGTTTATCTTTACATCTGGCGCTGCCCGGCAGGCAAATGCGAGAGGAAGAGCCGCCAATTGGCATAGATTTTTTTTCTTGAAATTACATTATTTTATTCATGTATTGTAAGTACTTAAATTATTCATTTAGCTAACTCTTCTTGCCAGTGTGACATACAGTTCAGTGAAACACCGACAAAGGGAGATGCCTGCTTGACAGCCACAATGAAATACCTATGTTGGCACACTGTGGATCAGTGTTGTGTTTGGGGAAGCGATTAAGGTGCTTCATCCTGAGTCATGGAGATGTACAGTGGCAATGCTGGATGTTTTCTCTGCGGATTCTTGTGCAAGGTGGTGAGGTTGGCTGAACTGGGCCTTGTGTACAGCTGTTGCCATATGCACGCTAGGTGTAACATCCTGTGTGTGTTGAATATTTGGGGCTCCTGCGCTCCCTGTCCCCTTTAGGTTCTCAGAGGTTTTTGGACAGGTCACTGTTGGCTTCTGAATGTCACTTTCGCGTTTATCCCAACATGGAACACGAGGGTTCCGACAATATTAATGAAAAATTAATATACTATACTGTCTATTGTAAATACAATAAAAAGGAATTGTATGATAATACACTTGAACACACACACAGTAGATACAGAAAATGGTACATTTTCAGATATATTTTTTAAAGTACTTAGTATTATTTTTGGAGGGGTAGCTCTCAAACGTGTTCACAACACCAGCTGTAGCCAGAAAGTGTTGGACAGCCCTGCTGTTAAAGATGGTGGATTTCTTCAGCTATTGCCCTGTTTAAATCCTATGTCCACCCATCTCTCAGGGTCTCCACAGAATGTGGAGTTTTTTCCCAGAGCTGACCGTGTGGTCACTGCCACTGTCCAGCCTGGGTGGAGGGGCCCACTGTAACGTAGCACTTCGCGCCGTGGGGTTGTTCAGCTCCTCCAGACAGGGTTTGGAAAAAGTGCAGAGAAACGGGTCGCGTTCCCTCTCGAATGGTCTATACAGCCAGGTCCTCCTCATGTCGATCTCAACTTTATGTTCCTAAAACGACTGGAAAGTTGGAAGTTGATTTGTTATTTTTGGAGCCAGAAGAACCCATGTTACACTGGTTTTCCGCTGCTGTGTCCTGATGCTGAACGGGTTATTGAGACTTTCTCTTTTTTGTACTTTTTTTCCCCTCTTTTTTTGGGATGAAGCTGTAAGTTCAGTTTCAAGAAGCAGATGTTTCTTCTCAGAGTCGTGCTGAGTCCTCCTGGACTTGACTGGGCTTGCTTGCAGAACACAAAACACACAGCACACACACACTCAGTGTGACCAAAAAGAACCCCCCCCAGTCTCCGCTTCAGGACGATGCAGCCAGATCCCCTAAACACTTGCAGCTGCATCTCCCTGCCATATTCCCATCCATCCTGGGAAACTATGTGCCTGCAAACATGAGCCAGATGCTGAGAAGCGACTCAAAAGTGCATTTGGGCCCCAGGTTCCCACTTCTCCTCTCAAACCGGCATCCCAATGACTGCGGCACTTCTGAGAAGAGCCCTTGTTTGGGGTGAGGTCAAAGGGCACGGAAAGCAGCCCACGCGAGTGTGTTCCCTCCGCTCCTCCCAGAGCACATATTTACATTCCAGTCCTACGCGCTCTCGAATTTGCATGTCACCATGACTGCGTGAGAGAAAAACGTTGTGCCGCCCTGCTCCCTTTCCACTTCCTCCATGAAAGTGGACGTGGCACCAGTTCGTTATTACTCTCTCAGCTTCTGATGTCATAATTCAGAACTTCTACGCTCTGTCAATGGCCTTTCATATTTATTTATTTTTGGCTGTCCTCTGTGAGGGAGTGATCCGTTCGCTGATGGTGGTCACTGTCCAAGAAATAAGGTCCAATTCTGAGTTGATTCCTCATGTGTTCTTTCTAAAGTAACAGTTAGGAAAAACGTTGTTTTTTTTTTTTTTAAAAAAAAAAAAAAAAAGGCTGCTGTTAAATGACCAGAATGACTGGAAAGAAAGGATTTTAATATTTCAGTGTTTGAGCTGCAAATGCTGTTGAATTAAAAATGGAAAATAGAAGAAGATTGTCAGTGTGAACATACATCAGACAAGTATGTGGGCTAAAAAAAAACATGATAGAAGAATAGAAACCAAATACAGGTGGTTCCTGACTTATGATGGTGTTACGTTCCACGAAACCCACTGTAAGTCAAAAATATTATGTCGAAAACGCATTTAATACACCTAACCTACCGAACATCATTGCTTCTTATCCTTTAAGGTGGTCAAGATTGTCGATTGCAAAAGTCCCAGTTCACGTGCGATGGCCATTACGGGCTTGCCACCTTCATCAACAAAAGTGGCTTTATTGCCATTTGAACCATATACAGCTAGTACAGTATACAGTGAAACGAAACAACGTTCCTCCAGGACCATGGTGCTACCTAGAAACAACACACAGCTACCAACACAGGACTACAGAAAGTGCTCGTGTGCAAGGCGTGTGCAAGGTGTGTGCAAAACAGCACAAGACAATACACTAATTACTAGACAAGAAACAACAAACACAGTAAAAAGCAGAAGATATTACAATATAATAATAAATACTATGGGTTGGACCACAGTCCTGCTCTCCGATGGGTCTGGGGTTCGAGTCCCGCTTGGGGTGCCTTGTGACGGACTGGCGTCCCGTCCTGGGTGTGTCCCCTTCCCCTCCAGCCTTACGCCCTGTGTTGCCGGGTAGGCTCCGGTTCCCCGCGACCCCGTATGGGACAAGCGGTTCTGAAAATGTGTGTGTGTGTGTGTGTGTGTGTGTGTGTGTGTGTGTGTGTGTGTTTTAATAGCCTTGTAAGACCAACCATGTGCCTCTTGATTCCAACCCATTCCGTGATTGCCAAGTTGCTGTATGAAAAGGTTTTGTTACAATAATTATCAACCAAAATGCAAATTTGATCGTGCCTTTATCCAGGTCTGCCCAGTGCATCCCCACAACCGGTCAGAGCTGATCTTCTGACAGAGCTGTTCCTCGCTGCTGGGGTCATTGTTGATTTGGGGTGGAACAACTCCGCTGTTCTCAAAATCCACCGTGATGACTGTGGAGGAGCTGACGTCCCGCAGCCAGAGGCGGAGCCGCTGCTGTCCTACAGCCAGTGGGGAGGAAGTGACGGTCTGGCATAAAGGTTACAAAACAAACACCATGTGATATAGGATTTGCTCCTGGTGCTGGCATGGCTGTGGGCTTCACTCCATTACATTACGCGTCCTGTGTTACGTACTATGCTCCAGGAAGGGTTTGACTGAACTCAGGCATTGTGAAAGCAGGAAGGGAAGACAAAGGGCAGTGAATGATGGCCTTGGTAACCTACCTCTTATCCTGACTCAATCAGGACTCCTCGAGAAGTGAATGATAGGAATTTGCAGTTACTGCACCCTGGGGTCTCTCTATTAATATACTATTTTTTCTTTGCATAATCTTGGTAAAACTCACCATAATGGGCCAGAAGGTGGTGCAGTGGTTAGAACTGTTGCCTTGAGCTCAAAGGACTCAGGTTTGAATCCCACATGCTGCTATTGTACCCTTGATGAAGTTACTTACCCTTGCAAATCAATGTAAATAGCTCAGTATACAAACCTCTCACTGTCTTTCTCTTCAGACACGGTCAGTTATTACTTGACCATGTTTTGTTTTTTCTGAATGGAATGCTAAAATTAGATCATGTTACATTTATGATTTAATTTGTCGCTTAATGATGGCTTGTTCAGGATGTCTATTTGGTGTTTTTAAAGACAGTAGCGATTACTTCTTAATATGTGTCATGTAATCTAGTTTTGCAAAGGTTTCTTAAAAGTGTATGAAAAGGGTCCCTGAACTGCTGACTGTGCTGTCGGACAGCCCCCCCACCCCTTTCCTTCAGCTAATCTACCACCCCGGTATAACGTTAACAGCCTGTTCTGATTGTCCCCAATGGTAGGCAAATGTGTGTCGGTGACCTGTCCTAGGAATGAGGACCACCCTCACCCCCGACTGCTAAAAGAGAGGGGAACTCTGTGGTGTTATCAGCTCCACACAGGCTTTTCCTTCCATTAGTGTTGTCACCTTGAGTCAAGCCCTTTTGAGGGGGGTTCATTTCATACACCGATGTTAAGTTGTTGTAAAGAAGATGGAGCAGTGAAGGTGTCAGCATGGGGCATAGAGCCAGTGTCCGATAAGCAGGTGAATTCTATAGAATCCGTTGATTTTTGGCTAGGTGGGTGTGAGCGATGGGGATTGAAGGGTCTCATCTTGGGTTGACAAAGGCACATATCGAGAACCACTGCACAGACTCCCAGGATCCCCTCACTGTGCTCATCTTCCTGAAGGTGGGGCTGCACTTAGACTGTGCTCAACAGCACCCCACATGCTCTGACAGGCACAACTGCTCCAGTGCATCACTCTCACCCAGAGGGGAACAAAGAGCGCTCCAGCTGCCAAGGACGTTGCTGCCGCACCCACAGGAATCTAAAAGTTGAGGAGCCACTGCAGGGCGTGGGTCGTGTACTGTAGACCACAAGGAGTTGCTACTATCGTTTTCCCGCCAAACTACTTGCTTTGGTCTGCTTCCCCATCCCCAGTTTTGACCGTTGTCTCCTTTGTGATTGAGGAAGGAGCTCTCCACAGCAGACCTTTCCTCCACTAATGAGTGGACTTCCTCATTCAGCCACATGCTGCAGGTTTGGGGTTCAAAAGTGCATGCTTCACATCAGTTTAGCTGTGAAAATAAAGTGAATCTTTATTTTGAATGTTTGCAAACAGGTTTCTCAGGAGCAAAATATATCAATCACCAATAATGATCTTCCTTCCTTCCTTCTGTCCTTGTTTGTATTCTTTAACTGAGGAGTTCAAGACATCAAAGTGGTGGGGTAGCTGTACAGTAATGCATTTTGAAGAAGGAATAATTGATATACAAACAGTATGGTAGGATTAGTTGTATGGAAGGTTAAAGTGTAGCTAAGTCATATTAGCATAAAGGTGGATATGGCAAAATGAAACAGTTAATGTTTCACCAACTACTCTTAACATATAACATGTATATCCTGAAGTAATATGTTACCACTGCAAATTTCAGTTTAATTAAATTAGTTTGAAGCTGAGTGCAAACTACAATCTTAATGTCCATTCAGATGTAAATATGGGTGATAATCATTTGCTACTCATTAGTTTGAACACTGCTTGGGGGGAAAAGCTATTTTTGTGTCTTCCAGACAGGTGCTCCTTTTTTACAGTCTCTCTGGCTCTGAGAGGGTAGCTGGATGCCCTGCCTTGTCTGCATTACACGTCAGTACTGCTTATGAATTCATCGTCCTCAAACCCCTCAGACGGTCCCCTTATTGCCTCTGAGGTGTTGAGGTCACATTGCTGCTTATTTGCACGGTTTTGTATGTCTCAATGTGATGTTTGTTTATTCCAGTGTCACTGTTTGTTCTGTCACTGTGTTCTTGTTTGTATGCTGCTGTAGCCACATGCAAATTCTTTGGGCATCAACAGAGTTTATCTGTCTATATATTAATGGTGTGTGTTGCAAAGGATTTGGAGGTAGTTGACACACCAGGTTGCAGTGGCTGCTTCATTACTACAAATTAACATGTTGGTTTGAATAACTATATTATTCTTAAAAAGCAGACTGGTTTACATCATTGTCCAGTGTGTCCCTGCTCCCCCATTGTGTCCTTTCACTTTTTCTTCTGTTTTTAGTAAAACTGATTTTCTGCCCCCAGGGCGGCTATAGAGGAGGTGGAGGTGGATGTGGGCGAGCTCGAGGCCAAGCTGGACAAGGTGAGTGGACCAGGCCATTACCCACTCTGCCTGGTAGCTGGGGGTGGCTGAGCTGACTATAGTATGGTGTTCCAGGGAAACATCCTCTCCATATCCCATTGCTGTAGTGACATTACTGTGTGGATGTCATCAGAGGAGGGATATGTTATTGAATGGTGAGAGAGCAATCCAATTTCAAGGAATGATGACTTTCATGAGGAAGGACCCCTGTCTGAAAGACTGAGTTATGTAGCTTTCAGGAGGTCAGGAGGGAAATGGGTCCAGAAGAGGTAGATTTCAGACTTTGCTAGAATGCACTGTCTCCCTGGTTTCGCTTCCTTCTTCTCTTCCGTGATAAGTGAGGAAGGAGAGGAGCATTTGCAGATCGACAGGAGCAGGGCTGTCATACATATGTTACACATTTTTATTAGTCTAATAAAACAAAATATACACAGGAAAGCTGCCCCATTGGCTGGGTACTGTTCCACAGAGGTCAAATTTACACTTTCTGAAGGGTGGACTTGTGTTCAAATTTGTGCGGTGGGTGTTTGTAAATCACGTTTACGTTAAGGACAACTTGTAGTGAAGAATAAATAAACTCAAAAATATACTGTATATGTTTAAATATTTGACTTGAACTGTGTATTTTACTTTTATTTCTGCTTTATTTAACATCTCTTTACTCAACCAATTCCGTTCTACTTCTGCTGTGTGGTTAAAAAACTTGATTGCTCACACAGCACATTGTCAAGTGGCTGCACCTTGTGGAGGGTTTTCCACTACGAGGACCTCGTTCAGAGGCCTGGATAGTGATGGAGAACCAATATAGTATCACATCTACTTAGTCATGGCGCATTACTGTCCTTGTTTTCTCACTGATCTCTTTGAACAGTCAGGTTGATATGATTTCTGTCTCCAGGTGGTGAAGTTGTGTATCGGCATGATAGATGCCGGGAAGACGTACAACGCAGCCAACAAGCAGTTTGTTAATGGCATTCGGGAGCTGGCCCAGCAGTCCGCCAAAGACGAGGTCATCGAGGTGAGCAGCGTCCATGTGCTCCCAGTTGTGCAGCACCGTTCTCTTCGTGTGTGTGTGTGTGTGTGTGGTGCATTGTCTGCAATGTATGAAGGAGCGGGAGGACTTGGAAACATCTCCCTCACACCTTCTCTTCTAATTGTTTCCTCCATAGTCCAGTTTGACCAAGTTTGCAGAAAGCCTGCAGGAGATGATCAACTACCACACTGTAAGTGTGTCTGTGTGCACGCGCACACACGCGGGCGGGTTTGTGTGTCCATTTTGTAAAGTCGTGACCGCTGCAACGTGTCCATGTCGCTCAGCCCATGACAGGAGAGTGCTCGACTCCTCGCATTGCACGTTTGGTCTGCAGTCTGCTCAGCTTGCAGGAACTGTTTGAACCGCTCATCTGAACGGTGCTGGGAGTCTGGCTTTCTCTCCCTTGCTGAAGCAGGCAGAGCGGTAGGCCAGCAGCAGCTTTCTGGGGAACGCGCGGTGACTCATGGCTCACTCCCCCTCCCCTCGCTGATGAGGAGCACATGCTGTTTAGTCACAGCGGAGCCTATGTGCGTTAACCACACGGACACGGCAGTCGACCGCTCCGCTAATGAGAGCTGAACAGGAAAGTGTGTTTGTTCAGGGTTAAAGACCAAAAAGCTCTGGAGCCCTGCTTGCAAAGCTTAAAGCCATTCCACTTGACCAGTGGGCCACCTTACTTCTATTTACACTCATCAGCTTATGAACATAGCTGGGACCGGAAGCCTGTTCATAAATTTTAAGACAGTGACACTCACTTGGTTGGACACGATCATTAACCACTTGTCTAAGTCAGGCTCATAGGGAATTCACTACTTAAAAAATCTTAATGGCACAGATATCTATTTAATATTTTTTATGAACTTTGAGCTGCATTAAAATTGAAACAGAAAATAAGAAGTTAGTCTCCATAAACTCTTAAGTGCACGTTGTTGGCCTGTTCATCCAGTAAACGTGCAGTGATTATGTTGCCGTTGGTCACTGACTCTGAGGATAACCAGAGCTGTAAATACTGTGGACGAGAGTTGAATGAAAGCACCCCTGTTCTGTTTAGGTGCCATTTACTGCCATCTGCTGACTCATGTGGTATAGACAGCCTAAGTTTGCTCCACTGCAGCCAAAAATTTTTAGAAGAAAGATGAGTGAAGAGAAAATAGATGAATAGGAAAAGTGTTTGTATCTTAGAATGTTCATAATGTGGTTGCTTGTAACTGCTGGTTCTTGACATGTTTTACTTTCCCTCTCTAGATCTTGTTTGACCAGGCCCAGCGGTCCATCAAGTCACAGCTCCAAGCCTTTGTCAAAGAGTGAGTATGTTTCTTGGTTCCTGGTGGAGATGGTTCCTCTCAGAGGTTCCAGTGCTGCTTTGTGAAAGGGACCACCAGCCTTGCTGTTTAGATGCTGCGGCTGATGGACGTATGAACAGAATATCTTACGGAGGAGCACTCTTCCTCGCTTGTTTTGGAAACATCTGCCTTGGCGTTGATCCGCAGTTGGAGCTGTGCAAGCATCCTAGCTTTGAGTCACCACTTCAGCCTCCTTCCCAGGTTCACTGGGTTCATTCTTTGGGTCTTGGGGAGCTTCTCAACCTTGTTCCTGTCCCTCTCCTTGTTAGTTATGCATCCCAGAGGACCCCATGGTTGTCCCCCCCAAAACTGCAGGAACAGGACATGTCTAACACTCACCCACAGGCTGTGGACCTAGGCTCTGCTTACCATGGTTACAAAATCATGCCACGGCAGTCCTTTCTGAGAGCTCAGCCCCGATCTCTCCTCCTTGCCACCAACAGGGACCTGCGTAGGTTCAAGGACGCCAAGAAGCAGTTTGATAAAGTGAGCGAGGAAAAGGAGACAGCGCTGGCCAAGAACGCGCAGGCAGCACGCAACAAGCCGCACGAGGTGGAGGAGGCAACCAACATCCTGACGGCAACACGCAAATGCTTCCGTCACCTTGCTCTGGACTACGTGCTGCAGGTTTGGGGACCACACGCACACACATGGTTTGACAACATGAGACTACTCTATCGTGATGCTGACTCTTTAAGGATCGTGTATGTGTGTGTGTGTGTGTGTGTGTGTGTGTGTGTGTGTGTGTGTGTGTGTGCGCGCGCGCACACTTTTCACCTCATCCATAAAAATGCTTAAAAAGGCATCTTTTTTTGTACAATAAAGACCATGTTAAGCATTTTTTGCTTCTGACCAAAGTTGTGCAACTGGTAATGCGCCTGTATGTTGGGTAATATGTCTGTTTGGTCTTAAAAAAAAAAAAAAAAGTGTGTAATCAGCATTTTTTCATAGTTAGATGTTGCACAACTTCACTGATCTACAGAAGTTGGGTATTTTTTGAAGTTTTGAGAGTGAGAAAAGGCTTTTGAGCAGCTGATATCAGATGGTAGTTGAACCCGCAGTCTTTTACTCTCAGTAAGGCCACAAACCACCTTTATTGTGTTCTTCTTGAAACAATAGTGATGGAACAGAAAACTGAGTGTTTTCTGTTTAAGTTGTTTGCTGTGTTGAAGTTGTTCTGTACACACTGCAGAAATGACTGGTAGATGATTTTTGCCCCCTGGTGGTACAACAGTGTAAATTTAAAGAACTGTGACACTTGTACATTAAGCTACTTGCACTGATTTACCCATTTATACAGCAGAGTAATTTTTACTCTATCAATTCCAGGTAAGTAACTTGATCAAGGATACTACAATAGATAGGTATACAAGCACGGGAGCTCCAGTTTCAAGGCGACAGCTCTGCTTTAGCAGCCACTGAAAAATGAATTTTTTTATAGCCTTTTTAAAAATAGACTGCTGTACAAGTGTTTTAAAATGCACATTATAAAACATGAATGCATTACATAACGGGAGCTGGTGTGTGTTTGTGAGTCCTGTGGCATCCAGAGTGACCTCTGACCCTCTCCCTGTTTGTGTCTCTCAGATAAATGTTCTTCAGTCCAAAAGACGCTCTGAAATCCTGAAATCAGTAAGTCCTCCCTGGTGGACAGTTTCCATAGACAGACTAGAGTTTCTGTGTGTGTGTGTGTGTGTGTGTGTGTGTGTGTGTGTGTGTGTGAGAGAGAGAAAGACTCAATCATCCCATCCTCCCAGTCACCCAGATGCCTTGTGTCCCTTTACAGATGCTGTCCTTCATGCATGCCCACCTCACCTTCTTCCATCAGGGTTACGACCTTTTCAGTGAACTGCGTCCCCTCATGAAGGAGCTGGGAGGACAGGTACGCTTCCCCCACCCCCAACCCCCCCGGCCGGAGGCGGTACTGGTGATTCTAGTTTGTTGTATTATAATGGAGGGAAGTGATGTTCCTGTCGGTTCCCAAAATCTCGTTCCACCCCGATTACTGCAGTAAACAGTTGTTTTGGTGACTTCAGCAGCAGGAGCTGAGGGTGAAGAGGGCACGGGAAGTTGATGTCACGATTCCCAACTGTGAAGTAACATGCAATGTTTTGTTTACAAGGTTTAGCCCCTCTCCGTGGGGTGGGTTGTTACTGGATCACGCTTCAGTGGTCTGTGATCTGCCACTCTGCGGGGGTGGGGGGGCGGCGTGCACCGTGACGATGACATGGCCTCAAACAATGAGAGGAAGCAAGGCTGGCGGTGTGGCGTCATGGGGCTGTTTGGATGCGAATGGCTGGGAATTCCCAGGCTGGGACACGGGTTCGGTTAATTTCTGCAGTCACAGGCCTGTAGGTACGAGGTGCAAGGATCGGTCAGTGGTGCCCTGCTGCTGGGACAGAAGGCTGGGATTACGTGCTGTGCCTTGTCACTATGAAGTTGGAGATGGTGAGCAGACAGTGCAGGGAGGTGTGGAGTATCTTCTGGCAGGTTAGTGATGATGGCAGCAACAAAGTAATAGAGAGGAGCTTAATAAATGTCACACATTAATTTGTCTGATGCTTTTCTCTAGAACGTCAGGCTGTTTACACTGATGGGCTATTTACCTGTTTACACAGCAGGGTCACTTTTACTTTGTCCAAGCCAAGTACCTTGATCGGGGTAATACAGCACAAGGTGGGTTTTGAAGTACGGTGGTGATTGTAACTATGACGACACCTGTGGGGCACTGGGATGCACTGTAGACACAAACATCTTTGATGGTTATGCTTTACAAGAAAAGGTGGAAGTACTGCGTACCGTGAAAGTAGGGGTGGTAGGTGGCGTAGCAGTTAGCCATCACCTTCCAATCTAAACGTCCCCCAAATCCCACCTCCCGCTGTACTATTCTTGATTGAGCTACGAAATTGATATAGTAAAAATCACCATGCTGTATAGATAGGCAAATCAGTGTAAATCAGTGAAATTACTTGTTTAGCATTCAGAGTTGCACAAACATTCTTGATTAACAGGGATATTCATATTAAGTGCAGCTCCCTGCGGGTTCTTGAGAATCACAGTGGCGTCCAGAGCCTGGAGACCATCCAGCCTCAGCACAGACAGGAAACGCGAGGAATGCATCTCGAGAAACAACAAAATATTGTGTGGCTTCGTAGCGTGTCATTGGCATCATGTTTGTTTTTGTGGTAACAGAAATGCTGTGCCATTGTTTACCATGGCTTACATGGTGAGGTCTTGCTCCACTCTAAGTTAAGGTAATAATTTTACAGTTGATACCATGCATCTAAAAATAAAAAGGTGTACTGTCAGACACTTTAAAAGGTCTCAAGGTAGTTTGTTTGCTGGTTAAAATATGTGGGTAAGACTATATGAAAATGAATGAATAAAGTGGTTCTACTTCTCCATGCTATGTCTGCTGTACCACCTGAGCCCTTATTCTTTATCACTTTAAACAAGGTGCGAAATAATCGTCAAAGTTGCGGTGTTCTTCCTCCAGGGAGCACTTCCCCTGCTCTCTTCTGGAGCCCTAATGAAATGAAGGGATGCTCTGTTTCAGCTGGATCAGCTGGTGGTGGATGCAGCCAAGGAGAAGCGGGACATGGAGCAGAAGCACTCCACCATCCAGCAGAAGGTACAAGAGTGCTACCTGCAAACCAAAACAAACTGCACTTCGTTCACTTGGGGTTTTCTTGCAAATTTAACTTGTCTTTACCTCCCGAGCCATTAGGTGGCAGTAAAGAGCAAACAATAGGAGTGCGGGACTGACTGCCTTCATTCAACTCCGTTCCACAGTGTTTACTGCTCCTGTCTGCTGTTCCTGAGTGTCTTGTCAGGGATCAATAACAAGACAAGGAAGTTGTACGTGTTTGTGGGTTGAATTAGTCCACAACTGTTACTGAATAGTTAGTTTGTGAGAGAAAAGGTCTTTTTATGTTTATTTGCTTTACTTTCATTAATAATACATTTCATTAAATATAATATTGCTTATAATTATTAGAATGTTAATATGCATTATTAATCATATTAACATTCTAACTATGTTTGTTAAAAATAGTGTTGAGTATCATTTAATAAAGCAACATCCAAGATCCTTATTAGTTCTCACTTTGCAAAGAGTGACTTAAGAACAAGCATTTAGAAGGAAACAAGTTAAAAACAAACTTCTGGTCACAGGTGTGTCCGTAATGTTAGGAGCCAGTGTGACACACACACACACACACAAAAACCAGGGATGTCACTGGATCCCTCTCATGCATTATTGAGACATGCAGGAAGAGGCCTTGGGATTCATTTCAGTCCCAGTACTGCAGGGTCTCTCTCACACAGGAGTGTTACAGGGTTTTATGACAAAGCACAGACTGACCACCTGACCCCCCCCCCCGATCTGTGGGGTTATTTTTATCTGCTTTCTCACTTTCTCCCTCTCTGTGCAGCATCTGACCTCTCTTTCGCTCTCTTTCTCTGTTTCCTCAGGCCGCATTGCAGGTAAGACCTTCACTTCCTCCTCTTTTGTGTCGCCACTCACTCTAGTACCTCGAGTGTTGGGTTCGAATGGTAATGTGCATCACCATGTTCTTGTGGTGTGCAGTGTCACCCAAACCTCAGACTGGGGCGTCACACAGCTCTGGCCTCCATGAGATGGGGAGGGACTCCTGTAGTCCCACCCCTTGACTATAAAAAGGACACACACACAGACACACACACACAAGTTGGAGTGGACCGGATACCTGTACACCTCTGTTAAGGTCCAGTGAACCAGGAGGGTAGAGGGTGTAGCCAAGAGTGAAGGGGACCAAGAACCTGAGTGACAGTCGGACTTTCTGGTAGAGTGCAGAGCGAGTGCCTGTGCGGCTCATGCTACCGCTAACACACACCAGCAGCTATGAAAATCTTCGGCCGTTTCCGCTATGTGTGGAATCTGGTGAGTGTCTCTCTCTCTCTCTCTCTCTCTCTCTCTCTCTCTCTCTCGCACGTGCCCCTCATGTCACCAGAAATAAATAGCTTGGCAGTTGTCAGTCCTTCGGGTCCTCATGAGCCTCGCTGTCCCCTCGTCCACATGAGACTCCCGTCCCAGGGTTTGGTGAAGAACGTGACAACCCTGTTGTGGAGTGAAGCTGTGCTGCAGGTGTTCGCACCTGGAGCCACTGCTCGGCTGGTGTCCTCATGCTTGGAGGCGGCGCTTTGGCACAGCCAGGAGCCCAGGGACAAGGCTGTTGATTCAGCTAATCTAGCAGAGCATTGCTGTGCTGCTGAAGGGTTTGAGTGTTGCTCAGTTGCAGAACTACAGAAGCAAAGCGGTTAAGGGTCCTCCAACAATGGGACAAGGACGCCAGTTCGCATCCTCTGCCCATAGGACTGTGGTTGCAGATGGCTGCGTTGCATTGTTTTTATAAGTTTCTGGAGACTGAGTCGATATGGATGAGTAAGGGCATTGCGGTTTGTAGAACAGGTTGTGTTACAGCACTGCCAGATGGAAGCGTACACCACCTTGGGGGGTAATTAGCACACAAGCTAAGCTGCATCCTGTGTGTTCTGTCTGTGTCTCGAACCCGCTCTCCAGCTAACCGTTGGGATGTGGGATCCCAGCCCATCTGCTCACCTGGCCATTCTTCTCCCAACAGGACTTCTCCAATGATGACACGAAGCTGGAGTACAACGTGGATGCGGACAACGGCATCGCCATGGAGGGATACCTCTTCAAGAGGGCCAGTAATGCCTTCAAGACGTGGAACAGGTAGTGACCTCAGGTGCCCCCCCCCCCCCCCCCAACCCCCGCTCCCCAGCCTACATTCGTATTCCGTAACACATTACCGGTGCTGCTGTGAGCATGAGCTTTACTCCCGAGTCAGAACGTCAGGTGTTTACTCAAACTAGAGTTCCGTGAGGAAAAGGGTGCGATTGCCTCAACCGAGGACCGCAGCACGACTGCCGGAGCTGCTCTTGAGCTGCTCTTTTTCTCCGTTTCACCTCTTGTGTCTTTATTTCTGCAGCTGCTCATCTCCGCCTCGCGCTCACATTGACACCACTTTGTTTCTTTGTCTGTCACCCGTCTGTCCATCGGCACCTCATGTTTTGGCCCCTTCTGCTCTGTCACACTACAGAAAAAAAGCAGCTCACATCAGGTACACCCGTTTCTTCTGTTTTGGTCCCACCGCCAGTGCTGATCTCACAGGCTCCACCCACACACCTGAGAAGGCAGCACTGTTGTTTCTGTCTTTAGATGGGCAGTCTCTGGATTGCAGTGGCATCAGCCAATCACTGCTCTGCATTGTCATGTGGTAAACAAAATCTGCATAGTGGCCCAACCCCTTTTGTAAAAATGTCTAATGATGTAACTCTTGAAGTAAAGTGTAATGAGAGTTGAATTCATGCACGTTACGGTGACGGTATGATGACACATGACAATTACATGGGGGTTTTCGGTTTAACCGGTCGCCTCCATAGGGGAGACGGACAACCATGGTCCTGCGCTACACGTTCACCGTATTTTGTAAAAATGAAACGAAGCACTGGATATCATTTAATTTTATTAATTTATGGAAATGTACTCCCTGCTGTGCTTCATGCCCCTAAAACACACATCTCTTGACTGTCATCTCATCTGGCAAAGTGTTTAATTTTTCGCTCTGGCCTTGGTTAGTCAACGCATAACTAGTACTTTAGTGGAGTTGCTAGCAGCTGCAGTGCGATGTGCTGCCCTGAGGCAGGAAGCAATCTTGATGTGTTTAAATTCACAACCAGCTCTCCGATTAACGTTTATTTTACTTAGAATCAGGGGAATATAAATGTTTTTGAGAGGCTTCAGCTGAGGCAGCGAATTTTTCTGGAACTATGATTATGAACATGTAAATTGTGTATTTTTAATTTCTGCTGTGCATTCGCTCCATGTTAGTGTGCTCATGGTGGTGTTTCTGTTCAGGCGCTGGTTCTCCATCCAGAACAATCAGCTGGTCTACCAGAAGAAATTTAAGGTAAGACCAGCCAACTGTCTGTCCATCGGCGCCGTTCTCGAGCGCACCATGAAAAAATGCACACGCCAAGGAGAGCACTGCCCCGCACCACCTGCATATTTAATAAAATCACATTGGTGGGAGGTGTGTCCATACGCTGGGGACACGTGCAGTGACAAGTCCGACCTCTTCCCTGCTGCTGCTGCTCAGGCTCTCATACCGCCGTCTTACTGTTCAACTAATTACCTTTTTTAAAACCTTTGTAACTACAGTTCCTGCCGTGTCTTTGTCTATACTTAAATTCATTAGTCTGATGCTTTTGTCCAAAGTGACTTACTTACACTGATTTGCCCTTTTTTTAAAGTACAACTGACTAGTTATACTATATCAATTCAGTCTAAGTTCTGCACTAGGAGATGGAATTCAAACCCAGGTCTTCTAACTGCATGGCAGCAACTCAGAACTTACACCACCAGCTGCCTCACTCTACTCGTTTTGCTGGCCATCATGGTAACGGCAGTGTCGCGAGCGACAAGCAGAACGTGTGGATGCAGTACAGTAGCAGCAGGTGCTGTAACCCAGCCTCGAACCCGTCTCCCAGGACAACCCCACAGTGGTGGTGGAGGACCTGCGGCTGTGCACAGTAAAGCCCTGTGAGGACCTTGAGCGACGGTTCTGCTTTGAAGTGGTATCCCCAACCAAGTAAGTCACTGTGTGTGTGTGTGTGTGTGTGTGTGTGTGTGTGTGTGTGTGTGTGTGTGTGATATCTGCTGAGTGATTCCCCCAACCCCCCACAACAGGAGCTGTATGATGCAGGCAGACTCGGAGAAGCTCCGTCAGGCCTGGATCAAAGCTGTCCAGAGCAGCATCGCTACGGCCTTCCGGGAGAAGGGGGAGGATGCCGAGGTGAGCTTTGTGTGTGTGTGTGTGTGTGTGTGTGTGTGTGTGTGTGTGTGTGTGAGAGAGAGAGCGAGACACCTGGCCTCTGACACCCCCCTCCCACGCCATGGTTCACAGAAGCTGGACCGGAAATCCTCGACATCGACGGGCAGCCTGGACTCGGGCGGTGAGCACAAGGAGCGCTCCCTGAAGGGCGACGGGGCACTACAGCGGGTCCAGACCATCCCCGGCAACAGCAACTGCTGCGACTGCGGCCAGGCGGACCCCCGCTGGGCCAGCATCAACCTGGGCATCACATTGTGTATCGAGTGCTCTGGCATCCACAGGTAGGATATGATCCCACCCCAACCGCATGGCTGGATGCTCCATCTGTGCCCGAGTGTTCTGACTCCGCCCCCCTGCCTCTCCCTCATCATTCTTCAGGAGTCTGGGCGTCCACTTCTCCAAGGTGCGCTCCTTGACGCTGGACACCTGGGAGCCAGAGCTGCTCAAGGTTTGATCGAGAGGCCTGTGCGACATCTAAAGTGGCATTTTCTATATTTAGGCCTGTGGTGATGGATAACTGAAGCAGCGTTAATTCTTCATGTTTGGTTGTCCACACAACAGGGACATGGTATCTTTTTACATCTGTCCAGCTGTGGAACACAGTGGAGAGACAAACATGAGTACGTGTCTACGTTTAGAATCTCCTCCATCGTAACAAAAGGGAGATATACTTGGAGGACTCGAGCGCAAAGACACTGTTCCCAAAATAACAGATACTGGCAATATTTCCTGTTTTCAACAGAAATCAATTTATTCAGTTTTTTACGTAGAGCACTTTTCTCATACAGTGACACAAAACGCAAGACAAAGACGACAGTTGACTACACTAGAATAATACATTATCCATGCAGTTATTGAATCTGTAACTATAACTACTGGCAGCGGAGGAAAGGAACAAAAAAACTCCCAACTGAAAGTCAGGTGGGGGGGAGCTCTTGGCATCCAAGTGCCAGTAGCTGCCCACCCCTTCCTGGGCATTCTAGATTTTAAAAAAAAAAAAAAAAAAAAAAAAATGTCAGTTTACAACTAACAACAAGATTGTGGATCACCTTCTAGGGAGAATTTCTAGATGCAGACGGTGCATTTACAGTGAGCGCCGTACTATTTTACCTTGATTTGTCGCCTGCTTCTCCCAGCCATGTGGAGCCCAGTTTGTGTACCGCAGTCCTCTTGCATTTGTCAGCCCTGCCTCCTCCTCTCGGCTCGAGCGTTTCCTGTCTCTAAAGGCGTGTTTCCATCTGCAGCTCATGTGTGAGCTGGGCAACGCCGTAATCAACCAGATCTACGAGGGCCGCAGGGAGGAGATGGGTGCCAGGAAGCCGCAGCCTGGAGACCCCAGGTGAGGCATTGCCGTCGGAGGTCCCCCGCCTCCCTCCTGTTGTGTCCCACCCGGGCTGACCCCTACCTACCTCCCATCCTCCCCTAGGCAGGAGATCGAGGCCTACATCCGCGCCAAGTACGTGGACAAGAGGTTTGTGCGGAAGCCGTCGGCCACCGAGCAGAGGGCCACCATCACGGCTCTCAGGAAGCAGGAGCAGCGGCTGAGCGGCAGCCCGGAGCACCTGCCCCCGCGGCCACCCCCTCCCACCCCCAAACTGAGGCCCCCCTCCAGCACCTCAGGTGGGACTCCTCAACCCCCCTTCCCTAATGAGAGTCAGGCAGTACCTTCTCCCAGCCTTCTGCTCCTCAGACTAACTGCCTTTGCTGTCCAGCCCAGCCCAGCTCCGCTCCGCTCCGCCCCACCCCACTCCCGTTCCCTTCTCTGGCCTGCTTCGTGCATCTTTACTAACCCTGCACTTTGCTCTCCTGGCCCTCTGACCTCCGACCCCTGACCCTGAGTAGCTGTGGCCGGCGGCGGCGAGGCCCGGCGTGACTCTCTCTTCTGTCCCGATGAGCTTGACTCGCTCTTCTCCTACTTTGACACCTCTTCCAAGCTGCGGAGCAGTAAGTACTGCAGTGGCCCTGCTCTCTTGCGCTGCTACCCCCCTCCCCCTCCACCCGTCTGCTCTCGTGTTTTCTCTTCACGGTCACTGCAGCTTCTCCCTCATCTGTGGGGTCTCAGGAAGCCTCTGTCTGGGCACCATCATCAATGGCAGCAGGTTCGGAACTCAAATCCTGCCAAGTCATGTCTGAGGTTTTTGCTCCAGTCCCTTCTCTCAAATGGTGCAAACCTGCATCCTCATCAATAGTCCATGATGACAATTATTTGGGCCACTTAAGAGAAGAAAAAGGAGGTCAATGCAAAAACCAGCAGACTTGCCTGGGTTGGATAAGGGTTGTTGAACGTTACTTGGGGGAAACATTTGGTGTATGAATGAGTTTAGTTCATGCTGTGCGTGCGCTCATCGAGCCCACTGGACCATACTGTGACCGTCTCCCCCTCTCCCCGATGGCAGTGCGGAGTGCGGACAGCGGTATCCAGAACAGTGCGGCTGGGAGTCGTGAGATGCTGCCCTCCACGCCGTCCGCAGAGAGTCTTAGTGAAGCAGGTGAGTTGGCTGCAGTGGCCAGCCTGGCCTCCGGAGGGCAGCAGAGGAGCAGTTTTCTGCTGCAGTGACATGGTTTTATTACAGAAGAGGCAACTCAGAACCTGAGTTTAAAGTTTATTTGCTCATGCTGCTGAAGAACACGGCTCCTGGTCTCATCCCCCCACCCCCCCCCCCACAGAGGCGGCAGACACAGGCCCATCACTGCCCACGGCCCGGACCGAATCGCCCATCTTCCACGAGCTGAGCGACGCTTGTCCTGGCCTGCAGCTGTACTGGGCAGCGTGTGTGTGCAGTCTGCGCGACATGGCTGAGGCGCTGGCCCATGGCGCTGATGTCAACTGGGCCAACAGCGAAGAGGAGAACCGGACGCCGCTCATCCAGGCCGTGCAGGGGGTACAGAGCACCGGCAGCAATGGCCCACTGCTCAGGGCATTGAGTGTTAATTGGGCGTTACGGTAAAGTGTGTAAAGTAGCTAGTGGAAAGGGAAGCAGACAGATTCCAGTGACACATTTCTCCAAAGCAACTTACACTGTTAAATGACACCCAGGTAATCTTACTGTGGCAGTTCAGGGTAAGTACCTTCATCAAGGGCACTGGAGCAGGAGGTGGGATTCAAGCCTGTATCTTCTGTGTGATAGATGGCAGCAGGTAGCACAGTGGCTACCAGAGCAGCCCGTATATTTAGTACTATCTCCTGAATACTGCAATTGTTGGGTGAATATTAAGTAAACCGGTAACAGGTAAGTGTTTAGAGTTGTTGCCTTTGGATCCAAAGAACCCAGGTTCGAATCCCACCTACTGTTGTAGTGTCTTTGAACAAGGTACTTGCCCTGAATTGATACGGTAAAAAGTGCACAGCTGTACAAATGGGTAATATGTTGCTTTAGAGAAGAGTCAAATTTAAGTGAACTTTGAGGTTTCAGTCCGCATATAAGTGGTACCAAAGAAAAACTACGAATTGGAACAATTAAACCAGAGATTAACGTGGACCTCCGGTGCCGTGTTGAACATACTCCTTTCTGGTTGCATGCACGGTCCTTCCTAGGGCTCCCTGGTGACCTGCGAGTTCCTCCTCCAGAATGGCGCCAATGTCAACCAGCCCGATGTGTGCGGTCGCGGTCCACTGCACCATGCTACCATCCTGGGACACACAGGGTGGGTCTTACCCTGTTCAACTTATTATTAGCGCATTAAACCACAGTCCTGGAGCTGCTGTTCTGTCAAGCATGTTAATCTTTACATCCTGGTCACAGATCTCTGTTGATCAGGCTGACCTGCATGTTAAAGATTGCTGCCCTCTGGCCACATGTCTTCCAGACAGGTGTGCCTGTTCCTGAAACGGGGGGCCAGTCAGAACGCCGTGGATTCGGAAGAGAAAAGCCCCCTGTCCATCGCCGTGGATGCGGCCAATGCGGACATCGTGACATTGTGAGTGACCACTCTAGGGACGTGATGGTTAGGGGTTCGAGGAGCGAAAAGGTAGCCAGCTTCCTGTGAGGGACCACAAATGAATTGGTCATTTGTTGTTTCTCATTTTTTAGAACTTAACAAATGAAGCAACTTATTTCTACTTAACTGACAATTGATTTAGATGGTCAAAGATTAACGTTTTCCGGTTTATTTGCTTCCCCATGTTTGTAGCAGAGCGAAAAGGAGCTGTGTTTACCTGTCGAGCCAGCAGATGGCAGTAAAGAGTACAGGATGGCCTTAATTCAACTCACCTCCACGCTGTTTACCCCCCAAGGTTGCGTTTGGCCAAGATGAGCGAGGAGATGCGGGAGGCGGAGGGACCCTACGGCCAGTCAGGTCAATACTCCACCAACAGCCACACGGAGATGCAGTATAAGAAGTGCATACAGGAGTTCATAAGCCTGCAGCTGGATGAGTCTTAGTCTGACGCTCTGCGGGGCCTGGGTTCAAGGGACCTGCAGCCACAGCAAGCCTCTGCTTGCTTGTGTAGTACACAGCCTTTACCTGCCCGCTCAGGACGACTGCCTGGAATGAGAGACGCGCGTATGACGTCGCAGTGCACACCCAAGCCATACTTACTACCAAACAGCAGGGAATGCTGGGAAAGACACACCACACTGTGGGAATGACTGATCCTTTCATGGAGACACACATACCTTCGTATGCATCCCTTTGATATTTTTTGCACAAATACACACTTCTGCGGTGTTGAGCTTTTCTAACTTGCTGTACTGGGTCTTGTTTTACACTCCATCTTATTATAGTAACAACAGTGTATTTTAACTGTGGTGGGGAAATGTTATTTCAGCCCTTCAACAAAATAGATTCATGTTTACAGTAATTTTCTCTGCATTTCCTACTTGTTTGTGTACCAGTGTACAATTTAGGCCGGGGCACTGCTCTCCATCACTGTGTTGTGGAAACACTCTGCTATAAGTGTGTTTAATATCTTCTAGTTTATCCTTTTGTATCATTATGTAGCGTTAACTGCAGAGTGGTGCACTTGCCCCGTGCTGCTCTCACTCACGCTGGACTGTGATTCAGCCACTGTCAGCCTGATTCTAGAGTTTTTATAGGAAAGGTACTTGATGGATTAAGAACAAGCTACAGTGCAGTTCAGCCTGAGAACGGTGCAATTGGTCTAGGGAGATCCTTTGGAGGGGGCGTGGCTAATTTACTCAGTTTTAATGCTGTTTTCCATTTAATGGGTGGAATTATGGAACAGCTGAGTGCTGAGAAAGCGGTTAGGAACACCCACACTTGTGCTGCTTTTTCTAGATCTCAAAGGGCTGTTGAACTGCCTGCAAAGACTGGGCTGGTCCATGTGTGTTCAGTCAGGTCACTGGGACAAGTGCTGCTTTAACAACAGCACCACCTTGCAGCTGTTTCCCCATGGTTTTTTGTTCCAAGAACTGTTAAGATGAAATACGATGGTAAAAGGAGCTAGTTTAGGCAGCCCCAGTATAGTCCAAATACCCCGATATTTAGATTAAGGAATTAGCATGAGACGATAATGCTTTGAAAGTCCTGGTTTTTCAGAGAATGAGACAACTTGTGGACTACAGGCCAATGGCTGTGTATGCATCTGTTCAAATGTGCTGAAATTTTTTAGTCTTAATTCAGCTGTTAAGTGAACAAATTGTACAGTTGATGAAACTGCTCGTTTCACTAATGTTAGTTTCAAGAAATAGTTTCCTGATCATTCCCAGGAACTGTGTAGCTATATTAGTAATTCAGAAAGTCTTCTGAATGGTACAATTTTAAAGGAGGAGGGGGAAAAAAGGCTTAGCCTGGGCTACAGCATATACAGGGGTTCTCAACCACCACTGTCGTGTGCGTCTTTATGATGAGCGTTCGTTCCACACTGTAATATTTAAACGCCCAAAGACACAACAGCAATAACTCGCAGCAGTGTGGAAGAGCCTCGCTCCGAGGTCAGGGGCTCTGCTTGGCTGTTCACCTCTTTTCCTCCTCTTTACCGACTATACCTGCTTGTTGTGCAAACTCCTATTTTCCCACCTCGCACCAGCAGGGGGGGGTCGTGCCTTTTCTGTTCTCAAATTTCTTTGGGATGCTGAGGCCCATGCAACTGTATTTTTGTATATAAGTACTGCACTTTAAATACAACTTGTTACAAAAAGTGAACGTTTGCTGTTTTCTTTATGGTGTCTTTTTTTTTTTTTTGAAGAGCTGAGGGTTTTTCATCCCCTTACCTGACAAAGTTATGCCTGGTAGTTTAAATGGAAAATGGGTGAGCGTGCACGGTAATGCAGTGTAATGTGGAGTGTTTACCCCAGGGGGTCGCCGTTCTGTTGGCAGCGAAGATGCGCTCTGCTCTCCTCCTCTAAACCGCTAACCTGCTGCTGAGCTGCTTTGCTACTTCCCAGGTACGGCTCTTCTCCTGCACTCCTCATCTCTGTCCTCCTCCTCCTCGCCTCAAGCTCCTGCTGGTGTTCCTGTCTGCATGTGTGTCTTTGGGGCAGGGCAGGGCACTCACCGCAATGTACGGACAGACCTGTTATCACGTGTCCCATTGCCGTGCTCTGCCGGTTCTGCTCACTCCCCTCTCCTCCATTGCAGGAGACGAAATCTACGAGGACATTTTCCGCGATTTCTCTCAGATGGCGTCCAACGACCCGGAGAAGCTCAACCGCTTTCAGCAGCACGACACCCAGAGGCCCTGAGGCAGAAATAACAGCGGTACAATGTACAGCGCCCCCCCAGTGGGCAGTCTGAGCCACTAGGTGCTGTTTTTATAATGCAGAAATTTGAGGGGAGATAAATTTGATCAAGTTTTAATTTCACAAACTAACAAATTGGAACCAGGATTTTTAATTGAAGTTTAAATGCAACCGTACACACTGCACCTTAAACGTCCTCAATTGAACATTGAGGTTGCAGGATCCAGCACACTGTGACTTCACTTTGCCTTATTTGCCATTATCAAACCTCACTAAAATGAGTTATTTTCTGCCATCGCTCCAATTTAAATTATTATTGCTTTTATATACAATTTCTTTTCCTGTTTGAGTGTTGCACGTTTCCCATGTCTGAAGTTTAAATACAACATTCAGGTCATTTTTTACCACCGCGTGAGCTGTGTGTGTGTGTGCAGTATTGAGTGCCATGTGGTAGAACATACACCCTCCCCCTGCCGGTTTATTTTAAAAATATCAATTAAATTGATTTTATTCTAATGCTTACTGTCCCTCTGAGCCTTTGGGTGTGTAAATAGTCTCCCATTTAATCCGTTTCTGAGGGTAACTTTGCCAACAGCAGATAAAACAGGGGCCGATTCAGTGTGGGAGGAGTGCCAGCTACTCAAATCACCAACTGGAAGTGCAGCTGTGCATCTTCTGCAGGAGCTTCTTCCACGCACATCTGTCACTGGAGCGGCTGGTGGGGGGAATCGGAGAACAGCTGGTGAGCTGGGCATCCCACACTCTGTTTCTCCCCCATCCTGCTGTGGAGTATTAAGAGCCATAAGGAGTAGTCTCCCTCACCTGTCAGACAAATGATGTAAATACTGTACATTCTCTGTACACCTGCCCATCAACTGTTTCCATTAAATAATAGGTACTGGAATCATGTAAACAAACCTGTGAATGTCATTTTGCTACTTTTCCTCTGTTTTTAGGTAGATAATGTGTGTATGTATATAAAAAGGATGAATCCAACAGCTGGATCCTGTGTGTTTGTGCGCTCTGCGTTACTTTAGAGCAGGGAATACCCACCGTCCCTCCTCAGTCCGGGATGCTGCATCCGCAGGACTTCAGCCACTTGACAGTACATTTTGGTCACCATTGATTAGTACTTGCTCTGTACAGAAGAAAGGATGTTAACTACAGCATCATTTAACTGATCCCTTCAAAGCTGTGCTAGAGTCCACAGGGGGACGATTCCATTTACGCAGCAGGCTCCCCTCGTTAAACTGTAAATATGTGTGTAAATGAAAATATGGACTATAGTACTGTTGCAAGTTGCTGAAAAAGAAGCACCTCGCGTTTTTTTGTGACTACTTTCCACCAGCTCACCAGCACAAGGTGGTTCCAGCCTCCAGCTCAGGCCCCTCGGTCACTTGCGTCGACTCTGCCGCAGTGAAACGCTCTCGCGTTCCCGTCTGCCTTTTTGCACTCCATCCAGTGCCAGAACTTAACAGTGACAAGCATGTCTCATCTCTTTACATAATACTAATTTTTTTTTTTTTTTTTTTTTAAACTGTCAGTATCTCAAACTGCTGCCAACTCAACAGCAGAGGCGAAAAGGTGTCCATGGGTAATTGGTCATTCAGACACCTTGCCTCATGGAGGAGAGCAGCTGAGACGCCACATGGGTTCTGCCCTCCGGTGGAAACATCCAGACAGAGACCTAGGTGCTGAGCTGTATTGTGCCAGAGGCCCCCCGACCAAGAAGTAACAGTAAATGAGGTACAAAGAGATGGAAGTGCTCCAACACGCTGGGTCCTATGGACCTGCTAGGGTGTTGGGTCTTCACTCTTGGAGGATCTGGGGGAGATTCACATTTTCCATTTACAGACTGTAACCACACCTGGGCCACGACCCACGGGGTTCTGTCTAGTTGCTGCGAAACGGCAAACCCTGCTCTTTCACCTTGCTCTGGACACCCGCTGTAGCAAACGTGTTAGACCACAACTCCCAGAGGAAAGGGGGTGTCTCGGCACAACTAGTGCACCAGTTGGGTTCTGGCCACAAAATGCTTCTCAAATGCTTGCGGACATCTGCTATCGAACAGATACTGTGATAATTAGTGGACTTCTTGGGTTTATTTATCCCTGTCCCTATATCCTTCCTCAGAGGAGATCAGAGGTAAATCTCCAAAAAAACCACATTCTACGTATTATTCTCAGTTTTGTCCAGTTCTTCTTTGAGTGGTGCGTTTTGGCTCCGCTTTTGGATTTTCGTCCAAAGAGGATTTAAAAAAAAGTGGTGATTAACAGAGAAGAATTACAAAACAAAACAGGTGGTGAGTGGGCTGCTTCTCCATCAGCTCTCTGCGGCACACTGGAGATAATACGTACCCAATCAGCAAAACGGGCAGGGTGCCGTGTCTGGGCCCTCCAGCAAGTCCCAGGGCAGAGGTCCCTCCACCTGGAGAGCACCCTGCAAATGCTATAGGGTGAACTCAGCCCCTCATGTCTTGTAAACATTTATATTTACTTAGCTGACATTTTCACCCAAAAGTGGGACTTATTATAAGTTAGTGATTTACCCACTGGGTAGTTTGTACTGTACCTCAGTCAAGGGAACTACAGCAGGCGGTGGGATTCGAACCTATCTGAAAGAGACGTTTCCTATAGCACAGCACTCCCTTGGCCGACCTTGGTGCGCCGTGGGCAGGGCCACCTTTCATCGGCAATCAGTCAGCAGTCCCGGCGGCAGACTGTGACCGCACGGTCCAGCACCGCGGAGGCATGTGTGCTGACGGACGGACACAAAGACAGGTCGGATCAACAGGCGGGGGTTTGGGGGGTAGCGGTAGCGGAGTTTGACCATCTATAGCCACAAGCGTCCAGCTCATCGACAGCTTCCAAAGAGGGTGTTTCTCTCAGCAATACAATCAAGACCCCAGACACGACTCTTCCAGGAAGGGGTTTGTCCACACTGTGCCACAGGGCAGGGACATGGCCGTAGTGAAATACACTCATAAGAATAACTTTGTGTTTTCTGCCTTGCGTTAAACTCCATTTAAGGGAATGTTCACCTTTTCCCAATGCTGATGAACAACATTGGCCTGTATGTGTCACATCGGGGGGGGGGGGTCTGACCTGGT
This sequence comes from Scleropages formosus, assembly GCF_900964775.1. NCBI lineage: Eukaryota > Metazoa > Chordata > Actinopteri > Osteoglossiformes > Osteoglossidae > Scleropages > Scleropages formosus. The sequence continues at coordinate 16,312,000 of NC_041830.1, read as the reverse complement.
AAACAGGGTAGGGTAAACACCGTCTAGATTAGCTCAACTCTCGGCAACAACTTGCACAGTTATCATGGTAATGGAGGGAACAGAAGCAGTTTACCTTTGGACTCTGGGAGGAAACCCCCACCAACGTAGGGAGCACATACAAGCACCATGGATTAAAACCCACAGCCTGGGAACTGAGGCACCAGTGCTACCCACAGTGCACACAGCACAGAAATCCCCAAAACCAAGAATACGGAAGAAGGATTACTGTACCACGGTGTTCTCATTTTGGGACCCGACAGAGTTTGGCCCTTCACACGCAGCTCCGACCCATCCTTCTAGAAGTGGTTTTAGTGAGTTTCACAGTGTGGCCCGAGGCCAAAGTTAAATAAACATCTCGCGCCCAGACGTAGGCCTAATTGGTGTCTCCTCATCTGGATCGTATCAGAAACCAAATCCCACGTTTTCCCCTTGGCGCTGGGTCGCCTCTACGCTGCTCAGTGCTCGCGCACACAAACACAAAAACGTGTTCAGGTCGGGAGTTCACAGACGCAGTCATCGGGCCAGTGCCTGAACTGTCAATGTCAACCTGTGATAAACAAAAGCTGTGCAAAAAAAAGTGCATTCATTGTATATTGGCAGTATATACATAACATATAAGCACTACGTGTTCATACGGCAAGAGGGTCGAACCAGAGGATGAGATGGCCACAACGTGGAAGAGGTGCATTCTGGATCTTTACGGTCCAAATGTCTGTCCGTAGGCTTAAAACAAGTTCATTAAAACGGGCCATCGTAAATAGTGTGTCATATTAGGACAGCCCTTATTTTTAGCCTCTGCTGATGGACGACAAGCGGAGAGTAAGTCAAGAGGTAGGAAAATACTGTGCGTGTTTGTGTTCGGTGTTCAGGAAAGGTAAGTGTGCAAATCAGTCTCGCTGTGCGTCGATCACAGTGCTGCCACCACTTCCAGGAGCTGTCCTCCTCAAGCGTTCAGCTGTATATAACACACACACACACACACACACACACACACAGAGGGAGAGAACAGTCAGAAAAGCATGCCTTACCATCAATTCTAAAATCGTCCACATTTCAAACAATTGTCTACAATTAAAATGCAAACATTCAACAACATTAAAACCACAAAAACTAAAATGAGATCTTCTGTCATGCAATAACATTCACAACCCGTGGGCTTCCGTGGCTGGTGTCAACTGACTGGGGATTTAACTCTTCTGGATTCGACCACGTCGTGTAGGACACGGGTTCCAACGTTTCGCTTCCCCTGTTGGAAGCATCATCAGCTGCCACATCACCTGAAGATGACACATGACACCAGCCGCAGAAGCCTATGGGTTTTGATATGTAACCTCTACGGAGAGGAAACCTTCAAATATTCACAACCATCGACATTACAGCAAAACCACTTAAACAATAAAACACTTATGCCAATTTGCATCCATGACAAATGGCATCTAAACCATTTTGCTGTTAAACCACTGTTTTGTTGTATGATGGTTAGGGCAAAAAGCATGTAGATGGACAGGCACCGGGATGGCTGTAAGGAGGCAACACCTGAAATTTGCCCCCCTCCCCGGCACCTTCAGTGGTGCATGTTTCTGTTGTCTGATGGTGAGGGTTAACCTTCTGCTCATCCTGGTGCCCAGCTGTGGTGATACCACATGCTCGGTCTTCATTGAGACATGTTTAGAGCCCACCGCACTGTTTACATTCTCGGTGCAACCAGCTGAGGGGTTGTAGGGGGGAGCATGATGGGGGGTGGGCGGAAGTGGCCTGGGATCCGTGCCTACCATTCTTCTCTCTCCCAAAGCCATCTACGGGCAAAATGCTGACAATCTCCCTTTCTCCCTATAGTGGCTTTTCTGTCAGCAGAGACCACCCCTACCCCCCCAGAACTACACACTCCTTCTGGTGAAACCTGCGACGGAACGCATTCCTTGGTACGACTTTACGAGCTACACTCAAGTATAAAGACAAACGGTTATGGGAGAAAGAAAAGTGAAATTCCAGTGCAGCAGAGCACAACATGTCGGACGTCCAGCACAAAGGTGCAGAACATACAGTAAAGGAGCTCCGCTGCAGCACTGTACCACCCAGTGGAGGACATGTGGGACGTCCACTGTGAGGGTGTACAATCGCCAGCAATTTCACATAAAATATGGGAATCAGCAGGAGGTGACCTGTGGACTAGTTCTTGTCCTGGTTTTGGATTAGTTTTTGTGGTTTCTAACTGCTCATCTACAAGTGTGTGTTAGTTTCACGCGGCTAAGAACCTGCGAAACACGAGCATCTCAACATCAACTCAATTTCATATGAGGTGACTTGTCTCAAAACTTAGATCAAATTGAATTAAAATTGAGAGCACCAAGTTGGGGGGAGTAAAAAAAAAAAAATTTCAAAATGAGGTCAATGGATGAAATTGAACCACATGGAGAGTATCCCAAACAAGTCCAACGCATTTCTTTTTACTCTTAGTTTGGTTTTGCTTTTGAAAACATTATTAAAATTCGGTGTGTTAAGAACAAGGTTCAGCAGAAAGCGAAAGTTCAAGACAAAGCCCTGTTGTTCAGTCAAGAGTGACAGGATGGAGTGGCTGGTGAGACACACCCATAGAAAGTTCACAACGAGGATGAGTACATCAGCAGCCCAAAAGACCTCCACACCACCAGGGTTATGCTGAACAGAAGAAAATCCCTCCTCACTGTTTTTAATGGTCTGCTTCATAATTATGTTGACATTATAATCGACAATCAGTGAATTCAATGTATTTTATTTAAACTTATGAGCACTCTTTCCTGACCACATTAGTGTCTTAACTATTGTTGCTTTAAAAAAAATAAAAAGAAAAGAGAAAAAAAACACCACTAGCTAGCAGTTTAACTAAGAACGTCTTGGGAGTGAAAGAATAGGAGACGTACACACGCGCTGGCTGCTCACTTGTGTACTTCAGTCCACTTGAGAAGTGTCCTTCAAAAGCTCTTCACTCAACTTAAAATGATTTGCCCAATGGCTGCATTTGCTACGTTGTCCTACAGTAATATTTAATAGTACAACCTGAAGTAGTTTGCAGTCATTAACCAATCACACGTATCACGTAATCACATGTAACGTAGCGTCAGCATTTCAAGATATGAGGTCTTTGAGATGATGACGCTAACAAAGACGCATTGGCTGCTGTTGCCATCTAAGTCCTTCTTTGTTCCTCTCCAAAATTACCACAGGTTCTTGGACTTCCTCTTCCTTCTCCCGCTGAATCACATCCCTCCCTTAGCATTCGCAGCTACTCCTGAACCCTTGGCCCCACGCTGCTCCTCTCCTGGGTCAGATCCCACCGTTCAAACCGTGTTTATGCAAGAGGTTTAAAACAAACAAGTGGAAAATATGTTATAGTGGAGGCTTAAGCTCCCCTCGCATTGTAAAAGGAGGTACTGGGAGATCACTTCACAAACTGTTTACTCAACACGGAGCAAAAGGAAATCAGAATCCCCTCGTTCTTATCCAGGGCAAGGGAAACACTGCGGTATCTTATCTCCTACATGAACTTCTCCATTTCGAAGACCTTGTCACAAGGGGCTGTCTCAGGCTGCGACTAAATCATTACCAACAAGCTCCAGACATAAACATTTATTTGAGGGATACTTTGAGGCATAGTCCACCTGCAGCCTCTTGACTTTCTAGCATCCAAGAAGCTCATGAACAGGTTTTGCAGGTTGCTGATGACCCATGCTACAAATATCATTCCCCTACGATAAGACATCAAGAAGTCAAGAGATGAGCAAACCACCAGCTTCCATTCAGAGTCCATAACCCTCAACCCTTCAGGTATGAAGTGCCGACATCAATAATCACACGTCTTAAGTATGTGTATTACTAAGTAAGAGCCACTCCTCCAGAAATTGCTACTGTACTGGTGTTAAGTCTTTGGGACTAGCAAGTTACAGCCCAACCTGAGAAGACATTACCATAATGTAAATTATTACTATTTTTATTAATATACATTGCAAATGCTTTGTAATAAAAACTATTTTGTGGTTTGAGTCCAATGCTTTTTGAATCCCTGGGGGCAGCAGGCAACCCAGTGGTTAGAGCTGTTGCCTTCCAATCAGAGGACCCAGGTTCGACGACCCCTTCCACTCTACTACCCTTGAACAAAATGCTTACCTCGAATTGATGTCACATTTATAAGCTCTGGACATCTTTCCCCTCAAATGCAGATTATTTTGAGGTGCACCTTACTGTATATATGTTCAAACTCATGGCAAATGAAACAGCAGTGGGGCTATAAGTAACTGATTTGCATGTTTGGTGTACATACAAAGACTAGTAATATGAATATGGCCTCAGCTCCTGTAGCTCCTCATTTCCTGAGAGCTTAGTGCTGGAATACGATTGTCTGGCTGCATAACAGAAACATTCTGTCTTTCAGGTTGTTGCAGTTCGAGGGGGTCTTGAGTTTTACAGACTCTCCGCTCATAACATAAGTAACTCTCGACTTTGTAAAAATAGTGTTAAATCATTCGGGAAAAGAGGTTAACGATGTCGAGAATGCTCCGGATAGACACGGACTAGCACTTAACTCCGCTGAGCAGCAGAGCTCAGAAACACGTTGCGTGTTCAGACACGTTAGCAGACACTGCAGCAATCGGACGACCTGTCCGTGGGCGAGGGACAAGATTCCTCACATTATTTACATGCGAGGATGTCAACATTTATAAGACGCCAGGAGGCCAACTGTTTATTTGACAGCAGTGGGCTTTTGCTATTAAGTGACTAATGAGGACAGGGTAATGTGAAATAGAACCTCATTATCAGGCTCTGATGAGCATCTCTCATAATCAATAAATAAATTAAAAAAATTAAAATAAAATTTTGAAAAAACCGTAAGAAATAAGCAGAAATTGAGCAATTAATCCAGTTTTGGAGAGGTCGAATTGGACAAGCTTGGATACCTGTCCAAACTGTGTTGGCTGTGGCCGTCAGTTGACATGATGAGCGTGAAGTGGGTGGAAAGCAGAGCGATAGGATCCTTGAAAAGCTGCATGTGGCATTTTCCTCCTCTCCATCTTCTTCGTTCTCCTGCAAAGCCACAAAAGCACAGAAAATTCGAAAAGGAACTCTATTTTTTTTTTAAATTAAAAAAAAACCTCAACGTACCACAAATTTGGAACAGATTGATGCCGAGAGGCAGTGGCACTAACGGAGTTCTATTCGGCTTGGCAGCACTCGCCTCTTATCTGGCAAAGCTCTGCTTTAGACCACAGTATAGCACGCTGGCTGCTCTGCCATTTTTATTCAAAATGAATTTTCCATCTCAAGAATTTCAATTAACATTACCATGGCGAGAATTATGCTGGAGTGTCGAATTACAGTAGCGAAACGCAATAGTCTCTTGTGCTTCATCTCCATGGGGCCTTTGGCCTTGAACAGATGCCCTGTGCATACAATGAAAGCTCAAGCTGATTAGCTTGGAGGAGCCCAGCAGACAGTGGAAATGTCAAACGTCATCTGACCCGCTGGGTTTTAATGTGGCCCTCGGGGAGCTGAGGAGCCCTGGCCCACGTTTGCTGCGATGCTTCAGGATCATGCCGATGAGCTCCTCACCACCCCCCGAGTCCGTGTTCTGCGTTCCTCGTGTGAGGGTGAACTTGTGCGCAAGTGTTTGTGTCTGCGATGAGAAGCTGTCATGGGGGTCTGCAGGATGAGGTAATGCTGGCGCGTTGATGGGTCTTCTCATTTTGTTAGCAGCGCCAACATTCTTCTAGAGTTTGGGTCTGAAGCAATGCAGAGGGAGGGGGAATTGTGGAAGCTGCACGAAAGCTGGGTGCATTCTTGTCCTCCCCAAGTTGGCCCATCCTGGATGTTGTTTGCATTCAGCAACATTTCATCATGTACACCCTGCATTTCTCAGAAGTACAATAACATTAAGTGAGTACATGGCCTTCAAGAACTGAACTCTTCAACCGGGCCAAAATGCAGCTGGCACGTGCTTAGTACTCCCAGTGATTGTTGTTCACCCTCTGGGGCTGAAAGTATGAGGCACAGATGAACTGGTGACACTGGTGGATGTCTGAAAAACATTCAAGATGTCCCAGTCTTACACTGAGTGGGACTGGCACCGAAACGGAGCTGAACATACTAAGTCATGCAACTGAAGGCAGCGGATTTATATTTCACGCGACTCACTCAGTAATTGGACCCTTTCTTCATGCAATCTTTCTCTCTCAGAACTTTTCGCACCAAAAACTTCAGTAGACCCTTCGAAGTTCAAAGCCATTTGAAATGCAGTGTTTCAAAGGCTACACAGAGTCACAAACACTGAAACATTGGCTGGGTTTCTTAAGGACACTGTTTATGAACCATACAAACTTCTACACAAAATAAGAACTCAGCCCCACATGCAAGGATGGTCTCCATGAAACAAAGTGGCAAAATAAGTGAGTCAGTGAACAAATTCCAAATTCTTGGGACACATAATTTTTTAGCACATACAACAGACTCCATATCACATTTATTTACTTAGCTGACGCTTTTCTCCAAAGTGACTTACAACATTAAGTTATTTACACTGATTTGCCGATTAATATAGCTGGTAATTTTTACTGGACAAATTCTAGGTATGTACCCTACTCAAGGGTACTACAGCAGGAGATGGGTTTTGAACCTGGGTCCATCAAATGCAAAGCAGCAGCAGCAGCTCTAACCATGATGTCAACTGCTGGCCCTTATCAGTTGGCCCACTTCAGTGTTTTCCTCCCCTTTGCGAACCATCCCCTTTCCTATGAGAGAACAGAAATGCAACCCTGGGAGACACAGAGAAGGTGGGTCCAACAGCCATCAACTGTGCAGACCTTCCAGTGAGCACAACCAAAATCCTTCCGTTCATAAAAAGATGTCTGCCTACTCGTAAAGATGACATTAACGGGCAAAGAAAAAGACAACCAGTGGACTACTTCCGGAGAAATTCTCTGGTTACTGTTTGCTCTCACCTAAGGCATTTTTCAATTTTGGGAGTCTGGAAGGAGTGCGGTATTACTGGTGGGTGGGTGAACAGTTCCAACTCCAGATGAAGTCAAACATTCCTGATGATGTGAGGTGAAACAGGGGCTTGAATCAGTCATATAAGTTGGGACATTTGCTGCTGTCATCTTCCTTGACTGTCTCCAGGGCCTGCAGGTAAGCCAAATGGGGTGATTTGTAACTGTTCTGAGCCGAAATTTTGCATCTCAAAAATACAAGGAATTTCAAAGAAAAGCAAAGGATACTTATAGATAATTTGAGTCTAGAATTTGGAGAAAGGTTTTAAATGGTTTTTAAGGTATTACACAGGCAGGCCACCACCTTCATTAAAAAAAACCAATCCCATGGCAAGAGGGACACAATTCCGGCCTGAGCACCACATCAGTCATTTCACTTAATAGCATTCTCCTGCTCAAAGATACAAATGTTTATACAGTCTAGCCAAGAACTGAGCACAAACAGAGGTCTATCCCATAAAAGGTTTAAGTCACAGACCCATTTTTTTATCCAGGAAAGAAGGGTTTTCATATCATCATGCACAACGGGAATTTGCTGCTCACTGCTACACTGCCTCCACACAAATCAGATCTTTACGCTAAATCCTTTAGGGACACAACCAAGATAAACAGGGGCAACATACACGTGAAAATATACGAGCTGATGAGTATGAATACCTACGGAACATGCTGGAATGTCTACAATAATGTGGTTTATTTCATTTAAAATAGGAAAAACCCATCAACAATCTGTGAAGTTCATATGACGTTTATGGCCACAGTGATAAACAACTCCAGATTTTACCTATTTACCAAGCTGAATATTCCACTTGAAGGAATTTGGTCCAGTAGCTTCCTAGTCATGTTTGCACCCTACAGAGACTTGTATCAGTGACATTCTGGTCAGAAGTCTAGTACCGCAATCCACACAACGATGTGAAGCATAAATCGACAGTTTTTAAAAATACATCTGGATGCTCCTCAGCAAGCCACTACTTGTGTTTACCAGCCTGGTGACTTGCAGGTATGTCTCTCTTTCTCTCTCAAACACACAAACAGTGTATGATAAACTGTATGCCTCTATTCATAACAGTCATCCAAGCATACAGGTACGTGACCTCCATTTCAAACTAATGGCATTTTATGAAATCGGAGGAGTTGGCTGTACCTGTACACAATCAAGGGGTTAAAATGATTAAAACTTTAACTTACACTTTCTATTGCATAACTAGGACCAGCAAGGACAGCAATGATAAACCATCTGCAGAAACACGTACAAGTGTATAAATTACCGCATGGCTCCTGTTCAAATGCACGACCCACACGGAAGCAGCCATAACTGGTCGCTGCTTTTTAATACAAATGTGTTCTACATCCAGCATGCCAACACACAGCTCTTCACACTTTTTTTTCCCATTTGACAGTCTAAATGAGGGAAGCTTTGTTTTTCAGGGTCTGAACGCAACGAGGTTTATTAACAGCGTAATGGGACAGGCTAAGGGGAAAGAAAAAAAAAAAAAAAAATCAAGCACAGAGCAAAGATATTTCACTCTATCCTTCCATTTAATCCAAAAAAACACAGCCATCGGGCTTCCCCAGTACCCTGAAGACAAGGCGGATAGCTGCAGTTCTAGGTAAAGTCTTTTCTCAGACCTTAATTCCCATGATTCAGTGCTGTGGCTGCCCAAAAGAGCACATACACCAATCACAAAATGCCTGTTCTCCAAGTCCAACTAAACACCAAATCAGGTCAGGACTACAAAATCAGACTGCTGCAAAACCATATTTGTCTTCTGATAATACAACATCAGATGTTTCACTGGTGCTTTGAGAGAGGCCTTCAATACAGAATCATTTCACAGTATCCAGAGGCCAAACTGCGCTAAAGTAAAACAAGTGTGTCAACAGAAAAATCCATGCTGTGTTGTTTCAGCTTCGGTTCAAGGCCACAACTGAATAACGTATACATTACAAGCCAAATCGGAGGAGCCTTGTTGCTCCTTGAGCTCTCACTCGAGGACCCCATGCCTGCTGTTTATTAATCAAGCACTTAAACCTAGCTGTGTTTCCAATAGGTTTTATGGCATCATTAAAGCCAAAATGCAGGGGGCTGAAGCCTGAACAAGGAGCACAGTGCAGCTCAACTGAAGTGCAACGTACCTGGAAGCATACCTGGCATTAAATCACTCTTGCTAAATACCCCATCAGCAGAGGTGACCGGAGTTCTGGGCAAACGGGGCCAGTTCAAAATCACTGCAGAGACACAGCGAAAGTCCTTCTCCAAAAGTAGCAGAGGATGCACCATTGTACTCCAGCAAAGAGGTTTGTGTGTCAACGCACACAGTGTACTCTGATGTACATTCTTGCGTGCAAGACATCTGATGCTGTCATTGCCCAATAAAACTTCAGATTTCACTTTCCGCAATACTGCCGAGATGCTACGTTTGGTCGGCCTTACTCCACATTCCTTACCTGAACAATGTCGGGACTGACTTCATTCATTAAAACAGCACAGCTAAACCTCTGGGAGGAAGCCACTTATCAGGAAGGTCCAGCAGACCAGATACTGAGCAGATTCTCATTTCAGAGCTGCAAAGATGGCAACTGCATCTAAAGTCACCTTTTTTGGTGACTAACTGAACTTCAAAGATTATCAAACAGGCACGAGGGGAAATCAGGCCAAGATTGTCATTGTGGGCAACAGCTTTGCTTGCCAGTGGTTTTTTTAAACTGGTTTACGTTTCCTCAGTCACAATCTGACACGTAATCACAAGGTGCAGCGATAATCACATTAAGGCCCGGGGTGTTTGGAGAGGCCTGAAATGCAGAGCTGATAAAGGGCGAAGGCTGCCCTGCACATGTAAGCCTGGCCCATTCGCACCATGTTATGTGACGCCATTGCAGGCTATGGGGGTTTAGAGCTGTAATCTTGCTTGCCAATTCGGGCTCCCGTTTGGTCTCCGAGTGCAGAAATCAGGAGATGCGATCATTTCAGCACACTGAACAAGGATTAAGATGCTATGCTGATTGCTGAATGGTAACTGTCAGTCTACTCAAAGAGAGCTGGAAAATTGTGATCCAAGAAGAATAATTGCGATTAGATTTTTTTATTAAAAAAAATTAATCGGCGAGGTTAGGATAAAAATGCATCTTTGGACAGAGAAAATTTAAGTATTATCAGTGCATCAGTCTCCGACAGCACAGACCGGCTTCACAGAAGGCCATGGCTCACTGTGGCAGACAAAACAGCCGGGAAAACAAACGCGCTGCACAGATGTGAGGCGATCGGCGACGCAGAGTCTTTCAAAATAAAACATTTGATGTCTCCTTATTGTCAGAGGACCAAGACTTCACACTAGAAGAATGAAAATAAAACACCATCTGAATGTGAAAACCAGTCTGAAATACAGAAAAGGTGCAACGGAACACCTGCTTCCTGTGTATTTGCACACGGGATAAAAAGTGTTTTTGATTTAACAGGATTACATAAAGCAAGAAAATAATGGCTTGATGCATTTCGTCACTTTGTCCTCCGAGCCGCTTTTCTGTTCGGCTGCGTTCTCCCCATGGAGGAAGCAGCTCGGTAGTGAAATGACTTCCAAGCAGCCATAATGCAGAGTGGCAGCTACTGATTCTAAATTCACACAAAACTGACTGTAAAACATGTGGAATCCTGACACACCACTGATTTTACAAAGTTTTTTAAAAACACACACCTTTTTCATGCTTCTTTCATTAAACTCAGAGGACACAAAATGCCATAAGCAACAGGTGTTGAGGGACAGAATGGCAGCACAGCGGGTAGCACTGGTGCCTTACAGCTCCTGACCTGTGGATTCAGCAGAGACATTAAATACAGCTCAGCCTGAGTGGAATTTTCATGATATCTCTGTGCTTGTCTGGATTTCCTCCTACAGTCCATAGATGTACGTTTCAAGTGAATTGGTGAGTTTCAGTCACCCACAGTGAGTGAGTGAATGAGTGCGTGAGAGAGAGAGAGAGAGAAACTGAATGCTTCTGGGTTTTTGCAAGGGGCTCTGGATCACCAGGACCTAGCTCCTAGCTTTAAGATGTTCATAAAACTGGGGGAAAAGTAGGTGTTGCTTATGGAGCTGGTTAGTGGGGAACCTCCATGCAGGTACTGGATGCGGCGTTAAAACTTTATAAAGTTCTCTCATTCTTCCTTACCTCCCTTGAACTCCTTATCATACCGAGTCCTGTTCTTAGAGAAATGCTTCCTTGAGCCAATTCCATGCAAGGATCGTAGAACTCTTAGTAAACCAGGTTCCAGCCATTATCCATGAGTAAAGAGTGACCTCAGGTCCTTGTCCACGTTTTCCTCTTTTTCCAAACACCCGACTTCCTGTCAGCGATCCGCTCAGTTAACACAACAAAGGGCAGAGAACTCATGAACCTGGCAGGGTGTGAGCATCACTTTCTACCAAAGTGCAAGGAAGACATCCAAACCCCAATAACCCACAACCAGCCAAGTCAATCCAAGGCTGACAAGCATTAACACCCGAGACTCCCTCCAAGTTCTCTTCAAGAGAAGCAAAATGATGATGAGCAACATGCTGGAGGAAGCCAAGCTAAGTGCTCCACAGAGGACTAGGGGTTGCAGATCTTTCCCAGATTCGCAGATTAATCGAGCAGAACTTCAATCTCCAACTAATGAAGGTCTTCCTCAACCAATTGTGATGTTCTTCACAAACTTTTCCTCACTGAACACATCAGTTGCAAAAGGGTGCAATTCATTTCAGCATAACAGCTCCCCACATGGGGCTGAAATTAATTCACATACTAACTGTTATTGAAACAAAGGAGTAACAACTAAAAATATTTTTTGTTTTTAGCAGATAGGAGCCAAGATTTAATGTTCTCTAGTCGGGAGGTTGGAGGTTGCAATTTGACAACAGTAGCCCACATTTAAAAGAGGATTTCATGTGTATCTCCTCAGAGGGAGACAAAAACATATCTGGTGAAGTGCCGATATCCTCAAAATAAGAACCCTGCATGTTTCACAGTAAGAACAGCCCTCTACATATGACCTTTAACCCAAGGCACAATTGACATGCAGTACTACTTGGAAGTATAAGAATCCTACAGAGATGGTCATTATTCTATTATAAAATATTTAAATTGACATCGATTCATTTAGTTGGCACTTTCCTCCAAAGCAACTTAAAATGTTAATCTACCTACAACCCATTTGTACAGCTAGGTAATTTTACTGGAGCAATTTAGGGTAAGTACCTTGCTCAAGGGTACTACAGCCAGAGGTGAAATTCAAACTTGCGACCTCTGGGTCCAAAGACACCATCTCTAACCCATTATGTTACCAACTGTCTCTAAATAAACATCTAAATGTAAATCTTGGTTTAACTAATGCAATTTGGGGTTCATTTGATTTCCTCTACAGCAACATATGGAATTAGTCATTCCACACCTATTATGTCATATGAGAGAGACATTCTGATGAAATAATTTTGTGGTAAAACTAAGGGTTCACATACTTTCAAGCAGCACTGTATGCATGGGTTCCTTGTGGGTTATGCAAGTTGTTTCAAGTATAGAAGTTAATTCCAGGAAACGATGGAATAATAATTCCATTTTAAAAAAAGGTTTGTTTGTTTTATTGGCATACTGCAGAAGATAAAAAGTAATTATGGAATCCAGGTTGGAGAGCAGAATTCGCTCCCAATGTTCAGCCCCAGTAAGCGCTCTCGTCTCCTCAGCGGGAATATAAACAGCAGGTCGGCCGTGTGGAAGGAAACCACCTCCCAGAACCGCCGGCGCGTCTCTGACTTGGATACATTCATCCGTCATCCCTCAGCTGGGTCTGCAAACAGGCTGGCGAGCGTGAGGCAGGGAAAGAGGGAGGGAAGGAAGGAGAGAGAGGTGGTGAGATGGAAGGAGAGAGAAGAGGACTACGGAACTGAGATCAGAAAGTTTTGAGACCTGTGGGCGAGACAGGTGACGTGCTGCTATTCTGGGGATCAATCCAGTGCTCAGGGACAAAGGAAATTCTTCTTTTACAGAGATGATCTCAGAGTCATTACAGAGGGGGATGGAAGAGAGGCTACAACATTTTTACGTGTGACTTTTTTTCCCCCTCCGTCAATAATGGGCAACGATGGAGAAGCAGGTACCCTGTGGGCAGTGTGCAGAAGCCAAGAGGCTATCAGGAGCAGATCGGGATCCAGCGTGTAACCAAGCCTGCGTATGACGGGGCGACTCCATCTCCAGAAGTGCTTCAGGACTCGTCCACGATGGTTCGGCACGAGCGGCAGCCAGACAGACTAAACACAGCGTGGCTCTGACTCGCCCTGCAACGGCAGGTAAGACAAAAAGCACACAATGCTGTTTGTCTGCTCTTCTACTCCCACACATGAACTTCCACAGAAAAGTGAGACTTGGGCTCAAGTGCCGGAGATCGAGCACGTGGATCACTTAGTGTAGGTATTATAGCTTGTTTTTTCAATAAAATGCAAATTTGTTTTGCCTCCTAAACACAAAAAACATTTGTATGGTTAATTAAATCCATGTTTGTATCTGTTTAAAGAAGCTTTGTATGTGAATATTCAGATACCTCCCTCCCAAAAAAAAAAAAAAAAAACTAGAAGCCACCTGTTTAGATTATTTTAGACTACTGGTTAATTGAAATTTGGTCAATTGTCACATAATAAACTAAGAAAATTGTTCAGTGTTGATTTTTGGTTTTTTACAAATTTGAAGTGAAAAAACGGCAATTTGATGGAGCCATTCTAGAAAATATTTTGTAAAACTGAATTTTTAAATCTGAAAAGTGCTTTTAAATCAGAGCAAGAAAAAATGTGACCCAAAACATTCTTTACATTAAAAAAATAATTGCGAGATTCCTAGATATAGGAGAAATTAAGAGGAAAGAGAAGCAAAGAAAATGTAGAGCAGAATGAAAATTAACAGGGTTTCATAAAACAGACATGGCAGAATTCAAATTTTTTAAGAAATAATGTAACACATCTGCACAACACAGTAGTGTTAAAAAGAGAAAAATCAAACACGATGTTTCAGTGTCCAGATCTAAATTATTGACTAATTACCCATTTAACTTTTAATGAAATGAATATGATAAACACAAACCTCAATTAAATCTACTGGACAGACAATCATTACCTCTGAACAAATGTGTCTGAAAACAACATCTGCCTCAGAGACACACACACACACAGGAAAGATGACAAATGCTATTTCACTTGTCTTTTTGAATTCTTTGTATAAACACTTAAGTCATGTTTAGTGTCGTGCCTTTTTAAAACTAAAACAAAAAAAAAAAAAAAAAAAAAAAAAAAAAAACCCCAGCACATCGAGTGATCGATGAATAAAACAAACTGCAATGCAAAGGAGTCACTCCTTTGGGATGAATGAAGTTCTTTCCTAGTGAGTAATGAATTGTGCAGTACTTACAGGTATGGTAATGCTCACAAACACTGGCGACAGTTATGAACGTGCTTTTTGAGTGGATTTTGTGGAGGCGTACCAGTTCCACCAGTGTGTAAGAAGTGTGCAAACCTCATTCGCTCCACTCGCCAGGCTGTGAGCAAAGACTGCAGCGCACGAGGACGTACGGAGCACACCTCGGCAGATCCGACGAGGACGGGAGGAGGCCGTGAAGCGGGCGGCGGGCCCGACCCTTCGCACCCTCAACCCACGGGGACGCGTGACCATGCTGGCCAGGCCCACGGAGAGAGCCAGAACAGCGACGAGCCTGCCGCCGGCCAGCCACAGCAACATGCCCCAGCAGGGCTGCTTCTCCCCCTTGCTGGGTGGGGTACCCCGTGAGCCCACTCCCCCGCCAGCGACAGCCCACAACACCACCGGTTTGAGCAACGACAGCGCTGGACTCCTGACACTGGGGACGACGGCAGCAGTGGGCGAGGACAGCGAGCTGCGCTGGGCCTCGCTGCTCATCATCATCGTCATTGTGCCCACAGTGGGGGGTAACATCCTGGTCATCCTGGCTGTGTCGCTGGAGAGGAAGCTACAAAACGCCACCAACTACTTCCTTATGTCGCTGGCCGTGGCGGACCTGCTGGTAGGCCTGCTGGTGATGCCCATTGCCCTGGTCACCGTGCTCTACAGTAAGCGCGCCCGATTTTACCTGTTTCCAACAGAGTGAACCATTGCATCTTCGTAGCAACACCTGTGTTTATCCCTTGCAAAGCGGAGCATTCGGAGCCTCCGCTGCAAACATCTGGGCAACAAGCAACAGCAGCCAGATATCACACACTCACATAGACACACATGCGTGCAAGAAACCGATCCGCAGCCCGGACTGAGCTCCTTGTTCTCATGCCATCGTTTCAACCCATGAAAGCTTTTTGCTGTTTATTCTCCTTTCTTCCCCCCTCCAAATCCCATTCGGTTCCATTTCCAAGGTTTAATCTTTAATATTTACATAAAAATTAGAATGCCAACGGATGAAAGGTTTGTGCTCAGTTCCTAAAGCAAACATGAAAAAAAAAGTAGCACCCGTGTGAGAGCGTTGCCACATCACCACTTGCCAACTCACCGAACTGAAAGCGGGCAGATTCTCCCCAAACGCTGCAAATTACTGATATAAATAAACAAGAGTGCAGACAGTAAACAGACTCCTTCATGAAGGACACTTTTCTCCTAACTTGGCTTGGTGCACATTTCAACAAGCTCATTTATCCAGTTCATCTTAAAAAGGCCCTCGGGACATTTGCGTAAAGCTGGAAATAAATAATTTTTTTTTTTTTTTAATTTTAAAAAAAGGGGGGGGGGGGTCAAGTGTAGGTTTCCAGTTTCTATTTAATGAAAGTGATGGGAACTTTTCCGATCCCCCTCATAGCCACTACCTGGCTCACATGTCGAACAGTATCACACCGAGCTCGGGCCTCCGCACAACCGCATTAAGCCATTAGAAGACTGCGTTCCTTCCCTGCACAAGAACCATATGTGCGACACAAAAGGATGCTGATCCCCTTTGCCGGAGGAAACCCCCGGACCACCCGATACCTGCTGTTAATGCGTTCCATTGCAGGACAGGAGAACCACACAGGGCCGGTATCTGAGTGATGCACCATTTCGACATCTTAAAATTCCTGCTCATTTGCAGTAAAAATATTGACACATGTAACAAGTTATGGTGCAGTAAAAACCACAAACTTTGAAGTGTTTCATAGTAAAAACAGTACAGTTTTACACCAAGGGTCCGAATACTATTAATCTCAACATTAGATTTGCTGGCCATTCATATACAGTACCTTTATTAGTATGCATGTGTGTATGAATGTCTGTACCATATAACCAACATTTTTGCCCTCCCCTTCCAGCATAAAGTACTGTCCTCCCCATTCCTCGAGTCACACTTATTACTGCACATGGTGGTTAGAGCCACAGCTTCAGGATAGGAAAGACCCAGGTTCAAACACTACCTCTTACTATTGTGCCCCTGATCAAGGTACTAACGTTGAAATGATATAGTAAAAATAACCAGCCCTATAAATGAGTAAATTAATTTAAATAGCACAGTGCACAAGCTTCACATTGTAAGTAGTCTTGGAGAAAAGGGTCAGATAGAATAGACTTTTAAGGGTGTTCATTTATCTGAGCTAGTATGACACTGATCTCAGGTGCTGCTTGTTAACGGTATGACGGCTGACTTAATTACTGCAAATCTGTGGAAATATCTTCATCACAAAAACATATTACAGCACATACGTATATCCTTATTCAAAATGATTTCTAGTCCCTTAAGTACTTTTTGTAATCAGTTAATACTTTGCTAGACCTACTATCACACAATTTGTATTTCAAGCATTTTTCTCTAGTACATTTACTGTGGCTAAATACAAAAACAAGTCTACAGTATATGTTTGGCAGACTTAAGGAACAAAGTTCTTATGTGGTAAACACTGGATGACCACATTTTCACATTTCTATAAGAGAACCACTAACCTGTGTTCCCATGGCAACCCCTCCCCCAGATTCAGGCTGGCCACTGCCAGAGTTCCTCTGCCCCATATGGCTCTTCCTGGACGTGCTGTTCTCCACGGCATCCATCATGCACCTGTGCGCCATCTCGCTGGACCGCTACATCGCCATCAAGAGGCCCATCCAACACAGCCAGTATAAGTCCCGGGCCCGGGCCGCTGCCAAGATCGCCGCCGTGTGGCTCATATCCATAGGTAAGCGAATGGTGTCTGCGAGTGACAGGAGGAAAAAAGGTCAACCTGCACTTCCTGGGATAGATCCTGCCGCTTATAAACCAAACAGGGAGAATTTAAATCCTTTCAGTTCTCTCTGAACATGACTAAAAATAAATTGTTCGCTCTGGAATGGACAACAAAGTCCTTATAACAGACTTTTAAGCAAATAAAACATGTTTAAAGTACTACTAAGTAGGCATGGTGGCACAGCAGGTAAAGTGAGTGCCTTACAGCTCCTGAATGGCATTGTTTGGGTGTAAGCTCGACTCTAGCTAGGGCTGTGTGGAGTTTGCACATCCACACTGTGTTCATAACCCAAAAACAAGAGGAAGAAGGCAAAGAAGATGTTAAACTACTCCATACCCTCCCCTTACCACAAAAACCACACGAGCAGATGCCACGAGTTGAATTTGACTGAAAAGCACATACCGTTATGCGTTTCTAGTAATGGCTTTTAGAAAATGTACTGGTAGCTTGTATAGGTTTGGGTGTGTCCTCAATGTGCAGAAAGCTGCAGGAACATGAACCAGCTGCCTAAACACACCTGAGAGCTTCCAGGATTTTCAGCAATCACAAAGCAGAGACGCCAAGACACTGACAGGTCATGAGTCCTGATTTTCAGCTCATATTAGTGGTAAAGAGCTGTAAGAAAGTGCTACGCTACCCAAAGATCACATATCAAAGGTCTGGGAGGTTTCAGACAGTCATGTTTTTAGCTAAGGCCTTCAAGCTGGTTTATTGATCCAGCTAAATCCTTGTCTTGGCTCAAGCTCAACAGCTTTCGATGCTGGCTGAAGCCCTCTGGCAGGTCCTCAAACGCACAGCAGAGATAAACTGTGACTCGCCATGTAGATTTCCCTTCCTTCGCTGCAGCTGGTTCTGGTGGAGGTGGACATGGTGAACTTTGCCTAATTTCCGTTCCGTTTCAAAGGCAGTTTCAATGATTATAAGCAGACAGTGCAGCCTGTAAGTTGTGCGGTCAGTGCTGGCAAGACCAAGCTCCTTAAAGACAGCATGGTCAAGGCCAGTGTAGTGTCCAAAGGGCTTAACAACATCTCTCTTCTCCTCTTCCCCCCAGGCATTGCCATATCTATTCCCATCAGAGGCCTGAAAAACACCAAGAAGACAACGTTCAACGACCACCACACCTGTCTGCTGAAGCCAGAGTGCTTCAAGGACTTCATCCTCTTCGGCTCCTTGGCGGCCTTCTTCATTCCGCTGACCATCATGATGGTCATCTACCTGCTCACTATTCATGTGCTGCAGAAGAAAGTCTACCTGTTGAAGTTCAGAGCCTCAGAGCACTTCAGCAGGTCCACAGTTTCCACAGTCTTCCAGATGGAATCCCCTTCTGTGGGCTCTCCAACAGAGAGGGCCACCATGCTGGAGCGTCCAAAGGGGCTGACAGTCCAGTCCAGCCCCAGTCCCAGCCCCAGCCCCACTCCAAGCAAGGACATCCACTTCCGCAGGCTGTCCAGCATGGGCAGGAAGTCAATGCAGAACCTCAGCAATGAGCAGCGTGCGTCCAAGGTCCTGGGCATCGTCTTCCTCCTCTTTGTGGTGATGTGGTGCCCATTCTTCATCACCAACGTCATCTCGGCAGTGTGCGACAGCTGCAATGAACAGCTTGTTGGCCAGCTAATGGAGGTCTTCGTCTGGGTGGGCTACGTGTCCTCGGGGATCAACCCCCTGGTCTACACCCTTTTCAATAAGACGTTCCGCGACGCCTTCACCCGCTACATTACCTGCAACTACGGCAAGGTGAGCGCCAGGTCGCCAAGGAGGACTCTGCCCGGGCTCTCCTTCCGCTCGTCTGTTGCTGAGAACTCAAGGCTCTTTGTGAAGCATGGTGTGAGGAACGGCATCGGCCAGGTGGACTACCAGAGTCCGCTGTTGCTGCGACCAGCCGCCATGCAGTCCTCTACATCTGTCCTGTTGGACACCCTGTTGCTCACAGAGGATGAGGACTGCAGACAGGAGGAAAGGGTCAGTCATGTTTAGGCCACCCATGAGAATTCATGGGAACATTCTGGGAGCTCTGAATTTGCCCCAAAATGATACTGTAAACAATATTTGTCAATAATTTACAGAAAAGCCATAACGGGGCTTGGCAGGAGCAACTCGAAAAGATCAAGGACTTCAAAACAGAAGGAAAAGCAGCAAATGGAAGCAAAGAGAGAGAACAAAAAAAATTTTAAAAGATCAATCCTCCCATTTCCAACAGGAATAACTTCCACAACAGGTACAAAATTGTGACTACATCTCAGTCATGTAAAATGGATAACAAGGACAACAGTTCATGGAAAATAAATATACTGTATCCCTGCTCGTATGGCTATAAAATATACCTGAAATACACTTGGGGACCCTGAAATATCCAGTTCTACACGAAGAGGCTGAAGAATTTGACCTCGACTGAATCGCTTAACAGTGGAATTACTCCTACATATACAACACTCAAGTTTTAAACGTCAAATTGGAAAAGTGCAGTTTGGTCTTCGGGTGTGTACACACAAGCAAATTTTAGCTCAACTTTCTAGGTGTAAGAAAAGACAAAAGGCTGCGCTTCCTTTGGGAACCTCCAACTGATACTCTGTTACAGCGTTTTCTAGATCACAATGGAAGTGTAAATCGGGTTGTTTTGCAGCAGTTGAGAGACTGAACAATAATGCAGGTTACGTTCAATATCTCGAACATAACTGATTCAACAGCAAGGCTTGGTTTAGACCTCTCTCAGCAGGTCAGGGGGACCTTCTGCTGTACCTTCCCCATGACATGAGCATGGGGTCTAACTGTGGAGTCCAAGGAAAGAGGTGCCTCTAAATACAGGGCAACAGCTTTTTTTCCCCCATCTTATAGGAACCCCCGACCCCTGTGTTCACCTAGTAATTATTACCCAACAATGAAGCTCCCCAGGTCTCTCAGACACACCCCCTTTCTCAGTCACTCCCTCTCAGACTCAAAGCACCCCATCCCCTTTTACAGGACCTCCCCTCTGGGCACACCCCCCCAACACACCCTTTCTTGGTGTTCACACAACCTTACTTTGCCAATCCATTTGTTTGGATCAAGCTGACACATTTAATCAAAATTCGCAGCCAGCAGCTCAGACACTGAGCAAATTGCAGTAGAGAGTAGTAGTTCCAGATTCCATTTTTAAATGTATAAGTTGCAAACTTTGTACAAATCATGTTCATGACTTAACAGGTGCCACAGATACCCAAATTGCAACAGTCCACTGTTCTCTGCAGCTCACCTATGACAATATACTATACTTCGTTATATTACAAAAAAAAACATCTAAAACTACAGCACTTGTTGGATATCAGGCATCAGAAGTTTCATTTGGAGGAAACTCTTCCCATGGTAAAAATTACTTTGACCCTTCTGAGACCAGCCAGGGAGATAAGGGTTTAAAGAATGATGTAAAAACCAAGAAATAAAATGAAAGAAAAAAAAAAAAAAAAGGGGAGGGGGTGGGGGGGGTGGCAAAACTAGACACTGGGGGGCTGGAAAAATTTGTTCTTATTTTAAATATTAACAGGAGCTGGAAATAAAAGGCAAATAAAATCAATATAAAGGAACTTGTCTGAATGTATCTGGATGTTTTTAAGAACAGATACATAGAGATGGTGAAAGAAGATTCCTTGCAGGGTCTGGCAACCCTTTGCAACGGGGTCACATCCACTCCATGGAGGACCAGCGTGTACAACGGCTTCTACGCCACCTAATTTACATGTCTCAAAAGTTAAGTACATTCCTAAGAACCAGTTTCAAAAAGTTTGTGTATTTTTGTAAGATTCTGGAAAAACTGGCTGAGCCCAACCCACAAACATGATATCATTTGGAAGTACAGAATGTCCTCTATAAGGTACATTAAGTCAACTCTAGCATGTACAGTTTAGACAATACACTGACAAACATGTCCTCAACAGTGGACAAAATTAATACTGCATCTCAGGATGTCATTAGGTCACATACTTCCAGAAATATTCTTTCAGTACTTTGATGAGTTCTTTGCATTGCCCGATTACTCAGACACAGTGAGATCTGAAAGTGCTAAATCTGTAAGCACAGTTCATTGTGAAAAAAAAGAAACTACAGGCTGGAAACATCAACATTCTGTCTTATCCCAACTGAAACAGACTTACATAGTGCCATCTATTGGACACATGAACCATGCAGCAATTTCATGTACGCTTTGCATGAATCCCACTTCTGCGTCTTGAAACCACTGCTACTTGCAGCAAACTGAACGACTCAGATTGTAACATGTCGTTTGGGGTTTTGTCAAACACATTTGTCTCATTTAACCAAGTCATTGGTTAATTCACGCACTCCAGGCATATTTGAAAACTATTTAAGCAACAGGACAGGGATCCAAAACAAATACTCAGGCAATAGAACATGTGAAGAAGAAATAAGCATCATTATCTGTCAGATGATCGCCTTGTTTCCAGAGCTGCAGTGTGCCAACGGCTCCCATCTGCATTCCTAGGGAGCGTGGGACGGGGAACAGAGGACGGCTGGCGGGCCCAGCGCTACACACCCCTCTCCCAGGAAGAGTCAGAAGATGGTCAGCACCGGCTGTGGTTAAAGTCATGTAAAAGTTCTGGCATCCATAGTGCATGTTTTGCGCACCTGCTCCATGCAATCAGCCATTAGGGACAGAGATTCCTGCAGTGTGAGGTTTTACGTGACACTGACACAGCCCAGCATCCCACGGCGTAAAACGAGAAACAGCTCTGTTTAGACAGTGCATGCCACGCCAGGCTGCCAATGAGTGGGGGGTTGGGGGCCGGGGTCAACACACCTCGCCCAGCCTCAAAGTCAATTTTGAATGTCTGCTTGTCCACAGGACGGGTGCTTTTTACATTTTACCTGTCACATCAACCCTGCGCTTGTCCAAACTTTAAACACATCGGAAAAATAACAATAAGAAAACGTCAAGGAGTAAAAGCATCCCTGAAAAACCCTTAGGGAACTGCGATGAAAGCGAATGGATCGCGGCGTCATGTGAAAGGAAGCGTTCCCAGACAAAGGTCCCATCATAAAGAAACTGGCCAGGAAGGCAGCATATCTGGGCTGTTTTGCATTTCACTTCGCCAACATGCACACTTTCTCATGAGAAAACAATTCACGTTTGCTCACAGAGCTGGTACTTTTCGCCGAAGCGACTCACAGGGTCAGGGCACACGCCGCAAATTACTTTGGTGAACTTGCTCAAGGGTATCGCAGCAAAGGGTGGGATGTGAACTTGCAAACACCGAGTCCAGGGCTGGCAGCTCCAACCGCTGCGCCCCCTGCCGACCCACTGTGAAACGAAAATGCAGGGCAGGCGATGCATTCGCCACTGAGGACCATCAGCTGCTGCCAAAAGACAGCACTGCATATCATCAAACACAGTGCTTTACCTGTGTATTTTGCAATGCAATGCAATGCAATGCAACGCAATGCAACACACACAGAATGTGTGTTTTTTGATGCCAGACAAGTTATTATCGCCAGGGCCCTTTTGTTTGGCCAAAGTGACCGGACCACACACACATTTACACTGCTAAGTGTGTAAATACACACTTTTAAGGCACAATTTAATGAATTTTCACCACAAACCTTTTTCCTGAGGCGACGGAATACGATTTTGGCTCGAAGACCTGCCCTGCCTGCTGAGGTAAAAACGGAGAAACTGTACCACAGAAAAGCCAAGTAACGGAAAAACAAAGCAACCAAAAATGTCAGTGGAAAAAAAAATTAAAAAGCTGTGTGAAAAAGTTGGAAATATTTAAACATAAAACAACGAAGTGAACAATTTACAAACACTGTCACTGACTGGAATTTAAGCTCGCACACGCAACAGTACACAAGTGACTCACCTCGTACTGCCATCGTTTCCATTCTTTCATCACGAATTTATTAATGTTGCTTTGTTTCCAACGTGAACAAATACCGACAAAATTATGATTTTTTTTTTTAA
This sequence comes from Scleropages formosus, assembly GCF_900964775.1. Classification (NCBI taxonomy): domain Eukaryota; kingdom Metazoa; phylum Chordata; class Actinopteri; order Osteoglossiformes; family Osteoglossidae; genus Scleropages; species Scleropages formosus. Next base: position 16,288,796 of record NC_041830.1, on the reverse strand, counting down.
ATTAAAAAAAAAAAAACTTTCAAAAATGTATCGTCTTCCAGTCAGTGCTGACGACTTTACTTTCCGCGTACGTTTCTCAGCTCAGTTCACGAGAGACAACTCGAACACATTTAACCGTCTTTGATATTAGAAACAAAAAATTAAACATGAAATATAAAGATTCTCAGAGATTCCTGTTACGAAAATTACTCAAGAATTATTACTACGTTTGATTCTTGATATTGAGCGAAGACGTGCAGTTCGGCGCCGAGCCGCTAGGCGGCACCCTCGCACCCCTCGTCACTGGGGCTCCGCCGTAGAGCAGGGACGTGATGACGTAGCATTGGGGTGGGAGGGGCTGTCATTGATCACCTGCTCTTTGGGGGTCTGTGATGAGTGGTTTCTACGTCCTTTCCAAGAGTCCAAAAATGGTTTCTGTACACACAAATGTCATCTGTCGGTACTCATTTCCGCAGAATGTGGCCACGAGTGCCAATTGTTTTGTGAAGGAATTGGGAAGGACTGTTAAAATTGCTCTCAGTTGTACCAAATATATGTTGTGACTTTGGGTTAAAAAAAAAATATGCAAAACGGAAGAACTATTACTAATCATACTACTACTAATAATAATAATAATATAAAGTAGTGCTTCGCCTCATATTTTTATTATCAGCCACGCATGATTTCATTTTCGGCTCGGTCTCACCGCCCTCGTGCGCGAGCGCGTGGGAACTGAAAGCGAAAGGTCGCGTGCGCACAACTTCCGCTTCTCTTTAAGGTCGAGGAGGTGTTCTTACCAGGTTTTTTAAATAAATAAAAGTCTGTGGACCCTCGTCCTCCCGAGAGCGGAGGCAGCAGGTAAACCGTATGTGCACCGTCCGCGAATTACAGCGAAACTGTACGAATCGGAATATAATAATGAAAGTAAAAAGGGACGAAAACACGTCCGCGTTCGCGAGCGCCGCGTTTCACACGCGACTCGGGCCCTGGAGCCGTTGCTCGATTTGTTCGTAACTCAGAGTCACTTTACCGCTACGTGTCAGTCAGTGCTCTAGTCACTCACTCATCACTGTGTTCTGCAAAAGTGTGGGCTGTCATACCTACAATACTTTCACACTTTTCATCATATTTTTATATTAACATTAAAGTGTAAAATGACTGAAAATTCCAGCGCTCGCTGTTGACCGACAGATTCTCAACATAAACACGATGACGTTGTGTAAGGTCGGTCTCCATGGTAACGGGACGCCTCTGACACCAACCGCAGAAAGTTGTAAACGCAAATTTAATTAATCCCTATTCCAACGACATTTGTCTTAGTCATTTTCTGTTGTTAAAAATAATCACAAGTGGCATTGCTCGGGATTAATTGTAAATGTTCTTGCTCTTAATAAAATAAAGGAAAAAGCAGATGAATTAATCCGGATCTACTGTGCTATTGTCTAGGTGCTCTTTACTGACACCTAATGGCCATATCTATGTACATATGTTCAGTATGTAGTGTGTTTGTGTGTGTTACTTCCTGCACGGAAAATGCATCCATTCGCATATTACAGTGGTGGTCATGGTAGCAATGACAATCTTCTCGTGTATTTTTTGTTGACGGTAGAACAATGAGCAACATCCTGATCGACTGGTCCACTCTCTGTGCGGGATCCACTCTGGCCTTTTCAGGCCTCTTTTACTACCTGTACCAACAGGAAAAGACGAAAATCAAGAAACTGAAGGTATGCACCGTAGTATGGTGAGCCCTGCTGCCCCTGTTCAACATCTCCTTTTCAGTTTCAGTGTGCATGCTGGACAGGAGGACTCGACCTCAGTGACTACTGGATGTATAGGTCACTGTAGGGTGCCTTCACTTTGAGGACCATGTCTTTCTTTCTCCTCAAAAATAAGGCGGTCCCGAAATTTGAGCCTGGCGAAACGCTGTTGAAGGTGGTGAGGGCCACTCCGTACAAACGGCTGCAGTACGTAGCAGTTGAAGGTAAAAGCACTTGCCAGGTGATGAAATGTGTTACACCGATGCTGCAAGACCTCCCTAAATGAAAAATTTGACATAAATCCAGATTCATGGACCCGGAGGTGGTTAGAAACATCTCAGGTAACGGTTGTGTTTCCTCCAGGGGTCGTCCAGCCTGAGGGAGATCTTCTGACCAGTCAGTATGTCCCAGGGTGCACTGGGGTAATGCAGAAGGTCATCGTGCAGGAGCACTGGAGAGAGTGGGACTCGGTCGCTCGGCTGTGGTCAGTATGTCTCCCGTCGGCACCAAACTGCTCCCATCCCGCTTCTGCTGACCGCTGCTGTCCGATCCGATTTACAGGAGGAACAGGTCAATGAACCAGCAGGAGACCAACAACACGGTGCCTTTTAGTCTGGTGGCTCCAGGTGCCGGTGCAGGCGGCGTGGCGATCAAGGTGCGAGAGCCACGGGAGGCCAAGGGTCTCCACATGGAGCAGGTGTACAAGCGCCGGCGATGCATCCCACAGGGTGTCGCTGACTTTGCCCTCTTGGGGCTCACCGGAGCACAGCCCGTGGAACAGGAAGTGAGGGAGGAGATGCTGCGCGTGGGTACCGAGATGACGGCGCTTGGCGAGGTGGTCCTGGAGGGGGGGCGCATGCTGAGGCTGCAACCCCCCCAGGACAGGCAGCAGTACCTCCTGTACCCGAACAACTACAAGAGTTTCCTCCAGATGCACCACAACGTGGCCAACATGTGGAAGTGGCTAGGCGGCTTCTGTGGCATCACAGGTACCTCGCTGCTGACGTGGGCAGTCTGCAGCAGACTGGGAGACACCAGGAGAGGACGCTAAGGTATCCCCTACATAGAAATAATCATCAGCTAGCAATGTCATCAGTCTTCTTGTACTGGACTTGAGTAATCTCCATATTTAAAGGAGCCCGTGTTATTTTTTGTCATCTATGGCCACGTGGCCTATGATGCTCAGAAATAGTGTCTTTACCATGGTAAGACTGCCTTAGCCTCTCATTGCACCTCCCTGTCTAGTGTAAATTTCTTCCAGTGCAGAGCAGGTTGAATTTCAAAGCACACGATATGAGCTCAGACGAAGGGCAGGGTGGGTGGTGGCGCACGTCTTTGTCCCTTTTTAAAAACCCTCTATTTGGAGAGCAGCTCTATTGGAAATTCCAGAAGGCAGAGGAACACAATCTAAACTAAGATGTGTTGATAGACAGCCTGTGGTCCTTGGTTCCCCAGATGTTTATTTTTCCTTTTTTTGTTGGTTTGGGAGTTTTGTTTTCCTCTCCTCAACTGCCAGTCAGCTTTATTAAGAACTGATGGCTAGCAAACCGTTGCCTACGTTTGGCTCTCGTCTTTGTCACCAGGTGCTCACTTTTTCAATCCTCTGCATCACGCTGCTGAAACAAGCACTTCATACAATTTGATTAAATAAATGTGTACTGAAATTAGGCAGTAAGTCTTTCAGTTTTATTACTTCAGTGCAAGCCATGCCAGGGGTACCAGACATACAGCACTATGGAACAGCACCGTGGTACAGCACCACGGACTGGCGCCCTGCTGCCATTCAACCCTTCTTCCAGGCTTGTGCATTCACTACATTCAATTCACTAGTCTGTATGACACCTTTCACTTGTTTTCCTGTGTCGCTGTGTCCAACCGCCCGACAACGTAAGCAAACACTGGGGGAAATTCTGACCCAGCACGGTACACTTAAGTTCTGTTCTGGAGAGCTCAGGGGTCTCCTGCATTCCGCTTCATCCCAGATGCAGTAGAATCATAATCACCTGTTTGTATCAACACTGTCAGCGGGTTTTGCGACCTCTCCCTTTGCCTGGAGAAAAGCTAATTCCCACCTTTGCAAGTGGTGGTTGGGTTTGGTTTCTACAGGCAAAGCCACTACGCGCTAGGTTCTCATGCATCCCTCGCACCCAAAAAGGCACTGAGAACAGAATGTAGGCTGTGAACAAATGCTTCTGCACCCTTTAAAGACTAACAAACATCTTTTCTGCCATTGAAAATAAATTTCAATATCAAAAAAGATGGAAGTCAGGCAGATTTCTGCCACATGACTTCAGTTTTGTGATGTTTAGGCCCAGCACAACTCAGTTTTCATGATCCAGGTCCACTGCCAGGGGGAGTCCCCAATGAACTCCGTATCAGCATATCTATTTAAGAACCAGTAAATCCACATTTTGCCAAATAAATTAATTTTAAAAAGCCCAATGAATGTGTACACAAGGGGACAACAGAATTCAAGTCAATACCACATGTCACACTTCCCTTCGCAAGCCTGCCCCTCCCACCCCTCCTGTTGTGGGTGGAGCTCTAGGTCCCTCCCTTCCATGATTGGTGCTGCGGAGGCCCTGGGCAGAGTCACTGCCCGTCTTCTTCCGAAGACTCGTCCTCTGCCTCCTCCAACCACTGGATGAACTTCAGGAGCTGAGGGAGAGACAGGAAGAGCCTCTGAGCGATGCAGTGTTTCTGAAAAGCCCGATTTCTTCTTCATCATTATGAAGATGAGGTCAGCAGGTGGTATAGTGGTTAAAGCTGCCACCTTTGATCTTTAAAAAAACCTGGGTTCAAATTCCACCTTCTGCTGTAGTATCCTTGATCAAGGTATTTACCCTGAACACAATTACCCTGGTGTATAAAAGGGTAAATTATTCTACGTAACAGCAGTCATACTTCACACTAAGTCGCTTTGGAGAAAACTGTCAGATAAAAGAATACATGCAAATAATGGTAACGAAGTCCTTTCTCCAACATTGCTTACAATGTTTGACGCAGCAGGGTAATTTTTACAGTATGAGTTTGGAGTAAAGACATTGCTCAAGTACTCCTGCAGGAGGCAGGAATCAAAGGTGAGACATTTGAGCGCAAGGTACCAGCTCTCACTACTAAGCCACCTGCTGTCCCTTATTTACTGTGGGACAAGTGCTGGTTACACACCCTTCGTGTTCTAGTTCCACTTACTCCACCAACAGCTCGTGTTTTTGTAGCCGCCTACAGGTCGGTAACGTGCACGGGACCCGTCTCCCACCTGTTCGTTAAACTTCTCCCTCATACTCACACCAGGGTTCTTGCGCAGCTGTCGACTCTTGGCAGAAGTCACCCCGTCAGAGAACCAGCGCATTATGAGCTCCTCCTCCAGGATGTCCAGCTGGTAGAGCTCCATGAGGACCTGTAACCAAAACGCGGACCAAGCTTGAACAGCCGTAAAAGCAGACGTTGCGGAAACGCCAACACCGGACGATGCAAAGGGCCTTTTACTCACTTTGACCATGGCCCCCCAGTGCGTTTCGTGCTCTAGGAAGAACTCCTCGAGGGACTCAAGACAGTCCATCTGGTCCGGGGCCCTCTTGACGTAGTTCCTGAAGACAGGGGCCCACTTCTTCAGCAACTAGGACATGCGACATAACAGGAAGGTCAGCATTTCAACAGTGGTGTTCTGAAGTGGAGCCGAGTTGAGGAAAGGGGGCAATCACAGGTACCCACCCGGAGCAGCAGAGCGCAGTACTGCACGGCAGCCAGCTGGGGGCCCTGTTGCTGGAAGGGAAACTCAAGCACCACCCTCATGAGGACCTGCATCACCTCCTTCAGGGTGATGTTATAGGCATACCTGCCAGACAGACACAGCCACTGTGTGAGCTCCTCGACCACCTTGAGATCGCGCCCCGATGTAAACCAAAAAGCATTAAATGCTAAGTTGTTACGATGATTAATGAAGGTCACTTAAAGTCTTACTTGAGAGAATTGATCTCCAGCACCAGGTTGTCACAGCTGATGTTCTCTTCCATTCCCCTCTGCAGGGTCCCCAATACTTCCGTCTGGAACACTGCATACACACCAGTAGTTCTTCATGCTGCAGGTGCACCCCTCACCTGGCACTCCCCCCTTAACAGAGCTGTGTTTCAAGCCCCGCCCAAAGATGGCTGCTCACCTTTGACATCATCCAGCTCAGGAGACATGCCTCTGCTGTCCAGGTCGTTGGAGTCCTCGCTCACCTCGCTCTCACTCTCGCTGTTCTGGTCATTCAGCACCAGCCCTGGAAGCACAGACCCATTAAGTCTATATGCATTATACGAGATCCCGCATTGTATCGAGTCTACAGTGTATTACTTTTAGAAAAATGGAAAGCGTTTAGGGCCCTGAAGAGCATACAGCTGGATGTCTCACCCCACAGGCACTGGACCAGCTCGTCATCCTCCGTGTCGTCCTGCTTCACCGGTCTCCAGATGTATCCTTTACCTTCAGCGCCAACCTCTGCAGCACTGAAGGCTGTGAAAGGCAAGAAAAACTAAAGACCGAGCATACAAGTCGGCTCACGCTTCCCGAGGGTTCAGAAAAATCTACCAGAGGACTGTGTCCCACAGGGGGCTCTCTTTTCACATTTCATCTTGCACCTTTAAGCTTCGTTTTGGCCTGGTTGCTGCTGTTGTCTGCACCGTCACTCAGGAACTCGTCTTCATCTTCCTCATCCTCCTCGTCGGGATGGTGCATGGAGACAACCGTGCCCTCAGGGAGCGATATATCAGGCCCGACTACGACCTGCAGACACAGCCCTGTTAAAACCAGATCTTCACAGTGCAAATAATAATTTTAAAAAAATAAATAAAAGAAAAACACTTAGCAGAGGCTGAGACTCCTTACGTTATAGGCGAGGACACACTGGCGGTTGAGTGTGACGCGTTCCTTCACTTTGACGCCGTCACAGAGGACTGACTGCCTGATAACAGCGCCACTGGCAATGTGTACACCGTTCCAGACGTACGCCCGGTCCAGCACCACGTTGTCTCCTGGAAGACAACAAAAAAAAAGTACTGCTTAACAAAGCACAGCTTTCAACAGCAAACGCTATAATTTCCCATGATTATTATATATGTAACAAACTTCCACCGTCCCTCGGAGCTGCTGAATCCCTATCACATTCAACAAGGGTCTCAATCTCATCTCTTTCAGAGCAACTTCTCTCCAGACAGCTACATAAATGAGTCCAACACATCAGCTTTGACTATCTACGTATTTGCTGTTTGAATGTCACTTCCACAGGACCAACTGAAGGGATGTGAAGCAGCAACATGGTGGTATTAGACAGACAAGCTATGTGACCTGTGTATCTAAAGCGTTTGTTAACCAGGTTGTATGTCACTTTGCAGAAAAACATCTTAAAAATGAATGTTAAAGTACAATTTAAAAAAACAAGATCCTTAGAGACTTGATTTCATGTTCTTAGAGCCACAAGAAGCTTTTCTATGATATGAAGATGTCGAAGGTGCTTTTTCCGCCTCCCATTAATCAGACTGCCACAGACGTTACCGATGGTGCAGTTGCTGCCGATGACGCTGTTGGAGATGTGACAGTTGGCGCCGATGCTCGTGTCCCGGCCGATGAGAACATTCTCCGCCATGTGACTGCCGTGGCCCAGGCTGACGCCGGCACCGCGGTACACATTGTGGCGCGAGTGTGTGCACTCCTGGCCTTTGCGGTCGGTGAAGTTGGCCTCGGGTGTGAGTGGGTAGATCCAGCGACGCACCATGTCCGAGGAAACAGCGTCGTACATGAGCAGGTTAGACACGCGTGCGCCATACCCGTCCATTGTCACATAAAGGTGGATCTGATTTCCCAGAATCTGCGTTGCAAAAAGTAGGTGCAGGGAAAACAATGGCTTAAGAAGTCACCTTTATAACCAAGTCACAGTCAATAAAAGCTGCATAACATCAACATCCCTCTATTCATGGCTTAGGAAGGAGCACAAGGAGCCAGTTCCCGTTTAAAAAAAAAAAAAAAAAAAAAGAAAGAAAGAAAATCATTATTTGTACTCCATTTAATTAGTATTCCTTACCTCCTCATTGACCAGAATCCCACGAACAAAGTCGTTTCTTGTCTGATAATCAAAGTTGTCAGTGAAGAGCTCTGCCACCTGAAAAGAGCCGCAGTTAAACATTATGACCTGATGTCAGAGACCAGGCCGCAGTTGCACGGGAGAAACAGACCCACCTGCGGTGAGCAGATGCTGATATGGCAGTCGAGAAGATCGTAGCGGATTTCAAACTCGTCGCTCACACTGTGGAATATGTTCTTCAAAGTACACAAACAGGAGGGTGGTCGGTCAGTCACGGCCAATAGCAACGCTCAAAGCCAACCATCAAACCCTGTACTGTTTTTTTTTAATTTTTTTTTTACCATGGGGAACTGAAGTTTCTTAAGGCCCTGGGTCCTCTGGTAGTGGAGGACTCTCTTGGTCTTGCTGTCCATAGCAACAATGATGTCATCCTCCTCGCATCTGGACTTGTGGCCTGGCGAGGACTGTTTGAAGATCATGGTCATCACAGAGATGTTCTTCTCTGCTTTGCGCCGTTGCCTTGGATGGACAAATGGACACACATTTTCCACATTTCTGGAGTTCACTTCAGCAAATTATTAACCATTATTTATCTGGCGCACAAGAGGGCAAAAACTGAGTCTGTTGGCCCTCAGTTTTGATTCCAATGTGATGGAATGCCCCGTCCCTCAAAGCTGCTGAATCCCTTTCAATATTCAATAAGGGTCTCAAAACGATTCCATTTCAGACCCGCTTCTCTCCTGATCTCCCAACTGCTCCAGAAATTTGAATCACGCCACTTGTAATGGTCATGTTTCCGTGCTTCAATAATCATGTCTGCATCCAAGGTTCTTTGCCTGTAGGGAAAGTGCATCCTAGTTTACTCGACATTGTACATCAACTTGGAGAAAACCACCTGTTAAATTAATAAATATAAATGCACTTTTCTCCAAAGTGACTTACAGAGCGTGAGGTTTGCACACTATGCTACTTCAACGATTTTTACCGGCTCAATGCAGGGTAAGAACTATGGTCAAGGATACTAGAGCAGGAGTGGTATTCGAAAACGGGAGCCGTGGTTGGTAGGTGATGCCTCTTAACCATTATGCTGCCTGCTGGGACTCAAATGAGGCAGCGTGACTCATTTCCGGAGTGGAGAAACAATGACCATGTTTACCGTGTTCCTAACATTTGACACTGCCCGAGAGACCAAGTCGCTCACCGGTGCTCCTGCAAGGCCTGCGTGACGTCGATGTTGGAAACCACGTCCCCATAGACGAGGATGAAGTCAGAGCGCACGAGAGCCTTGGCATCCACGTCCCGCAGGACATCCCCCAGGGAGCGGTACAGGTCGGAGGTGATGATGCGAACCACATTCGGGGACGTGGGCCGACACCACTTTGACTTCCTGAAGAGACAGAAAAGAGGTTCGTGAACAATGCTGCACACGGTCAGACTGAACGACACCTGTCAAGCACACCCGAAAGGAGCAGCACACCATCGCTATCGACTTGTACCCCGGTAAAGGAGGAGACTCACAGCAGGTGCTCTTTGATCTTGTTGGACATCCAGCAGCAGAAGACAAATGTTTCCTGGACACCGGTGGAAGTGAGGAACTCCAGGGTGTAGTCAATCATAGCCACGTTGGCCAGTGGCAGGAGAGCCTAAACCCAACACACATGTGGTTATCGCTCAAACCCCCCATCCGCTTGTATTTCAGTCAGGAAGAATTTTAATATTATCATCATTCTGTTGTTTTTATCCAAAGCAACTCAATAATTTTCCCTATACAGCAGGGTAATTTTTACCTTATCAATTCAAGATAAGTACTTTGATCAAGGGGAAAAAAAGAGAAAGAGGCATAGCTTAAGTCACACATCTGAAGCTATGTCTCTTTCTCTTAATCTAATGCATAAATTGTACTTTTGCTGAAATGTACATTGATTTGGACAAAAGTGTCTGCTAAACGAATAAATGTAAATGTAAGGGTACTACAGCAGGAGAGGTGAATGAGACTTGAACCAAGAACCCTCGAGTCGGGGTCCAGTCCCAGCTCCAACCTAACGGTAACCTCTCTGCACACCAAAATTTGCCACATGGGAAATTAAAGGCAGGACCCGTGCATGTAAACAATGTCACGTGCGAAGTGAACGGAGTGGGTGCGAAGGCAGCGAACAGTCACACACAGCGAGTCGCGCACTCACTGCTCACGACACGTCACGGACCCCACTTTCCAGCCCACGGCGCGTGAGAGATGAACAGAAAAAAGCCACGCGACGTCAGTCAGTCGGTCGGTCGGTCGGTCGGTTAGGTGAGGTGAGGTCAGATGCACGCGCTGCGAACCGGCGTCACACTACTGCCAGGTTTCGCTTTCGGTTTGTCAGCTTTCCCTTGGCGCCGGTTGGAAAGACTTCCAACGTCCACCTGTCCGACAGTCGTTGTTGTCGTCGTCGTCGTCGTCACCACAAGACACACAGACAGAGCGCACGTGACGTGACGCGCTCGCTCATACCCTGGGCTGGTCCTTGGAGATGGGGAAGAACCTCCGGTTAAAGCTGTCCGCCACTAGCACGGCTTGCAACGGCTGCTCCTCCTCCTCTTGTTCGCCGCCTTTCCGACCGCTGCCTCCCGGACCGCCGCTCGAACGACTCGGCTTCCCAACCCGACCCGCCATCTTCGCGTCTATCCGTCCGCTCGGCGCCGTCCGTCAGCCACTTAATCGCTACGACAGCCGTAAAGCAGCATTGGCTCACTACGACAGTCTAAGAGAGACATTGATTGGTTCACTAGCCTTACGGAACGGCCGTTAAAGGACATTATTCTCGATGGCGACCGTACAAACATACGTGTTTAATGCAACCGCCATAAGGAGACATTGTTCCCTACGGCGGCCGAAGAGAAATGTACAATTAATCTGTACGGCTGCCGTAAAGGAGAACGTGTTACTACGGTGGCCGCAGAGGGAATAACGAGTTTATAAACGTAACGCGAAAGATATGTCGCGCCCTACTAAGCACCTGGGTTTGTGACCCAGTCGTATATGAGGTTCGATTTGCTAATGATTTCAGTAATCGAATATGGATATTTTTGCCCATTATAAATGCATCCTTATGTGGGCCCAGTATAGTGGTTAGAGCTGCTGCCTTTAGACTAAGGTCACAGGTTTTGAATCCCACCTCCAGAGCTGTAGTACTCTCTGAAAAAGGTACTTAATCTAAATTTGTCTAGTAAAATTACCCCGCTGTGTAAATAAGTATAAGCTGCTTTGAAGAAAAGCACGAATGCCCTATCTTTAAAAAAATAAAATTGTGCACTCAGGGATGTCCAGTTTAGTTTTTAAATCCATGATTAAGTAAGTGTGTTGTACTATTGATGTTCGTATCTATTAAAAGAGCACTGACTGGTTTTATAAAAAAGGGAATTTTAATATGGCCCTCAAAATATTTTGGACAATATTTCCAGTTGTTTTTTCTTTTTTTGTGATGTGTTTCCAGTTTACTTGCAGAGTGTTCTCCCCGTTTTCTTTAATCAGTGTACATACAGGGTAGCACAAGCAACAAAAAATAAATTGGAATAAAGAGAGAATTTGGCAAATCTGCATTTACGAGAAACAGTGGTTTATTTTCTTCAAATAGACGTTCCCTGTTTTTCTGCCTTGAGAACATAATAATGACGGTAACTAAGCTGCAGTAGCTCCACCTGGAATTTCAGCTGCATGCTGAGAATATTTTCAAGTACAAGTACTCTGCAGGCCAACAGCATCCTCCTCCTGTTTATTTGTTGTTTACAGTAGCTGTAATCACTTTACACAGTGAAAGTACAACTAAATGGTCTCAAGACCGAGGCTCCTGACAAAAGCCTGTAGCATTAAGGCTGTTTTTGGAAGAAAAGAACATTTAAAACACGAGCGATAAGTGTGTGACACGCGACGAGGTGTGTAAAAGAAGGATTCCGAACCCGCGGTCCGTAGGACCCATGGGGGTCTGTGAGGAGCAGGTTCGTTTTAAAAAAACACATTGTGTAACTCAATCAAAATTTAAACAAGAAAAATAGATCATTACTATGTTATTACCATCGATGACACAATTTTCTGTGTGAAAATCTCTGTTTCCAGTGCGATGACTTGAACACACACCATCTGAACCACTTGTCCCATATGGGGTCACGGGGAACCAGAGCCTGACCCAGCAACGTAAGGCTGGAGGGAGGACACACCCAGAACAGGACAGGACAGGACGCCAGTCCATCGCAAGGCACCCCAAGTGGGATTCGAACCCCAGACCCATCGGAGAGCAGGACCCGGTCCAACCCACTGCGCTACCACGCCCCTCTTCTTGAATGGGACACTTCTTCCAAATTTACTTATGGGTTTTTCCTATGAGGAGTCCGTAACGTCATTCCATGGCCTTGAAAATATTAAGGAGCTCTTATGCAAAATATTATAAACCGGTGTTACAGGCGGAACAGGAGTGAAATGGTAAGTAAAACATGCGAGCGAATAAACCATGACGATGAAGCACATAAATGCGAGCGGTTAATGTGTGATGTATGAGGAACGAGGGTGTACATTCTGAGCGCACCACAGCTTTTCTCAGAAGGAGTCAATCTGCACACTTCCTTGGGCTTTGCTCCTAGAAACCTCCGGCAAACAGGTCTATGAAAAATGCAGTTCTGGTGGAACAGGGATGGTTTAGCAGGAAGAAAAACGAGAAAAAAAAAAAGACACTGCACCCTTTACATATATTAAACTTGCCCTTTTTCACTTTGCAAAGTAATGTACAATTATTTACTCATTTATACAGCTGGGTAATTTTACTGGAGCAGTTTTTTTTTTTTTTAGAGCAAGTACCTTGTTCAAGGGTACTACAGCTGGAGGTGAGATTCAAACCTGCAACCTTTGGGTCCGTAGGCAGCGGCCCTCACCGCTACCCAACCTTTATAAATACTGCGTTGTAAGACAGAACCCTCAGGCTGGAAGGCATTTCTCAGAAACCGAAATAAAAATACAGCAGTTGCCTTCAGCACTCCTGCAGTACGTGGCTATAACGACCCACTCCATCGAAACAATAAAAATATTCATACACGTGTGGAGTATCGAGGAAAGTTTTTCAAAAGTGTCGGTTGTATGAATGTGAAAGCGGTTATTGAAATCACAGATACACGCTGAATTTGAACCAAAACGTGGGAAAGGGGACAATCGTTCGGCCCCTACAATAAGGACGGCCGGTCGGTACTGGCGCACCCCACGCTGACTGAAGATGATGGACGAGACGTACCCTGGTGAACTGGGAAATCAGGGTACCGTACAGCAACAACGCCATTATTACCTGTAATCTGATTTAATGTAGACTGCCTGGGGGGGTGGCACTGGCACTTGGGCCCCCACAGCTTTTTTTTTCTCCCTCAGCTTTCAGTGGGAGTTGTTCTTCTGCTTTCCTCCGTGGCCAATAGACATAGATTTATAAAGCATTGATGGTGTATTACGCTCGTCTGTAGTCAGCTGTCCTGTTTCTTTCTTCGTCTGATCTCTTTGTTTCTTTGCTCTGTGCCCCTGTGTTCAAGAGCTCTGTGTCACTGGGTGAGAAAAGCACTCTATAAAAATAAATAGAATTCAGTTTGGCTGTTCCCAGGGGATGCAGTGGCACATCAGGATCCCCCGGTGTCCACCGTGTGGTGGCTTTGGGGTTCGAGTCCTACTTGGGTTGCTTGTGATGGACTGGTGTCCTGTCCTGGGTGTGTCGATGGATGAGGCTCCGGTTCCCTGGGGACAAGTGGCTATCGATGATGAATGGATGAGTTGTTCCTACCATTCACCAGAGTGAAACTGATAGAAGTGTGTAGTTTAGTGCAGATAAGGACATGTTTCCAGCCTCTGTTGGTGTGATAGATGTAGATAACGATAGCTCTGTTGTTGCAGAAATACTGAGGAACTAGGAAAACATTCTGATGACCTACATGCTGCCCTGATACACTCGAAGCCTTACTGGCACCAGACATATTGTTTCACTTTGGCTTTAACTCAAACAACCAGTTGAAGTCACGACCGCAAAGAATAATTCTCATACGAGGTTCCACACACGTCCAAACTACGCTTACTACGGCTGCTTACTTTCAAACGATCAACAGCAATTGATTGCGTCCTCTGAATTTTACGAATAAAAAATAAAATGAAACAAATCAATGAATAAATAAAATAAAACAAGTCTGTCACACATCTGATTGTCTTGATATTTTATTATTCAGAACAACATTTTTATACAGTAGTTTGTTTATGCATTTTTAATACAGTATGTTGACGGAAAAAGGGACACTGGTGTATGCAAATAATTTGAATCGCATGCTGAACATGTTCTGCTATAAATTACTGCCATTGTTTTCCCTTTTGGGGGTGCGGTGGCGCAGTGGGTTGGACCACAGTCCTCCTCTCCGGTGGGTCTGGGGTTCGGGTCCTGCTTGGGGTGCCTTGTGACGGACTGGCGTCCCGTCCTGGGTGCGTCCCCTCCCCCTCCAGCCTTATGCCCTGTGTTGCCGGGTAGGCTCCGGTTCCCCGTGACCCCGTATGGGACAAGCGGTTCTGAAAGTGTGTGTGTGTGTGTGTGTGTTTTCCCTTTTGTTCATCTACATCCAGATATGAAGACAGTATTGTCATATCGCACTGTGCAGTTTAAGCACAACCCCAACAACATAAACACGACACGTGACATGGGCTACATAGTTGCATACAAATTATTTGCAAGAAAAGGACTGTGGCACAATTGCAGTGCGATATATTTCTGGACTATCTAGTGGAACGTGCAGAAGTTTTGTTTTGGATGGTTTTCACTCTCACGCTTACAGGGCTGTTCAGGTAATTCTGGAGCACTGAGTTCACCTGGAAAAAATGAGTTCGTAATATTGTGGTTACTTCTCAATTACTCTCACGCGGCTCTAGAGTTCTGTCAACGACACACATGATGTTATTCGATGTGTGTTGTGTTGTGTTGTGTGGGGATTCACACAAAGCTGCGGTCGTGGAAAGGAACTGGTTGTAATGCTATTTAATGTACAATATTGCTATTTTTATGTTTTCATTAAAAAAAAAAACAAATACTGGGCCATGTTTTCCGCACAAAACGGTGCAGCTTCATCTTAGTTACATGATCTTGGGTTCCAAAACTCTCTAGACAGCATACAGGACACACACACACCCACACATACACACACACAGAATAAAAGAGCAGAATGTCACAATGTGTGTATTTGCATTGTTGAGAGAAAGCGGCAGCTCGTTCACAGGTGGTTAAACGGACACACCGAGGAACCCGGACAGGATGGAAGCGCTCGACGCGGCCGAGTGATGAGCGCGCGCATGTGCGCGTCGCGCGCCCCCCGTCGTTTATTAACGCGCTTCGCGCGGCGGTTTGCGGCAAACTTACGTCATTCAGAAAGACTTGGACGGAGTTCTGCTCGAGGAGAACGAGGCTCATGATCGAAGCTTCAACTGTCAGCACTGTTGGGAGAGAGGGACATTTGGAAGCGTGAGAAGCGCGTGCGTAAAGCGCTGGAGAGGAGTGAAGAGGAGGCATGATGAGGAGCGCGCGGAGCGCGAGGAGGGACCGGAGGGTTGGTGCCGCGTACCGTACGGGGCAGAAACAGTAGCGGGAGTTGTGGTGGTGTTGGTGGCATCTGGAGAACCTACAGCCAAGACAATCAGTCCATTTATTATTATCATCATCATCATCATCATTGTTGCTGTTCTGAGAACTTTGTGCAAGGACACTACACGTCTTACACAGAGTATTACCATGATTCACCAGCTAAGCTGCTTACCTGTCACAACCTGGCTAGATGGGGGGCCTGTTGGCGTGAAGGCGTTCGGAGTAGTTGTCAAGGTGTCTGGGCCAACTGTGGTAGGTGTGGAGGGGTGTGGGGCAGTTGTGGAGGGCTCCGGGGCAGTTGTGGAGGGCTCTGGAGTAGTTGTCAAGGTGTCTGGGCCAACTGTGGTAGGTGTGGAGGGCACCGGGGCAGTTGTGGAGGGCACCGGGGCAGTTGTGGAGGGCTCTGGAGTAGTTGTCAAGGTGTCTGGGCCAACTGTGGTAGGTGTGGAGGGCACCGGGGCAGTTGTGGAGGGCTCTGGAGTAGTTGTCAAGGTGTCTGGGCCAACTGTGGTAGGTGTGGAGGGCACCGGGGCAGTTGTGGAGGGCTCTGGAGTAGTTGTCAAGGTGTCTGGGCCAACTGTGGTAGGTGTGGAGGGCACCGGGGCAGTTGTGGAGGGCTCTGGAGTAGTTGTCAAGGTGTCTGGGCCAACTGTGGTAGGTGTGGAGGGCACCGGGGCAGTTGTGGAGGGCTCTGGAGTAGTTGTCAAGGTGTCTGGGCCAACTGTGGTAGGTGTGGAGGGCACCGGGGCAGTTGTGGAAGGCACCGGGGCAGTTGTGGAGGGCTCTGGAGTAGTTGTCAAGGTGTCTGGGCCAACTGTGGTAGGTGTGGAGGGCACCGGGGCAGTTGTGGAGGGCACCGGGGCAGTTGTGGAGGGCTCTGGAGTAGTTGTCAAGGTGTCTGGGCCAACTGTGGTAGGTGTGGAGGGCACCGGGGCAGTTGTGGAGGGCACCGGGGCAGTTGTGGAGGGCTCTGGAGTAGTTGTCAAGGTGTCTGGGCCAACTGTGGTAGGTGTGGAGGGCACCGGGGCAGTTGTGGAGGGCACCGGGGCAGTTGTGGAGGGCTCTGGAGTAGTTGTCAAGGTGTCTGGGCCAACTGTGGTAGGTGTGGAGGGCACCGGGGCAGTTGTGGAGGGCACCGGGGCAGTTGTGGAGGGCTCTGGAGTAGTTGTCAAGGTGTCTGGGCCAACTGTGGTAGGTGTGGAGGGCACCGGGGCAGTTGTGGAGGGCACCGGGGCAGTTGTGGAGGGCTCTGGAGTAGTTGTCAAGGTGTCTGGGCCAACTGTGGTAGGTGTGGAGGGCACCGGGGCAGTTGTGGAAGGCACCGGGGCAGTTGTGGAGGGCTCTGGAGTAGTTGTCAAGGTGTCTGGGCCAACTGTGGTAGGTGTGGAGGGCACCGGAGCAGTTGTGGAGGGCTCTGGAGTAGTTGTCAAGGTGTCTGGGCCAACTGTGGTAGTTGTGGAGGGGTCTGGGGCAACTGTGGAGGGGTCCAGGGCAGTTGTGGAGGGGTCCGGGGCAACTGTGGAGGGGTAAAACACACATATGACCCTTTCAGAAGAGTATCTCATCCGTGTAACTTCACAGTGGTAGCCTTTGTTTCTAAATTTTATTTTTTGCATGAAATTCCGTGAAAAAAATGCAGATACATAATTTTCCTCCCCACTACAAGTGCTTTTATGACGTATCCCTCCATTTCAGGATGACTTTTAACAGTACTTGCGCTCAACGGTCATGAATGAAAACTCAGATGACTGCGTGTTACCTATTAATTCACTTATTTAAATCATTCTAATGACCCATCCTGAGCTCTCAGGAGAACAGAGGGTTAAGAGTAACTTTTTCTGCCAAATATCAAATAGATCAATTGAAATTCAGGCTCTGATACAAACACTGTACCTGGAACAGGTGCCAGAGCGACAGGCAGAGCAGGAATCAGATACACTGTGTCAGATACAATATAAGTACAGTACTCTATAGTACAGATATGTATCTCTTTCTGAGTTCTGCCACTGAAAAGACCTTTTCTGCTTATCGGTGAAATAGCCAAAGATTTAGATCACATAATGCTGAAATTGTGTGGAAAGAGTTAAAAATCCTTTAAACATCGGAAACCACTTAATTTACACTGTGTGACGTAGGTGTAAATGACTTACCTGATTGTCCCGAAGACAGACAGAAACATCCAGCAAACAAGAGAAAAAATAACATTTTGGTCACTTTGTAATATGTGAGCTGGTGCTGAATTTCCTGAGTCAAAGAGAGAAGGTGTCTGTCTCCCTTTTTGCTGAACAAGGAAGGAGGCTCACAATTTATTTCTCCCCTGGGGTGGAGTTGCCTTTTCATACTAACAGTAAATGGCTACAGTGCCCCACCCTGTTTACCACAGTAAAACTGAGAGCACTGTACAGTCAGGACACCTGTCAGTGCGCAACATGAGAGTGATAGTTTAGGGCACGTGGACACGTTTGGGAAGCAGTGAAATGCGTAGACAGCGATGTCGCACGCGGTGCCCTGACGCACACTGACAGCGAGAGGCACTCGAACCCTCAGCCGGCACCAGACACATGCTTTCATTTTTTGGCCAAGTGAGCCGTGGAACCGGTCGAACCGGATGGGAAAAGGACACAAATCAGTGCAGGTTCCTTTGGACAGGACAACTCAGTTTTGATGTATGACGTTTATTAATTGTGTTCATTTACATACAGTATTAATTTCTGGTTGAGATATTAATGTAGTGACACGTTTGCAGTCTTATCCCTTTGTCACTTTTCTTACTATTATTAACAAATTTATTATATATTATTATTAAATTATTATTATCATCATTAATAAATGTGTCTTTATCTAGAGCCCCCGCCGCCCTGGAACTCGACAACTTGTAGTTCGAGTCCCACCTCCTGCGGTGATGCCCAAGGTATTTACCATGTATTACTCCGGTAAAAATCACCCAGTGAAACGGGGGTAGTCGCTATGGAGAAAGGCATCAGCTCACTGAGTGAACGTAATGCTTTAATTTTTGTCATTTTTCTAAGACTTTTATTGTAAACATTGTTCCCAGTTTGTCTTCGAGTAGAAACTTCACATCTCCGTGTACTTTTTCACACTCCTGACACGGACTGGTCGGAAATGCCATCGCATCAGTCCCCCAGTGTCCCACCCAAATATTTACAGTTTATATATTTTTTTTTTTATTGCATTTCCTTCACTTTTTGTCCCTCCCCCAAAACATTAGTGGAGCGAACAAGCGGTGCGTTTACCCCCCCGAGCCCATAGATGGCAGTAAAGAGCACTCAAACAGAAAAGGAGCGCAAGGCCTCTTTATTCAATTCACTTCCACATGTTTACAGCTCATTTCTGGCGTTTGGGAGAACTGGTGCTCAATAACATGGTGTTAAATGTTGCACATATTTATGGACTGAATCAGTCAAAAATCAGTATTGATCAAGAGCTTGTAGGGACAAGAGATTTTATTTTCAGTCATGTTAGTTTTAATTTTAATGTAGCAGGACATGTTTAAATATGGCTTTATTAAATATTTTTATCATAAATGTACCTGACACTTGTAAAGAGTGTAACCAGGGAATAAAGGATATCTGCATTATTAAGCATTAATTAATTGTGACATAGTTGCAAAAGTGTATTTTGAGTTACAAACAAAGCAAGTTATGAACATACTCCTGGTCCGATGTGTCCGAAAGCAGAGGAACCAGTGTACGCTGGGCTTCACACTGCTTTGTCTGTTACTTTTTGGAGGTTTTGAGCGGTGCAGGCTGCGGGGGCTCTACGGACTTTTCCGCTTCTGACTGCTGGCGCTGGCTGGGTAGGAGTTGCGTGGGGACGGCGTGGCGACAGGCGAAGACGCCACTGGGAGACTCAGGTCCAACATCCGCACAGAGCAGGAGAGCGCCGTCCGAGAGCCGCTGCTGGCCGCGGAGTCGACCGACCTGGGCGCATATACACACACGTACACACGTGCACACGGTGCAAACGTGGAGAACACGGGCTCACGCAGAGCAGCGCGACTGACGTCCCACTCACCTCAGCGATGAGGCAGAACTGCGGGCCGAGGGGGGCTTCGAGCTCTGCCGGCTCGACGGCGTGGACGCCGGTGAGGGGAGGGTGAGTCCGGCCTGCGCGTCGAGCCACAACGTCATATTTTGTTCATTTTATTCATTTTATTATTCCCACAGGAAGGACATAAACTAATAGGTCCAAAGACAAGAACCCCCTGGAACAGACTCCCTTTCAGTCTTTATGAGGGTATAATATATATTATAATAATATAAAAATAATATTGAATAAAATATACTAGATTATAATAGAAAAATATCAAAAAGTATTCATACACATAGATACTAATATTACTATTATTTAATTATATTCAAAGTACTCTGTATATTTATGTCATTCATTTATTATGTCACTGCAGTGCAGCACGCAGAGCACCTGGAGAAGGTACATCTCAACAGCTGACTTGAGGTCAGGATGGTCCGCTATGGCTTCCAACAACATGTTATTGACGGTGCGGTTGAAGTCCTTCAGCTCGCGGAGCACTATGTCCCGCTCCTCCGGGGTCTCCCCTTTCGTGTTGCTGCTGGATCGAATGCCCTTGGACAGTTTGGAACACTGTCGAAGGGGACAGACAAAGTGGTCATCGCACAAGGTGGAAATATCATTCCTACAAGGAGAGCTTGAGGAAGGCAGAACGCTTTGATGGGCTCATTTGGAACTAGATGGGGAGATCATTCTGTGTGTGTGTGTGTGTGTGTGTGTGTGTGTGTTGGGGGGGATGAATCAGCGCAGACTCAAGAGCCACACGCCATGTGGGCGGATGCGGTTGTGGTGTCCAGGGGTCACGCCAGGAGTTTCGACCTCTTTGTTGACTCGGTCCAGCTTCTCCTTCTGGGAGCTCAGGTCTTTGTTAAGGGCCGTGATCTGCGACTGGATCTCGTCCATCTTCTCCTTCAGCGAGACTTCCTCCCGAACCACTGTGTCAAGAGCGCCGTTCCTATTCTGTGGGCGAGACAAACACGTTTCCTTTCCAATGTGACATTTAATGACAGCAGAACATTCCCATCACCTCCAGAGAACGACAACAGCTAACGCTTCTGGAACTATGTCTCTCTGTTAGAAAATATGAGCTCTTCATATAGTCTCTAGATGGACACATTCATTATAATGCAGGAGCACATAGTTTCGTACTTTAATCATCCCGAGTCATTTTATTTTAACTCGTCACCTGTGTAGATGGCATGCGATCAACAATTATATCGCTCATAAATCCAGGCATCCATCCTTTTCAATAACCCTGTGTTCAATGCAGGGTCGTGGTGGTCCAGAGCCTATCCTGGAAGCACGGGGCGTGAGGAAAGGCACAGCCTAGATGGAACACCAGTCCATCGCCGTTCTGCCGCACACACACACTCACAGTCATATAAGTCATATAATGCGTTTGTCTTGGAAGCGATGCTCCCCTTTTGCGGTAAAACGACTCTTCGATTCATGACGAGGAGGAAAGGGAAGGAAAGTGGGACCTCGAGGCACACAGCATGTGTACACACCTGAAGGTCTTCCTGGAGTTCTCTAATGCACCTCCTCTTGTGCTTACATTTCTCCTCCACCGCCTTCTTCTGCTCCTCGAGCTTCAGCTTCTCCTGGAACTCCTTGCCTTCGGAATGCAGACAATGAGAAACATTTTTTTTTTTTTCTGCCATAAAGAGCCTGCCCTAGTTTCACGAAGAACAGCGAAGGATGGGGTGGAGTGACTGCTGACAAACAAAGGTGTCATCGCACATACTTGACTCTGCAACCTTCTGGAAAGATCTGCGATAGGTGCTGTTGTGACTGTTGACCACATGTAAGGTGTTCTCTAGAGCGTGGATTTCCTTCTCCATCTTGCAGATCTTGGCGTCCAGATCATCGCCCTTGCGCTGCAGCTCCTCCTTCTCCTGCGCGACCTTTTGGACACGGGTACGGTGCAGCGGTTACGGACGCAACCGTGTAACCGGAACGTTCCTTTAAAATCCCTGCCCGCCCGCCCCTGAGATTGATCTTTCTCCCGGTTCCTGGGCCTGGGGGGTTTTTTTTTGTTCTCCTTGCCTCAGCTGACAGGTGATTTCCTTCAAAAATATTATTTTAGCAAAGTACCTACAGACTTAATTTTACCGTGTCACTGTATGTCCTCTGTTCAGCATATTGGGAATTAAAATTAAAAATTTATTTAACGGAATAGAATAAAGTTAAATTTGAGACAAAGGTGTTAAGCTAAGCAATAATAATTATTATACTACTACTACTAATAACAATAAAAATAATAATTAGAACCCACCTTGATCACATAATATGCGTGGAGCCTGTCCTCCTCGCCCTCGGGGAACGCCATGGACATGGTCATCACCTCATACCTGTTCCTCATCTTGTCGACCCTGGAAAGCCTCTCCTGCACCTCGGTGCTGCCAGGAGGAGGGAAGCACAGAGATGCGTTAACCTTCACACCGACATGACCGGACCGCATTCCTATCTACAATTCCGTCAGTATGAAATCTCTGTGAATGAGGAACTCGAATTTCCTTGCATAACCTGTCAATGCCTCGGTAACAATGGAAAAAAATCCTTTACTATATAGTAAGTTGTGAAGTCTGGTTCGGGGGCGTGAACACGGCTGTAATGTTCATGTAATGTTCATTCATGAGAGAAGCTCTGTTCCAAAATGGAATGCGTGTTCTCATCATGTTGCCATGGGTTTCCTCCCACAGTCCAAAGACATGTGTTTCTGGTGAACTCATGGATCCAAATTGCCTTCAGTGTGCGTTACTGAGTGGATGAGTGTGTGACTGTGCTGTGATGGACTGGTGTCCCATCCAGGGTAGTAGTGAGTTGAAAAGAATATGTGTTTTGAGACCCTTCTTCAATATTTAGAGGGATTCAGCAGCTCTGAGGGGGCTTCCGCGATAGACTCTGGACCTCTGTGACCCTGATCTGGACAAGGGTTATTGAAAATGGGAAAAAGTGCACTTTATGAACTGTAGAAATCTTGTTATACTCTTAAGGCCAGGAGAGTGGGTAAGAATGAAAGGACCCAAAGGACGCTCTGTGGGCCACGACAGGTGAGCTCTCACCTGAGGCCCTGGCGCTCCTGGTCGGCCACTTTGACATGCTTGAGCAGCATCTCTCTGTGCAGTTTGATCTCCTCCTCCCTCTCGGCCATGGCGGCCCGTAAGCGCAGGGCGCGCTTCTCCAGCGAGAGCACGTCATCCGCCTTGCAGTAGAGCAGCTCCCGCAGCCGCTTCACCTCCAGCTTCAGGATGTTGTCCTCCACCATGGCGTCCTGCAGGCGGGGAGACGCCGCGTGCTTGCGAGTGGGTCGCGGAGAACGGGCGACGGAGACGGAGACGCTCACACCCTTCGCCCCCCACTTACCTGCTTGCTGAGCCGGAGCCTCTTGAGCTCCTTCTCGGAGGTGTCGTGAATGAGGTTCAGCTCCTCGATCTTGGTGGAGAGCTCGCTCCTCATGGCGCCCTTCTTCTCCATCTCCTTGGTGACGCACCGGATGTCGTCCTGGAGACGAAAGCAACGGCGACACGTTCATTCACCACAGCTTGGGCACCTCGTTTCTCAATTCCTGTACAAAAGTGAGGGCCAGCAGGCAGGAGGCGCAGCGATTAGAGCCACAGCCCTGCAGTCTGAAGGTCTAAGGTTTGAATCCGCACGCTGTCTGCCGTACCATCGGTTGGGCTGTTTAAACCTAGAGGACGCAGTAAAAGTTACCCAGCTGTATAAATGGGTAAATCGGTGTAAGCAGCTTAGTGTGCAAATGTCACCCTGAAAGTGACTTTGGAGAAACATTCTATGGAAATATGGCTGGAACATTCGTTCAGCGCTCATACCTGTGATCCATTCACCTGTGACGCCAAGCTGCGGTGAAACACGTCAGGGGATCAGTATTTAACATATTGTTTTCAGGTTCACAGTGAAAACCGGTATTGTATGCTCTGCTGGGAATCACGCTTTCGCAGCCCAAGGGCGTTGGGAGGAGAGTTGCGATGCGCGGACGGTGCCCGGGTGCCCGAGGGACCCGGAGACACGGGCGTCGGCCGCACCTGGAGCTTCTTCAGCTGCAACGCCAGCATGGTGGCCGTCTTCTTCCTCTCCTCGAGGATGTCGTTGAGCTCGGACACCTTCTTATCCAGATTCTGCTTCTCCTCTGTGCTCATCTCTCCCTGGAGTCGCGCCATCTTCCGCTCCAGCAGGTGGATCTGGAAGTCCTGTGAGAGGAGAAGGACACAGCTAAGCCTCCCGTCCGCTCCCCGCTTACTCCCCACCATCAGTCACGTATTACCGATGTTTTTATCAAAAGTTATTCTCATAACATCTTCAATTGACTCCAGTGTGGTGGAATGAGCTCCCTCTGCCCCTCAGAGCTGCTGAATCCCTCTCAATATGGAAGGGTCTCAAAACACATTCTCTTTTCAACTCACTACTCCCCTGATCTCGTAAGTGCTCCATAAGTGTTATTTGTATTAAAAACTAAAAACTTAGATGCAGCTACCTGTGTCATAAACACTGGTTTATGCCACGGTATGAAACCAATGGATTGTACTCAGAAATCACGTGTTTGCATCCAAATCCCTCCTTCTGTTGTCGACGCACGTTTTGTATTGCTCTCGGAGACGTGCGTCACTTTGGAGAAAAGCGGCGGGTGAATAAATATAAACGTAAATGTAAAGGTCAATTATTTCTGCTGTTACGAACATCTCACACCTTCAACCAGGGAATAGAGAAACATGGTATAACTGGACAAAATAATAGCCGAATGTCTGGTTTACAGCAGCAAAAAGGCGCTTGAGGCTGCGCTGTATCAGGCTGGTGGAACCTGAGATTTCCCAGAATGCTTAGCATCTGGGTCATAACAGGCACGGCAGCTGACTGCCCCCCCCCCTTTACCTGGCTATAAATGATCTCCTGCTGCTTCAAGGAGTCCTGGTCCAGTTTGCTGAGCCGCTTGTCCAGGTGGACGAGGGTCGCCCGGGTCCCTGAGATCTGGGCCGCCGTCTCCTTCTCCTTGGCCTTGAGCACCTGGAGCTCCTGAGTCTTACGGAAGAGCGCCTCCCGGTGGCGCTGCAGCTGGGCGTTCACCTCCTGCAGACACGACGCGCGGCTGAGCGCTGCGGTTAAAGGGCGACTCGCCGCGGGCTGCAGCGGCGCTTCCTGCACGGTTCGAACCCCGTCCCCTCGAGCGCAGCTCACCTTGAGCGCCTGCTCGCTCTCCTTGAGCATCTGCTCCATCTGCGCCGCCTGCTCCTCCACGCCGACGGTCGACTCGGTGGCGCTCTCCAGCTTCCCCTGCAGCGCCGCGTTGCGCTCCTTGGCCGCCTTCAACCTGCGCACACGCGGTACTCCAATGGTCACGCGCCTGAGCGCCCCCAGCGGAGCGTTGAGCCATGCGCTCGGTGGTTAGAGCCAGCGCCTTGCAGTCAAAGGTCCCGGGTTCGAATCCTTTTCCTGTTGTATTGCCCTTAATGAAGGTGCTTACCGTCAACTGGTAGAGTAAAAAGTACCTTGCTCTAGAGACGGGTGGATCATGGGAAACGGCTTAGTGTAAAAACCCAGCTTGAAGAAAAGTGTCCGAAAAATTAACTATTATTATGAATACTACTAGTACTAATAATGATAATAAACCTAATAACAATAACAAATAAAAACCAAATAAATAAAACCTAATGATGATAATAATTCCAAACGGTAACAGCTGGGAGCGTAGTGTTTAGAGCTGCTGCCTTTGGACCCAAAGGTCACAGGTTCAAATCCCATCTCCAGATCCAGTACTCTTGAGCAAGGTATGTACCCTAAAATTGCTCCAGTAAAATGACTTAGCTGTACAAAAGGTAAAAACTGTAAGTCGCTTTGGAGAAAAGCGTCGGATAAAGTAGTAAACGTAGTAACTGCCTCTATGGAGATACTACGCTGTATAAGGTGGTGAAACAAAAACTGCCATCGGTGCTCTGGGTCCTAGACAAGCAGACAGCAGTGGCGATGGAAGCACTGCGCTCTGCTGTCGAACCCTGGCGAGAAGAGCTGCTCACTTGCTGGTTTTCTCCACGATGTGCTTCTTCAGAGCTGCCAGCTGGGACCTCTTGCCCTCCACGTCTGCGGCGGCTCGGGCCACGGCGCACTTGAGACTCCCCAGCTGAGCGGGACGAGGGTGAGAGAGCAAGAGAGTCACTAACCCTAACCCTAACCCCCCCACCCTTTCCCTGCCACCCCCCGCGAAGCACTCACCTCGTCCTGGAGCCTCGAGCGGTTGGCCTCCTGCTCCTGGAGCTCTTGCCTCAGTCGGGCCGCCAGGCGCTCGGCCGCCGCAATCTTCCGCTCGTACTCCCTGTTGTTCTCCACCTCGCCTTCCAGAAACTTCTTCTTCTCCTTTATGAGGCCCTCCCGTTCCCGGACCTTCTGGTTCACCTCCGCAAGCATCTGGGGAGGCAGGCGGCGCCCTGAGCGCTGGGAGTCCATTCCGGAAGCTACCGGCTTCTCTTCCATCATGCTGATCGCACACATCGACTATCGTATTTCATCAAGAACTACATACACCTTAATACACCAATATGGCAGAGACAATTTCGGTTATGGTATCGATCCTAGGGTTGGACCGCAGTCCTGCTCTCCGGTGGGTCTGGGGTTCGGGTCCCGCTTGGGGTGCCTTGCGGCGGACTGGCGTCCCGTCCTGGGTGTGTCCCTTCCCCCTCCGGCCTCGCGCCCTGTGTTGCCGGGTAGGCTCCGGTTCCCCGCGACCCCGTATGGGACAAGCGGTTCTGAAAATGTGTGTGTGTGTGTGTATCGATCCTATTTTCAGCGATGCCGTATTAGGGCGCCCCCTGCTGATCACCAGTGAGCACTGCTCCATCTCGCGGTCCCTCTTCCTCATCTGCTCGATGGTGCTCTCCCACTGCTGGATGAGCTCCTGTCTCTCCACGTGGGCTTGTCGGAAGTTCTCCGCCGTCTTGTCGAGGGCGATCTGCACCAAAGAGCACGGTAAACCGGAAAGTCACCGCTACGTTGTTGCGGTAAATGGCTGGCAAACGCCGGCTGAGCGGGAGCGGTTTGGACCTGTGCGGTGATCGTCTCGGTCAGTTCGTTGTCGAGGGTCCTGCGCTTCTGTTGGGCCTCGATGGTCATCTTCTCGATGGACAGGGTGAGCTCCTGGGGGAAGAGATGAGCGGTTCGGTGCCTCCTCGTCCTCGTCGTCTCGAAGGAGAGCCGCTCTACTCACCCTTATCTTGCCCTCGTCCTGCTTGGCGTACTTTATGATGGCCATGGTGTCCTCGTCTTTGCGCGCCGACTTCTCCAGCCAGGCGTCCAGGGCTTTCTGGTCCCAGTTGAGCTGGCACATGAGCTCCTCCAGCTTCTGGGAAGCTTTGAAGATGTTGTTCTGGGAGGAAACAGATTGGGTGGGGGGGGGTTGACACGTCAATGGCGTGGGGCCGAGCATCCGCACGTCCCCCTGCCTGTGCACTTTATGCATCACATCGACTTGCTTAGCAGATGCTTTATTCCAAAAACGTACAGGGATCATTAACTGGCTTCATCCGAGATGACGGACAGTGTCAGATATACTACGGTAAACACTGAATTTGTGCTGAAACTCTAAATGAGACGAGACCCACTGCTTTCATTCTAGAACAAACTGCTGTCTTCATGTTGGCAGTCAGATGGTTTTCCCAAATATCAAAGGACTGTATGTCAGAAAGGGTGGAATATGTGTGAAACAGCTGCTCAACTGGTCACTCTAAACTGCCCTTTGTGTGTGTGTGTGTGTGTGTGTGTGTGTGTGTGTGTGTGTGTGTGTGAGTGCCCCACCCCATGATGGACTTGTGTCCTATCCAGGGTGTACCCTGCCTCGCTCCCCATGCTTCTGGCATCTGGCCAGGCTCCAGACACCGCGACCCAGCACTGGACAGGCGGTTATTGATAAGCGATGGACGGACGGGGGTGTGAGGTGAGGTTGGGGGGGGGGGGGTCTCACCTCGTGGGAGTTCTTCTTGTCCCTCAGGGAGCCCAACTCCCTATCTAGCTTAGTGATCTCCTGGCGCAGGCGGCCCATCTCCCTGTCCGCGAGCGCTCTGAAGTGGACCTCAGACTCAATCTCCTTCTCCCGGGCCCTCAGCAGACCCTACACACACACACACACACACACACACACACACACACACACACACACGTTACCAGTCCCTTAGTCACACTGTCATTACAGAACCACCTCACTTAAGTGACAGTTTAACCTCCAAAGTGTACGTGTGTGGTAAAAACATACTTTAAAATTTCTAAAATATATACAGCATATATATGTACACTCTTGAGAGTTTTAAATTCAGAAGGAATAATAACACACTTTTATTTCTCTTTTATTTCCATTTTGTGGAATTGCAGGGAGCGTTATGATGAGCCAGGATGATCTGGCCTTCCGATTCTTCGCTGCGCCGCGGGGATTAATCTGCAGCGCGATGGCTCGGCATTTTTAGCACGACTGAGGATGATGGGAACGCGCACCTGGGTGTGAGAGAGCTCCTGCCTCACGTTCTTCAGGTGTTCCCCCATCGCCTGGATCCTGTCCCTGTACGTGTAAATTTTATTCTCCACATTGGACTTCTCTTTCTGCTTCCTCTGCAGCTGTTCGTGTACAAGCATAAATAAATAAAGTGTTAAATAAAAAAAATGCTAAGAACAAGATTATCAAAGTGGAATTCCTGCCTTCAGATTTCATTTTATGACTCGATTACATGGTGAATGATGTCTGAAGGCAGGAATGCCACCTTGATCGTCTTTTTATGATCATCATTTCCTTTTTCCTGATCATCTTTTTTATCTTTTTTTCATGCATGATTTCTTATTATGTCAATACTATATTTAATTGACACATACATAATTATACATATACAGCACGTTTTGGAGCCGTAAAGTTACCAAGTTGGTGTTGAAGGCAGAGTTCCACTGATCATCTTTTCTGATCACCTTTTTCTCTTTTCCTGATCATCTTTTTTTTAAATAATCTTTTTCCAAGCAAAACATTATTATTATTAATAAGAATGTTGTTGTTGTTATTATTATGTCAATAATTTATTAATATTATGGAGCCGTGCAGTTACCAAATCAAGCTGCACTCGTGGGCAGATCCTACCTCATCCTCCAGAGCCTTGTTTTCGGCGTTTGCCACCGGCATGGCGAAGCCTTCGCCCCATCCGACCTCGGAGAGAACCGCCTTCGCCATTTCTCCGCAGCCTCCGCGACCAACAACAGCGACCAACAGCGAGCAGCAGCGACTTGGAACGCGGCACTAAAGGTCCCCGGAACGGCTCTCTCACCCACTGCACCCATAAGCCTTTGTGTGTTCACACGGTGCCCATAGCAACCGTGCTGGTTGCCCGGGAGAAGCCGAACGGAAGAAGCACAGCGGCGTTCCTAGCAACCACGATGGATACGGAAACAGACCGGAAGCCGGAAGTGAAACGCCGCGTTTATAAGATACCCGGATGTCGCAACTCCGTCTTGCAAAACTTCTCCTCTTCATTCATTAGTGACAGAAATTACATCAAACCGTAATACTTTGACGTTAAAAAGTGCATACGCAGTAGATTTCAGGTAAAATACCTGCAAGTTTCGGGAGCTCTGAGAAGTTACTTACAAAACACTAAGTGTTCATTCGACGCTGGAACAACAATTTGTCACATTGCGAGCTATTAAAAAAAAGAAACATTCAAAACACAGCGACTGATTGAAGTGAAACATCTTTACGCGACTTTAAACATCGCGGGAAAATCCCAGATTATATAATAAATCCTTTCCGTCTTTACCAGAGCAGAGCCTTTTCTTTTGCTAGCCAGCAGTCCCCCGATCACAAACTGATGTAAGAGTAAAGGTTTTCCAACAGTTTAGTGCAAAAACAGCTTATATTGTTGTTGTGTTAACACGGCGTGAGGGTGGGGGGCGAGTAAATGGAACTTCACACCAGTAAGTGTCAGGATCGCATAAGAAAAGGCTCCGTAAACATCACAGAAACGTTACAAAATTCATCGTCGCTACGATACCAACCAGTAGAGGGCGCTGACACACCATTCGCGTGAACACCTGCCATGGCTTCTTCTTCTTCTTATTATTATTATTAATATTAACAATTTGGCAATTAAAATGGGTTATAATTATTTACTATAATTTTAGTGCCTTGTACAGCTGGGTGTTTTACCTTGTGGAATTCAAGATATGCAATGTTCTCAAGTGTACTTCAGGGTTTCGAACCCGTAACCTTCAGGGGTACAAGTCTATCTTCTTAATAGATAGATAGACAGACAGACCGCTGAACATTTCTGATTCAGCTGAACACGTTCTCTTGTTGGCTTTCGGATCATACTTTTGCGGCCCACCAGTTTTCCTAAGTGCAATCTTTGTTTCAACCTTCTCGTTTTAACTAATAACAATAATCCTTGATGTATGAATCTGAGGCAAAGGAAAAGAAGCAAAGCAGACTAAGATGAAATGAACACACTGCCACTGTCCACTGAGAAGTAATATCAACTTGGTCTGAAGGCATATAATTAATAAATTAGTCAGAAGACAGAGCAGAGGATAAAAAACAGTATTATTTTTAGTAATAATAGCCATTGTAATATACGCATGGGGTGTAAAATCTTGTCCTGTGTATCTTCAATAGTTATTATGCTGCTTAATGTCAGCTAGATAGATTTGCGCACATTAATATTATCCACCCAAAGGTTTATTTTCTTGTGAATTTGCACACATTTACTGCCACTGGAACTGCTGTACTGACCAGACAGCAGGAGTGAATTATTTGTGTTGTTAGTTAACACCACCGTAACAACAGGCTTCTCTTTCATTTTGTTCAGCGATCATTAATATTATATGTTCACCTTTCATATTCATCTCATACTTTCTTCATTTAAAAAGAACAGCAGGGTGAGGGCTGTTCTGGATTTATCACACACAGATTGCAAATTCCGTCATGCCTGTAAAGGATAAAATATTTGGGTTCGTGCTGTAAACAGGCCTCAGCGCTGCACAAGAGATGTGAAGAAAAAAGTAACAAGAAGATAATTTCTGGAAAGGCCGATCGTGTCTCGGCCAAATCCGCTGGCGAGATATGAGGAATTTCTCATTTGCCATTTCCCTGTATTTTAATAATAGCTGAGCATAAGTAATTTAGCGCAGGCCGGGGCAGAAAATTAAACTCATTTTTATCTGAAAGCCTGTGATTTTCCGTGTATCATTAGCATGCATGGAAATATTCACAATGCCGTTCCTCCTACTGATGGAATGTAAGCAAATAATAAGTCAGTTTTTTTTAGGCTTATGTAGGAGTGAAAGCCTCGATAAACGTGGTTTATCTGCGCTTCTCTACAAGAGCCAGCTGTTTCAGGGAAGATTCTCATTATTTGCATTTCAAAGTGTCAAAAAAGTGTCTTGGATCTCTGGACAAGAGCGATGAGATGTGCCGTTGTCCTGTAATGTCATTAGTTCTTATCCCTGTCAGATAATCGTCTTGCTATTTCTCATCTCCCGTTAAGGGTCTGTTAAAACGAGAATTAATTTCCAGAGTCTTGCAGTTTGAAGCCTTTTCTCAGCATCTGTCAGTGAGCAGAGCAGCTGATAGACGGAGATTTAAAGGACAACGGGACTTACCGCAAATTGTGTTAAATTGATTTATATCCTCATTCATTCTGATTTCACATACTGAAGAATTCCTTTCTGAGAAAAAAAAAAAAAGTGTTTTGACTGTAACATACCGAAAAGTCAACATTTATTATTAAGGTCAGGAGACCTAGTAAAATAAGATTTTGGATGTATTTCTGGGATCAGGTCCCAGCCCAAAACGTGTGGCATCGTGTGAAAGTGGAGAATGTCCCCTATAAGGTGCATTAGGTGTCTGCATTGTAGCCCTTACGGTTTGGCACTTGAAACAATTATGTCCTCTAGAGTGGGTGGTACAGTGACACAGCAAGAAGCGGTGCTGTCTCTTGGGGCCTGGGTGGTGCAAGAGGACATGGGTTTAATCCCCACTCAGTCCGTGCGGAGTGTGCATGTTCTCCCCGTATCTGCGTGGGTTTCCTCTCACAGTCTAAAGACAGGCTGTTCAGGTTCCCCCATAGTGTGTAAGTGACAGAGAGTGTGTGTGTTCCACTGATGTGTATGGATGAGTGACCCAGTATAAGTAGTGTACCTAGCAGTGTAAGTCACCGCGGTGAATAAGGTGTGTGGGCTACTAACACTTTATAGAGTTCATTGGGAGTTGCTTCGGAGAGAAGCGTCTGCTGAATAAATAAATGTAATGTAGAGTGGACGAGAACAGTGGCTGCATGATCATGGAGTCTAATGTGCCAAACTGGCATTTTGTTCCACGCAACGAAGAACCATACACTCGTTTGGTCTTAGAAAAGCAAAACGATAAATGGATACCGGGAGCAGCGATGATAAAAGCACTCGCTTGTTCATGGGACATTTCACTTATCGACCGACTGATCTGCAAGAGTATTAAAACTTCGCTGTTGTTTATATTTGCATTACGGTTATTCGTTCGTATTACACGTTTATCCATCATGCGCACAAGCAAAATGGCAAAAAAACACAAAATTCAAGCAAAATTCCTTCGTACCGAACCATGTTTGTCCTTGGATTGAACAGCACGACTCTTGGGTAATATTTCAAAAACTTAAAGGAGATTTCCTTTGGAAGCCTTATGTTTTATGACAGTAATCTTTCAAGGGCGACTGTAAGAAACGGATGTTTCTTTTTTTTTTCTTAAATCAAAAGCTTCCCATAACAAGCTATAGATTGGAGCCTGATGTTTCAGGGCCCAGGATATTAATGCACCGACTCACAGCAACCTGTCTTGGCTCCGGGATCTCCGGCTAAAGAGGCGTCTCATCGCAATCAAATGTGGTTTAATCTTGTCTCATCATAAAATGGTCAATATGTGTATTTGATAAATATATTAAGTATTCATACACCTGTCTGTGTGTTTATACACCTCATTCCAGTTGCTAAATCTGCAGCTTGTACAAGCTGTGCTCAGTCACGGCTCCGCAACACACTTTAATGGAGGAAACGGTAATGCCCAACGTCTTCGAACCCATGTCCTAAGCAGATTATGAAGTTATTATTGAGTTTTATCATATGGAGCGCAGCAAACTTCCGGCGTGAGGCCGTCCGCTGGAGATCACAGTCAGTTGTGCTGATTTATGCTAATGCCGCAGGCCTATCGGCGCCGCCATCGCGGTCGCTAACAAGCTTAGTTTAAGCTGCGCCGGAAACGTTATGAGGTTCGAATGTGTGGAACAGCTGCGGGTGGCGGGGCAGGAATTCGTCTTCAGCAGAAAGGAACATGAGCGGCGCTGCAAAATGCGCTGGAGCTTTAGGAGAAGCTGCCCGGTGTCCTGTCAGGATAGAGGAGCCCCCCATCCCCCAAGGATCTTGCCCAAAATAAATGGGCAATGGGAGTTTCGGGGTTAGAATCGCTGCGGCGCGATGGGGTCTCGCACATCTTATTGTCTTTAGAAGTACATTCTAAATTTAAAAAAAATGGTAATTTTTTAAATCTAATCAAGCCTTTGCTGTTTATAGGGAAGCAGGTGGTGTAGTGGTTGGTGTCACCTTCCAACCTGATGGATCTGGGTTCAAATCCCACCTCCTGCTATTGTGTCTTAATCAACACACTTATCTTGAACTGATATAGTAAAAACTCCAAAAAGCATCACTCATCACTGATTTGTGAAGAATCCCCCCTGCGCGCCATCACTAGACACCTTTCTCGCTGAATTGTGGGTAAAAGAGAGCGATGAGGCCAGTCAGTGGGGCAGCGGTTAGCGTGCAAGTCTTTGGACCCAAAGGTCACAGGTTTGAATCCCACCTCCAGCTGTAGTACCCTTGAGCAAGGTACTTACTCTAAGTGAACACAGTACTGTGCCAAAGGGTAAATAAGTGTAGGGTTTAAGCTTCGGAGAAAAGACTGAGGTAAAAGCAGAGAGTTTCCTGGTCTTTTCTCTCAAACTCGTCTCCACACATTTCCGAGGGGCACAAAGAAGGGCGTCCAGTACAGAAAAGTGCAGTACTCTCTCTTTTACTACAGCATACTCGTTTACCACAGTACTCCCTTCCACTACAGCACTTTTCTTTACCACAGTACTCTTTTACCACCGTACTCCCTTTTACTACAGTACCCCTCCCCCTTATTATACCACAGTACTCGCTTTCACGACAGTACTATTTTTTGTACCCCACAGTATCCGCTGTAAATAAGAAAAGCAACAGAAAAACAACTCGCAAGAAACCCTTGAAACGCTAAAATGAAGAAACTGTGAGAACCACTACAGCCCCTATTTGTAACACGTTCTTTCCTTATTAACTTCCAACCGCACTTTTCCTCGGTGCCTTTTTTTTTTTTTTTTTTTTCTTTCTTTTCTTTTTTTTCCAACCCCCCCCCCCGCGCCAGGGCGCGTGCGCGTGCGCGAGCGCTCGCGGTAACGTTCTAGAACCCCTATCCCGGCACGCAGCGCGTGCGCACGCGTGTGGGACCAACATGGAGGAGCTGACGGTGGAGGTGCGCGGCTCCAACGGCGCTTTTTACAAGGTAAAAGGGCGCGCGAGTCGCCGAACGTGCATCTCTTGCACCGCAGCGAGGAGAAGGGAAGCGCTCGCGCGCGGTGTTCTGGCACGAGCGACGAACCCGCCGCGGAAACGCACGCGCGTGTCTGAGCCAGCCTCGTAGCGGCTGCGTGTTTGCGTCACTTCTCTTCTTCTGCGGATGGCGCGCGCTGCGTGTCTGTGCCCGTTATTAGAGGAGCGAGCGCGCGCGCGCTTCCCCCTCCTCCGCTCCGCTCCAGTCCGCTGTGTTCTTTCCGTTCCGGGCGCTTTCTTTTCTTTTCCTTCTTCTCCCTTCCCATAGGTATATTGCGTTCCAATCCATTCTCTTCCTTTCCTTTTGTTCGCAGCCCTCTTCTCTTCATTTGCCTTTCGCTCCGTTTATTATGCGCCTCTCCAGTCACAGTCAATCCTGTCCTGTCCTCCTCCTCCTCTGTGTTCTCGTGCTCTTCTCCATTCCGTCCTGTCCATCTTGCCTCCGTTACTTCCGTTCCGTTCCGTTCTCTTCCTTTCGGTTCCTTTTCCTGCAGCTCCAGCGCATTTCTTCATACTCTCCTATCCGTTACATTCCATTCCATTCCAATCTGTTCCCTTTCTCTCCGTTCCTTCTCTCCAGTCCGTTTCCTTCTGTTGGGTCCTTTCCATTCCCTCTTCCTGTGTCTCTTCCCATCCGTTCCTATCTGCTACATTCCTTTCCATTTTAAGCAGTTGCCCAGTAAATGCAGGGATTTGCCAGCTTTCACCGTTGCCTTTTCCCCCACAATATCATGTTGTGTATGAAAGAGACGCCCCCAGCAGACAGCGGTCGATCGCACGATGTATCAGTAATAATAATAGTTGTAATAACAACAATGTAGCTTGAATTTCCCCTTTGATTCATCTGTAGACACAGATGAATCAGTCAGTTTTGACAGTCACTTTTGACAGTGAGCACTTTTTTTTTTTTTTTTAAAATTATTTTTTAAAATTCCCATTTCTCTAGCTGCTGTGTTGATAACCCAGTAGCAGCTTTAGCTCACAGACCTACTAGGAACCTGTAGGTTCAAGTCCCGGGGGGGGGGGAGGGGGTCTCGTGCTGCTGTTTCCAGTGGAAATAAGCATCCCCCCTCAAAGTTTATTTGAACTGAATAGTTGGTAGGTCCTGCGTTGTCTCTCTGAAGCTTGTGTCTCTGCCCGGCTCTCTTAGTGGGCTCGCGTGGGGGTCCCCTCGCACCCATCACGCCGCGCTCCCACGGAGGCCGTCGACCGCATTGTCCTGCAGCGTCTCCGTTGAAATTTCTGCTCAGAATTCAGTGTTTGTCTTTCAGGGATTCATCAAAGATGTCCACGAAGAGTCTCTGACCGTCGTCTTCGAGAACAAGTAAGCGTGACGCTCGTACCCATTTACCGCATTACTGCGCGTACGGTGGTTGCTCGGCCCAGGAGCCAGAAGGGACTGGAGGTCTGTTCATAGCTCGTGTTTGCAAGTCAAATATATAACATTGGAAATATCCGCCAAATAAATGGACAAAATGTCTAAATTTAAAAAAGAATCCCCACATTTTTTGTAACATTTTGTTAACTTTGAGCTGCGCTACGACTGAGAATAAAACCACGTCGTCTCCGCAAGCTCCCGCAGCCCAGTGACCCATGCGTACAGTGAACTAGTGATGTCAGCAGGCCGCTTCTGACCTTGCCTCCGTTTTGGTTACCGTGGTAACGGTCCACTTCTTCCCGCTCGTGCCCCTACGGTTGGCACGGCTCAGCTTTAAACACCGTGGAGGCAAGTCGAGCGAAGGCAGTCTTGCACCCCTGCTTGAGCGCTTTGTGCTAGAGGAGCGTCCTGTACGCAAAGTCTGATTTAAAAACAAACAAACGATGCGTGTAAACGAGCGCCGTGTTGATGTTCAGCTGGCAGCCGGAGCGACAGGTTCCTTTCTACGACGTGCGATTGCCGCCACCCTCAGATGCCCCGAGGGACATCGGCGAAGGAGACCACGTGGAGGTACGTGCTTGAATAATGCTGCGATCCCGATGTTTCCCGATCTGCGTGCTTTAATCGCCAATTCCACCGCAGGTTTTCTCGAGGGCCAGCGAGCAGGAGCCCTGTGGCTGGTGGCTGGCTCGGGTTCGAATGGTCAAAGGCGATGTAAGTATGTGGAAGACGCACCCCTCCTGACGTTTTTCTCTGGGTGACGTTAAAAATGGCCATTGCCACTAACGATTCCCTCTCCCCGTCCCAGTTCTACGTGATTGAATACGCCGCGTGCGATGCCACCTACAATGAGATCGTGACGTTCGAGAACCTTCGGCCTGTGAACCGGAGCAAACCGGTGACGAAGAGCACCTTCTACAGGTGCACCGTTGCGGTGCCGGAGGACCTGAAGGCGGCGTGCGTGCACTCGTTGATCGTGGATGGCTCGTGTTCTCGCTCTGCCCGCCGCGACTTCGCCCGTAACGCTTGTTCATTCACTTCAGGTGCGAAAATGAACTCGTGCACAAAGACTTCAAGAAAGCGGTGGAGGCCAGTAGGATCTTCTACAGCCATGAATCGCGGAGCCTCGTCATACTGGTAAGTCCCGCCCTCGTTTTCGTGGTGGTGAAGAGTAAACCAAGAAAGGTGGGGGATGAGTGTGTGATGTGTGTTCGCAGTCCAGGAAGGAGTCCACGATGAAGCGCGTCTCCATCCTGAGCGACATGCACCTGCGCAACATCCGCACCAAACTGATGCTCATGTCTCGGAACGAGGAGGCCACGAAGCACCTGGAGGTAAGCGGCCTTTGGTGGGGCGTCTTTGCCTCGTGGCAGTGTGGACCTATCCGGGTTCGATTCTCACTTGGAGGACATGCAAACTCCAAACACACCAAGTGTGAGATTCCTCTGGGTGCTCTGGTTTCCTCCTGCAGTCCAAAGATGGCTTTCAGGTGAAGTGGTGACTCTGAATTGCCCATAGTGTGCGTGCGTGTGTGCGAGAAGGAGAGACACTGCTTTGGCATCATATATAGCTGGTGGACCGTAGGTATTTTACCATGCTGTACCGTAGGGTATCCAACACCACTTTGCCAAAAGAGTCAATGACATGTGGGGCGATGGGTTCATGTTCATGGGTTCTTGACCAGGGGTTTCCTGCCCTCTTCAATGTCTCATTGTATATGATACCTGTCCAGTTTTGCGTCGTATCGGAGACACAAAGTAAATGTCCCAGTTCAGAAGGTCCATGAAAGGGCAGGAGAGCAACACAAACACTCATTGATCACAAGGTGGCCAGAAACGTTTTTCTTTTGGACGGTATAAACGTCCCCAAGTATAAATTTAAATGGCAATTGCGCAACGCCAATGCATCTCTCAAACCTGGACCCTGTCCAGCATGAGAAGACTTTGAATCGAAAATGCAGACGACCCAATTAGTGGTGTCGCGCAGTTTCTTTGATTCACATCAAATTCCTGATGATAGTTGCAAAAATGTCAATCGTACGTATCCTGGAGAGCCGGGCAGCTGTCGGTATCGAACCCTGGTTCTGGATGAGCGCACTGCTGTACGGGACCTGTGGTGACTGACTGACTGATTTTGGCTCCAACCAGAGGGTGGTTCTTCAGTGCTTCTTGTTGAAACCCCTAACTGTTGCAGAGCACCAAGCAGCTCGCGGCAGCTTTCCAGGAGGAGTTTGTGGTCAGGGAGGATCTCATGGGTCTCGCCATCGGGAGCCACGGCACCAACATCCAGCAGGCCAGGAAAGTCCCCGGGGTGACGGCCATCGAGCTGGAGGAGAGCAGCGGGACGTTCCGCGTTTACGGCGAGGTGGGTGGGCGGTCTTCTCGACGCTGTGACCCGCAGTTCTGTCTCTGACCGCTCTGTCTCCACGGTCCAGAGCGCGGAAGCGGTGAGGACGGCCCGGATTTTCCTCGAGTTCGTGGAGGACTCGGTGCAGGTGCCCAGAAACCTGGTCGGTACGTGAACTCTTGTGGCGATTTCATCCGGAAAGCTGGAGAGCCGAGAGGCTCCGATCCCGCTGGCCTCATCAGAAGGGCTTCGCTCAATCCGCAGGCAAGGTGATCGGGAAGAATGGGAAGGTCATCCAGGAGCTGGTGGACAAGTCCGGCGTGGTCCGAGTGCGAATCGAAGGAGACAACGACAGCAAAATCCCTCGGCAGGAAGTACGCAGTTTGCCGCTTTCCCTTCAGGGTTACGGTTAGAAATTTGAAGTACAAAGAATTCCGTTTTCAAGTGGTGGCAATGTGTGGGGCTCAAACTGACAACCTTCAGGGTGCTCTCAACGGTTATGCTGAACGGCTGTGTAGTACTTGACTGTACTTGACCCTTGTGGCGCTAAAGAGCTTTTACCATCTGCACACAGGGCATGGTCCCGTTCACCTTCGTGGGCACGAAGGAGAGCATCGGCAATGTCCAGGTCCTCCTCGAGTACCACATATCCTACCTGAACGTAAGCGCCCACATCCCCCCCGCCCCCGCTGAGCCGCCGTCTGTTACGGGGTGCATCCCTCACTGTCCATATCGCCCACAGGAAGTGGAGCAGCTAAGGCTGGAGAGGCTGCAGATTGATGAACAGTTGCGCCAGATGGGCATGGGTTTCAGGCCCCTATTGGGTCGACCAGTGGACAGGGATAGAGGATATGTTGGTGACGAGAGCGCGACCGGCAGGCCCTATGCCGGGCGTGGACGGGGCCGAAGGGGCCCCAGCCACTCGTCTGGATACGGTAACGGCCGCTCGGCCCACCGGGACACGCGTAGAACCTCAGCTGTACTGCGATTGTCGTCTCTTCGGCTCACTTGGTGTTTGCGTCCCGAAAGGAACGAACTCGGAGCAGTCCAACGCCTCTGAAACCGACTCGGACAGGAGGGAGGAGCCCAGCGGCCGGCCCGTGGCTGGGGAGGAGCGTGAGAAGGAGGCCCGAAGGAGACCCGCTGCGGTGCGGGGACGAGGGGGCCCCGCGGGGAGGGGGCGTGGTGCCACAAGAGCTTTCACAGCCTCTTCCATCAGCTCCGGTGCGAACGCCTGCGTCCTACTGTCTGCTTTGTGTTCGACGCAGTAAAATTGATTTCGATACCCACTATACCCATTCCTGTTTGTTCTGTGACATCACAGATTACATCTATTTGTTGTTTGAGGGGGATTTCAGTTCCTAAACTAAAAATATTTCAGACTTCCCCCCCCTTTGTGGCCTTCCCAGCACTCTGCACTTAGAGATGTTTTCATTTTAGCACATAATGGAATTATATTGACGATTGCTGCTGTACAGTACCACCTGTGTCCCACCTGCTGACTGTTACTGTGGTACTTGCGATTTACACCCCTGGCTTCCCGTACAGTGCTGAAGGACCCGGACAGCAACCCGTACAGCGTGCTGGACAGCACTGATGTGGACAACCCAGGCGACCTGGATGACGGTGACTCGCATTCCAGGGCTGGGCGCCGCCGCCGCTCTCGCCGTCGCCGGACCGACGACGAGCCCACGCTGGTGGACGGCACGAGCGAGTCCAACACCTCCTCCCCCAACGGGAACCTTCACATGGTAGGTGGCTTGGGATTCACACGTGGACCAGAGATGGATGTGCCAGCTGGACTCACACTGGTTTTCCCCTGTGGCTCCTGCAGGAAGAGCTGGATGTGGGAGAGGAGAACGCTCCTGGTGCGACGGAGGGTGCGGCCGAGGCCGGTCACCAGGGCGACAGAGGGCAGCCGGCCGCGCTGAACGGCGTCTCCTAAACGCATCATTCACACGGCATCCGCTTCATTCCACAGTACTGCCTGTTTAATCTCGCCAAAGATGAGACTGCCAGATTTTTTTTTACTGCACTTTTCCGTTCCGTTGCAATGGAACAGCGGGGGGGGGACATTCCCAGTAGTAAAAAAAAAAAAAAAAAAAAAGGTAAACATACATGTACATTGCAATTTTGTGCCTTCAGAACATAAGTTGAGGACAATATCTGCTGGCTGTGGGAAACGTCGTTTTGGGTACCGATGGGATTGCAGATGTCCTCGTACCCCTTAGGGAGAACATTAGCTACTTCCGTCACTCCTAATATGCAACCACTTCTTTGTACCATGAAGAAACGATAGAAGCGTATGCTGGGGGGGTGTAACGCATTTGCACTGAACCGTGGTTGAACTTCACTGGAACAACGTTGGTCCGACTCACACTCGTGTTTTCCACACTGTCAGGAATATTGGACTGGGGCTCTCGTTCTTCTGCAGGAACACTGGAACGATTAGATGAATAAAAAGGGACGTTGCATTATTTATTCTAGAATGTAAGGTGTTAAAGTTTTTCGATTTACTATAGTAACGGGCAGGAAATGTTTCCTGCGCGGATAATCTGAACTACTGACAGCGCCGTTTTCACTTTTCGTTCCTGTTCTGTAAACTACGTTCGTACTTTTTTTTGAACATGCAATATGTTTTGTATGCAGGTAGTTGTATAATAAATGGTCTTCCTTTTTTCAGGACCAATCTTGTGTCTGACTGTTGGTGTGGGTGTGACAGTACCGCAGTCAAGAATGGCAGGTGACCCAGCATTTTATTGAAGTATTACCCATTCAGTCCAATAGCACTTGATTAGTGCAGCAAAACTGCCCTCTTTCGCTTGTTTTTTGCACATTTAACAAGTGATAAAGTGCTGCTGGAATACTTTCCTCAAGCTGTAAATAAAAAAAACAGCACACATCGCTTCAGGTCAACTTCTGCTCAGAATGTGATGCTCCCTCACTTCTTGGCCTGTCCCTCGAGGAGATCTTTAGCTTCGTTTATCTTTGCGGCCAAGTACGGAGAGCCACCTACAGGAGAACGGAACATCGGCTTTCGGTCAAGGTGTCCGACAGTGCGCCGGTAGCAGGGCCACGGGGAGGGTAAAATAATGGGCCGCACCTCTGTCTGGATGGTTCAGGATCATCAGTTTTCTGTGAGCTTCTCGAATCTTGCTTTTATTAGCTGTGGGGCTGGATAAAAGTCATGGGGGGTGGGGTGAACTATTCATCCAGCAGCAGACAAACAACCGAGGGGCGACTGGGTTCCTGTGGGTGCTGCACGTACCTGACCCCCAAAACGAGGGCAGCTTCCCGTCTCGTCATCTTGGGCTCAAATCCTCCCCTGTAGTAACCGGAACCGAAGGCCTGCGAGGGAGAGACGCATCGCAAATATTAACACGTTTCGCAGCGGAAGGA
Source organism: Scleropages formosus (assembly GCF_900964775.1). Taxonomy (NCBI): domain Eukaryota; kingdom Metazoa; phylum Chordata; class Actinopteri; order Osteoglossiformes; family Osteoglossidae; genus Scleropages; species Scleropages formosus. The sequence goes on along the minus strand of NC_041830.1, from coordinate 16,247,585 downwards.
CTGTCGCGTCAATCGCAAGACGCAACGCGAGCTTCCTTACAGATTGAGGGAGCTGGTGAAGGGCTTGTTTCACTTGTGGCTCCATCTGTTTCATTGCCTGGAGAGCATATCGTCCTGCGGGAGACAAACTGCGACTTTACGCCTCGTGCCGTAAAAAGGAATGCAGAGTAAGAGCTTCCCAAGGACTCACCCGCAAATCCGGCGGCAGCCAGCGCCACTCCTACTGCCACCACGGTACTGGCCTGCAAAGCGCGGTACAACGAGAGACGAGACATCACCTCTGCTGCTGGCTTAGAGCAGTGAAGTCACTGCATTTCTGGCACATTTCGGAGGTTACTGAAGAATGTGTGCCTGGTGTGTGTGCATTACCAATCAATCAGTCCAGATAGGGGATCAATACGAATGATCAGCATGAAGCCGCTCTTGTGGAAAAGGCACAAATGAGGCAGGAATAAAACAGAAATGAGCTCAAAAAACTGCTGACGAAGCAGGATGTGACAGGACAGGAGGGATGAACACACACACACACTTACCAAGACAGGAATGGAGCATGATGAGATGTAAAGGAGTGGCGGGACACGAAAAAAGCAGGAATAAAGACACGAACAAGACCGAGGATGGAGATGGAACAGAGAAGGAAGCAGAAGCGTTGAAGCGAAATATCAGTGAGGTAAAACTGTGGTAAGACACACAGGACTTCGCGGACCACCCGGGTTCGCATCTGGTGCAGCAAGACAGTGCTGTACACAATTTACAGCAGATACGGGTTATTAATTAAAAAGAAGAAATCACACACAAACATATAAGAACACGGACGGAGGCCGAAGACGCGGAGCCAGGGCACTCACACACAACACTGACTGACTGTTTTTCCCTTAACACAGCGTTATTACTCGGATTGATGTGACCGTACCATGTTTTTCGTATTGCACCGTCGTCACAACTGCAAGCATAACGTCCCATTAATTTAAATTAAAAAAAACCACTGCTTTTAACTCCCCATATTTCAGGCAAACCGTATGTACACAGTGTCTAAGGTCAACTGTGTACCAAAAAGGCCGTAAAGCGGACCAAAGTGTCGTAACAAACAAGCCAATGGGGATAGGGCGCCGAAGGTCACGTGGGACCCAAAATAGCCGTAACCCGAATTGAAATGTCGCGAAGAGAAGCCGCAGAGGCTTGTCAGAATAGTGCGTGTGGCGGCTTTAAAGTAGAAGGATAACTCTTCAGGATTTATTATTATTATTATTGTTATTATTATTATTAATTTAGCCGGTGCCACTGTCTAAGATGCCTTAAATGTTCGCCAAGCAACTCTCTACAATTATTTCCCATTAACCATCAGGTCAGGGTATTTTTACTGGAGTAATTCAGGGTAAGAGTTCATGTAAACTATCAATGCAGAATAATAGTCTCCAACAATACAAAAACAAAACCAACAAACTTCTGACTGCAAGGCCGCAGCCCTGAGAAATGTGGTGTCTGCTGTGAAACACTTGGTGCAGCCAAATCGCACACGTCCTGTCCTGTCCTGTGTATTTATTTACTGTCTTGTACTCTGTTCTGTGTTGCATCACGGTCTCCGGAGGAACGACATTTTGTTCCACTACACAAGCTATTTAGAGGAATGACAATAAAAGCAACTTGAACTGAACACACACACGGATTTTACCGATCTTTCGTCCAAGGCGACACCCAGTGTTTCGTTTTTACACTAGCTGCTCCCAGTTATTTACCCATTCGTACAGCTGCATATTTGCAATGTGTCAGGTCAAGGTGGCAGGACATTCCAACCAAGAACCTTCTCCTTACGAAGGGAGAACCTTGACCACTGCGCCTCCTGCTGGCCCCGCTTGGCCCTGCTAGCTTCCAAAAAAAGCGTAAAACCTGCAAACCCCCAGGCTGGGGGAAGCAAACCACGACCCAACGGCCCCGCTTTCGACCGGGCAGCCTTCGGAACGCCATCAGTGCACGGCGGCGCCGCGAATCGCCGCAGCTATAATTAAACACAGGGCGAGAGATAGCGAGCGCCGAAACGTCGCAAGACCAGCGATTGTAAAAAGTAAGAAATGGGCAAGAAGGCCTTCACGGAAGCGCCCGCACAGCTGCCCTCGCGGACGGAGACAGATGGAGCGACACTCGAGCGGCACGGCGAGCCGCCGAACGCTTCTAATGATAGCCGCATTCATTCGCACAATCGCGATGCGGCCCGGCGGGCGAGCGCGGAGACGCGTGAATGGCGCCGCGGTTTCCCGCCGTCACCAGAAAGTGAGCTCTAATGATAAGTCTGTCCTTGGAGAGCCGGGCCAGAAAAGGGCCCACAAAGGCGGCCGCTCCGGCGGCGGAGCCGTGCCCTCCAAGTCATCTGGAGCTACAGCTGGCGAGGGTGGGGTGCGCGAGCTGTGCCTTCGCACAGGAAAAGCCCAGAGGAAGCCACATTTTTCTGTTGCTTTTTATTAAGCCAACCAAGCAATTTAATTCTTTTGTTCCGGAGAGTTCTCCTTCATTGATTAACAAAAGCAGGAATATGATTTTTTCTCTCTCTCTCTCTCTCTCTCTCGCTCTCTCTCTCTCTCCCCCGGCCCTTTTCTAAAAGCCTGAAATGTCAAGCCTTTTGAAAGCAGATTATTCTTCCTCCGTGCAATGAATGCAGCCCGAGGATCCCTTTGTCTACAATTAAATATTCCGGCATAAATATAAAGGGAAATCAGAGATGGGGAAGATTGACTCATGGGAGGCTGGCGAGGTAGATGTGCACTCTGATAGTGCCAGTGGCTTTGCCTCTAATTAAATATGCCACCGGGGCTCAAAGCATTCGCCTGCCGCCACCGGCACGGCGAGCTGCCCCACGCCGTTGGCGAGAAATATCTCACATCATCAGTCTGTCCGCAGGCTTCCTCCCGGGCGTCCAAAAGGTACCGCGTAATTGTTTTGGCGATTGTTTGCGTCGGAGGGGAACGAAAGGTGATACCTTCCGGGAAATGCACAAATGCCGAGATGCATCGAATATAAAAATGGAAGGAGGGGAAAAAAAAGTTTTCTGCTGTTTTGCGATCCGGACAGATAATTGCTGGGCACAATGGGGAAAGTTCTGGAAATGATTTCTTGGGGGCTGCTGTTTGTCTTGACGCCGCTGCCTGGAGCTCTTTACATATTTATGTCTCCAACTTTGTCACTCTCAGTGGTCTGTGTTACATGTGGACTGCGTTTGTCTTGCTCTCGGTTTCACGCGCAGAGTCTTCTGGAGAAACTCTCTCCCGTCCACTTCCGTCCTGTAATATTACGCGTGTGAAACTGGAAGTGATCTGGAAAATTCCTTCGCGGCTTTACCGTCAGGTGCCGACTGTGTGTTGTGCGTTGCTGTCATTCTGTCAAACTTGGTTCAGTTAGGTTCTTGATGTCTAGACGCAAATCGCCGACATCTGTGTGTATCGACTCGTCCGTATATTTCATCCCGGTTTCGATTGTTTTATTGCGCCCATTTAAATGTTTTAATCTTCCGGAAGTTAATTACAGATCATGATATTGTAGAGATCCGGAAGGGTGCACTAGGGGAATATAGGACCATCAGTCTTTTCCACATTAAAGTCACAAGATCATAAAATCTGGTGCGCACAATTCCGATCTTCTCTGCTTCTTCTTGTGGTGTAACGTGGGACCAAGCGCATGCTGCGCTTCTCCGGCACGGGGGCCGAACGGGGTGACTAAGGTGGGGGGGTTCGATATCTGAGCAGCGCGGGGTAGGTAGGAACGCGCTGAGAACCCTGTGAACCGCTCTGTGACCGGCGTGACCGTGCGCCGCAGACTGATCTCAGAGCTCCTCCACCTGTGGCTCAGGCTGTCAAACCTGCTCTTCTCTTATTTAGCACTGCGGCACCGAGTAGATCTGGAAAGGCAACGATTGAATATGAGAGGAAATCGCACTTTAATAGACATGAAAACTGAGAGCGGGAAGGTCAGGATGTGTCCCGGGAAGCTGAGGCCTGGGTCGCTTTCAGGGCGGGTGGTGGGGTGTGGAGTCACTAGGTCCTGGGGATGGCATTGAATGTTATGGTGAGGTAAAAATCAGGGTGTTTGCTGGAGCTGAACGTCACTGCGCTGGTTTTCCCTGCTCAAGCTGGGAGTCACACTGCTGGAGAATTATCGGTCGTTGCTCATACTGATAATGACCGTTATTGTTTTTCTCGCTGCCGCTGGAAACCAGAGCAACTTTCGGTTTTAGGCAGTTTACCGGGGCGAGTCCTCGCTGGAGCCGAGCCCTTTTCCGGGCCTTTATCTGACAACCTTCAGGTGTTTTACGGGGGGGGCGAGGAGTCTTTCTGTGTATCTCCACCAATCTCCTTGCCCCGGACGGTGTCCTGCGCGTAGCTGCTCATTGCACCCCCCCTTTTTCATTTCTAGCACGGCGCCTCATATCCTCCTCCTCCTGGTCCCGACCGAGCGAAGGGACGAGTGCGAGGTGGAGGAGGAAATGCTTTCTTCTGGCACCTCTTCCTCGGCAGTCGTGCCGCCAGTTTGCCGCCGCCGCTGCTGCCGCCGAGTGAAAAGGCGCCGATACGGCTCATTCAGGGGCCTCAATGAGGAGCACCTGCTTCTCTCTCCCATTCATCGCGTCTCTTTCTTTCCCCGTAATCATGTTTTAGGAAAATTAAACAAGGGGGTGGAGCGGGCCGCAGTGCGTGAGCGTGTATGTGCGTGTCATATGTGTGGCGTGGTCTTTGGTTGGATGGTGGCTGAATGAAAGTGCCCTTTGTAGAAGGCGATGCTGCGTCAGGGATGGCGGAGCCAGCGGGAAGTGAGCCGCTTTCAGAGCCGGGCCTGTTGCCACGGAGACGATGGAAGCCGTGTCGCGCTGCAGTGTAGGGTGGCGGGAGAAGGTGTTTCAAAGGCAGGCCGAGCTCCGAGTGCCGTGGTGTGCTCCTTCAGCGCGCGCGGCGAAACCAAAGCAGCCAGTCGCCGGCCAATCCTCGGACGCCCCCGGCTCCTTTCCTCCAGCTCGCCCTCGGGATGTGAACCCCTCTCGCTCCTGCTCTGCGGACGTGTTCCTGCGCTGAGGAGACACCCCCTGCTGTCTGAAGAAGGACTCGACGGAGGGATGTGACGCCGCGGTGCACGGAGGGGAGGTAAAGAGCGGTGTAACGCGGGTGTGCGGGGTGTGGCTTGGGTCTCACTCTTCACCCTGATCCAGTGGTAGCTGCGAAGGACAGAGGGTTAAAGAGACAGGGTGATGATCCTGGGAGGAGAGCGAAGGAGCTCATCTTCTCCAGAGCATCGCCAGACTTCGCTCACATCAGCGATGAGATGATGGTGAAGGTGCTTGTGCAGCATCTACTGTGTATTTGAGGGATTTTTGGCACACAGTGTGGGATTTTTTCCCCGCTGTGATGTTTTCTGTTTCAGCTTTTTTTTTTTATTTAAAAAAAACTGATTTTATCGCTGATCTCATGTAGTAGCGCTGCAGGTAGAAGCGCTATTTTCTCATTACTTTTACATGATTTCAGTAATGTGTTTGGTAGATGCTTCACTCCAGAGTCACAAAAGTGCATGAATAACAGACAAAGAGCTTTAGACACAGACACGGGATTACTGACACACAGCTTGTCTGACACCACCATGTTGCTGGTTCACATCCCTCCAGCAGCTCCTACAGAAGTGACTTTCAAACAACAAATACATAGATAATCATAGCAGATGGTGCTGGACTCCTTTTTGTAGCTGTCAGGAGATCAAGAGAGAAGGCTTTCAAAGAGATGGCTTTGAGATCCTCCTTGAATGCTGGGAGGGATTCAGCAGCTCTGAGGGACACAGGGAGCGCTTTCCACCGCGTTGGAGCCAGAACCGAGAACCTTCGGCCTTTTGATTGTGGACCCGTTCTGCATAGGACCAACAAGTGGACACAGTTGGGGTAGAGGCGCAGTAGGGCTACAGCGTAGTGAGCGTTCACTTCCTGAAGGTATCTGGAAGCATCTTACGTGCTCTCCAGCAGTTCATGGTGCGGATACCGTAGTTCGGAGCTTAAGGAACCTTTGCATTATGATGGAATGGCCTAAATCCATCTGATCTTCCCAAAAACTTGGCCTCAGAGCTTAAGCACCTTCCTCTTGTAGGTCGGAAAATTAAAAATGCTCTTATACGTAAAGCCCCAGCAGAGGAACCATGAAGCGGTCAGTGTGAGCAACCACACTTGGGTACTGAGAAGCTTTCATGAAGATGGGCCACAAGGTTGTGGAGTCAGGACCCGTCTGTCTTAAAATGTAGATCGGGGGTCTTACAGGGAAATTACAGGGTGTTTCGAAAACCCTACGAGTATTAAAGCCCCAGCTTCAGTTTTGCAGCACAGTTCAGCTGTACCTGACAAGACACCTGTGGAAGAGCGGTTGCCACGGAAACGCAGATACAGCAGAAGCGTAGACGGCAAATGAGGGAGCGTCTAGATGTGGCCTTAGATGATGATGAGGAAGAAGATGTAGATTAATGCTCACCTTGCGTTCACTTTTTATTACTATTACAAAGCAGCTTTACACTGATTTACCCGTTCACAGCGTTCATACAGCAGAGTACCTTTTACTCTGTTGATCCAGGGTATCTCTGGGAACCTTAATTAATAGCAGTTAATTTTCAGACAGCTGATCATACATACATGTAAAAACACACATTTTAATCCTCAACATATTGAATCATCCACATCCCATATGTGACAACTGGTGTTTTCGCAAGAATTAAAACACTTTTAAAAGTACTTTTACCTGAAAAACTGAGTAAAGTGAACCTCACCGAGGCTCCTTCAAACACAGTACATCTTTAAAGTTTGCATTATTATTATTTTATTTTACTATTTTATAAAAAAAAAAAAAACATGAAATACAAATTGAGTGCTTTTTGGGAGCAGTGCTGCTGTACTTGCGCTCACACACACACACAAATTTTAAACATTTAAAAAGCGGACTGAGTGTTATTGACTGTGAGGGGTTATTACTGAGCCCTTTTTAAGCCGTATTTGTCGGCGTGTCGTGTACTTTACTCTGAGTCACTGTCCCTGGCAGCACACGCCAGCGGCCCGCACGCGTACCCGACCCCGCGTTTTATCGACCGCGCGGCGCTGAGCCCCATCGATCGCTCGGAGAGGACGGCGACCTGGGATGAGCCTCCGCTCTTCAAATCGGTCAATTTTCAAAACCACCCCCCTTGGCATCATGCCTTTTCGGGCGCTGGGGGAGTGGAGGATGCTGGGATACCGTGGGAGATCGGCGGTTTGGACCAAACCCCCCACCCAGCGGAGCAGCAGTTCGGTATTTGAGCCATGGGAGCCTCAGGAGGGGGTCTCGAATCCTCCCTCACACCATCTACAGGGGGCGGCAATGGCCATTGTTTGCACGTTGGAACAATGACCTCACCTCAACGGCTGCAGGTGCAAATGACCCCCCACCCCCCCAAGGGGAACGATGCTCAGCATCAGCGTGATGCTCGTTGTAAACATGCAGACATGACAGCTGTCAACGGTGCTTATTGTTACACCACCGCACGCAGATACCGCGTTCGTACCTCAAACGCAAATACCGCCGCTGTTTTATATCGTGGTGCTTCTTGCTTTTTGACCAAGCGGTCGAAGTTTGTGTTCACTGACGAAGGTGTCAGTGAGAGAATGCCCAGTAGGGGAGGAACTGTATGCACAGGGCGCCCCCTGTAGGAAGGCAACAGAAGGACGTGATGGCTTTCCCTCTCTGACCTGAGTGAGCGTGTGGCGCCGGACGCGTACGCACGCGTCGGGTTCGAGCGCAGCGTGTTCGAAGGGTCACGGCCCCTTTAAACCCAGAGTAACGATATGAATTCGCACTTATCTCCCCGGTTCAGTGGTTCTGCCTGCGATTGACACACACGTGTGGGATTAACCTTGGGCCATGTGCAGGTTGTGCCTCTTATCTCAAATAGGGAATAAGAGCTCAGGCGGCAATGAGGGGTCGGGGGGGGGGGGGGGGGGGTGAGCTCCACAGTAGGACTCTGCGGGGAAAAGGGTGGATTCTACAGTCCGTTTGCTGGAACGGACTCGTTTTGTCCTGGTGAATCGAGGTTATGTTGCGCTCATACTGTACATCATATACCTGCCAGTGTGACTCAAAGGTCCCGGGTTCGAACGCCGCCTCCGGCCCCGGTACCTGCCCCGAACCGACACAGTAAAAATTACCCTGCTCTATAAATGGATGAGCAGCGACTAAATGTTGTGAACAGCTGAATGAATGAACAACAACAGCAATGATCTGTGTAAACAAATACAAACATACACTTGTGCATAAATGCATAAATTAACTCGCCAAGTGTGCACTTTACACTTTGCAGAGCGGGCGTGTGCAGGACCAGTGCACTTAATGATATTTATTCATAATGTATTTAGACACAGAAACGCTTTGAGTAGAAAAATAACACTTTCAGTTCGTTATGCCCCCCCCCAGACGCTGACGGTCGTTTCGCTGCTCTGAAAGCACGGCGAGCGTCGCTCCCGCTCTTCACCGGCCCATCGCCGCTCCGCGCTCTCCGTTTGGCCCTGAGACGGCGCTCCGCTGAGGTGGCCTCTTGTTCCAATAGGTGGCATCACAGTACTGGCGTAGAGCGACAGCGGCACTCCTGCCGCCCGCACCTCCTCTCCTTCTCATTTTCCGCCGCACCGTAAAGGACACTTTCGGCCGCGCCCCGCAGACGGCCCGCGCTCTCGCTGCGCTCCGGAAACGACTCCCATCTCAGCTTCCCGTAATTCCACTGGGTTGGCGACGAGGTGCGGCGCCTCCTTGTGTTTGCCTCGCAATAATGCGGGCTGTTTGCGGAAGAGAGTCCTTTCGTGCGCCAACGCAGGCGTTCGGAGAGCAGGTCGCCGAGAGTACGTGCAGCGTGGGCATCGTAGCTACGCATGCTTTTTTCTTCTCTTTTTTTATGTAAATGGCCCCCAGGGGGCCACCGCCCTCCAATCCGACTGTGGCCCGATGACCTCGGCGCGGTGCACTAATCCCGGCCGCCCTCTCCTCCACAGAGAGCTCATTGTGTCGGGAGGTCGTTGGATGGAGCGGCCCCTTTCCGGTGGTCCCGGGTCCAAAGCCACTTGGGCTCCTAATGAACGGCGCCAGCAGAGACGCAAATTCGTGGAATTTGGCAGGAGATGCGTTGAGCGCGGGGCCTCCGAGCGGAGCCATTCCGCATCGTAAGGATCCTCCGGCCTGTATTTAAAGGAGCGTGGCGTGTCGAGGGGAGGACCGTAACCTGCCATCTCCTGAATATTATTTAATATTTCACATGGATGTTGAAATGAGTGTCGGAAAAACATTTCATTTTTTTGCTTCCACTTTCCAGACTATGTTTGCATCAAAACATTCTGCGTGGTGTTTTAGGGAATAATAATAGAGATTATTGCTGCTGCTGCTGCTGCTGCTGCTGCTATTCGAAAATGGTCCACGGTGGAGACACCGGAACGGCGACACCCCCATCGAAAGTGTACGTTTTTTTGTGTGCCGACTATAAGAACTGTTCAGTGTCGCCCATAACATTTCGGAACTTCGTTTTTCATGTTAGAGCCAAGTTGATGCCGCCGGTTGGAATTTGGGATTCTGATGTGTCCTCCCGTCCTCCTGCCAGGAGACACGAGTGGCGCGTGGGAAACGTGTGACCTAACGACCGCATTCCACCACCTCACTTTTTACGTTTGGATTCACAGATATGGATCACGCCGCAAGCAAACAAAGGGATATTTAACGATTAGAAAGGGACCAATCGGAGCACAGAGTTGAGCCGCCGCTGTTGAAATCGATATTGAGCGGAATTGTGTGGTTATGAAGGACTCTTTCGGTACTTCTCAAAGGTGTGTTTGGGCAGGAGCTCTTAAGCTTCTTCTGCTTGGAGGGGCTCGTGAGACGTGGCGCTCAGAGAGCATGTGGTCGTCGTCGTCATCGTCATCATCAGTGAGACGCTTCGGAACAGTGAAGTGGACAGACTGGGGACGGTGCAGCTGGAGCCCTGAATAGACACACATGGAGCACAGAACACCCCAGCAGTCAGGAGGAAGCACTGAAATCGTTTGTAACTCTGTGTGTGTGTGTGTCTGGGGTCAGCCACACTAAGGCAGCATGAGTATCGCTAACAGTCTCTGAGGACAGCCCCCCCACCCCCCGCCATGCCTCTCTGCCCCTCGCTGCTCCTCCGAACTGTAGGGGTCGTGGCATCGCCCCGCACCCCGCGGCCCCTCGACAGCCGTCCTGGGCGGTGGGGGGGTCGGGGGGGGTTGAATCGTAACCAGAGGTCCTCGGCCGTCTGCACCTCCATTTCTCGGTGCCGATGTTGGGGGGAGGTGGGATGTCAGAGCCAGATACGAGATGAGAGAATGTTCATCGAGTCCCCCAACCAGTGTATCGGTGACCTCACCCCCCCACAGCTCTCCACTCTGATCAATGGGGGGGATGGGGTGAGGGTGGGGGGCGGTGTTGCCTCCCTCCCTTTTGCTGAGAAATGTCCCTCCAGCCACTCGCCTCGCTGCCTCGGACCCCCACGTCTCTCCATCGGGGCCCGGAACATACCGTACCGCTACGAGAAGCTCCTCTCGTCCACGGCGAACGAACCCACGTCCTTCGACGGCAAGGCGGCGACCCTGACCGCAGTGTCACCCGCTTGAACCGCAAACCCTCACAGCACCCACGTTCCATCCCACGCACTGCGGTCAAACGCCTCCCCCACCTTCTTTTACCCCCTTGGCTGTACAACGCTGCTCGATGTACCGTTTCGGTTATTCGAAACGCATTTGATACCCTTGATTCGACTCCCGCTGCTGCCATCTCTCCACATCTTCTGCCTGAGCAATGGGGGGGCGGCGGCGTGCGGTGGAGGTCAGGTGCGGTCCAGGTCGGTCGCCCCCGTCTGCGGTTGAGTGGGGCAGCGGTGCGACATGTAAGTGTTGGCAGGGGGGCAAAGAGGGAGGCACACGAGCGGCGCGGGGCTAATAGGGTTAATTGCCATGTAAAAGGCCCCGCTGTGGACGGGCGCCTCGCTCCCCCCGCCGCGGCACCCCCTCCTCCCGCCGGGGGAACAGGGCCCAGATGGCATTTTCCTGGGGGCCGCGACCCCTGGCGCTCCCGCTAGAGCCGGGGAACAAGGTGCGTCTCCTCAGCCTAATTAATACACTATTATAGCACCTGTTCCCGGACAGATAGTGCCGGAAAGGACCGGGCTCCCAGACGGCGCGCCGGGGCTCGCTGGTAAACGCCTCTGAGCTGATTATATTAAGCCGCAGCTTTGATCATCCAAAGGCGTTAAAATGGAAATATGTTTTGCTGCGGCTGGCGGCCGCGGAGAGACGTGCGTCTGGGGACGGGGCTCGCCGCTCTCCAAAGGCCCCCTCCAAACAGCGGGTCCCGGCGCCGGTGCGCGGCCGCAGCTCTGCCGTACCGCGGTGAACGCCTCTGTCAGCACTGCCCTTGGTTAAGCAGGGCTGTTCGTTTATTATTATTATTATTATTATCATTTTAAATATAAGGAGTTCCTCCCGCTCGCTCTCGTTCACTTGTGCTGCTTGGTATTTTCACTGACGTTTGGCCCTTTCCTCTTCATCTTCATGCTCAGGGTGTGTAAGAGTGTGTTTTTTTTTTTTTTTTTTTTTTTTTTTTTAATCACATCGTGAGGAAAAGTGTCCGCTGTCATTCGGATTCATTTAAATACACATTATTGCGGGTACCATGTTTCGCTCACCCTTGTACTTTACTAAGGTTTCACAAATTTGGGGAGAAGTGCAGCTGATGTTTTCGTCCAAGGCGACATGTTATAGTGCTACATATACCCATCTGCACAGCGGAGCATTGTAACACACACTTGTTCAGTCTTGCTCCTGCTCTCTCACACACACACACACACACACACACACACGTTTTTGGACTGTGGGAGGAAACCCAGGTGAACATGGTAAAAACATGTAAACCCCTGTGCTGGATCTGAACCTGTGTCTGAATGTACGGTCCAGCAGCGGTAGGGCACCAGTGCTACCCGCTGTGCCGCCTCACTGCTCCATATATGGGCATACAGTATAACGGTGGTATTGGCTACACACTCATAATGTTTTTAAGCGAAATATTCTCTATATATTTGCACAGAATATATTCTGACTGCCTAAAATAGTGAGCTGAGGCACTGATGGCTGCTCAGACAGAAGCTGCACCTCCACGTTCGAAACCTGAGTGTGGAACCAGATTGCTGTGGTATTTGCTGTTGATGCCCACCCCTGGTGACCCTTTTGGTGGACACAGAGTGGGAGAAATTGGAAAAGCCACCAATGGCACCATCCACTCCGGAGACCCTTCGAAGGTCTTGTGTGGCACCGGTGTCTCGCAGCTCCTGGGCCGTGGCTTCCATACCCATTCAGTCTGTGTGGGCTTCTTCCGGGTGCTCTGGTTTCCTCCCACAGATCAAAGGCATGTGATTCAGGTGAAGCGGTGGCTCTAAATCGCCCGTAGCGTGTGAGTTCGTGTGCTTCTCTGCTCTGCTCTATAGATGTGTGAACGAGAGTGAGTAGTTTACCGCGGTCACCGTCAGCGTGCCGGTGGGAGAGGAGGCCTGCTGTACACAGGGGTCGGCACCACCGTTTATTCATCGGCTCACAGCGGGACAAAGCGGCCGAGCTCTGGGTTCGTCAGCTGGGAGGTTGAGGCCAAACGCGGCCTCCCGCCGTGCGTTTGTGGTACAACGTAACTTTTTTCTGTGCTGAACTTTATCTCTCCCCGGGGGGGCTGGGGGGGGGGCACCGCCGCTTGTTAGCTCTCAAGCTAATGTGGCAATTTGAGACGGTCAACACTGGCGGGAACGGCGCGCGAGGCCACGCAGCCGGAGAGTCAATGTTTGAACTGCGGTTCCGCTCGTGCGGCATCTCCATCGGAGCACCTTCTCTCCCCACGTCCTCATTTCCTCCCGAATCGGGTCCCGTCTCTCTCTTTCTTTGTGTTTTTTTCTTTACCTTGACCCGGAATTCAAAATTGATTTAACAGACGTGTTATTTCTCACCTCACATAATTAGGTTCCCCCAACCCCCCCGGGCCGTTCATCTCTCATCTCGTCTCCACCGATGGTCAGTCGTCCACGTCTGCGTCGCTCTTCACATTTTCTATGAGCTCCAGGTGAGCGAGCCGAGCACTCCCCCCCCCCACCCCCGCCCCGGTTTCAATGAGCCCTCCTTTTGTGCTCCGTTTTCACTCCCCGCATGATTAGATATTTTCCATCTAATTGAATTTAAATGCCGTTTTAATGCCCCCCCCCTTATCGAGACATCTCTCATTTCAATTTCAGAGTTATTGCAATAAATAGATACGTAAATAAAATGAGATTGATTAATATTTTTTTTCAAATTGTAAAGATATGCAAAGCTCGCGCTCTTGTTAATGTGCTGCTCTGGTTCGCACGCTTCTCATGAAATCGTTTGGGCTTTATATTTTTTTTTTTTTTTTTTTTACACACACGCACACTGTCTGAACTGCTTGTCCCATACGGGGTCGCGGGGAACCGGAGCCTAACCTGGCAACACAGGGCGTAAGGCCGGAGGGGGATGGGGACACACCCAGGACGGGACGCCAGTCCATCGCAAGGCACCCCAAGCGGGACTCGAACCCCAGACCCACCGGAGAGCAGGACCCGGTCCAACCCACTGCGCCACCGCACCCCCTTTATTTATTTATTTATTTATTTATTTATTTATTTATTTAAAGCTTCCAGGTTGCTCCGGTCACTTCCATGACTTGACAAGCAGGACCTCCTTCCGCAGCCTAACATCATAATGACACCTCATTACAGCAGCTCAAAGGCCCCGCATCTAAGATGAATGAGTGTTTGCCGGGGGGGTCGGGGGGGGGCAGCGGCACGGATTACGCTGCTCCGTGACTCAAGGAAACACTCGATGGCAACGGGGATTCTCACCCCTGGTGCCCTGAGGCCTGTTTGCCCGGGGCTCTGTGTACAGCCCTAAGGGGTGGGGGGTGTGGGGGTAATTGATTGAAAGGCGTTCTGCTCTCTCCCGGCACAGAGGGGCTGTTCGCTAGTTGCCCCCCTCCCCGCTTCTCAGCGCTTCTCCTCCTCACTCATTACACCGTTTACCACGAGTCTCATTTTAATAGCTGCCGTAGTAGATACTTTATTCCAGATTATTATTATTATTATTATTATTATTATTATGGATTCATACATCGGACACCTTTCGCTGAAGAGACACAGAGTGCGAGGTCTGTACACCGAGCTACTTACACAGCACAGCAGGGTAATTTTTACTTCAATAATTCAGACGAAGTACCTTGGTCAAGGGTACTGCAGCAGGAGCCGGGTTTGAACGCCGTATCAGATTTAAAGAGCTGTCAGATCGCAAGGATACAGCTGTAACCGCTGCGCCACCTGCTGCCCCCGAGGGATATGCAGCGATCATTCCATAAGAGTCATCCAGTCAGGGTCTTAAACCGGCAACCTTCTGCTCTAATGTGGAGAATCGAGAAATATAACCAACGTCATAAAGGTCACTTCTGTTTTTTTGGATGCAATAAGATGATAGGTTTTTTCTAACTGAAAAGTGAAAAAACGCACTCTTATAACGTGCTGTAATATCACGGTAAGAGGTGAGCGCTGCTGTCACTGGTGAGGAACCCAGCAAACGGCTGAAACGCTGGTGCGTCGCTCTTCTAAGGGGATTAGCTGAGCATCTCAGGCGCTCTTCCTGAAGTTGTTTAATACGATTCGGCTTCATTTGACAAACGCGGAGAGCGGCGTGCGGTCAGCTTGGCCGTGCTTGCGGGCGCCGACCGTAAACGCTTCCGCCGCGTCCAAACGTGATTTCCGTTGGCCGAAACCTGCCGAGGGAACACAAAGATTTTGGTTTTTGCTGTAATTAACCGCCTTTAATTCCACGCGCCGACGCGTGCCAAGATCGAGAGCATCCAGATTTTAAGCGCCGGTCGCCATGGGACCGGAACCAGTAAAACTGCGGTAGCTGGAGGGTTTGCGGCCGACCGCAGGTCGCGCAGAAGTGTCTGGGGTGCGAAAGGGAGACGCCTGTGTGGTCATGATAAAACGCACATAATGGAACAGGCTGCTGTGGGCCTGTTGGCGCCGCTCTGCTCTCTGCCCCGTCCCTCCGATGGGGGGGGGGGGGGGGGGGGGGCTCGCACCCGAGTCTCCGGCACACACTTCCTGCAAGTGTCGCTACTTAATTCGTTTCTCATTATTTGGCGAAGAGTGGAGCAGCAAGGACCTGTTCGGGCTCTAAGACACGTAACCCGAAGGTTGTTGGCTCGCATCCCTCCAGGGCCGTTCCGTTTCCTCGGAAAGGGACGCCTGTATAACAGGGAGCCGAGTACATGGACAAACTCGCCATTTGCTTCGGTTGAAATTTTATGCACCAAAATATTAATGACAATAATGCATGTAGTTTGATGCTTTTCACTATTAAGAGCCTCGTTGCCCTACAGGAGGAGTTTTTTATGGGATGTTGTTAAGACCAGGGCCAGCAGGTGGCGTAGTGGTGAGCATGGAAGTTAGAGCTGTCACCTTCTACTTGAAAGACCGGGTTTGAATCCCTGCTCCTGCTCTTGTGCCCTTGATCAAGGTACTTATCAATTACCCTGCTGTATAGATGGGTAAATCAGTGTAAGCGGCTTAGTGTACAAACCTCACACTGTAAATCTCCTTGAACAAAAGCATCTGAGAAAATAGCAAATAACTATTAATGAAGATAAATAATATTCAGCATAAATCCATAGGTTATCTAGGGTTATGCAGAATATTATTAACTTGATACCTTTGTCCAAGGTGACTTACAACGTTATACAATCAATTTTACACTGATTTACCTGTTTCAACAGTAGAGAGGTTTTTACTGTGTCAGTCGGGGGTAGATACCTTGATCGAGGGCCCTACAGCAGGAGGTGGGATGTGAACTGAGGGCCATCAGATTGCAAGGCGAGCACCTTAACCACTACAGGAGCTGGAAATGTTCATGTACACGTGTTTAAAACCACATAAAAGCGGTTAAGGTCACACTGAGAAAGCTGAGTATCTTCTCAGTTATCAAAGTACCGTTTGCCAAGTGTCTATTTTGCGCAACGCTGTTTTATTTATTTATTTACTTATTTATTTATTGGAACTCATGATCAGTCAAATAATTGTCTGTATGACAACGGAAAGGGAGCAGCTGCACACCGTGTGACCAGAAATGAATTAACACTTAATCAGCTCTTAGGTAATCAATGGCGCTACGCTGGAGGAAATGAAACCGTTTCCCGGGCAAATATGTGTCCTTATCGCGGGCCCTTTCATTTCCTCCCGTTGCTCGGCTCACGGGGCCTCTAAGAGGACGCCTCTAAAGCTCAGCGGGGCCTTCGGTCCCCCCCCCCCCCCGACCCCCGCCCTTCGCTGATGTCACAAACGATGTTTACGAGCCTCATTATATTAATCAGACCACATGGACGACTGAAGCACGCTTTCCACCGCCTCCACAAAAGGCGTAATCTCGGCCTCAAGTGGGTGCAGATTTCTCTTTAATTCACCCGCGACGGCTTCGGCTGGGGTCCAAGCCCTTCCCATCCCATCCCATCCGCCGGCCTCTCTTGTGCTCCACACCTGTTTCGATCTCGCAGATGTGGCGCTATAAAAAAAAAAAAAAAAAAATCCCATCAAGGAAAGAAACAATTATATTCAATTTTATACAAGAGAAAAAAACATCTGTTTTACATTAAGTCAATTTGGAAGAAAAACCTTTGATTGATTGCCAGGCTGGAATAAGACAAAGCGCTGAATTCTAGCTCCGTCATTCAAGGCAAAAATTGTATCGCATTCAAAAATATGCCTGGGGTGGGAATTAAAAGAGTAGTTTTTACACAACTGCCTGATTCCTGTCTTTTTCTGCAATAAACGGCGGAATAATAATTTGAGTCTTTAGTGTGTTCATGCGACAGTCAATTATGGACGTGCGAAACAACATTTAATTCACCGCCTCTGTTTCACGTGCCTCTTCTCGTCTTTGGACGTTTTGGACACTTTGCGTAGGCGGCGCGGTGGCGCCTGGGTGGTGCGAGACGACGTGGGTTCGATCGCTGCTCATTCTGTGTGGAGTTAGCACGTTCTCCCTGTGGAGTGCTCTGGTTTCCTCCCACAGTCCAGAGACATGCAGTTCAGGTTCCCCCGTAGTGTGTGAGTGACAGAGAGAGAGAGAGTGTGTGTGTGTTCCTCTGATGTATGGATGAGTGACCCAGTGTAAGTAGTGTATCTAGCAGTGTAAGTCACCGCGGTGAATAAGGTGTGTGGGCTGATAACACTACACAGAGTTTATTGGAAGTTGCTTTGGAGAAAAGCGTTTGCTAAATAAATAAATGTAATGTTTCATATCTTCAGTCTCCAGGGGGCCATGGTGGCACAGGGGGTAACGCTGGGGCCCCACAGCTGCAAGGCTGTGCATTTGGACATGGGTTCAAATTTGGCTCAGTCTCAGCGGAGCGTGATGCTCTCTCCACGTTTGGCTCGGTTTCTCGCTAGAGCTCTGGTTTCCTCCCACAGCACGAAGGTATGTGTTTCTGGTGAATTAGTAGCACTTGCTTGCCCTTTGTGCGTGTGAGTGATTGGGGACAGACTCTAGATCACTGAAACCCAGCACTGGAGAAAGAGTTATTGATGATGGATGGTGTCTGTGGGCTTTGAGCACCCCAACCCCCCAACCAGTACTCTTCAGGTTCCCGTTAGCCTTTCTCCCCCAGCGACCCCACTGTCTTCCGGTGCACAGTGGCACGCCCACTCCGCGGGGCCTCGAGAGCTTAACGCCGAACGAGTCAATAATTAATTTCATATCTGGGGGAGAAAGTGGGCCAAGGGGGATGCGGGGGGGCGTCCTAATGTAATTTAGCAGTGACGCTATCTGGTGGGCGGGATGCCTTCGCGTGATTGGAGGCAGCGGAGTGGAAGAAGAGGATTCCTCTGGTCAATGCTATCAGGCCGTGTGCCGACATGACCCTGACCCCTGGGGGGGGGGGGCCACAAATAAGCCGACCTCATTGCTAAGTGCTAAAACAGCCGCACGCGCTACAGCCAAATCGAAGGTAACCCTATCGAAACTTCAGCTATCAGGCTGCTCCCTGAAGCCGTCCCCACCCCCACCCCCACTCCTACCCCCGCCCATTCCAGACAGATGCCCTTTATGCCTCTGGGGCACCATCCTGTTCATTGTTTTTTCCCTACCGCGTTTCGCCAAAAGACGCCGTGCTCATGGGGCCTCCCGTTCCAAACAGAGTGAGCAGAGCAATTAGGGAGGAAATAAGACTGTTAGAGAAAAAATAATTACAGCATTTACCTGGAACTGTCTTCAGAAAGATAACTGCAGAAATAATTTAATTAAGTTTTTGCTGAAGCCTGAGCGGCCCCCCCCGGAGGGCTCGGGCTCTTCGGTTTACCGCGCTCCTCTGACTTCTGCGGCGCGACCTCCGCCGGGTGACATCATTTCGCACCTCTGCCTTTTCAAAATTCCCCCTTCAAGCACAATTTATAATGCTAATTTATGTCACTTTTCCCTTCTTTGACCTTAACTGTTCTGCTGTTGTCCGCCACACCGGGGACTCTTCGCTCGGGGTCCACCGGGGGTCCGCGAAGCACGGATCTGCTTTGAAAATTGCACAGTCTAACCAAACGAAAGTGCATAATGCGGAACGACCAATACCACGATATTACCGTCTTCAACACATTGCGCTGCGCAGGCAATCAAGTCTCAGTGCAAAATTTTCTCCGAATTTATTTCCGGACATTTTCCAGGAGGGAACCACAATGTTCTCGAGATTCCTTAAGGGGAAGGTTAAAACCTCCGTCCGAGACCCTGGGGACACCTGGGGATCGATCAATAACAGATACGTCAATAATCAGCTCCTCATCCTACACTTTAACTGCCCTCGGCGGCCCTGAACAAATAAACCAGCGGCTCAGATTGCGAAACGCTGCTCGGGAAGCTCCTCGTCCCCAGCGCTGCGACATCGGGTTAGTTCTCATTATATATAGTTGTCGTTTAATGTTGCGCGTCTTTACGTTTTATTCATATTTCACGAAGTCCCTCAGTAACCTTTTCTTTGAAAAAATTTCAGACAGATTGCAGGGGATGGAGACATGGGTAGGGTTGAAAAAAAAGTCAAAAAGCGTGAAGCGGAGCCCGCTCTCAAGGCTTTCATTAATGGACGCGCTGCCTGCGAGTGTCATCTTGTCAGGAGCCGCCCCTCTCCTCCAGCGCATTACAGAATGCACTAATTTCCCGGCTGAGTGTGATGTTTATTGTAGGGCCCAAATTGAAAATGGTTAGTAATGGAGTGAGACGCAGTCCTGGGCCAATTGTGCATCTAAATGACTCGCCTCTTTTCAATGGCATCGACCGCGGCGCTTTGTGCGTCCCGCACCTAATCAACCCCTGGCGTGACCCCCGGGCCCCCGCAGCCTTCGTGGATTAATAATAAAATCCTTGCTTCAGGCAATGATTCGCCCCCAAAGAGCTGTGCATTTCAGTGGGAAAATTGAAGAATGTGTGCGCTTCTGCGTTCCCCCCCCGCAGAGCTTGGCGCATTACGGAGAAACGCTTACGTTCGACCTTTGACCTTTAAACTGCTTCTTTAAACGCGTCTCCCCGCGATGTCACACGAGACCTTTCCGTGTCTAACGACGGTGGGCGGACCGTGTGAAGCGCCCTCGGTGTGTGTGCCCGCCGCCGGAACGGCCCCTCCGCACGCGAATACCGTCGACCGCGTTTCAAACCCGGCAGCGCCGACCGCGGTCATTTAATGCAGCGGAATAAGACGCCCGGCTCTTTTAAACACACAGACCAGGTTCCTGCAGGAAGGAGCTGCTTCAACCCGCCAGTCGCTCTTCTTCCAGCCAAACCACCTAACTGGCGAATTTAATTAACGGCCCTAAACTTCTGCACCTGCAAACTGCGGCCAGATGGGGGCGCTCCGCTGCGCTCCGCTGCTTCAAGCCTCGTTCACCACCTCACCGCGCAGTCCCGGCGCCTCGAAATATTACGGGCCGTGCTGTCGACGCACGTTTTTGTTCACGTTAAAAAGCCAGAACTGTGCCGTTGGCTCATGGCGACGCCCCGGGGCCGATTCCGTGGAAAGGGTTCGAAACACAGCGTTCCCTCACCGCAAATTATACCCCTGTTAATGCAGATCGCAAGAAAGGGTACAAATGCTATCCACTTCCTATAGTCACGATCTCCAGTCGATCCATTTATTTTCCGAATCCCTCAGCAGGCATCTAATCCTGTGTGTTTATTCACGTCGCTGATTTTGAATTAAAACATATTCTCAGGGTTAATTAGTAACTCCGGTCCGTTTTTCTTGCACCGCTGAGTTCTAGCTGCTGTATAATAACCGCTAATTTCTGTGATCGCGGTGGCCTTGCCTGCTGTCCTCAGCATTTGCCAAAGAATTTCCCTCCTCTTTGTGTGTGTGTGTGTGTTTCGAAGCAATGTCACCTTAAAAATATGCTTTGATGTTCAGGGTTCTTCACAAGAAAAGGACAAAAATTACCATGGCAACCGGATCCAGACAGATCTGTAAGCATCCAGTGAGATCCACACATACTGTACCTTCCTTTGACAATTTCTTTTTTTTGCAGCACATCTTTCACCTCATAAGTTAGCGTATTTTTTCGACTTCACATTTATTAGAGCTGAAAAATGAAGGAAAAAAAATAGCAGAAACCAAACTTTTTCCAGTATAATTAATGTCACGCTCTGGGCAGAGAGCATCTAAATGAGAGAATTATTTGAATTTTAAACAGGCTTCCAGCGCGCCATCGTGAGCAGTGTGAAAGAGGTAGTGAAGCCACGGCGACCGGGATGGAAACGTCCAGGTACATTACAGCGGGTTTGCCAGCGATCGCATGATAAAAGGAATATTATCTTTAAAAGCAAAATTAATTTCTGGTCAATGGGAATATAAAGGCACTTGAGCAGATCAAAGGGCGGGACTCATCGGTCCTCGAACAAGCGAGATGCTCCCGCCTCGTGCGCCGCGCTCTCCGAGCGTCACGGGGGGCCGAGAGCCGCCCACGCTCTGCAAAAACACGGCCGTTTATGGGGAGAGGGAAGAAACCGGCCTCCGGGAGGGGGAGCGAGCGGTCACCAGGGACACGTTAACTCCATCGCACCGCCGTCGCCCATACGCCGTTTGAAGGCCTTCGCACCCGTAACACCGCGCTCTCTGCTCGAGAAGTTTTATTTCAGCTCCCGGGCTCCACAGCGGTACTCACGGACGAGGGCTCACGCTGCAAACCATTCAGAGCTGCTTTTCTTGGGTAGCAGTGTCGAAGCTGGGCCAGCAGGTGGCGCGGTAGTTAGAGCTGTCGCCTTCGGCTCGAAGGACCCAGGTTCAAATCCCGTTTCCTACCGTAACGCAATTGATCGAAGCACTTTCTCTAAACTGGTATCGTGGAAATTGCCCCGCCGTGTGGAAATGACAGTTCTCGACTTGGTCATCTGTGCTTGCACTCTGATCCACTCACAGTTACGTGTGTTTAAAGATTTCCTTACTCACATGTATTTATTCATTTATCTCACACTTTCCTCCAACGCAGCTTACACCCTTAAACTACTTACGATTATTTACCCACTTGTACAGCTGGGCAATTTGAGCGCCTCGGTCAAGGGCTCACGGCGCAAGGTTGGATTCGAACCCGTGACCCTTGGGTCCAAAGGCAGAAGCTGTAAATGCTACATCTGCCCATCTGTACCATCTGGTCACTTTTTACTATGTTAGGGGCAACATCGGTGCTGTTACCCCGGTCACGATACCGTGCTGTGGCTCTCACGAGCCGTCGAAGGGAAAACTTGCTCTTGCCTCACATCTGCGAGGAGGAGAACTTGGAGACTCCATCACCCCCGCTCTCCACGAGAGGGGGAAGCGCTTGCAGATGACTGCAATCTTGGCGATGAAGAATGACGCTAATGATGAAAGACACGTCTCCAGCACAAAGCATCATTCAGGCACCCAAAGTATCCATAATTTGAGGCAACAAACACCATCAGAGACTTCCTGTAAAAAGTGTATCTGGCGACGGGATCAATTCCGATATTGTATGCAGACCGCGGTGCAAATTGGAGGTTACTCTTACCCTCGACGGCCATTTTTATGAATATGCGCTGGTGATTATTTTGAATAACAGCGGCTTGTTTAGGGGGCAATTTCCATGTTTCTAAAGAACCTAATTCCTAGTCTGGATTATATGGCAATTTTCCTGGTGCGTATTGAAGACGATGTGGAGTACAAGTCGGGTACCAAGTAGGGTGCGAGAGGGGCTGCCGCTGGTGAGGAGCGCTTTGAATTTCCTGCGCCGCGTTGAAACGTAATTATCCACGAGAGGAGCGATATTCACGCCTTTTCTTTTTCACACAAATGAATAGACTCGTGATTGGGCCCATTCTAGTTTCCACTTCGAGATCTTCCAAAGACGCGCTTTACATTAGCTTGTATTTTCCAATAATGTTTTCGTCCTTGTTTTTAAAATTGTAACCTGCAATAACTAATAGTTGTCGCCCTAAGGAATTACGGGGATTTTGCACTCCGGCTGCATATAATCTAATTAAACGGGTTTAATCCTATTAAAATGAGCCACTGCGTATTCCTGCCGTCTTTTGGCCAACACAGCTTGAGACAACATTTATTCCCCGTGCGTTTCGAGCGTCCCTGAGAGCGCTGACCGGCCGCGGTGGTCACTTTACTCAACTGAACCTTTTCGCTCGAGCCCAGTTTTACCATTGATACTGTGTTTACTGGGCCTCAATTATGGGAGCGAAAAGTTTTGCAGCAGTTGGGATCCGGGCCCCTCCCCGCCCCTCCCCGCCCCAACTGACAGCCGCACCTGGTGCTCGTTTCCTCCTAGAGAGCCGCCTTCGTCCGCAGCTGTCCGTCGGGGTGGGGAGCGGGCGAGGCTTTTTTAACGGGTCGATCACGAGAGCTCCTCGTGGGACGCACACTGCAAAACGGTCATTCGGCAGCCGGTGCGCCTCGTCTTTGAACCGCGACTTTGCGCTAAACGGGAAAGGCCCGGTCACTCGGAGCGGTCCGGCCCCTTCATTATGCACCCGAAACAATGGGAGGCTCATGCGTGCGCTAATTGTCATTCCGAGAATGCGCTAATTTGTTACGTTGCCAGGCGAGAGTCGGCGTGGGCCGCCGGAAAGGGGGCCCTTTCACTCGGGATGGCGTGACAGAAACGATCAGCGGAGGAGCTCCTGGCTCCAGCTCTACCCATCCTGTGCCAGGCATCGCCACGGCGACGGTTAAACGGAAGAGCGAATGCCACGACGCGGAGCCCAAACATCCGTGCGGTTGCTAGGTTGTAGGAATCTGCAGTGCGCTCCCGCACCTCTGAACTTTGCTTATTAACGTGGTGACGCGCTTTCGGATCCAAGGAGCTTCCCAAAAGCACCGATGGACTGGCCCTGATTTTATTTCCCCATATTCAAACACGTCTGCTGGCATCGCGCCTGATTTCAGAGGTGTTTTTTTTCTGTTTTAAGTGTTCATCTTGACCCTAAACGAAAAAAAAACATACATACACACCAGAAATCGAGCAGCGGTAAGGGGAAGGCGCCACCGCCGGCCAAGTCGGCACGCCGAGACTCTCCCTTTGTCGGCCTGTGTTTTCCAGATAACCTGCAAAGCCAAGCTGATGCACAGATGTGTCCTGGGTGACACCTTTGTCATGGAAATAGCTTGAGGGCCAGGAAACGCGACGCGATTGCCTCTTAAAATCATGGTGCAAAAATGTTTACCATCGGCACATCCTCCACGAGCTGGGATTCCGATTTAGGCCGGTGTTTGCAGGAGGGGATTGGATTATTTATGTTTAAGAAAACAGAATATGTGCTCAATTTAGAATAAACTAGACAATTAAAGGGCTCGGGTGCTCACATCGACCTGTATGTAAGAAAAAGTGCAAAGAGCTTGCCAAAGAACCGTTTTATTTTTTCGTAACGGACGCGTTTTGGCACGAAGCCTTCATGAGGTCATCTTAAAATATGTTTAAGATCAGAACGAATCCATCAGTCATCAATAACCAGGGCAGTCCTGAGCCTATCGTGTTGGAGTACACGCTGGATGGTACGTCAGATCGTCACAAACACTAAAGTCAGTTCAGAGTCACCAACTCACCTAAAATCATGTCTTTGGACTGTGGGAGGAAACCAGAGCACCTGGAGGAAACCCACATGAGCTGGGAGAGGAACATGCAATCTCCATACAGAGTGACGTGGATCTGAACCCGCAGAGTAGGACGGAAGTGTGAGGCACCAGCACTACATGCTGTGCCGCTGTGCTCCCCCGGTATCATAATTCAGTACGACGCATACTTACCTTCAGGGACATATGTTTTTTGAATGCGGGTGATGGAGGTGAGGTACATGCAGACAGGTTTTGACATCTGCACTTGTCCAATTTGGCATGTTTGGCATGTCATGCTGGGGAGGACTGTGAGCCAGAGATGAACCCAGAGGGGGACCAAATGACGGGCGCATGGTACAGCTCTGGTCAGACCATCCTTCATTTTCAAAAAGTTTTGTCAACAGCGGTGCCCTTGGCCTATTTTTTTTCTTATTATTGTTATTATTTACTACTCTTCCCTACAGAGGCTTGACTTTACGCGTACAGCAGGACGTATTCGGCGACAATTCAACAAGAGAGCCCCTCGTGGAGCGCGGACCCTCCTGTCTTCCTGCATGAGTGTGTGCGTGTGCGTATGTGTGTGTGCTCTACTCGCAGTTATATGTCTTTAAAGAAACACACAGCCCTAAACAGACTCCCCTGGCCACAGAAATGAAAGATAAACAGGATTTAAATAGGAGTCGTAATTTGAACCCGGCGACAATAGGGAAGCCCCTCGTAAAAGCCGTGGAAAGCAGTGCCGAAAAACATCTGCAAAGTAAATAAAATAAGGCTAATGGCATTTTCAACTGTGCTGCCATTGTCAGCCCATAATACATACGCCGCTGGAAGCGCTAAATGGACCTTTAAAATGCATTTATAATTCAATTGGTCGGAGTGCAATGTAAATGTTGACCAATTACGAACGCCGAGGGAGGGGGCTAAACGGTCTCTGCTGGCGGACCAGGCGGGTTGGGGAGGGAGCATCTGCCGGGGACAGGCGTCCGCCTGAACGAGGCCGCGCCGCCGCACGTCTATTGTGTCGGTGGAGGGGAGTCGGAGGAGGCCCGGGGTGGCAGGTGCACGCCGCCAAAATTGCCACCCCGCAATTTGCATTTCCATCCGCGGAGGAGCGGCCCATTATCATATCAAAGGGGCTGGGGTGAGCGAGGTGGGTTCGGGAGCGAGAGACCGGGGGGGGGGGGGGGGGTTGCAGGGATGCGACCGCCACTTCAATTTGGCCAATTAATGCAGGATGGAGACACTTCTAGCGTGTTTGGACCCGGGAGGTTTGGGGGGAGGGGGCGCAGCCCCGCTCCTCGCTGCTTCACCGCCTCCTCAAACTTTGCAGAGGACAGGAAGTCCCGCTCGGAAGAAGATCGACTCCTCATCAACTCCTTTCACTGCCTGCTTCTGATGTCATCGCAGAACCCCCCGCAGTTAGCACTAATATCTCCATCTTTTCAAACCGCCATAGGTGGCTGAGAGCACACGGAGACGGCTTCCATCCTGTTCAAGTCTTAACGTTATAGCGAAACGTGCAGCATTAATTAAAGCAAGAAGTCATTTTCACACTGGTAATGGACACAGCATGCCAACATTATGTCTTTTGCTGTCTGGGGCAGCAGGTGCTTTACATTCATTTATTCGGCCGAGTCTTTTTGGAGCATTAAGCCACCTACAATGTTTCACCCCTTTACACAGCAAGGTTGTTTTTACTGTATCAGTTCAGCATATTTACCTTGATCAAGGGTGCTATAGCAGGAGTAACATTTAACCTTGTGCACGTTGAGTGCAAAAGTTGGGGCTCTAACCACTACGCAACCTAATGGCCCACAGACTTGAAGGTTGCTGGTTCAGGTCTCGGTCCCTGCCGCTGTACCCTCGAGCAAGGTACTTAACCCGAAGACCTTCCATAAAAATATCCAGCCTTTCAAAGGGCAAAGTTAAGTTGTTTTCAACAGTGGTGTCAGCATAGTAACGACAATAAAGTAGTAACGACAGGCGAAACTCTTAAGTAATAACATGGAAGCTGTAATTAATCGCCCAGCTTGGCCTAATTAGGTAGGAATAAGTTGCGTCCCCCTTATCACGGCAAACGCGGCGATGGGTAAAACCGGTTTATGCTATATTAACTGCAAATACGCAATCCCTCTGAGAGCACTCTCCTTGATGAATTTGATGAATGTGACAATAATTAGCAGAAACACGAGAGCTCAACTGCCGACAATGTAATGCTATCCTGTTTGAAGGGGCTCGAGCCATGCTAGGCTCGGGTGCGAGGGCTGGGGGGCGCTCCTAATTAGCACTCCTTTTGCCAGTTAAAAAAGGGGGTAATTGTTTTCATCGAAAGCTGTGGGGAGCTATCAGGCCAATGAAGTTAATTAGCCGAACAAACGGCCGTTTAGGGGCTTATCGGAGCGGGGGAAGTGTCATTCGCTAAGCGGAAGGGTACGGCGAGATGGGACGATAGCTACAGCAATGATACGCGGGGCACAGCAGGAAAAACCCATTATTCCGGCAGCATCTTTTTCTTGAACGCGTTTCTGCTTTTTTGCCGATACGAAATTTTAGAGTCAAGAAAATATAATAACGCGCGTGCACATGTTCTAAAAGTTTGTGACAATTTCACTGTTATCTGTAAATCGTTGTAAACTTGCTTCTGGGACTCAGAGAAATAAAGGTTAATTATAACGATGTTGTTGGTAACTAACAGTAGCTACCATATTACCAGCTGCTAACAGTAGCTGACAGCGGTATGATACCTGTAGCTAACCGCTAACAACGGTGTTACTCCTAGCTAACGACGACTGGCTGTCAGTAGCTAACGGTATAATAATTCGTTAGCAGTCACTGACAGTGATATGTTTTCAGCAGCTAACAGTGGCTAAGGGTAACTCATTACCCCCAGCTAAAGGTTGCTAACGGTGATTCTTCACCAAATGCTAACAGTGGTTAACAGTGAAGTGTTATCAGTTAAACTCTTAACTATCAGTGACTTGTCACCAGCAGATAGTTGTAACTAACAGTGACTCATCACCTGCAGCTAACGGTTGCTAACAGCGATTTCTCCTCCGTGGCCAACAGCGACTCCTCACCGGTTGCTAACTGTAACTAACAGTGATTTGCGTCTTGTAGCCGAGTGCCCACGCCACAACGATCGCCAAAGGAAGCGCCGCTGGCGGAG
This sequence comes from Scleropages formosus, assembly GCF_900964775.1. Taxonomy (NCBI): domain Eukaryota; kingdom Metazoa; phylum Chordata; class Actinopteri; order Osteoglossiformes; family Osteoglossidae; genus Scleropages; species Scleropages formosus. The sequence goes on along the minus strand of NC_041830.1, from coordinate 16,220,240 downwards.
CGGCGGCCCGCTGTCCTCGTGCTCTTCCCTTTCCCGTTTATCGGGGCTCGTGTGGGGTCGCTGATAGCTTATCAAAGCCCCGCAGGTCCTGCTCGGTGCGGGGAGACAATAGGGCCCTTTGGTCCAGCACAGCGGAGGCTCCAGAGGGCCACGGAGGGGGACGGTCGTCCGACGGCTGGATGGACAGCCCAACGCGCTCAGGGGGCACTATGGGACATGGCTGTCAACGGGCGACCGTCGTGCCCTGCGAGATAACCTTCATCCTGACAGAGAAGAAATCAAGATAGCAACTGGGCAATTACCCTGTATGGAAAATGCGAGTGGCCAAAGAGCCCAGTTTGGCCTGTTCTGCCCAGTCTGATCATGTCCGTCGGTTCATTGATTGATTGATTGGTGGATTGATTGGTGGCTCGCACTCAGTGGACCTTCGAATGGACTAATATGTTTCTCTTTCTTTGTCACACCGATAGCGGACTCCTGTGCATTTGTAGAAGGGAATTATCATGTTGTTTAGAAGATCGCACACTTGTATTTGAACCAAAATATTGCTCGAGAACTCTATTTAATTTGGCAACATACCTAGATTGAACACCCAGCTATTTTAAAATTATGCCATTTAATAAGACATGCGTTAGAGAAGAAATATTTCAAGACAAACACAAGACATTGCCACTGAATTTACTCAAACAGATTTATTCCTCTGAATTTACTCAAATTCTTACTCTTACAGCCTTTTAAAAGCTTTATTGTACCATTTTTAACTCTCACAACCTGACTTGCCAAAATCATATTCTAAATCATATTTATAATGAAGATAATAGATTACCTAATCCCATTGACATTTGTATGGCTGACAATGTTAGTCTGAGGCTCCAGCTAATTTCTGTTTTGACATTGAATGTGGTGCTTATGTTCTTTGCTAGGAAAAAAGCCTTTTTTATGTAAGAAAATCACCACAGAGGCCATCAAGGTGTACACGCACACACACACACACACACACACACACACACACACACACTTCCCATTGAAATGTGTGATCACACATCATTTATGGAGATACATAATGGGGGAACTGACAGTACTCTTGAGCGCTCCCTCACCTTTTATGTATAAAGGACCTCCTGACGGTCCCCCTCCCACTCTGATGGGGGTCTTTACTAATGATGACTGCAGGGACAACAATGCAGATGCATGGAAATGTCCCCCCAGACTCATCCCCAGCCCACCTGCTCCTGTTTGTTTGTAAAGTGTAGCCTGGGGGTGGTGTCTGATAATTGCTCAACAGCAACAAGTCTTTCCGGGTCTCTCTGGAGACATCAATAGGTATTTACTGGGTTAAGCAGTGTCCCCAGGGGAAAACAATTTGTCCCTATTTGGAGGAAGAAAAGATAAAGTATCTTAGCAAGGATGCGTAAGTAGGTTGATCATAAAGACAGTAAAAGACAATGGAAGAGCTCAGGATTGGGATTAAAGAAAGGAATTGATAATTCTGCAACAGAGAGTGAAAGAGATTTTCCTGGGATTTGATTTAGTGATATTTAAACACACTGCTGAAGCAACCTGACCGACTCCTGTAAATGCATTTACATTTATGCATTTGGCAGATACTTTTCACCAAAGTGATGTACAAGTGAGAGTAAACGAAAGTGCACTAACAGGCAAAGAGATTTACATTTATTCTTTCAGATGAATCTTTTCTCCAAAGCAACTTAACAATATTAAACTACCTACAATTATTTACCCATGTATACAACTGGGTAATATTTACTGTAGCAGTTTGGGGTAAGTACCTTGATCAAGGGTACTACAGTAGTAGCTGGGATTTAGACCTCCAAGTCCAAAGGCAGCACTATGCTGCGCCCGTAAACAATCGACTCACAGCTTGTCTGTCCCACAGCACTATGTTGCTGGTTCACATCCCTCCAGTAGCTTGCCTGTGGAAGTGACATTGAAATAGGAGATGTATAGATAATCATGGCAGATGGTGTTGGACTCATTTATGGAGATGTCAGGAGATGAGGAGAGAAGTAGCTCTCAAAGAGATGGGTTTGAGACCCTTCTTTAACGTGTGAGGGATTCAGCAGCTATGAGGGGCACAGGGAGTTTGTCACATAACACAGAGGGAAAACCAAGAACTGGCAAACATTTGATTTTGAACTCCAGCCGCACAGTATTAAAACTTTTTAAAACAAGAAACGTAAATAGTGTGGTAACTGTTTTTCTGTGTTTGTACTTCCAGTGAAAGCACTGTTACCGGGCTGGTTGGAGCCTCGGTGCTGTGGTACTGGGCCCTCCTGCTTTTAAATTTAAATGTGACTAAACATTTTATGTGGATTTTTTTAGGGAGGGGTGATATAGCGTTGTTTCCCAGCAGAACATACTCCACTGTCAAGTGGCGGTCGCGGTTGTGGTCATTCACACCCATGTGACATTTCTGCTCCATCTGCTGAGCTGTGCAAACACTGACACTGCTGCTTAACACTGCTGCACAGTGCGGGAGCTGCCCTTAGATCCACGGAAATGAGCAGGCACCCCTCACCTATTCCCACCTACGCTCCGCCGCGCTGTCAGTGCATCAGCTGATCGCCGACAGCCAGCCGTACCGCGGTAAACTAACAGGAGTCCAGATTCGCCCATACGCTCATATTCCCAGGAGAGAACAGTAGTAACTGACCAAATGGTGATTAATTGGGCTGCGGTTCTGGTGAGTTTTAGCACTGAAAGATTTTCATTTTGTTCCAGCCATTATTGGATGGCAGCGAGTGAGCAGATCTCAGCATAATTCCTCACACTGTGTGTTTTTTCTGCTCCTAATGGACACCTCCCTGCTCCTATGCACACACGTTGCTCCCTTCTCATCCAAGGCTAATCTGCTTTTCCCCTCAGATCGGCCTCTTGAAAGGAGAGATATCATCTTGCCCAGCCCCCTCCCCTCCCCTCCCCGAAGAGCATCTGAGTTAAAATAAAACGGCCCCCCCGAATGGAAAACCGCTCCGCGGCTCTACACCTGAACACACGCGGGAAATGGCTTTGATCTGAGCGGGATATTATTTCAAATTGCCTGCTGCTTCTGCCGAAGGTGTGCATTGAAAGCCTTAATCCGGCATTTCTCAGGTCTGTTGCTTTTGCACAATAATGGGGGGGGGGGGGGTGAAAGGAAACGCACGCACACACACTCACACACACATGCACAGGACAAAAGGGAACACTCAGTGTTCCCATTAATGCAGAGCATTGCTGGCCATGCCAAACAAGTAATTAATTCTTGGCACGGAACCTTGTCGGAAGACAGTGGTGGACATGATGGGCACGAGAAGGAGAAAAGCGGTTAAGACATTTTTATACACACGGAGGGCATGTATTACTTTAATAATACAGCTCGTGGGTGTGGAAAGGAAGACAAGAAGGAGGTCCAGGGGTGTGTACTTGGGGAACCGCGGCTGGGATTGTCGCTCCTGTTTATGTCCCGCTCATGGAAACAGCTAAGAAAACATCTGACTGTTGACATAGCAGGTTTCCATGGTAACGGAGCACATGCAGTGATGGGGTGGTCAAAACCGCACATCAAACCTACATCTTTACCTATAGTCGATGTACAGCAGGTAAAATGCAGGTGAAAGTGGGTGACTGTGGTACGGTCAAGCCGTCGCACAGCTTTACTGTCTGAAATCAGGTTAATTACAGAAAATCAGGAGTCAATTGTAACTTTTAGACGGCCCATATTCATGCAGTCTCTCTCACTGTTGTTTTCATAACGTTCCTTTTCATTATCTTCATAATTTTTTAGAGTAACATTTCTATTGCTCATTTAATACTAGCAAAGTACAGGATTCCTGGGGCTTCAATTATGCTGCACTTTAAATTTTACCATGAATTAAAAGAATTCCTTGCTTGGTTTTAGACTGCTTGTTCTGGCACTGAGTGGCCAGCTCTCAAATCCTCACACACACACACACACACACACACACACACACACACACACACACACACACACACACACACACACACACACACACACACACACACACTGGTAGCCAATGCTTGCATTCACACGGGAGCTTATCTGTTTTTCACAAGGCTGTCTCCAGCCTAAAGAATGACCCTCTCGCAGAAGCCGTCGGGCCCCAGGCTGGCCCAGAGCCACCTCACACCCGGGGCCTTTCATGCGACTCTAAAGAAGCTGTCAAGTCCTCTCTGCACTTGACAGAAAGGGCCAGTGCTGCAATACAGCGGAAAAGACAGACGAGAAAGGGCTCTTTTCTGGGGCCCCATGTATTGTGCACACAGGCAGCTCGGGTGCAAGTTCTAGCGAACGTGCAATTTTACCCCAAGTGCGTCTACTGTATCCTCAGTGGAGGTAGTTCCACTCGCAGGCCTCCTGTCTGGAGACGTGAAGCGATAACCATCAATCAGCTGCCAATTGATCAATTGAGAAAGTGCTGAAGGGAAAGCGGCAGGACGACCAGCTCCGGTGCTCCCCGCTAAGTCAGTGTGTGGGGAAGCAGGGAAAACCCGGCAGCCGGAGCACTGCGGCACACGGATCGGTCATGTGGGTACCGTGCGGAGACACTGACGGACAGGATGTGCCCGATATACTGTATAGCGAACACATAACCGCGGTATTGGACCGACACCCATTTGTGATTTCTCTACAACATTCTCTGTTTCTCAAAAATTAGTGTGTGATACAAAAGGCCTGTTCCACATATATGTACCACATTTCCACATTTACTTTTGTGACAAAGTGTAATGCATCAGTGTTCCATCATCTTCATTTTGAGGGCTTTTAAAAATACTTTTTCTGTCTCTAATCGCCCTGACAGCATCTTTTGAGGCGTACGGCACGTTGAAACTTTTCTTATTTGAATTTTTTTTTTTTTGATTTTAAAAAATGTAATTTAGAAACGAGTAAAACATTTTTCAGTTTTGTTTTTCTTTTTTTTTGGGACATGTCCCTCCCTGCGGAAACACTGAAGTTGGCATTTATTTCTTCTGCGTCTTATTTGAATACGCAGCTGAATTGATATCTGTCCGTATGGCGTGTGGCAGTTTTCCCTGACTTGGATCTGCAGACACGGTTAAATCGGTTCAAATTTGTTTCGGCTGTAAAGCATCTTCCCCTCCCACCTTTCCGTCATTCATTTACATCATATTCTCTTCTTTCTGGTTTTTTTTTTGGGGGGGGGGGGGGCAGGGGAATGAAACGCAGCGCAGCCCTACGTTGGGGCCACGAAACCCCCGGCCCAAATCCGTGCCGGGCTTTCCCAGGGGCCGCATTGTCTATTCTGCTCCACTATGTGAAAAATGTTGAATATCAACAATGGGTTTCAGCGCCGCATTGTTGAGTTTTGTATGAACTAATCTTGCCTCGCTGAAAAAGACCTACAGCCGGGACGGGCGTCTATAGCAACTGCATTCCGCGCTCCCCTTGCACCGAAGCACTCTGCGGCAGGGGGGACGCCTGGCTGCTCCTCTGACTTCCTCTGTCTAAAGCTGTGCTGTTCTGCCCCTCGCAGGTACCGGCTCCGCTTCCACCTTGGGGGGGAGGGGTGTCCGGGGCCTGGAAAACACCCTGGATGTTCCTGAAGCTCTAGGCCTCGGAGAAACGGCTGGACAGAAGTATGATGCGTGCGGACGCTTGCCTTGTCCTCCAAAGCCACCTTGGTCAAGGTTTCGTGGCTGTTAAAGAGTTGCACTGCGACCAAAGGGTCCTTCATTTGTACCGGTGGGGAGGGTGATCCAAATGAAAGTGCTCCAGCGAACGTCCAGCTCTTCGGGAAGGCAGTGCCGGTGCACGTGGCCTACTGGTGAAGTGTGAATTTGGGTGGAGGACTCGCACCTACAGTACGCTGGGTGCTGCGGCCCTTGGAGAACATGCCAGCGTTCTTCTCGGATGATGCTGCTGCTGCTGAAGAGCAAGGCTTCCTAGGGTTGAGGAGTTTGCTTCCAAAACCTAAGCAGGAGGAAGAGGAACAGAGGGCAGCTTCTATCTTGAACTACTGCTGAGGTTCACTGCTGCCCACCTGAAGACACGGGCTGGACGCTCTGGGGACTCTGCTTTGGATGTGAAGCGTGTCCTCGCGACCGCAGCAAGGCAGTGATTCGCACTTCATGATGGAGTGTTTTATAGACGTCCGCCTTGTCTGGACAGCGTCCAGAGCAATCTGAGGTAAGACCCTACGCAAGGGACAAGGACATAACACGGACGCTGGCTACTTGGGGTGAAGGTTCGGGCGAAAAATGGTGATTTTTGCAAAGTGGTTCTGAAGCCTTTGTTCTTTTTTTGGCTCTTCAAACTAGACTGAAGGTCTTTCAAAGTTTCGTTTTGTCGTGATGCTTCACAATGCAGTTGATTCCTACCAGTGCCTGTTTAGTCCTGTAGTACTGGCCACTAACCAGGTATAGTTTAGGTAAACTACCCTATGGTGGTCGTGTGCAGCGTGGTGATGGGTGCCATACTGATGGGTGGGTGGTGCCAGGCTAAACAGTAGGCGGAGCTGGTCTGATGGGTGGTTGGTGCCAAACTTGCAGGTGAGGGTCGAGGGGCTTTTCTTTCGGTAAATAGACATGAATGTGGCTCTGTGCGAACTCCACTTGAGTATAAATGAAGGAGATGCAGGGTAAACCGCGGGGAGCTGAGTGGTCTACGATGGAGACCCACCCCATTTGACCCCCAGCCCACGAAACCAACGAGCGGACCCCCAAAGCAGTTTTCTTTGTCTTGCATCTATGCATTCATCCTTCACAAGAAGTCGTGTCTCTGGACCCGAGTGGGGGCCAGCAAATTAGTCACTCAGTAAGCAGAATTCAGGATGGGGGGGGGGTTTGCTTCCCCGATGTGAACATCTCACCCTCGGCTCTTGGGTATGGCTCCTTTGCTGTGCGGTGTGAGCCGTGGGTGGGCCTGTCCTGGACAGACAGCAGCTTCACGCCCCCCCCGGCTTCTCTGAACCATCTTTGAGGATGGTGGTGGTGGGGACTTCCTGCGACCCCGGGCTGCTCCGCACAGACACCGCCTCCTTTGCCGAACCGGCCCCCGGTGGCGTTGCCGCGGCGCTTTGTCACGGTAACGAGATTGCGGAGCAGAGCGAGCCGCAAGGACGCCGCTAATCCCTCAAAACGCGGCATCCATCTGCAGCCGTTCACCAGAGAGAGGAGCTAAACGTTTCAGCACGACAATTTGCATAAGCGCATCGGTAAGCAAATAGGAACCGTGGGATGCTGCGCACCTGAGCAGCCCAGCAGCACCTTGTCATTGTTACGGCAGGTATGTGTGCGCGTCACCGCGTTTTACACACACACATCCCGACGCTGGCGTTTGGGAACCCTCTCCCCTGTGCGGCTGCTCTCACTCCGCAGGCGCCGCCTCGCACACAGGTACCATGGAAAATGCCAACGAAAACCAAAAATAAGTCTCCCTTTGATCTGATCTGTGGACAGCGCTCTGCCACGCCGATCCGGTTTATCCGCACATTGTGTCGCTGTAATCTGGCATTGGAGCATCAGAGCCATTGGGACAGAATTGTTCTCACTTTGGACATGTTGGACTTGAGATGGGTCAGCACATAAAGAGAGGATAGACAGAATAGGATTTCCACATGCCACCAGCGGGTTTTGCAGCACAATACCCTTTGGCAAGTGCGAGCGGCTCCCTTTATGAAATTCTTACTATCGGGGCAGTTGATGACCTTTTCAAAGATGGGCAGTTACCGAAAAGAAGGCGTTCTGGTTTTCGCGCACAGTGTTTAAGACCAGAAATATGACTGCGCTGACAGGACGACATGGTCCAGTCGCCACATTTCCACAAACTGCAAAGATCACTTCAGCGGAAGACTAGAGACAAAATTGAAGCGAATAATTGGGGGAAATTACATCGATGGGCCGGTCCTCGATGTGCTTCGCTGCTTTTACGTTTATCGTGATCAGTTGATTAAAACCTGACGGCATTCAGTCCTGAAGGTGTTTAATAATCCATACCAGGGTAACAGTCGTCCACTACGTCCTTGCTACGTGTTTACTCTTGGTGGTCTCTAGGTCTCGAGGGTCCTGGTGACACACTGCCCCACTGTACTTTCTTTTGCAGTTACAGTACAGTACTCTTTTTGCGACCCTATCTCAGTACAAGACACTATGACCCCCCCCCCCCCCAAGATACACTGCTAGATTCACATCTGGACATCTGGATGCATTTAATTTGAAGTGGTAAATTACACAAACTCAAATTGTGCTTTTTTACTATACTTACATACAAACAGCAGATTAGATTCCCACCCACTAAGTGAGAGAGCAATATCCTTAAAGGGACAGTATACTCTTAATATCAACCATAATAAAAACAGAACCTATCAAAACATATAGCACTTGTTCCTTTCAAAAAAATTGTGAAATTTTGGATAAATTTGATAGGGGGGCTTTACAGGAAGATATTTATATATATATAAACTGTATATGTATGCCTTTTTCCAAAGTGATGCACAATGTTAAGGCACTTGCAAGTATTTATCCATTTATACAGCTTGGCCATGTTGCTTTAAATTTTAGTGTAAATACCTTGCCCTGATATACAGAGTTTAGCCATAAGACGCACATTTCAGTCCACATTTGTGTGGTATGTTGGCGCTGGCTTATTAATTCGCAGCGTTTCTCCATTACTGGCTTTCATTTTTCATCCAGCGAGACCTGGGTGAGCGGCTAGTGCAGGTTACCCAAATACCTCCCATGCCGTTCTACCTGCCATAATGTTAATGTGATGTAAATAAGCTGTTTTGATTTATGGTGCGGTACAGAATGTCTGAGAATTACCCACAGTGCTCTTTAAGTGCTTATTATATTACCATCCACCTAGTTACTCTGGCATAAGCCTCGCGCTCGAGATTAGTGAAAGTACTTTTTCTTCATTACTCTGTCTATGTGGAGCAATAGCCCCATTGAAATGATAATTGCGCTCTCCATGGAAATGATGAACTTTGTATACATAGCCGTGTTCCTGCTCTCCCCTGCTCTCCACGCTGAGCGCTGAGTGATATACCACGCCGAGTAAATATAGGCCTGCGCTTCCTTTGAAAATTGAAAGCACATTAGTGTTATGCGCTCCCCTTAGTCCGCCGCGCTTTTATTCTTTCAGATCCACACAGCCGATAATATTAAGTGGGATTCCTGTAATAAAGTGGCTAATTTATAGAAATATGCAAATTGGACATATGGAAATGTCCCTTGCAAGTGCAAATACCAGTGGATTATGGGGGCAGTTCTATACTGGACTGCTCCGTGTTTGGATTTTCGTTCCTTTTTCCTCTGTTTTGTACAAATCAGAGATGGAAAAACCCTTTTAAGAGACTCCTGTTGTTCTTGTTTAAAGCCTTTGTTTACATTTTTTTATGATTTGACATTAAATTCACAGACTGTAATGCTGGCCAGGTTAATGTAACCCTCACACACCAAAAAAAGCCCAAAGGCTCTTGCAACGTGAGCACTGAACGCTCAGCTACTTACTCTGATTTACCCTGGTATAGAGCCTGGTCATTTTCGCCACATCAGTTCAGCGTAAGTACCTTGATCATGGGCACTACAGGGGGAGATGGGATTTGAACCCAGGTCCTTTAATTGCAAAGCAACAACCATGACCACTACCCCAAAACTCCTATGCTGTCTTCATCATCATCATCATCATCAGCACCATGTTTTGGCTCACATCCAGGGATCACTTTACCCAAGAAATGCAAATTAGCCCAGCAATATTTATTCTCTTCCTATCAGGCCCTCATTGGGTCATTGTTTTGATTTTTATTTTTTCCTGGGTGGTGGAGGGGTCCATTACAGTGAGGGAGAAGGTCCTGCCGGTCTCCACTCGGTTTGGGGAGACTGTTTGCTCGACGCTCCCTCGCACCGCCTCCCCCGCCGTACCCGACGCTGTTTTGTAAACGCCGCCTTCGCCGCTGCACGTAATTAGCCGCACCGTTCGGAGTCGTCAAATTTAATTAGCGACGTGAATACCGGGAGGAGCTCGCGTAACGCGCGATTGTGTTGGTTTCTTTCCCGGAAACGAGGCCCTTTGGAACAAATTTTCTATATTAATCATCCGCATATAAAAAAAAAAAAATTTGATTGCTGAATTAATAGTTTTCGCTGCTGTTTTCCGCTATTCACGGACATAGGTGATTGCTCCTTAATTGCTACAACGGCTTCCTCCCATTCATTCTTATTAATTCCTGTCCTCTGGCTCCATCCCACAAGACAATCCTACGCTATACTCTCTAATTACTCCTCTAATTGAATTTGCCCTCTGTTTCCCACCTGAGTTTTCTTAAGCTCCTCCGCTTGCTCGTAAGAACATTGCGCCCGTTTGTTCAGCGGCTCTCTGCAGATGCTCTTTAGGTTGCTCCCGTTCTCACCCAGCTTCCAGGGCTCTGCGCTCCTCACCTGTCGCTTCCCGGGGCCCTCGGCCTCGTCCCCGGGACTCGGGGTCCCGGGCTGTGCGTCGCAGCGTGTGTTCGGGAGGAGACCGCTCCTGGTCAAAGGAGATGTTTTCCCTTGTTTCCGTGAGAGCGGGTCACTGTGAGTCCCTTCCGTACCTGTGCTTGCTCACACCTGCGCTCATGTGAAGACCCCCTGCTGTTTGTAAGACCCCAAAGATCTGTTTTCTAGTTTTATATTTAATTTTTCCCACCTGCTGCTATTTTCGTTTATTTTTCTCTCCTACTGTTGCAGGCAATTATATTTCTAGTTATATTTATACAAGCAGTCTGTGTCAGGTGTTCCCCTGGATGGTCGGGCAGCAGGACCGTTACTGAGACTTGAACATGCAACCGTTTGGCCCCAAAGTCCGCGCTAATTCCTGTGGTCATGAATGATGCATCTCAGAGTGGAAAATCCCTCCTTGAACCCCCGCTCCCCCCCAGGACTATCACCCCCTATCTGTGCCGCCCACAGAGGTGCCCCCAGGGGGCTCAGTGTGTGCTTGTCTGCACTCTGAGCCCCCCCACCCCCCTTCCGCACCCCTCCACCTGACGATGTGTCTTTCCCCACCGCAGCTGACATGTCGCCTTCGCTTTTGTCTCCTTATCGTGGCTCCAGGTTATTATTTGCCAAGTATTGACAGGGACCGGAGAGCTGTGATCGTTGGAGAGCTAATGCATCTCTAATCCGCTCTTTGTCGAGTGGCGTGTGCGTGTGGCTTACGCCTGCGATGCTGAGAAGAGTTTGGAGCTCCTGATTCTCCATTCCTTTCACCGTCATGTCTTGACAGTCAAATGGAAGCCGGACGTGGACAGGGATGACGCGTGGGTCCGAGCGGAGGACCTCGACAGCAGCGCTTGGGCGGGATACTTTGTGGCTCCGCCCCTTCTCAGGAATGCATACGAAGGAGACTGATAAGGCCCCCCCCTTGAACAGGAGAATACTGATCGACCACGTGCTGCGCCAGCACCTTTCAGAGGGGACGCGGTTCAGGCCGGTAAGAGCGTCCCACAGCTGCGTGGTTCAAGCGCGTCACACACTCCACACACCGCAGCATCTTCGCTCGTGTCTGGCGTCAGGTCACTCTGTGAACGCTTTTCAAGCTCAGACCTGCTGCATAGGTGGCGCTCCGTGCCCCATCCACCTTGCGGCGAAGCGCAGCCGTTGCAGGCCATCCCCATCAGAAAAATTGCTCTTCCGATCAGCCGGTCGATACCGCGCTTCTCCGAGGGGGACGAGCACCTGGGCTCCTGCCATTAGATGGATTGCCGTTAGCGAGTCGCCGCTCCGCGATTGAGCCTTCGATCCGGCGGCGTTTAACGGCCCGAGCGCTGCTGGATTTACTCTCATTGATCAATGCCATTTTACACCTCAATTATGACGCCCCGGCGTGGCTCGAACCTCCTTCGGCAGTCACATGTCGCGGCGGAGGAGCATATCAAGGCTCAGAATGCAAATGATGTGCGTGCACTGATTCAAAGTTCCCATTCCGAACAGCTGCTTTCTGACCGTTCTTCTTCTGGAGAACATTACTGACAGGCACTCGCCGAACTATATTTTCCAAGAAGCTGCATAAATGTGACCTTCAACTCTTGAGACGCAGCCCTTCATTTTTGTCCGCTGCAGAGGACAAATGTAACTGCATCCCACAGACTGGGAATTCTACGGTGTTGAGTCCCAGTGCACCTGATGTGGGAAACATCTATTTTTTTAAATGGTACCACATGTTTGAGGAGGAGCATGGACAGCTTTATGTAAATATGATAAACGTATCTATAAACCTTTTTTGTCTGAGTCTCGTGACAACGTGAAATTTCATTTGATTATATATAAAGCACGGGGGGCACGGTGGTGCAGTGGGTTGGACCGGGTCCTGCTTACTGGTGGGTCTGGGGTTCAAGTCCCGCTTGGGGTGCCTTGCGATGGACTGGCATTCCGTCCTAGGTGTGTCCCCTCCCCCTCCGGCCTTATGCCCTGTGTTGCCGGGTTAGGCTCCGTGACCCCGTATTGGACAAGTGGTTCAGAAATGTGTGTATATATAATGCAGAGCTGTGTAGCTATACGTGGCTCGAAAAAAGAAATGGGTTAAACTTCACAGCACTTTTTACCGCACTGGAAAGAATAATGAGGGATGGCGAGGCATAAAAAGGACTTCTAGAAGTGGCGGAGAAAAGAACGAAGAGGAATGAGCAGAGGGCGGGAAAACGGGGGCGGTGGCGACCTGCACCTTCACGTGCGCTTGTGATGAAGCCGGTGTCCTTTCCTCCTGTTCCCGAGGACCTCAGGCTACGGAACTGGGAGAAAAAGTGAGGAAAAATCAATATGAGAGGGCCTCAGATTAGCCTGGCAAATTACATGTGCTCAGCTACTCCATTGTGTGGCCCCTGTGCACTAAGAGCCTGAAAGATGGGCGGAAAATGGAGTGAGGAGTCGGTGTTCAGTATTGATTTTGATAAACCGTCGATGGGGTACGGAGGGTCTATTATGGGCGTTCGATCAGTAGTGATGTAGAGCACAGGGGGATTCCTGCGCTTCATTCCAGCTCAGATCCCGATATCCATCTTTGGCCGTCACTCCTGCCGTGTCGTCGGAGATCGTTCCACCCTCCGATCTTTAGCTAGACGCTAAAGAATGTAAAAAAAAAAAAAAAAAAATTTAGTATGCATTTTGTCTCTCAGCACTATAAAAACTCTTTAAATATATATATAGGCATAAATGCCATTAAATTTCACGGTTAAATCAGTGCGTTTCAGTTTACTGTTCGAAACATTAACTGAAGTGTTTTATGCTGTGCATTCACATAATAAATAAATTTTTGTCAATTTACAGTCCAGTATTGTTTATTATAAGAAGACAGTTAGCTGTGAACTAATACTTTGTAAGAAGTGCTCAGAATGGTGTCCGAAGGCGGCGGTGTGTTCACGTGTGCCGTTCGCTGCATTTAACAGAAGAGAATGCCGTGCATGACAGAATTTAAGTGTCAGGTTCACAATTAATCGCAGCTGAAAGACTAATATGCATTGCCCCTTTCTGTCATCATTTTATTACATATTTGAACGTTGTGAGGCACGTCGTGCTGTCAAGGTACCGTTCCCTCAGTTACCTGGAGCCCCGCCGAAAAATATACTGTTCACGGGCAGATCATCTGCATGATGGGGAGGCGTTACACCTTTTCCTCTTCTTCTTTCGACTATTCTGGCGATGGATTGTTTAGTAGCGCTGCTGTCTGTGTACTTTCGCTGTTCGCTCCATGCACTTTTGGGAAAGGGCCTCGGGTTTGACATATTTGGGCTTTCTCCAGGTGGTAATAGGATGGCATGCAACAGTGATGGGGAAGTTACCAGACACTTGAATAAAATAATTCAGACATTCATTTCCAAAAGCTGTGTTACGATGGACTCTTTTCAACCTTTATTTCTGTCCTTTTATTAAAAGTTTTGTTGTAGAAGCAGGAACATAACTAAACTGTTTAATATTATAGTCTCTGGCTTTCATTTAACGGCAAAATGTGTTTTATTAATAGTGCTAAACTGTTTTATTTGTAGGGGGTGCGGTGGCGCAGTGGGTTGGACTGCAGTCCTACTCTCCGGTGGGTCTGGGGTTCGAGTCCCGCTTGGGGTGCCTTGTGACGGACTGGCGTCCCGTCCTGGGTGTGTCCCCTTCCCCCTCCGGCCTTACGCCCTGTGTTACCGGGTTGGCTCCGGTTCCCCGTGACCCCATAAGGGACGAGCGGTTCTGAAAATGTGTGTGTGTGTGTGTGTGTGTGTGTGTGTGTGTGTGTGTGTGTGTGTGTGTGTGTGTGTGTGTGTGTGTGTGTGTTTTATTTGTGGGGGGGGTGCGGTGGCGCAGCGGGTTTGGCCAGGTCCCGCTCTCTGGTGGGTCAGGGGTTCGAGGTCTTCTTGGGGTGTCTTGTGATGGACTGGCGTCCCGCCCTGGGTGTGTCCCCTCCCCCTCCAGCCTTACGCCCCGTGTTGCCGGGTTAGGCTTCGGTTCGCTGCGACCCCACTCGGGACAAGCGGCTTCAGCCAGTGTCTGTGTGTTTTATTTGTTTATAATGTAAACAAGCCTAATTTATTACGGTCATATAAACAATGAGGGTCGAACACATTACTTGTGTCTGTGTTCAGGAGGGGGGCGCGGTGACGCAGCGGGTTTAGCCTGTGCCTGCTCTCCGGTGGGTCTGGGGTTCGGGTCCCGCTTGGAGTGCCTTGTGATGAACTGGCGTCCCGTCCCCCTTGAGCCCTATGCCCTGTGTTGCCAGGTTAGGCTCCGGCTCCCTGCAACCCCGGATGGGACAAGCGGTTTCAGACAATGTGTGTGTGTGTGTGTTCAGGTCTAATTTTACAGTTAAGTGGTTGGCGACTCTGCCGCCAGGCATTTATCCATAAAAACACAGTGAAATGTTTTACTGTGTATCTTCAGTTCCGTTCAGTTCCATTTCCATGCAAACTTTGTGGATCCTATGAGAAAAAGAGTTGACAGCTTTGCAAAGGAAAACACCTTGGTGAGGCGGCTCAGGACGGGCTTCTCATAATGTGGTCCAGGTTGCAGACCCCGTTCGGCCGGGCAGATGCTAACGGCCCGGGTCTCTGTGGCACGAGGCTCCAGAAGGGAGGCGGATGTGGCAAACTCTTGTGAGCACTTGTGGTGAGATGAATGGCGTCTAGGGACAGGGGGTGTGGAGGTGTGGAGGTGGGGGGGTGCGGCAGCTGTTCCCACAGTTTCCTGGCATTCCTGTCCGCCAGGCTGGTGCAGTGACACAGCGTCTCTTTGCTTTTCTCGGACAGGCGGTCACAGCCACCCGATGGGCTCGCGAGCACCTGACCCGTTTGTGAGCCGGCTGTGAAATTCTACAACTAGGGTTTGAACAACGGGGTGTGTGGGGGAGGGGGGTTGTCTGAGCAGTTCACAGCCGGTGCGGGTGAGCTGGGTTTCGTTCGGTCTGACATTCCCACCGCGGCCCCCGTGCTCTCTGGTGCGACGCAAGGCCAGCAGGTGGCGTGGTGGTGTGGGCTTTCCCCGACCGCGCAGGAGGAACGGAACGCGACGCTGTTCCGATAGGATGTGACATCACATCCAGCGTCGCCCACCGGCGCGGCACTGCCGATAAAGAATTCCTCTGCCCGGCGGTGCCGCACCGGAGGGTCGCGTGTTTGGGTGCGTATGTGATGTGCGATGAAGTCCTGTCCAAAGGCCCCTCGCTGAAAATGGGACATTTACCTTTGATACCATGTTCCACTGAGAGCACACTAACAAGAAACATTTTAAATTAACTTCTCGTATTTGAAGAGGCCGTCATCGTTGTGCCGTTTCAAAAAATGAACTTGAGATGAATATATTTAAATTGAACACATGACTGAACTGACATATTTTACTGCTGTTCGGGATGAGCCCTGACTGCTGAGAAGAATTGCCGTTTTTTTCGCTCGTGTTCAGGGTTACGAGTAAAAACGGACACTTTGCCGTCGGTGGGTGACCCCGAGCGGGAACACGGACACCCCCCCCCCGAGGACACGCAGGGCCCACAATGCACCTTCCCGCTCAGCTCCTAAATGACTCTCCACACTTAATTACGGAGGATGAGAGGCGAGGCGCTCCGCTCCTCCTCGTTGCTCTTTGTGGCCCGATGAGCTGTCAGTAATCCCAAACAAAGGGCCCGCCTGGGAAACCTGCGGGATTAGCCGCTGGGATTATACTCTCAAACATAATAATGTTCAGTCAGCAGAAGCAAAGCCTTATTTTAATTCAAATTGGCCAGTAAACATCCCCCCCCCCTCCCCATGCGGCACGTCTGATGGTGAGAAGGGTAGTTCGCTAAGAAGAGCCGCGGATCAGCATCTTTATCTCTCGGCTCCACTTATTCTCCTTACACAAGGTGTCGGTGCCCGAGGTGACGGAGGCGCTCGCGACGCCGCGAGAGCTACTTTTCGAACTGGGCCATCGTAGTTCCCGCACCGACAGCCTCCTTGCTCTTTCCAGGCCTCAAATCGCAAACATTAACCGGGACTTTGGCAGATAAGAGGAGCGCCGGGATCCCTTTTGAAAGGATGTCGACTGCGTGTTTCTGGCGGCCTTGGCGGGGGGCGCTGAGCCTCCTCGTTCTCAGCCAGACGCCCGTCGTCTGAATGCAACAGAAGCGCAAATATAGGACATATGTTCGCGTTCCTTTATCCGCCCCGGGTGCTCATATCTACCCTGGATGATTTTATTGTTGTTGTTTTTTCCTCCTCTCCCTCTCTATCTCTCTCTCGACAAGCGGCATCCTGTCCAAGTGGATGTTTGACAAATTCTCATCCTTATTTGTACCATTTCAGACCAAGAAATTCTGTACATGTGCAAAGAATTAACACCCCCCCCCTCCCCCCAGCCCTAAATGTGGTAAAATGTCACAAGGGAGGGGTTGTGGGCTGTCGAACAGTGCGATACACACGCTGACTTCCTCAAACGAGAAAGGTCCGCATGCAGCAGTGTGTTTCACCGCGGTCTTGTGTCTGTTGAAAGATGCTCCTTTTTTCCCGCCTCTCTTTGTGTGTGAATTCAGGCCGAATGTTTAAATGCCGGGTTGTTTATCGGATTCACGACAGACATGAATATCCAGCCCTTGAAAACATGACTAAACAGTGCGGTGGGCAAACATTCACAGATGAATTTTGTCAGGAATTTTATGTTTGGGCTGCATGTGAAACTGTTGCGCGCAGCTTCTGAGCTGAGAATTCTGCAGAGTCCTGATAATGTGACATCCTCCTCTTTTGGTCTTTTTTTTTTTTTTTTTTTTTTTTTTTTTAAGAAATCAGTAATACCAGCTGTGGTTAAAGGTAATAAAAAATGAGCATTTAGGCTGAGATCCTTTTAAATGCAAAAAAAGCTTCATGTGATTTTTAGAACTGATTTGTGTTTTTTATTATTAGGCTGTAACCCAGCGCGCGCCTCCAGACAACAGCCGTTTCTCCCTTTATTCTCTCATTCCTTCTGTTTATTTCTGCTTCTTTGTGCACCTGACACACTGCAGTAATTAAAGAGGACGGTATTTAGAGTCAGTCATTATTACCCCCTCTTTCTCGGTGCGCCTCTGACATGGAGAGTAATCCATGCACCGTGAAAACAGAGGTTTTCATCTCCCCAAGTGGATCACTGTCAGTAAAAGAAGCAGTAATTCCCACAAAAAAAAAAAGGTGGTGGAGACCTTGCAGCACCAGAACATGCACCTCCAGTCATGTGGGGCATGACAACCTAAATTGGTTTGAATGACCAAACACACGACTCGACTGTAATCTTTTTTGGGTAATCCGAGCCCTATTGAAGCGCCCTAAACTGCTCGTGGATCATACAGCCATAATCAAAAAAAGGCATTTATTTTATTCAGAAATTGACTGACTGCCAGCCAGCAGCAATAATTGTAGCCACCAGAAAAAAATACTTCATTATGCAACTGACTCTAAGTGCGTGCATTTATATATGTATTATTCTTTTTTGATTTTGTGATGCTGTATATTACGAAGGAAAGGTTCCTGTAAAATAATGCAAATAATTTTATAATAAGTGCTTTTTCGTGTGACCCAGCTAGACTTTTTTTTTTTTTTTTTTTTTTTTTCCTGTGAAAATGAAAAAGAAAAATCCCCATTCTGTGTGTTCAATAAACAGAAGCCATTACCTCACGGCAGCTTTTGTTAGCCTCACACAAGAGGGAACAGAACGGTTATTCAGAAGCGCGCTTTGGATTTTTATTGTGCGTCGTGTTCATTCACAAAGAGCAGCGTTGCTCCATTAAAAAGACCCATCTGTAGCAGAAACAATGGCTTCAAAATGATCTCTGAATGCCCTCCGAGGAAGTATGAAGGGTTTGCTCCTGGTTGCGCGCGGTGAGCCTATAAAACGGACCCGCCGGTGACTTTCTGCTCTCCCTGCTGCCCTTCCCTTCCGCCTCCTGCGCCGCAGCAGCACTTGGATCCCTTTTACGCACCAGCCAGGCGTCCCGCTCCGGGAGCGCGCGTTCGCTGGAATTCCGTCGTGCACTCGCTTTTTCGTTGTCGTTTTTGGGGATTATAGCTGTGGAAAGGAAGGGGACGGCGGGATCGGACGGCGGGATCCGACGGCGCATGGAGCGCCGGACCGGAGCGGCATCCTGACGCGTAAGTCAAGTGGCGCGCACCTGGGGCTGGGGGACCTGAACTCCCCACCCACGTAGACGCGAGCCACCGTCCGAGCATCCTCATCACCCTCCTCCTCCTCCTCCTCCTCCTCATCGTCTTCATCATCACCACACTCTTTAAATTAATCTGAACAGCGCCCGGCTGTTTTATCAAGAGATTAACAGATATTTCACACCGGCGCGCCTGTTCCAAAATAATTAATAGTCCGATTAAGTGCGACTACAAAAAGTTTAAATTCCAGAACTTTTTTTTTTTTTGTGTGCGAGTTGACGATTTCGTGTTCTTGAACAATTTTAAATATTTCAAACAAAATCTGCGGCGACACCGGTGATATGCGCGCCCGCACATTCGTAGCGCGACGCCGCCGTTCGTCGTTCACCTGTTTTGCGCGTTTGACGCGCGGCTCTGAAGCGAGATTTTGGGAATAAACGGGAGCTGAGTAACGTCCCCGCACGGTGAAGGGAGGCAACTGCACTGTTTGGCCTTTGCTCTGGAGTTTGGGTCGCCTTCAAGAATCTTACAGATGGGGAATGAGTCCGACGGGCTCTCTCTCACACACACACACACACACACACACACACACACACAAAACACCCAAATTTCTGTCCTATACGCCTTACCTCAGTTTTGCTTTCACATTTACACTCTGTCATTTGTATTCTTTAAATCTGTATGCAACTATTAATGCAACTAATGTGTGATGATGTTAATATACAAGGATAAAATGTGACTTTCGGTCTAAATGACAGAGTCGTTACGCACAGAAAAGGTGTTAAATTGGCGTTTTCCACTTTGAAGACCGACGACGTGCGACTGTTACACGAAATAACACATTAAACATTGATTAAATCAAACTAAATGTAATTATTGCGCTTTTAAATGATAATTAAAGCAATCATGTCAATCTATCGGAGAACTTAACAACATGTTGCAACATACTGATGAAACGACAATCCATTTGCTGCAGGAAAAAATTATGTCCTAAATTAATGGCAAAATTTGTGTGACACCGCGTAACTATGGGTTTCGGGAGTTTTTGGACTTTCTTTGTGGACAAGTTTTAACTCTTATTTCAAAACTGCAGATTCTTTCAGTGAGGGTCCGCTCAACAGTTATGTGTGTATGTGTGTGTGTGTGTGTGTGTGCGCGCGCGCAAGTCCTTGTTCTCGGTGTGAAACTCGGGTGTGTGTTTGAAAACACTCTCGCACGCTCAGAGTGGCTGCAGCCGCGCATTTTACTGCGCAAAAATAACCGCACAGCTTGTGTATCACTTGTGCACCGTTTCAGATGTAGAATCCAGGCTTTAATCTCAGCATTTTAACTCGCACAAGCAAATCTGCACGTGGCCTGTTTATTATCTGAGATGTTTTATTTTACCTGTCGTTCTAAAAACAGTGTTATCTTCAGCGAAATGTGGAAAATTTCAAGATTATGGAAATATGGAGACGCTTTTTGAAGAATGGTCGTCTTATGATCAAATGGACATGTAATAATTCCCATTTAGTTACATATAAATGACACAATTATACATTTCCATTTTTAACAGTTTTTTTTCCCTAACACTGGTGGTCGTGAAAGCCTGTCAGACCCTGTTCTGATTAGTAATCGTAAAAAATCCAGTTAATAAGGACATTCTTGGAGGGGCTGCGGGGTCCCCCACTTCTCGTGCATTTCCATAAGAAGATTAGGGGTGGAAGTGGGAAAAGCACTGAGATGCAGATGTGGGAAAGAAAGGCGATTTAACGAGCATCGCCCTAATCCCACATTTGGCCATTTCTCCTTGAATTACGACGAAATTATGAAGGTAATTTCGATACATGATTCTAAATTAAAAGCTGCGAAATAGGGCGGAAATTCGCGCAAATCGCCCATTAGAAGTCACACCCACTGCAACTTACAGACAGACACAGACTTTTATATTTATATTTTATGTTTACGTTTTTATCATTTCTGAAATTTTCTTCCTTTTTTCGCTAGCAGCTTCAGGCAATTTAAGTCAAAATGAAGTGGACAAACTCCAGTGTATCTACCGTGATTAGTGGCCGATTAATTTTACTGTTTTTTGGTTAAACCCATTTTAAACTATTTTTGTTCCCTTTTCAAGGCAAATCCTTTTTTTTTTTTTAAATCCACCACAGTCTCCCATACTTACAGTATTGCAATTATATAAACAACTAAACGAGTAGGTACATTTCAGATTACTCGATTAATTTTTGCATCATAATCCATTGCTGTATTTTTGTTTTTTGGAAGTGACACTTGCAGTGAAAAGGCCATTTATAACCCCTTTCTTTTGGACAGCATTTAGAAATAAATCTGTAAAACAGACAAAAGCCGAATCAAATTAAAACTGTGAATTATTTTTAAAACCTAACAATCCGTTTTTTTTTCCAAATTTATACTTCAAATATTAAGGGGAAGATTATAAGTATCCAGTGTATAGTTACGGATTTGTTTTCGCTCCCTGTTGATACATTTGGCTCTTGGGCGGCGACCAAGCAGTAGGCGGCGCTCTTGCTTTGTAGCAGCGACCCCTTCACTTGCCGCGCGCCCTCTATTCAGTTCTATTATTATACGAGCCATAGGCGCATGGGTTCGAATATTAAAATATAGTGTGAAATGGGTGAGTAGCTCGATGCTGGGTGAAAGGAAAGAAAAACATCGCTTTTCAGCACCTCTTAGTCGCTGTATTAATAATTTGGAAAGTGCAGCTTATTGGACCTTTCGGAATATTTTAGTCAAATTCTCAACATGTCTGTGTTCCAGCGGTGAATCTGAAAAGTAAATAGTAAACAGTAAACTTTTTTACAGGCAATGCTGTTCATCTGGGTAACATAGATGCGCTTCTGTCTAAAATGTTTCAGCGTCAACAGTGAGTGGAGAGAAAAGTGCTTATTTGTTAAAATAAAAAAACACTTTTTTACATTTTATATTTATTATAATTCCTTTAAAGTCGTTAATCTTTACTGGTCGATTTATTTATATTGTTTCCATATAATTATCACGGTTGAAAATAATGATGCAAAACTGTACATTTGAACTATTAACTCACCTCAGTATCATATTCATACGCGCATACAAATTTTCTGTTTAATTTGAAGTAAATCATGTTTCGAAAAAGATTAAATTTTAATCCTTTTTAGCTGTTTAAAAAGACAGACTAGCTTTCCAGCCAGAGTTTTATTAATTTTTTGAAATATAGACAGCTAAAGTAGGAGCATTTCACCGGCGGGCATTTTTTTAACCTCTTTACCCATAAAACTGTGAAAGACAAAACGATTAAAAGCGCAACAAATTATTAAGCAGCATGCGAATGTCATTGTTCATTTTAAAATGCATAGGAAACCACTGTGTCAGAGAGCTGGAATTTCGACATTTTTCTATGCAAAGTTTGGCGTGTCTTTAAAGAGAGGAATATAGAGAAAGG
The DNA here is from genome assembly GCF_900964775.1 of Scleropages formosus. Taxonomy (NCBI): domain Eukaryota; kingdom Metazoa; phylum Chordata; class Actinopteri; order Osteoglossiformes; family Osteoglossidae; genus Scleropages; species Scleropages formosus. Next base: position 16,198,208 of record NC_041830.1, on the reverse strand, counting down.
CTGTTTGAAAAAAGAAAATAAAGTTAAGTAATTAAAAGCAGAAATCCAACATTTGTAGAGTTTTGAAAAGAGAGAAAAGCCCCTTACAGCACTGCAGCCGCGACCCAGTCGCTGTATGATTCGGGAGCAAAAACACTTTTTCCTTCCACCTTCGCCCAATTTCCCCTTTATCAATAAAAAAGGGACTTTTTATTGGCCGACTGCAGAGGTGTCTCGAGCCGCGTGCACCTCGGCTCGGGCGGGCGGCCGCCGCTAGCCCCGCCCTTTATGCTAATGAGCCTCGCCGAGGTAGCGCCGCGATTGGCCAGGGGAAACCCATTTATTGCCTGACAGCCACCTCGTCACATGAATGGTCGTCTATTAACTTGTTCAAAAAAGTGCGTGGAGTTGTCAAGACGCGTCCGGAGCGGGGGGAGCGCGGCTCGTGGAGCAACGCGAGAGCGAGCAGAGCAGGAGAAGGGAAAAAAGTGACCTTATAATTTGGGGACATCTGAGGGGGAAAAGTTTGGCGAAGACTCCCAGGTAGCACCGTGCGCGCGCGCGCCTCCGAGCCGGACTCCTTCCTGTTGCTTGTCCTCCTTCTTCTTGTCCTCTTCCTTCCTTCGATCCTCTTTGACTTTGTCCCCGTCGCTCCGCTCCCGGCCCCGGCGAAGCAGCAGCAGCAGCAGCAGCAGCAGCGGCAGGTTGGTTCCTCGCACTCGGGCTTAATGTACAGCATGATGGAGACCGAGCTCAAGCCCCCCGCCCCCCACACCAACCCCGGGGGCAACGGCAACTCGGGCTCGAACCCGCCCGGGAGCGCGCAGAAGAGCAGCCCCGAGCGCGTGAAGCGGCCCATGAACGCGTTCATGGTGTGGTCGCGGGGCCAGCGCAGGAAGATGGCCCAGGAGAACCCCAAGATGCACAACTCGGAGATCAGCAAGCGCCTCGGGGCCGAGTGGAAGCTGCTGTCCGAGGGCGAGAAGAGGCCCTTCATCGACGAGGCCAAGCGGCTGCGCGCGCTGCACATGAAGGAGCACCCGGATTACAAATACCGGCCCCGCCGGAAGACCAAGACCCTCATGAAGAAGGACAAGTACGCGCTGCCCGGCGGGCTCCTCGCGCCGGGGGGCAACGCCATGGGCGCCGGCGTGGGCGTGGGCGTGGGGGCCGGCTTGGCCCCGGGGGTCAACCAGCGCATGGACAGCTACTCGCACATGAACGGCTGGAGCAACGGCGGCTACGGCGTGATGCAGGAGCAGCTCGGGTACGCGCAGCACCCGGGGCTGAGTGCGCACGGCGCGGCGCAGATGCAGCCCGTGCACCGGTACGACGTGAGCGCGCTGCAGTACGGCTCCATGAGCGGCGCGCAGACGTACATGAACGGCTCGCCCACGTACAGCATGTCGTACGGCACGCAGCAGGGCGCGCCCGGCATGAGCCTGAGCTCCGTGGGATCCGTGGGTTCGGCCGTCAAGTCGGAGTCCGGCTCCGGCAGCCCCCCCGTGGTCACTCCGTCCTCGCACCCCAGGGCCGCCCCCTGCCAGAGCGCGGACCTGCGGGACATGATCAGTATGTACCTGCCGGGGGCAGACGTGGCCGAGCAGACGGGCGGCGCGAGCAGGCTGCACGCGCCGCAGCACTACCAGAGCGCGCCGGTGGCACCGGGCACGACGCTCGGGGGCACGCTCCCGCTCACGCACATGTAGGGCTCATGAACGTTTCTTACACAAAGTGGACTATTTTTGTACAGAATCTGTTTTGGGGCGGGGGAGGATGGGGGAAGCTGTATAGAACTCATGGAACGAACACAAAACTTTTTTAATTATTATTTTTTTCTTATTCATTTTCAAGGAAAATGTTCTAGTGGACCGGTAAACGTCTATCAATAAAATGTTTTATTATTGCAACAAATAAAAAGAAAAGTTTTGTACAGTATTTATAGGAAACTGAGCAATCAAGATGTCAACGTTTCCAAAATGATGAAAATTGCCCCAGTGATTATTATTCTGCAGTAGAGGAAGACGGAAGCGGCAGGACAGTGGGGTCATAATGCTGCAAAACAGAGAAAGGGAAAAAAGTAAAGTGAAAACAAATCAGGTGAAAGTGTACCTTGAAGGGTTATACTGAGATAAAACTCCTTTTTATTATATTTTATTTTATTTTTTAATTTTGTTGCTTATAAGGGATAGGAAAAATCTTTAATTTATATATTCCTGCCCTGTTTTCATTGGTTTAAATAATATCAAGTTTGTGTTCCTTCTTTTCTCGCGCTTTGTAAAAAAAAAATGTGTATAATTATTGTGATATTTAGTTTTATTTCGAATTTTAATTTCTGTAGCTGCATTTTAAAATAAGGCGCTGTATTGAAAGCAGTTGCCGACACTCCATGTACATACATAAAACTAATATCATCTTTATAACAATTGCAGTTTCAGTTTTTTTCGATATTCAAAGTTTTGACAGAATAAATTTTTTGAAATTTGGATAAATTGATATGGTTTGAGTTTTGATTATACTGTGCAAGTTTTTAAAAAAATACACCTTGTACTAATTGATTTATGAAATGCCAAGAAGAGGGGTAATTTATTTAAAATGCTATATTAATATATTGATTAAATAGTTATGACAAAGTAATCCAAGTTTTAACACCGAGGCCTCCCCCTTACTTTTTCGTCCGATTTGTAAATATCCATAATTTTACAATTTTCCTGCAGAAATAGTTTCAAAAGAGTTCGTTAGGGGATTAGTGAAAGATTTATGTCATGCATGGATTGTAAATGAGGAGCAGTTATATATGCGAAATGTGTCACAAAAGAGGGTGGACGTATCTTCTTTTTTTTTTCAAAAAATGGAATATGACACATATTAAATCTGCTGTAATGCGTTTTCTGGCGTTTCTAATTTAAGTGGAAAGGGGGCATTTTTACCAACTGAATTAAGTCCGTTATCAGTCCGCTTTTACAGTGAGAATCCAGTTAAAATAACACAAATTATACTGTCAATGTCATATTCATATTTTGTACTTTTCTCTGGTCACTTCAGAAGCGTTAAAAATGTCCTGTTACTTGTGCGCTGGGTTTGGGTTTATACTGATGTACTTCAATAATTTCACCATTAATACGCGTTGTTTACTGGAGAATATTGAGAAACGTTACATCGCACTATAAGGATGTATGAATGGCCTGTAAGAGGAAATTCTTTTAGATGCGTCTGAGAAAAGGCTGGAAAAACGTGTTTAAATAACGCAATAGCCGCTGCGAATGAAATTGAATTAAATGTTAACGTTCATTCAAGTTAAACGCCTCAGTAAATACGCCACACGTTTTAAAACTGATGAAAATCGCTAAAACTTTAAACTAATTCGCCCGAAATGAAGTCTTCGGATGAATGCAATTAACTGTAAATAACACTTTTACCTAGAAATGATGGGATTCTTTCCTACTACTTTTGAACTTTCAAAATAGTTTATTTCCCAAGGCCTATAATAATGCCGCACTGAGCCAAAAGAGCGGAAACCTCTCAGCTAAACAGGGCTAAAATATCCCTAATATTGATTTTTCTTTCATTTACATCCGTGTTTGTATTGCCATCATGGTTTGTGCGGTGTCTTTATTTACCCTGATAACCGCAAAACACTCTTTTCTGTCCGCGCGCCCGCCAGCTGCGCAGCCCGTTCGGCCCCAAAGCCTCGAACCCCTTTCTGCGCGCGCTTCTTCCACCCCGAAGGTGCGCGCGAGATTAATTGCTTTTACAGCCTGTTTCTGATTCACCTCTCTTTTAAGACGCAATGAGTGCGTTCGTGTTCTGCCTCGACGCTGCTGTGCTGTGTTTAAGAACGAGGCCGCGCTCCCTGGAGAACTTCAGTCCGACGGGTGTTAACCCCCCCCCCTCCCCACGCACCCCACTGCAGCGGTGGATCGGGGCACTTCCCTGGCAGAGACCCCCACTCCCACCCCCACCACTCTCTGGGGGCAGCAGCTCACATTAAGCGCTAAATGAATATTTGAGGAGTATTACTGGCGCGCTGTCACGGGGTCACGGAGCGACTCCTCCAATTAATTATTGACAAAAAGCTGCGGAATTGCTCCTAATAGCCCAGTACCTTCGATCAACCTGAGGGGCTCGCTCGCTTCACCACTGTCCTTCACCCAGCGGCGCTAATGAGGGCAGAAGGCGCGTGGCGGCGGCAATCGCTGCAGCACATTATTAATACCAACATGATGGGAGGCGCGCGCTTTTCTGGGAACTTATCATGATCGCGAAGAAAGGCCGGTGGTATAAACATATTAAAACTGGCATTAAAACAACACAGAATGATGCTTCCCTGGGCGTAATAGTAATAAGAATAATAATAATAAATAAAAACGAAAAGCGGTATTCCCCTATCATGCTCTGCCCTTCCGTCTCGGTAATTAATGTCACACTGATTATAATTTACTCGCCATTTACTCGCCAGCCCTGTGTCGGGGGTGTTTCACTCTGCTGGGGGTGTCACTAATCACCAATGTGATGACATTAGTGCAACAGGTGGGAAGTGCCGCGTGCCTCTGCGCGTGCCTCCGCGAGAGGTGCTCCCGCGCCGAGACCCGGGATTTGCAGACGTTGCTGCACGTGGAGGTCAGTCTGGAGAGGTGTCCCGAGCGCGTGCTCACACGGCATTTAATATGCGCGCTTTCTTTTTGCTCGCCACATCACGACTCGCGTTTCTTCCACGCACGGTGTTACGTAACTTGCGGTTCCGTGTGCTGACGTTCTGCTCGCGCAATGAGCTCGACTGCTGCGCTGCAGCAGATGTGATGCTGCGAGATGCGCGGGACTCCCGGCACACGCGCAGAAACTTAAGCGCGCGGCATCCTCGGCGAAGCCTCCGGCGGGGACGCGCCCCTCGGCTCATGAGCGCGCCCCGGGAAAGCGATCTGTAATTATTAATGTCCTTCGCAGCGCGAGCGAGGGTCTCTTCTCCGGAGAGTCTTATCGCGGGTGTGCAGATTGACTGTCCGCGCCGCGTGCCAGCATTCGTGGCCGTGACGTCACAGAAACAAACAAACAAAACAAAACAAAAAAAGCACGCAAAGTGACAATTAATGAAAAACACACACAAACAGGGTGCAGTCAGCCCGGTTTCGCGCCCGTGGGTGTGTGCGCGCGCGCGCGCGCGCGCGTGGGAAATTGTGTCGGTCATGTCCCATACACTGTGAATGGAACGTGACACACTTTATTCCCTGAATGGTCATAGCGACCAAACACTAAATCCAACCAACCAGAAGCGCTTCTCCCACTTTTTATGAAATTATATTCATGGTATGTGGGGTCACACAAACTGAAATGACTTGTTTCTAACTTTTTTAAAATGTTTTTTGGTGGGGATTGAAAATGGTGCGATTTCTCTCTTTCACACACACACACACACACCCGCGCACGCAGGTGCAGGGGAAGCTCGTTGGGGGGTTGTGGAGGACGCAGGCCGGGATGGGGGGAGAAGGGTGAGGAAACTGTCGGGGGGGGGGGTCTCCACAGGCCCAAATGCGCGGCCCCTTCAATAGATCTCTCACTGTCTGCCAGCGTGGAGCAGCTTAACAGCTCTTCTGTTTTATTCTTCAAGCGCGAGCCTCTGCGGCGTCTCGTGCACTAGCCTATCTCGAGCTCAAAACTTCTCCTCGACCTCTACTGGAAAACAATGCAATAATAATAATAATAACGATGATAATAATAATGACATTGGTAAAAGTATAAATATAAAACAAAGGGAGGAATGGACATTTTAAAGAAACAGTTTTTACTGTGCGTTTTAAGGCACTGGACAGTATAAATCAGTGCAAATCACCATGTTGTAATTATGATTTAATGCGCATATCTGTGCCGGAGGTCCAGTATTAAAGTTCTGCACCATTTTCCCCTCAACAGTTAATTGCAGCCGAGGCTTTCTAAAGAAGCCCAGCAGCACAGCTGTTACACTGTGCATTTTATACATTTTACACCCCAACATTACTGGTTAATTACAGTGAGCACTTAAATATTACACACCAATAATTTCATAGTCCAGGGTAAATGAAAGAGGGAGATTAGTATGGATCCTGTTTCTGCACAGGGTTACTTCACAGTGACCGTGATTCTCTGTGACTGGGGGTGATTCCTAAGACATATTTTGTTGAAAAATGACTCTAAGATGCTTTCTGTCCCAAGGTGACACACCTCCAGTGGCCCAGCGAACAGGTGATTGTTAAAGGAAAAGTGTCCAAAAGTCCAGAAGAAGAGACCTTGGGGCGTCAGGGGCTGCGGCCTTCCTCCGTCTCCACGGCGATTAGTTCACTGCAGGCTTGGGACAATATGTGCTTTGATGCAGCGGGCCATCAAACCTCGCCGAGGGGGGGGAGGTGTAAAGCAGAGCCACTTTTACACTGTCTTGTGCACTGATTTATATGATTTTACCACACGCCCACTTTAAATGCACTTGTTCAAGGTTAAATTAATTTTGATCGGGACCTCTGGTGGCTGCAGGGCTCCTCTGAGGTTTAATACCCGTGGTGGGGTGTCTGTTTAAGATCCGCCCTTTAAATAACAATAGTTTTAAGAACTTTGCCATTTCAGATGCCTCCCGCACTTGTGTGGTGGGGGGTCGAGAGCCCGAGGGGATGCGTTTGTTGCAGGAGCCATAAGTTGACATTGTGGTCCAGATATTAAGATCTAATGAGCAGATTCCAGGCCTGCATGGAGCAGTTTATGTAAGGAAAATTACTGCAATAAGCTTAAATTAATTTTTAAAAACATTTATCAAGAAGATTATTATTGAAAGTTATCTTCAGGAAAGCCCGAATGTATCGCTTGAGCCTGCCAGAAACCAAAGAAATGCGGTGTGTTTCCACGGTACGTAATTAGATAACAAAGGAAATGAGGGACTTGTTAAAACCTCACGTCTTTTCCAGATCCTCAGAATTTTGCTCGGATGGAAATCAGGTTCTTTACTGCAGGGTTTTGCTGAAGGTATAAAACAGCAGGTCCCCGAACTGGAACTGAAAAGCCAGTCAAGACTCCTTGTGCTTCCATTTAATCACCTGCAAATAGAGTGGACTTTTGTCAAAATTATTTAGGACGTCTTAATCCAGTAGCGCTTAATTGTGTTTTTGGAGCGTTTGGCGTTTGTGTGCATTCTAAAGGACACAAAAGGCGGCCATTGGGCCTTAATCACATTTTCGCAAAAGTGGAATTGTCCATAAAATTACCCTTAATCTTGTCGGGGGCAGACATTTGAAGATAAATCCATTAGTAAAACCCAACACTTGGTTACCCCATTTAGGTGTATAAAGAAGATGGGCCTTTGTGTGCTTTCGGAATAAAGGGTTTACAGAAGTTGCTCTGCTCCCTGAATGGAGCCACAAAGGGCCTTTCTGGCTCCTCGACGGCGCTCTCAATGGCGCTCCTCAAAGGGCCCCGAACGCGTGGACGTGTTTACAGTCCCGTGGGACGAACAAAAACTGTCAAATTGCCCCCACGACGGGCGCGGTGCGCGTCTCGCTGCAGGGTCGGCGTCCCTTTCCAGTACGATAAATGAAATATCGGCAGTATCAAACACCTGGAAATGATGGTTGTGGTTCATTCATTTATTTGTATTTTTATTTATTCGTTTATCTCGCACTTTCGTCCAAGAGCACTGAGCCTCGTACACTGAGCTCCTTACACTGATTTACCCCTTTGCTCAGCAGGGTAATTTTTACTGGTCAAGGGTGCTGCAGCAGGCGTACGCGACGAAACTTGGGTCTTTTCACCTCAAGGTCCCCCCTGCTCTAACCACTGCGCCCCCTGCTGCCCCTTACAAGAGATACCGTTCGACGTGCCAAGTGACCTTTACATTTTTTTTGTCTGTTTCCGGTGAATTGTTTTAGAAGAAGTGTAATATTTACTGTGCTTTGTGGTCATTTGCACTGTGAAAAGCTCTGGCACACGACAAAACCGGGGAAACCCACACACACACACACACACACACACACACACAATAAATTGGATGTACCCTAACCCTTAATCACTGGTTTAAACTGGTTGTGTTAAATATACACAATTACACGCATGAATTCCCCCCAAAGGTGATTTCTATTCTCCAGCTGCTCTCCTCTTCATTCACATACAGCCAGAAGCAGGAACTCGATTATGTCGAATCCATAAATTTCTATGGATTTCATCAGCCTAATTAATTCTCACGTGTGGTCTGGAAGAGGAACAATTTCCTTGTGTGTCTCCCAAGGGTGACACTGCTGGAATGGACATCCTTCTCTCCAGTCACTCTTTCTATGTTTGTTTTCACATTTCACTTCGACTTACGGCATTACACATTTCAGCAGAAATTTAGCTTCAGCAGAAAAGTAACTGTGCGCATTCGAAAAATTAAACCGCCGATTTTTATTCCCTTGTTACCTTGTTTAAAACACCCTTCCATCATAACTTGTGTTTTACTTACTTGTTCTCACATCAGCTTCCCAACAATATCGATATAGATGGATATACTGTACACTATATACTAGTATAAACTATACATACATACAGTAAATGTATTTAAATCATATATTTAGTAAAGAATATGAATATATATACAGTACAAACAAGAAGTAAGAAGTAAAAGTCAAACATCACAACCACCCATTTTTGAAATTAATTTCTTGAAGCTACTACTCTGTTAAAATGAGAGGCTGTAACTTTTCAGAAGTTAATGTTGTGTGTCCTTCCGGGCCCTTTAAGCGCTTCAGTTTCTTCAACGTTTTCACTGAAGCGTATGAAAGAAAGTCATGTTTTCTATTCGTTTATGAAGTTTACGTTTGAGGAGGCAGCAGCGCCAACGCTCTTGGTGTAATTGCTGGATGTTCTGTGGGTTCCGCAGCCGCGCCTGCGCAGCGGACGGTCCACTCACCTGCGCGCAGGTGGGCCTCGGCTGGGGGGGCGACAGAAGGCAGAAGTGCGGCAATTTGTGCAGGACCAGATCATTGCATCTGGCTGTAAATAAGGGCGGTTCTCACGCCGATCGAGTGACCGTCTAGAACAAGTGGCCCTTTTTAACCGCGCGGTTATCTGCCTACGAAGGAGATCAGAGCTCTGTCACTGGCCTCACTCCGTCATTGTGTCCCCACCCCACCCCCGCCCCCGCCCCCACCCCGCCCCCTGTCCTCATCCCCAGCAAGGAGCCTCTGGCTGCAGGATGGGGTTTCAGTGTCTCTGCTGCGATGGGCTCCCATCAGTTAACACACACACACACACACACACACACACAAGGAGCCAACTGTACAACAAGCAGGTCTGCATCCAGTTACCCTGCTGGACCGGGTGACGGATGAGCCGCACCACACGCCTCCAAAGGAAACGTGTTTTAGCCGATGGAGGAACTTCTGTCTACAATATACAGAAAAATGACAATCAATATTACTGTACATTTATAGAACTTCTACTGACTGATGACTCACTTCAGCAACTTTCTAAAAATAACTAACGTCAGTATTACTGTCAAGAGGTATGAGTCATACCATGCAGATCCAAACTGAATTCTTCCATTGAATGGAACAGCTTTTTACAATATAAAAAATATTAATAATAAATATCATATTTCATAATACACACACACTCACAATGTCTACAGCTGCTTGCCCCGAGTGGGGTCACGATGGGCGGGGCCTGGCCCGGCGGCGTGGGCAGGGGTGTGCTCCGGACGGGACGCCAGTCCACCGCAGGACACCTCGAGCAGAACTTGGAACCCCAGACCCATCACATAGCACGTGATGGCCAAACCTGCTGTGCCACCACACCCCCCATTTAATAATATTTAGCATATATTATTATTATTATTGTAAAAAATATTCCAATACATGTTACATCCCATATATACCTGAGAGACGAGTTGCAGCACGCAGCTCTACTGAGGGATGAATGATGCCATACATGACCAAGTTCAGTTTGTTTTTGGCAATGGATTAACTTTTTTACAATGTATAGAACAATACAAAATCACAGTCCGCATATACATACATGTATTGATTGACTAGTTAAACCACATAGCAACAAATTCATTTCTACTGAGAACCATTACCTTTTCTGAAACGAATAACTGCAGTCAATATTCCAGCCAATATGTATCTATATCATTTCAGATAACATGGTAATAATTTATGGCATTTGTATGCGTCCTGGTGAATATCTTATTCCTCTAAATTTCAGCTGCGCAGATAAAAAGAAAATACTTTTCCCGCAGAGGGACGCCGTTCTGTGTCCTCTTTTCTGACGCCTGATGCCCACGGAAGCTGGCGGAATGCCGCACTCTTGTATTGATTATGAAGAAGAGCAGTCTCCGGGGGCTCAGGGGTGTGCAGATGAAGCGGCGGAGCTGATCTGAGCTCACAGACACCGGAGACAATCGGCTTAATGTCCGTCAAAGGGGGACGCGAGCTGCTCTGTCCCTTCAATTAAACGCCGAGTCCCAGCGAACCCGGGGACACAAAGCGCCTGGGCCGTTCCTCGGGGCCCGAGCTCATCTGTCAGTCAACGTCTTATATAATAACTGAGAGGAGAAGCAGGGCTCCCGAACCCTGGTGCAGAGACCCACTGCATGACTTTGGAAAGAGGAATCTGTCATATTAAAATCGACTCCTGATTTCAGTTCACAGTGAACCCCCAGTCCCTCTGTAAGCTGAATTTTAAAGGATTTATATTAGTTATGACAAACAGTAAAATGCCCTTCCAGAACTCACCTCGAAAGCAAAGTAAAACCTGGGTCATTAACATCTTCATAAACTCTTCAGTAACAATAACTGTGATTTACTGTCGAATGTGACGGATGCACAAAATTTGGGCTTGAGCTGATTTCAATATGAATAATAATTCTGCCCCACAAAAAATAAATAATACACTTAATTAAATAACATGTTTAAATTCAGATTTGCTGAAGAAAAGCATTTTTTAAATTTATTCAGTACCATTAATTTCAGTTCCAAGTTTGAAAGGATCAGGAAGCATCAGTACCTTTTTGATTTAGTTCGGTACTTTTGCTCCAGGAGTATTTCTTAACTTCAATTTCGTGTAAAACGTTAAGGGGCAGAAGTGCCAGAGGAAGGCGCCCCATTTGCATCAGTGCTGGGTGGATTATGGGGCTTCTGCACCCCTTCGTTTTTTACTCTGTAAGCGGGATAAGCTTGGGGTGCCCAGTCGCCGTGGAAACTGTCAGAAGAATTCAGCTGCACTTTGAAGGGGTCAGGCTGCGGGGTCACCATCTCCGGACCGGGGACCCGGCAGATCGCGGAGGACCTGCCTTCCCTGGAGGCGGAGCCTCCCCAGCCTGGTCCTGGGTGGGGAGCCCCTCCTCCACTGAGCTAAATGCTGCGCGTCAGTTCACGGCCCGAGCTCCCCAGGTGGGCCGCAAAATCGATTTTAACCCCCAGCGACCTTGTCTAGCAGAGGCACGGCCAATGGGCTGGGTGCAGATTTTGGCTGGCAGTGACAGGTCCCCCCACCCATGTCCGGAAGGGGGGTCCTAAGGGGGTGGGGGGAGTCAAGAGCCCCTCCAGAGATGGGCGTGTGAGACGTGGTCATTAAAAGCTTGTTAGGCTGCTTGGTGCTGGGGTTGGTTGTTTGGGGGGGGGGGTGGACTTCTGAGAGAGTAAATCACCCCACTGGTTCGTCTCCTGCATTCCCAGCATGCAATGCGAGCGCCATTGTCCCTGCAAAGATTAATGGTCTCAAGTGTTAAATACCTTCCCAGAGCAAACAACTCAAACTATACGCTGAGACAAAAACAGTTTGTACAGATCTAGAAGCAGCGAGGCTGCAGGAAACCACCCTCAGCGAGTGATCATGATAAATTGCTCCAGCCTTTTGCTGTAAGAACAAGGTAAAGTGTAGCAGTCGCCTCTCAGAAGTTGTGTCTCAAAGCTGAACAGTTTTTGCACTTCTCCTCTCCCTGGGTGATGATGCTTATCGACTCAGATTTAGAGTAACTAATGCATCTGATGTGAAACTTAATGCTAAACACAAAACACTTTCTACAAAATTGCTCGTTTTGCGCAACGCTCAGCAGTATTTCAGGAGACAATAAGGAGAACTACTTTTGTATCCAAAATGAAAAATATGTCAAGTTTGCATTATTTGTAAATATTTGCCTTATTATTGCATGATTAGTCAGCGTGTTCTTATTAATATGTAAAGTGTGCGATGTTAACAATCGGACATCTACTTTAGACAGTTAAAGTGGACAAATTAAGCCTCGGCAGATTAAAATGATCCTTTACCACATTCCAGACTGCAGCAAAATAAAGTTTTTTTTTTTTTTTAAACGTATCTGACTCTTTTCTCCGGAGTAACTTGCAAAGTCTTCTTCATACACTCCTTGTACACTTCTTTGACTGGATTTACCTGTTTATACAGCAGAGCACTTCTTACTTACCAGTTCAGGGTAAGTATCTTGATTTAAGACACAAGAGCAGGAGAAGGATTTGAACCCAGGACCTTTGCAATGCCACTAACCGCTGAGCCACTCACTTGTCAGTGGAACAAAAAGAAACTCACGATACACATTAATACAGGGGCTCATATCATATCCTTATCCATTCTTGCTGGAAAATGTTCTCCAGGCCCTTTTAAGACCCATGTGGCGCCTCATCCTGACTGAGTTCCTGATTCCTGAACCTGCAGATCCTGCAGCTCCATCCAGACGGTTTCATCCGGAGCCCGGTTGGAGGTGACAGGTCAGTCCCCTTTTCCACACTCACACGATATGTGTTGTGTATGAACTCTGGGCTGACTATCAAGTGTTTAAATGCAGTAAGGCTTTCTCGATATCTTGATACCTTTCCTTAACTAGGGTAAAAGTGGAAGTCCAAAGTGAAAGGTGCGGGCTGTCCGCTCCATCACCGCTCTGTTCCTTGTCTTCATTAAGAACATGAATCCCATGCATGTTAATGTTGCTGTGCACACCTCTCTTCATGCAGGTGATGCTAAAGTGAGCTCCTATCAAGACCTGGAGGACCACTGGGGGTCAGGGGACATGAAGTCAGAGTGATGCACTGCAATCCCATGATGCACCTGCACTCCCTGGAACAGGTAGGCAATGATAAACCTTGTGAGCAGGATCTGGCACTGTATTCATATCAATGCCGCTGGAAACAATATGAAATTAGCTCTAAAAAGCAGGACTTGCCGCCAACTGTTGCCTCGCACTTGAAGGACTGAGGTTCAAATCCTATCTCCTGCTGTAGTGCCCTTGATAAAGGTACTTACCCTGAATTGATACAGTATCAACTCGCAGCTAAATAAAAAAAACGGTAAATAATTATCTGCCTGAATATAATACTCATTAATATGAAAAGATAACTTTAATGTTCATTCATTTGAAAAGAGGTTTCTGTAAGATTTAATAGAAATACAAGTGCTGAAAACTGTGTTCTTATCCGCCACGTGAATGTGTTTGTACGATGGCGTTTCTGTTGCAATGATGTTAAGATTAAATACAATGTGAGATCATGTTGGCCTTCCCCGGTCATAGCTGTGCAAATACATACAACTGAGGCATGTAAATTAGTTTCATAAAATAATCTGGGAAAAGGAGCAACTGCGTGGTGTCACTGGACACGGAAGCAGAGACCATGTGGCCGCGTGTGAAGCCAGGAGACGGGACACCTTTCCCACACCTGTAGATTACATACAAGGAACTGGCAAGGGCTGGGGGGTTGGGGGGCTGTGATCTCTGGTGAAGAAGATCTTTGGGATGTGCACAGGCAAATTGGCGAGTCTGCAGCCAGTGAGTCTGTGAAAAGTGAGAATCATATGATCGAGTGGAGAAACTGCACTCTTCTCCTCATTGATAAAACAAAGCTGTTGTAATACACCTTTCTACACCTTCATTAATATCGTTCTTCATGCTCATTATGTTCCTTATTGCTCATTATGGTTCATGTGTGAAATGCACTCTCGTTTATGTCGCTTTGCAGGAAAGTGTCTGCCTACTAAACAAATCTAAGTGTCCATGTAATGTGTGCTTTTTTTCTTTTAAATAAGGCAGTCTTAATGAACTCGATGATCCTGAGTCTGACTGGGAAAACAGAGTGCTTAATGTGGTAAATATGAGAATGAGCTCAGCGGGTCTGACTTGCTGGGCGTCGAGCCAGTCAGGTTATCTCGGCCTGTGGGGTTGGGCTCGGACAAGAACTACTGCAAACCTGAACGTGAAATAAATATGTCACCCACAACTGTACTTTTCCAGCAAGGAGGATTTTGCAATGTAACGCCACGTTTGTTAATAAACATCATGAAAACCACACAAGTGCTTTTATCGTCCTCCTTTCTCAGCTCCTCGGCTGATAGGCTCCACGGCAGCCCTCCGGATTTGCTGCCTCACCTGTGAAAACATAGCAAGTGGGTGAGCGCCAGGTAAGCGCTTTCAAACACACGTGTTTCCGCCGTCGAGCAAACAGGCTGGACGCTGCGCAACCGTCACGCGTATCAGCCCTTTGCAAACGAGATAAACGTTGCGTGTGGAGATTTGCGCAAGGACATAAAGCAGCAAATGCTGTAGCGGTTAGAGCCATCACCTTGCGGTCGAAGGGGATTCGAATCCCACCTCCTGCTGTAGTGATACCTCCCCTGAACCGATGCAGTAAAAATTACCCTGCTGTATAAATGAGTAAATCATTGTAAGTCACTGTGCAAACCTCACATTGTAAATGTCTTTGGAGAAAAAGGCCAACTAAATGAATAAATTATTGTATTTACTCATGTGATTGAAAGTGTCTGAGCGGCCCTTCCCGGCACATTATGATGAGTAATAGCTCAGTAATTAGCGTTACTGTTAAAAGGGAGCGATCGTGTTTTTTCCATTCTTCCTCACTGGAGATATTTGGTGAAAGGGACCAGCAAGGCTTCCTGCACAAAAGGTCACCGGTCGCGGCACTCGTTTCTGATGACCTCCAGGATTTGCTGGCCGGCCCCCCCCCGGACGGCCCGGCGCTGGGCTGTGAGCAGTGCGGCCGTTTTGTTTCAAAACTGCTGCTGTTGGGGAAAACGAGGGGCTTGCAGCGCGTCAGCAGTGTGTGATGTCAGCACGCAGGGCAACAAAAGAGAACTCGGCATGGGCGTCCGCGCTCTGTGCCGCTCTCCGGGGGCCCGCTACAGGTGCGACGCGAGCCCCTTGTTTCACCAACGTACCAGAAGCGTGCTGCTGTTTCGGGATAAATCACAGTGGGGACAAACCGCAAACACGCGTGTCAACGTGCTTCATGGTTCGACTCATCTCTGAGCCCGAATCCGTGATTTCCTGCAAATGGAACGACAACTTGTCTTTGAACGTGCGTATATTTAATCAGTAACGGTAATTCATCACACTCTAAATGACGGATCAGCACAAAGACACACGCTATTTATCTAAAAGAGCTGTGTGCAGTCCAGGTCCAAAGAGACTTGTTGAAATGAGCAATTATTAAAACTACAAATGACTTATTGCTATGTTCTCTGTGTCAGTCAAGTCATATTTCATATTTTATTTTAGCTCCAGGAAAAGGCTAAGGCTTTAAAGGCTCAAGAAAAGTTGGACAAGAACTGTACTTAAAGACAAGGTCAAGCAAAAGTCTACTTTTCCAAAACACATTTGAAACAATTTCAGACATGTAAGTACAAACAACAATTTCATTTAAATATACAAAAAAGGGTTTGAAGACAGGCTACTTTCAGGGAAAATTGTGCCGTCCCACTTGGCCCATCCTGATAATTCATCCCCCAATGAATAGCCGAGATGGGGGAGGATTGTTTTATTCCCAGGTGTGCGGAGTGCTCTGCGACAGGCATGTCACCCTCAGCCATCGCAATTACTTCTATAATTTGAAGTTTCTGCCGGGAAAAAAACGTCAGCTGGTGACGGCCTGCAATTGAAACGCAATAAGCCAATAATACAGAACATCGTGGTTGCAGAGCGGCCCGTAAATGGAATGAAACGAGTAGCTGTTGAGCAGCAAAGCTCCGCTCGGTGGGAACGGTCTCACCTCCTGACGACGTGTCCCTTTTCAGTGTTTCTTGCTGTTGGGTTTAGACAAAATAACTGGCGCAAGACTAGGGGTGCGTGTGGAGATGAAGGCGGGGGTGGTTCCCTTCGTCCGTCCTCGGCATCATCCGCAGAAAGCCTCACCCTTCTTGAACTTACGAAATGTTCCACATACAGTTGCTTCCGCCGTCTCATAAGTTTGGACAGCTCCAATGTGAAGGGGGCAATTTGTGTTTCTGTGCCCCTCCCCCGGTGCCAATGGACACAACCAGAGACGGTCTGGAACAGGCCCTGAGGACAGGACTCAACCTAGGCTCAGCCAAAGCCCCCCAAGACAAAACCCCTTTATGCTGCCTCTCCTTCAGAGAATTACAGCAGGTCTTGCAGGGGTCCGGCTGGGTCTGCGGTGTGTGTGTGTGTGTGTGTGTGGGGTGGGGGGATAAGTCCCGTAATTGTGACATACTGCTCCCATTCATTATTGGCCCGTGTGTAATAAACCATCAAAAAAGGAGGAGGAGATGAAGAAGGAAGTGGAAAAAGAAAAAGAAAAGTGAGTTCCTGCTGCACTGCACCCCTACTGACCGCCCCCCCCCAGACAAGGCCAGCCTTTCTGTGAGTCCAAAAGCAATCTATTTGCTGTTGGCCAGTTGATGGTGTGATGGTACAGTCCCATCCCCAGATTCTGGCAGAGTCTCGTTTTTCCCGCTCCGTGTGGGAGGGGTGCAGGGTGGGCCGGTGGGGGTACGGCCGAGAGGCGGGGGAGACATGGCAGCCGGCAACAAGTGTGTCCATTGACCAAACAAAAGAGTAAAAAAAAACGCACTGAAGAAAACACTGAAGTTTAAAGTGTCGTTATTTGCACATGGAAAAATCGTGATCTCCCTGCTGTCCTTGTGAAACGGCGTTGATATTCGTCTCGATTTCCACGAAAGGGCTAAAGATGCTGGAAGTTACCGTGCCGAAGAAAGTGAATGAAACCTTTCGTAAATGTGTCGTCCGCCTGCGGTTCCGCTGTAACGTAACACGGTCACAGTTAGGCATCCACCGTGTCATAGCTACACACACCTCGTCACTCGTCCCATGTCGAAGGGCGGTTGAGTGATCGGTTACAGCTACGTTTTCACAGACGTGTGGATATAAGGACTTTCCTGTGATGTGCTGGTGATCCAGTCCCAGCGCAAATGGGAAATGATGTCACAGCAAAATCTGAACCGCTGGAAAAAAATGACATTTGAAAGACATTTGAGACATTTGAAATGTCTCAACGGTAATGGAATGCTTGTCGTATTTTTTGTGCCCCTTTCGCAGCGGACCCGACGCCCGGGGAAATCGAGTCTGGAAAGGACCGTCTTTGGGAAACGATGCTCTCAATTCCCTTGTAGGGTTGTTCTGTCAGTCTCCCGGGAGACGTTACATTCTTTTCAAAATCATCTCTTGTTAAGAGCACGTCATGCTTAAGCAAGGACTTTCGGGGCGAAAGCGATGCCTCGGAAAACGCCGGAAAGGGTAAAGAGGAAATCCAGCAGGTGGCATTTCCTGCTCGATGGAACGCAAAGCTTTCTCACATTCCCTCCGTTGTAGGACATTCATTTGTGAGCCAGGTGCAAGGCATCTAGGGACCCCGCTGCTTGACCTTTGAACCCTTTCCCTTTCTGCTGTCACCTGCCATCCAGACAGGAGGAATACTGTACATTCCAGGGACCCTTATCTCTACGGGCCCTTCGCGGAGCGGGGGGGTTTGACCATTGTAGTGGTCTTGCAGTTGGTGGGAGCCGACGGGAGGGTTCTGTCAGTTGTCACGTGCCGCTGTGCCCCTCCCGCCGTCTCCATGAGTGACAGGGGGCGGGGCCAGGGGAGGGGGACCGCGCTCTCACCCCTCTCGGAATGTGACATAGATGTGTGACAGAGTCCCGCCTCCGCTTTGTTCTCGACGCACCATCCCACGGGGTCCTTCTCCTCACCCAGCTGAGAAGCACGCGCTCTCAGCACTTTTCCACGTTTGCATCGCCTGGAACTGCGCGAGGCGTCCGCTTGTTGCTACATTGAAAAATCGTGCTCGGTTCCTACAGCTAGCGTGCAATTTCCCCGACAAAACGTAAAAAACAAAGGCGCCGAGGAGTGATGTTTCAATGCGTTATTGCGCTGGTTACACCTGCTGCACTTAAATGCAAATTGTGAGAAGGTGAAATTATATTTGCCTTTGGCTTAGTCTATATGTATGAAATACAAATAAAGGATCTATCCTGAAGACCTGTTATTGTTCTTCAGGGAAGGTGATGGATGTTTCTCCGTGCTCGCGTGACGGGGAAAATTCGTGAGAGCGCCTCGCCGGCTTAACGTATCCTTGTTTTGCAGCGATTAATAACGATAATATTATTGACCTTGGAAGGGCAGTACATACACATGATCTGATTTAAATCAACGCGGCTTTATCTATACACCTTTCCAGCAATTTAAACACCTTAGAGTCAACAGATGGGCTGCACACAAGGGCCATAAAATGTGACACGACGTTAACGGGGCCGGTCTGCGAAATGGCTCGCAGGGGCCCGATTTGGGACAAGGTTCGGGACGTGAACGTGAAGTGTCCTCTTTTCGCGCACAAAAAGCACAGCTCATTTTCAGAAGTCCAGGCCGTTTGGCTGAAGAGCAGAAATAAGGCGTCCTCATTTGTCTGGCGGTTTGGGTCAAGAATCTGTTTCAAGGGTCCAACGGCAGAGCTCCTCTGTAGGTCTGAACAGAGGTCCGGATCCTCGTTCAGAGGATGAATGGGATGAGTCTCCGGGGCGAGAACTCGCTGCTGAAGGAGCTCCTCAACGATGAAGAGTTTTCACTGAAGATGCCCTGGATGGAGAAAGAAGGTCGTTTGGCGCCGGGGGGCACAGCATGGGGTTCTGGGGGTCGGCCTGAGGGTTGGAGTGGCCCGAACTGCCTGCCTTTGTCACAGGAAGGGGCCGGAGGGTGGGGGGGATCGTGGTGGGACCCCGCGGGGAGGGAAACGCAATGCTCCCCCGCCCCACGTCCCACCACCCCCCGCTCCACACACTTCAGTAGCGGCGAACAAAAGGCCATTACATGCTTGCAATTCACCCCACTGCTGTTATTTTATTTTCCGCGACCGCGGGAAGATTGCTGTCTCTGGGCCGGGGCGTCTCGACCTCCGTGCGGGTCCCTTTGCACGGCCGCCGCGGACGCTTGACCGTCCCGGCTCTCCCGTGCAAACATGCACCGGTCAAACTTTGCTCTCGGACGCAGCGATTTTTCCCCTCGTGACGATGTTTGCTCCGAAACACAGCGACAGATTGCTGTGCTGCGTTCGCGTCGCTCAAAGTGGCTCAAGACGTTCTTTCAATATTTACTTGTGCATAAAAAGTATTGTGGAAATTGCAGAGAGTACGGAGCCGAATTTCCTCACACAAACAGTTCTGGCTCTCCAGAAATTCTGTGAGAGGACGCAATTAAATGAGCCGGGTTCGAATACTGCTGTGGTACCACAGATCAAGGTACTTAGCCTGAACTGGTACAGTAAAAATGAGCCTGCTGTGTAAATGGCTAAATAACTAAGTAGCACAGTGTAAAAACCTCACATTGTAAGGTGCTCTATGGGAAAGTCTTTGATGAGTAATAGGGTTTATTATTATTATTATTATTATTATTATTATTATTAGTGTGTTAGTGTGGAATGCATGATCTGTGAGTGCCCTGACCCCTTCTGACACACTCTGATCACAGTTACGGTAACTGGATTGCGGGACACCTGTGCCGGACCACCGCAGTCGCCAGGGATTATTGCCGGGGATGGGTGAGTCAGCCCCGGATGTTGTCATGGCAACCCCTTGAACCGTCAACCCTCCTCCATCGGCCCATTCCCCCACACTCGCCATTCATCTCCAGGCTCTCCGTAACCTGCCGCTTCCTCTCCAGCGGACCCTGCCGTCCGGCAGCGCGGCCCATCCCAGCCCCCCTCTTCTGAGGGGGTGGTGTGAGTTACCCATGATGCTCCTCTTGACCTGGGGATCAGCGCCGTCACCAATAAAAATCTGAACTGAAAACATAAAAAGGGGGTGAAGTCCACTCCAGAATGTGATTTTTACTTTTTCAACAAAAGAAAGATGAGCTGTGCTGAACTTCAAACCCAAAACAAGTGTTTTGTGTTGCAAATCAGTGTTTTTGGGTAAATATTTGACTTACGGGCAGTGGTTAGGATACAAACCTGCCAGAGCTGTGGTTTGGGCTCCCACCTTCCACTGGAGGGACTTTGGTTTGAATCCTACTTCCAGCCTTAGAACCATTGATTAAGGTATTTACCCTGAACTGACACAGTAAAAATGATCCTGCTGTAAATGGGTAAATCAGCGTAATCACCTTAACCCTGTAAGTTCCTGTGGACAAAAGTGTGAGATAAGTGAATAAATGCAGATATCTGTATTAATTATCTGGCCTGGTTCCACGCCAATTTACTGTGACTGCGCAGCATTGGACTCTGTAGCGCGTAAGTAAACATCCCATAATTGCGTGAATGAGGGTTACGAGCCGTTAATGGGTCTGCGGAGGAGCGATGTGGAGGAATGCGGCCGAGGAGCCGGGCGGGCAGGTGCGTTTCGGCAGGGGCGGTCGGGGTCCTCGGCGTCGCCCCGCGTTCCTCCGCACCGGGACCTTCCCAGGCTTGGGCCCCGGAGCGCGAATACGCAATGAGCGGCAGGGCCTCGGCTCGCTACGCCTGATTAGACGAGGACAATGGCGCCCAAACAGAACTCTGGCACAGGACTAACAATAGTAACTGGAGAGGCCCTGGACAGAGTCTCCATCATTTGGGAGGGAAGGAGGGCGCAAACGCGCTCTGTGTGTGTGTGTGTGTGTGTGTGTGTGTGTGTGTGTGTGTGTGTGTGTGTGTGTGTGTGTGAGATCACAGTCCTCCCATCCCCTCCTCCTTGCTGGGGAAACCACACAGGACTCCACTGCTGTGTGCTGTGTTTACTTCACTGACTGTTAACCGTTCGCCGACTGGGACCTCGTGGTAAAAGTGATAGTCGCCCCATAATCAATACGCTGACTTACACCCATGTATGAAAATAGTGTGCAGCATTTGTTCAAACTAATCCTGAGCTAACCCTAACCCTAACCCTGAGCTAACCCTAACCCTAACCCTGAGCTAACCCTAACACTATTTAATAGTCCAGAAATGTTAAGTTAATAAATGTGAACATCCTGACACCTGCTGGGTCACATGCTCCTCTCAGTGATGATGTTTACCGTGGGGACACAGTGGAGGAGAGGTACCTGAAAGGTCATTTCCTCATTCGGCTGCCCTCATGGCCCCCAGTGGCCCCCGGAGACCCAGGTTAACGCCGGAAAGGTGTTCGATCGAACAGAGAAAGGGCTTTGCACCGGAGTGCGGTGGGACGAGGCCTGAACTCTCGCCGCAACCCATTGTTCGGTGGAGTTAACTGCACCGGCTCACGTGTCGCGAGGTCCCGACCCCGGCCATTCAGAAGCCCAAACTCGCACCCGGGTCAACTGCGGAACGAGGGCGGCCAGCGCCCCCCGCTCCGCCCATCCCCGATCTGACCGCAAAAGATGTCTCCACCCAGGGATTTGGGCCCGGCCCTCGGTGTTGCCACGGCAACGTCCGTCAACACTAGAGACCGTAGTGAAAGGGGAGGCACCTGCAAAAGTGTGTCGTCCCCGAACAAAAGTAACGACGCTTCGAAGCAGCAAGTCTCGTCTTCCCTCCAGACAAAACACAGCACCAGAGGATTCTGGGTAAACGGCTTCACTCAAAGCTTTCTCCTCGCAGTACCATCTGGAGGTACTTTATTTTGTTTCGGCGAGCAGTGCGCGACACCACGCCCCGCGTGTTGTTTCCCCCCAGCCGTTCAGCGTCTCTCACCCGAGGCCAGGCTGCAGCTCCGGAGCGGCTCGTTCAGCACACGACAGGTGTGGAGTGCAGCGCTGACGTGTTTTGAAAAACACCTCACTTGGCTGCTGTGTCGAGACCCTCTCCAGGGTGGGAGGGGGGATAAGAACCTGCTACATTATCAGAGCGCTACAGTAGCTGTTTACCCAACCTCTGACATTCTCCCTCAAGATATCCATCTGACGTCAAAAACGGCTTGCGCCTTCGCCCATTGCTGCGTCATTCCCGGGATATGAAGCGCTGAACACCAGCCTCAGAATGTTCCAGAAAAAAGCTGAAAATTGCACTTTTTTCTAAGGTGCAGTAACAGGCACAGGGCGATCGCATGCGAGTCCCTCAGCAAACATGGTGAATTTGCAGGTGGAAAAGGGTACATTTTTGTCAGTGAGGAAGCGAAGCTCTGGTGGCGGCACAGTAAAACGGTACAAAAGAGCACAGCGTTTCTTCCCTCCGTTAAGATGGAACGAAAAATGGGACCCCACCTGGACCCGACCTGGACGCTCCTGCCACCCTCTCAGCTGAGCTGGAGCGGCGATCAGTAGGCAGCGTGTTTGGGCTCCCGGCTCGATCCCGGGCCCGGACGGCGTGGCAGAGAGCGGATGGAGAGGGTGAACTGGACCGTGGCACAGGGCACCTGAGCCCATCTGCCTCCCCTACTGCCCCGTTCCCGGCAACGGGTCGTCAGCCGAAGGTTCGAGAGCAGCTGCAATCGTACGAAGGCCTGTGACGCGTCCCTCTCGTACAGACGGGTCCAACTCACCGAAAGCTTTCCCTGCTTTGTGCGAACGAGACTCGCCGCTACCGAGGAAGTTCCCGCTGAACTTAAGCACACAATTTCACTCACACGTGTTTCAGCACACCCTTGCGTTAGAAGCACAACCAGGACCACAAGTCTGGTCGCAACTCAGTTTGTTCATAAATCCAGTGTCACTTTTATCACTATTTCACAGCTAATGGAAGGATAGTAAAATCTCAGGTGCAACTGCAATAAATGAAAACTATGTGCGGTGTCTCCCATGACAGCTGGTACCCTAGTGGTAAGAGCTGCTACAATTTGTTCTGAAGGTTGCAGGTTTGAATCCCACCTCCAGCTGTAGTACCCTCGAGTGAGATACTTACCCTAAGTTGCTCCAGTAAAATTACCCAGCTGAGTAAACTGGCAAGTAAATCACTAAATGTAATGTGTTTTGAAGAAAAGCATCAGCTGCATGGTAATGTAATTAAAAATAATAGTAAAAAAACATTAATAATGAACTCATTACCACTTGGTGCTCTTTACTGCCATCTATTGGCTTGGTGGGTGAACACAGGCGGAGTTTGATCAAAGCAAACGAAAAGTTTGCAAAACAGATGAGAAGAAAAAGCGATTAAAGATAAGTGAGTTGGAAGTGATTTTGTCTCCGGAAATGTGTCACTTGACCATTTTAACAGCGTATTGCTGCATTTCTGACTTTTAACCCCACAATCCACCACTTAGAGGATCAACTGTCGCTCCTGCTCCAAATTCCATTTTGAAATGACATAAATTAAAATGACCTGTGCTTCACTCCTCCGTTCCTCTCCTGCTGAGTTCCTTTGGAGATGTAACAATGTATTTTTCATATTTCTTTGGACATATTTCTACCCAAGGACAAGGTCTCCTTCTTTTCGTCCTTTCCAGTACCCATGATGCCCTGCCAGTGGAACTGGATGCTGTTGGACTGGACAAAGGGATTCTGCTCGTTAGAATATGCGTTGGAATAAAGTGATGAGTGTGTGTGTGTTTTCCGGCACCGCTGTGACATCGATATAATGTCATAACTAATTACACTGCAGTCCCAAGTAAGTTTGTTTGATTGGTCTCATTGTGCCTCTGCTCAAAGCGTTGCCTAGCAACCCTCCCACTCGAACCCGGCCAAAGACCGGCTCGCAACTAGAAACGGCGTCCAGCCTGAGAATGCCAAGGGCCTATACGCGGGGCACCCACACACACACACACACACACACACACACACACACACACATTGAGGCAGCTGATATAACTGACTCACAGGAGGAAAAAAGCCCCGCAAGGTGTGTATAAAGGAAGCGATGACAAGGTGTGTGTCACCCTGGGGCCTCAACCGTAGTCGTAATGTCCTCCGCGACTGATCGTCCCAGGCTGTTCCTGGAGGATGGAATCCAAGTTGGCTCACGACACCGCCCTGGGGGGGGGAGGTCCACCACTTGCCCCGGTACTCACCCCCCTGCCCACGAGCAAAAGCTGCAGGTGCGTTCGCGCCCGGACCTCCCTCAACACCGCTGGCGACATGCGGCATGAGATTGTTGGGTCATGCTGCTGACATGAGCAGAACACGGGAAGGAGCGTGGAGTTGGGGGGGGGGGGGGGGGGGGTTGAGGTAAAAAAAAAAACAAGTTTAATATAGTATGAAGTAATATAGCAATGCTCAGGATTTTACCACTTCTTTGTGAGTTCGCAGTGTCATTTTTTCAGGTCGAGTGGGTGACATTAGGGTAAAATCCTCTCCTTGGATGTTTTTTGCAGGTCGTCTCTCTCTGCAGCACCCAAGTCTTTCTCAAGACCCCTCATTTCCCAGCGTCCCCTTGATATCATTATTATATATATAAACTCAAAAACATGGTGTGTTTTCCTCAGCAGAGGAAACATGTAGTGTTGTGGTAAAGTTCTACTTGTTAGCTGAAGTTTACCAGTGTCTCTCTTTCCTACAGCTGTTCTACCATAAATAAAGAAGATTTTTACAGTTTTTTATTTGGGTGAAAGTATCCAGCTGCATAACTCGAAAGAATGTTGCACATACATTTGAAAAATGCAGGGAGCAGGGATGAGCCTCTTTGCGGAGTTGAACAAATGCTCTATTTGAACTTTACGTACATTTGTGACTGTAGTTCCATGTGCCTTTACTCCTCGAGCTCAGTCCGCAATTCTCCAGTCTGCTGGAATCTAACAGATCATTAAACTGTTTTATATCCAAATGTTTTCTTAAGTGGAGGGGGCGCGGTGGTGCAGTGGGTTGGCCCACAGTCCTGCTCTACGGTGGGTCTGGGGTTCGAGTCCCACTTGGGGTGCCTTGTGACGGACTGGCGTCCCGTCCTGGGTGTGTCCCCTCCCCCTCCGGCCTTACGCCCTGTGTTACCGGGTTAAGCTCCGGTTCCCTGCGACCCTGTATGGGACAAGCGGTTCTGAAAATGTGTGTAATTGTTATTTAAAGGCGCCTTTGTCCAAGGCAGCGTCCAGTGTGAGGTTTGTACCCTGAGCTGCTTACAGTGATTTACCCCTTAAAAGAGTAAGGTCATTTTTACCACTACGCCATCTGCCCACTGCGTTTTTGTCCAATTGCCCCCTCTACCCACCCCCATTCTTACAACAGAGCAGCACAGGGCATCTGGAAAACTTTTTCCTCGGGAGCCAGGCCCCCGAGCTCAAGGGCCTGCCTTTACCTGCAGGCAGGTAAACAAAGCAGCGGGGGCTCGGGTGGGGTGGGGTGGGGTGGGGTGGGGTGGGGGGGCATGCGCTGCACACCGGCAGCAGGTGTGCCCTGGAGCGTACCCTCTATCTGGGGTCCCATCACGCACGTCGTGTTTGTCCAATCCGTCACGGTAATCTCTCCTCAAACAGGCGCCGGGAACCGGGCCCCTCCCCCTGGTGCCCCCCCCACATCCCCGCACCCCTCCGCCTCGCGCCGCTGTGTCAGGCGCGCCCCTCCTCCAAGCAAACGGGCAGTAATTACGCGGTGCTGGAATAGATGATGCATCCGGCGACTTCAAAGGGCCCTTCAGAGAGCAGCTCCGCCCCCCTCGAACCGACGACCTCCGACTCCTCGCCGTGAACGACATTGTCGCCAGGGTTACGGCTTCTCCGCGATGCTGCTCCGAGGGTGATACACACTGGGTGGACTGACACACACACACGCGCGCGCACACACACACAGAGCCCAGACACATGTGCCCACAGTAAACACAGCGCATGTTAAAGTGGAGCTGAAATCCTGACAATCGCGTTCAAAAAGATTTACTTTGCTAAACAATCTCTTCACTGCAGTCGCAAGGATTTGGTGAAAAATGCAGGAAATGTATTATTTTGTATTACACCAAGGCGACAGACGTGAGCTTTTGGCTGTAGGGGACTATAGTAATAATAATACATGAGTACAGCTTTTGATACCCACCTTCTTCCGGTCCTGAAGAAGTTCTGCGCGGTCCAAACGGGCTCTGCGAAATGCGCTCTCCTTTGTTTGCGAAAGGTGCATTTCGGCGGTTCGAGGACTCGGTGTTGCGCAATCGAGGGAAAATCACGGGCAAACAGAAGCCCAGCGGCGATAAGCCCCCCAAGGCAAACAGTGGATTCTGCCTCGCGGACGGTCAGCGAACACGGTCAAGAAACGGTGAAAATGGTCGGAATGTGATGAACGACTGAGCGGCAGGAAGCTGGATCTCCACCTCGGCCGCTTTTGGCATACTATAGTAAAAAAAATGGGGTGCACTCCAAGCACCAAGGGTTTCAGACTGAGCAAAGCAGACATAACATTAACACAGACACACACACACACACTTTCCGAACCGCTTGTCCCATACGGGGTTGCAGGGAACCGGAGCCTAACCCGGCAACACAGGGCGTAAGGCCGGAGGGGGAGGGGACACACCCAGGACGGGACGCCAGTCCATCGCAAGGCACCCCAAGCAGGACTCGAACCCCAGACCCACCGGAGAGCAGGACCCGGTCCAACCCACTGCGCCACCGCACCCCGCCACATAACATTAACATTAACATAAAATATGACATCAAAATATGTATTATTACCTCTACCTTTGTTATTGATTCATTCAACTGACTTACAGTGCGACGTTTGTACAGTGAGCTACTGACACTGATTTACCTGTTTGTATTTTAGGGTAAGTTTTTTACACCACCAGTTCAGGGTAAGTACCTTGGTCAAGTGTCTAAGGTGGGGGTAAGGATTTGAACCTGGGTCCTTGACAAGTCAGCAGCTCTTACCGCGGTGCTAAGATCCCTAAGGATGTGAAGTTAGAATGCATTGCTTTCATTTTCATGTCTAATCGTTTGAAAGTAATTGGTTATCAATAATCAATAATCCTCAGTTAATAGGTGTATCTACAGTCCCCTACTGTCCATGGCTCCTTTTGGTGTACTATAGTAATACACTGTAGCACTCTGTCCTGTAACTTTCTACAGAATTCTGCCACTTTTATTTGCTCTTCACCTGGCCCATTCGAGGGCTCTGATTGGCTGCTTGTTTAAGGCGGGGCATGTGAGGGTGGCACGCCATTGGTTCCCGACAAACTTTATACAACAGGTTTACGGCAGGTCCTCTTATTCCAACAGACAAGACACGTAATGGATGTTCAGATTGTGACGATGTTGTTGCTATTATTATTATTATTATTATTATTATTATTATGTAACTGCCTTTGTCCCAAGAGACAGTTTTGCCCATTTCAGCTGCTGCTGATCTTCTTTATCAGCATTAAGGTTCTGTCTGTGATCAGATGTTTTCTTCTCAAGCACGGGGGGGTTACATGGGGGTGTGGGTGCAGGAGCTGGGGGTGGGGGTGGGGGTGGGGTCAGGATGGTCTAGACGTCCCAGGGCAGCAGGACCAGTCGGGCGAGTTTCCCGGTTCAGCTCTTTGGGGACAGACACCAAAACAAGGAAGCTGGCAGACAGGAACACCCACAGTGATGGATGTTTTCAGTGCTTCACTGTACCGCGGTACAACACGACAGAGCGTGCCAAACTGTCGCTGCTGGGCTTGGCGTTCATTGGTGATCGGAACGAGCCCCGGGCAGTTTTAGCCCTGGAGATACCTACCTCACCGTGGTAAAGAGCATCCCGTTCGTCCCCTGGGTTGCCACCGAGAGGCACGGA
The DNA here is from genome assembly GCF_900964775.1 of Scleropages formosus. NCBI lineage: Eukaryota > Metazoa > Chordata > Actinopteri > Osteoglossiformes > Osteoglossidae > Scleropages > Scleropages formosus. Next base: position 16,170,433 of record NC_041830.1, on the reverse strand, counting down.
TTTCGGTTCGGAGCCCTTTGTGAGGAGATGTCACTGCAGCGCAGGGACAGCGGGTGGCGCAGTGGTTAGAGTCACTGCTTTGTAACCTTTAATCAATGTGAAATATGAAATGATGATTTTTCAGGTGAATTTATTTTACTTTCTTTATAGGTGCTTCAAGCACGCAGTGAGTTAAATTGTCCTGAGGGTGGCGTAGTGGTTAGAGCCGTCACCTCACGATCAAGCGTGGTTTGATTTCCACTACTGGTGCGATACCATTGAGCAAGGTACTTCCCTGAACGACACAGTAAAAAATACACTGCTGTGTATATGGGTAAATCAGTGTAAATAGCAGTGTAGTTGGGGAGGAATGGGTCAGATATAAAGCATTAAAAAAACAGTTTTATTTTCAGTTTTTGCTATTAGTAGAGGAAGGAAGGAATCGGTGGAGCACATGATATGTTGGTCAGAATATGATTTTTCATTTTAATAAGAGCAACACATGACAGCGCGATATCTGCGTTATTGACACGGAAACATGACTGACAGCGGAGCGCGACCAGCCTCACTTCCTCTTCGCTACGGAGGCCGGAACTCGCCGGACAAACAGGCCGTTCTGCCTCCGCTGTGTTTGGTGAAGAGCCGTGTTTGCGCGTTCGTCTCCTGGTCGCCATGGGTTACCGGCGGCGGCCGTTCACCGGATTCTCTCTGGGAGGAAACTGGGCCCTTTCACAGGGTCCTTGGAAGGGGGTCCTGGAGCGAAGCCCTTCTCAGGCTCCTGAGCTCCAGTTAAGCGGCCAGTCATGACCCACTTCCTCACGGGGAACCGGTCGAACCCCTCGCAACCCGGCGCTGGGCAGCCTGAGTGAGACCTGAGCCCTGCAGCTTGGGGTGGTGGGGGAGGATCAGAACCCGCTGACACCGTGGTGAGATCATGCTGTCCTGGGTTCCAGCAACAAGTTGGACCACCGTTCCTCTGCACTGGACAAGCAGCTAGCGACAGTAATAATAATAATGATAATAATACACACACACTTTCAGAACCTCTTGTCCCATAGGGGGTCGCGGGGAACCAGAGCCTACCCGGTAACACAGGGCGTAAGGCCGGTGACACACCCAGGACGGGACACCAGTCCGTCGCAAGGCACCCCAAGCGGGACTCGAACCCCAGACCCACCGGAAAGCAGGACTGTGGTCCAACCCACTGCGCCACCACACCCCCGTAATAATAATAATAATAGCAAATTACAGGTAAAAGTTGGAGACGAGTCGCCGTTCATACTGCACTATCTGATGGTAATGAGTGTCTGCAGACGCCCCCGTTCTTCCCTAGGGGGCCTAAAACGCACCAACAGCTTCCCATTGTTTTAAGGCTGCCCTGCCGCCATCGCTCTGGGGGGGGTAATGAAACATGACAGGTCCGTGTTTCTCCGCCGACCTTTCACCCCCGTGAGGGTTCGCTGGGAACCTCACTGACAGGCGAAGCATATTAATCTCACTTTTTATGTGAATAACACAGTAAAACCACTGAGTTACGGCAGGAGCCGAAGTTATTTCTCATTATGATCAATTCGACATCCATCTCCGTGTCACTTAATTATTATTATTTACCTGTATTTAATGATTTTCAGTGTGAGGTTTGTACATTAAGCTACTTACACTGATTTACCCATTTCGACAGCTGGGTAATTTTTACGGTATTAATTTAAGGTAAGAATCTGGATCAATGGTACTGCGGCAGGATGTGTGGTGTTAAACGGGGTTCTTGCAAGGTAGCAGTTTTAACCGCTGCTCCACCTGCTGGCCACAGCGTTGCCTTACATTTAAAAGTGGACTGAGTGGATCTGTGTGGGAAGAGACACTTGACACCACTTTGGTCCGAGAACGGTCAGGAAAAGTCCGGTCGTCTGAACGCCGTGAGGTGAAAACCAAAGGGCAGGAAGAGCTTCCCCTTCAGCAGAACCGACTCCCTGCTGCCGTTCAGAACGGGTTGACCTCCTACGCATCTCATCTCCTCAACAGGTTGTGTCAGAACCGGTGTTCTGGACCTCCCAAAAAAGGGGCGTTTCCCTCTCCTGTGGATCGGAGGCGTGGCCTCTTGGCGGATCCACTCCCCTCAGCTCTGCTGCCCGGTCCAGTTAAGGAAACGTTGCATAAACATGAAACGTTACTCATTCACAACAGTTCATTCATCCTTCTCTGATGTGCTGAAAAGTGAGATCTTAGGAACAAACACTGCATCTGTGCGGTTCAACAAGTGGGCGGAGTTTAGCACTCCATCCCACCGAAGGGGCGGGGACATCAGGCCACACCTACAATCGCAGAGCCGCCTCCCTCCATTTGGGACAACGGCTCCCCCCTCGCGTCCCCCGTCGGCTGTTCGAGACGCCACCCTGACAGCACACCACTGGTGGGGGGCGGGGCCTCTTCTCCGGCAGCTGCCTGAGGACGGGCGGCTTCGGGGAGGGGCCGTGCAGCGTGTGCACCGGGATGCGTGCGGCTGGCGAGTACAGATGGGGGGTCTTTCTTCCTCAGTTCCGAATTGCAGCGCAAGAACAGCGGTACAAATATAAGATATTATACATAATATACGAGAAAGTCCTTGGAAATGAGCGCAGGTTTCGGTTCCTGAGACGCCGGACATGAGACGATAGTGCAAAACAACGTCATGTACTGCTACAGACGGCAAAATGCGTTCTTTCCAACAAGCAAACATGTATTTATAGAAAAAGGATGACTTTATGCGAAGGAAAGAATCTCCGTGGGACTGGAGCAGAGGCCTCGCATGCTAATTAGCTTGCGTCTCGAGGCGCTGACCTCCCCGGTGGAAAGCGCCGGTTGCGTAATCGCCGGAGGACAGCGGTAATTTCAGACGGCGGCAATTATTGAATTAGTACGAAAAGTTCAACCGGAGCCTCGTATTTCAGATCATTAGCCGCCTTCCCGATGACACGTTAATCCCGGGACGGCGCGGTGGGGCGTGTGTTTTCTGCGGGCCTTCCGCACTCGGCACACACCTGCAGCACAAGCCCGGCTGGGTGCGGGCAGGTTGTCACCTGGAGGAAAGAATGAACCTCTAAACCTCTAATCCACTTCCTACCCCACTGGTTTCAAGCGGAGAAATCTCAGCGTTCCCTGGGTTCGAACGCTCGCCCGACCATGTTTCACCGTGTTTTTCCCACACTGTGGGGTACACGACGGACAGAAAGATCCAGTTCGATTTTCAGTCTGCGGTCTGGCCATTGCGGGGAGAGTAGAGGGCTGAGTTCGGTTTGGGAATAATTCAGTATAATTAATATTTAAATTAACTATGTTGAATTATAATTAAGCGGGAGCGGTGGAGCAGCGGGTTTTGCCAGGGCCTGCTCTCCGGCGGGTCTGGGGTTCGAGTCCTACTTGGGGTGCCTTGCAGCGGACTGGCGTCCCGTCTTGGGTGTGTCCCCTCGTCCTCCAGCCTTATGCCCTGCGTTGCCGGGTTCGGCTCTGGCTTGCTGCGATCCCGCTTAGGACAAACGGTTTCAGATGATGTGTGTGTGTGAATTATAATTAAACAATGTTTTAAAAATGTATTATTTGATGTTTAAATTATTGCAATTATTTGAAATGTAGCAATGTCAAGTAGACCTGCAAGATCCATGTCAGCGGTAGAAGGCCATGTAATGTAAAAGATGGTGTAAAAAACCATGGTGTTGGTTTTCGTAGAATGTGTCAGTCATATTATTATTATTATTATTATTATTATTATTATTAACCTCACACCAAGGCATCTTACAGAGTGAGCTTTTTACACTAAGCTACTTACTCTGATTTATCCATTTATATGGCTGTATTTTTTTACTGCCTTAATCAAGCGCGGTCACAGTCGGATGTAGAATTCAAACCCAGGTCTGACAACAGCGGGGCGACGGCACTAACAGTTGCGCCTCCTGCTGCCCTCGTTTGTACTGCTGCAACGATGTTTCATGCGCAGCGAAAAGAGGAACGAAAGAATAAGGAGAGCAAAGGCCTGCTGGAGGACTCCACCCTTTGGAGAGCATGGAGAATGTTCTGGAAGGTGAGTCCCCTCATTGTGCGGTAAACGGATTCGTGGTCGCGGGACACGACTGCTCTCAGAGTCCTGAAAACCGTCGCTGATCTGGCCTACAGGGAGAGGTGGGCAGCCGGCTGGGGAGGTGAGGGGTCATGGGAAGTAGGACTCGGAAGGCTGCGGTGGCGCTCTCCTGATGCACCACAGCCGTTTACCCTAATTGTGTGGCGGGGGTGGAGGTGGGGGGCGAAGCGGGAAGGACTGCCTGCGCACCGCCCCCCCGAGGCTCCGACAGATATGGACAGATAAGATCACCCCGGCACCAATTCGCGAGAGAACGGCAGCGGCGGCGTCTCGATTGATTGCCGATGTCTCTTTGCAGATCGGTGCTCGAACCACCTGGAAAAAGTCATATTTGATATTTTTCGTTTTTGCAGTGCTGCCGATCGTTTGTCCCGCAAAGCGCAACACGTGCGCATCGACGCTACTTGCACTGTATTGATAGAGTGGGTAAAACAGTGTAAATGGCCTCGCGCTCAGACCGGACATTGTAAGGCCACTTGGGAAAAGATGGCGCATAAATAATGGGCAGTAATAATACACACACACACACACACTTTCGGAACCGCTTGTCCCATACGGGGTCACAGGGAACCGGAGCCTACCTGGCAACACAAGGCGTAAGGCCGGAGGAGGAAGGGGACACGCCCAGGACGGGACGCCAGCCCGCCGCAAGGCACCCCAAGCGGGACTCGAACCCCAGACCCACCGGAAAGCAGGACTGTGGTCCAACCCACTGCGCCACCACACCCCCGGTTTGCAGTAATAATATATATTAATAAATTCGAAATTAATAAAAGGCACAGTGTCCCGATGACACAAAGCACTGCTGCAGCGGAACGTAGCCGAGATCCTATTAGTAGATCTATTAATGAATGAAGGCCTGATTTACTTCTATCCCCCGCCCCCCAGGCCTCTTTGCTTTCTTGCCCTTGAAAGCCATGCAATACAGAGCCGCTAAACAGTTAATCTGGTAGCAAAACACCTGGCAGGTGCCCATCGGTGACCGGGGCGAAACCCAAAATGGGCCGGCGTGCAGGTGGCCCCGCCCCATTGCTCCGCGTCGAAAAATACCCTGTCCGCACGGCACGCGATCACCCTCGGTTCCCGGGCCGCGACACCAACGGGTTGTCGGCTCGCCCTCTCCGGGGGGCGTTGTGGGTTCCGTCGCCACGGCAACAAAAAAGTGAGAAGGACTCAAGCGTTGTCCACCGAAGACCTTGATGCTTAACTGCTGGAAACGGCTGCAGAATTAATAACATTGATAATATTAACACTATATACATTATGAGACAGTATATTAACATTATATACAAATACTTGGGTTCGGTACAAATTTGCTGATGCAGGTGTACGTTTAGGTCGTCCCATGACGGACATTTTCAGGAGGAACACAAAGTGGCCCAACCATGACCCATTTCATATTCTTCATATGCACGATGAGCCGCCGATTTTTGCAAACTGCTGCCACTGTGACAAGGCAGCCGTACAGCTACCTCTTACATTCATATTTGTTATTTCCTTTTCATATTCATAAACGATTTATACAGAAGGTCTTCTTGTCCTTCAAAACTAACAGCGAAGATCAGCTATTTCATGCGCCGAATCCATTTTCAGCCTCCTGAGACCCAGGCAATCAGTTTTGTCCACTCTAGAGGACATGGTGCTTTTTCAGGGTTTCCCCCAAACTGTACAAGCTGCTTCTCAACAACACCACATGTGTGAAGCTGAGTCTTGGGAAACTTCCTAGAAATTCGACAAATATATGGGGAAAACAGTCTTGTTTCTGCTCGGTCTCAGGAGGTCAGGATTCTGAAGCTGAAGCTGAAAAATTCCGGCGGTTTCCATGAGCGTTGGCGCTGCCCGTCCGCCATATGGACTGCAGTTCCAAAAGGCTCCCCTGCCCAATTTTTTAACTCGGGACTCCGGAGGAGCCGAGGGCTCGCGCCGGGGACGGGATTAATCATCTAAAAAGGCAAGTGTGAACGATGTGTTTGACGCGCGGGGGACAGCGGAGCGTTGCCATGGACGCGGCCACTTCGCCTCCTCGCACCGCAGCGGACACGGCAGATCCCAGCTGATTAGCGGAGATGAGATAATCCCGCTGGCCGGACGATGAAAGGCCTGCTGGGACGTCCTGCCGAGGTCCCGAGGTACAAAACTTCATGCGCGCTACTCGTAGTGGGAGTCCCAGGTCAAATGGGTTCGGATGAGTTCAAAAACATCCGCCAACTTAGACGAGCCGTTAAATGTCAAATGCGGACTGCTGGCATCACGAAAGCCCGGGTTTCCTTGTAGCGAACATCTTAACCCTAACAAACCAGCTGAGCGGTACTACGGTAACGTGGGTAGAGAACGACTGGTGCCTTGCAGAGGTGTGACGATTTGTTTGTAAAGGTACATATTTTATAAACGGTGCTGTAATGTTGCAACACTCATGTGTTCAAACTGAAAAAATATGTATATAAATTTCAGCAGGCAACATACAGCTGGAGAGTCAAGGTCAAAGGGTGTGAATACTTTTGCAAAATACTTTGAAATTCTTCTTCTTCTTATTATTATTATTATTACTAGTATTAGCATTATTATTACAGATTTTTGCGACACTTTTTTCCAAGGTGACCTATACCATGAGGTTTGTACCCTGAGATTCTTACACTGTTTTACCCAGCTGGCTTATTTTTACTGTATCAGTTCAGGGTGAGTGTCTTGATTAAGGACATTAGAGCAGGTGCTGGGATCCAAGCCCAGGTTCTTCGCTCTGACCACCACGCCACCTGCTGCCCCAAAACGGGCATTTATTTAAACAGACGTTGAGAGTAGGAACAGGCTCTGAAAGCGAAATATAAGAGGCACTTTCTGTATATAAATAACAATAAAAATAACGTAAAGCAAGAGCAGTGAGAAGTTTTGACGCTCGCATTTCCGTTTAATTACATCTGTTCTCGATGCTTTTGCGGAAACGCTCTCGCGCTCGTCGACGGATCGAACCCTCGGCCAGAACGCGGCGGAACATCTGCCCGGCGACCGCCTGAACATCTGCCTCCATAAGCTGATTAAACATGTGCTCCTGTCGGCTGAACCGCGTTAATTGGACGTCAGCTTCTGCTCGACGTTCATTTATTATTTATGTGACAGAAATATTTCAACGTCCTGTTCGGGGGAAGGCCGGGAGCCGCTTGAACCGCACGGTTGACGCGGAGGAGGGGCCGTTCTCAAACCTCCTCGGGTACTTAAATTTTTATTTTCTCCACGTAGGTTTTATTCACTCTTGTTAAGTCTGGACAACCGGTCAGGCTCCGGGGTCACGTCGGGTCATTCGCGTCGTTTATTTCATCAGGACCCAAAATAAGAGAAGTAGCAAATGTGCAAAGTGCCCGAGGAGGCTGAGATCGGAGCTTCCGGAGAGATTCGGCTGTATACGGAGATGGAAAGTTCCGGAAGGAGGAAAATGAATGGTGATATTTTTGCTTGTTCTGTCTCCTGGACAAGGCGAAGGGTTTTGAACCGGAGGAGGAATTTAGATGTGCGGCACAGCGGCAGCCATCGCGGTTCCACCAGCTCAAAAAAGCTGCGATGGGGGCACGTTTGTATGGGTGCCTCGTGGACCCCAGGCCGCCCCTCTCTCTCGCTGGGAGCTCTGGATAACATCTGGCAGGTGGACCGACTCACTGCTGTCTTTTTCCACGGTACTCAGAGACAAAGGCTGCTGACAGATGCGCATAATTATTTCTCCCAGCATTCCTTGCAACATCTTTTTTTTTTGGGAGGGGGTTGTGACCGTCCGGGAAAACGAACTAAAAGCTACCGACGCCGCGGGAAGGGTCTAATGTGACGTTTGGTTCCCGTTACCGTGTGGGGGCAGATCTTCCGTGAGACGTAACTCTTTGTTTTGTCACGGAGCCTCTGGAAAAACGGGAAAAGTTTATGATGTAGAGCTTTTGGCTGAAAGAAGGACTAATGAAAATTGAATGGATGATAAATAAAGAAAAATCAGCTTCTAATACCATTTTTTTCATTTTTATTATTCTTTATTCATTCCCCTAGCAAACTACAGTGTTTGCCTTGTACTCTAACATACTTACTCTCATTTACCCGTTTATGCAGCTGGGTACTACGGCAGGAGGTGGGATTCGAACCCAGGTTCTTCGACAGCAAGATGACAGTTCTAAACACTACATCGCCCTGCTGCTGGTGGAAAATACCAAGAAAGACATTTATAAATAATAACGAATGAATACATTTTAAGATAGAAATGTATAAATAACAATAAATTTCACTGGGCCGCTCGTGGGCCTCAATTACTCGTACCTGTCCTCATCTGGAGGGCTACCTGGTTGGATCAGGTCTCCGTATCTTCCTGCCCGTCACCGCTCCATGCCGACCAGCCGCAAGCATCGGCACATAGGTTTACAAACACACCGTTTTCTTTGTTTCCCCTCTCATTTGTAGTGACATATGGCGTCCTGGAACGGACACCAGAAACGTTTTGTCTTTCGCCGGAGCAGCAGAACTCGGTGACAAATTGGACTCAGGCTCCGCCCCTCTGCCCCTGCAGTGGACACTTGGCACGAAGACGGAGAGACACACATAATGGGTTTCGCTTTGAAGGAATATTCATGACAAAAAGCCCCTCTGGGCGCTCCCTCTGCGGGCCCGGTCCCTGAGGATGCCCCCCGCGCCCAGGGTGGCCGGGTTCGATGTGGGGGGCGGTGACAGAAGGTGGCGCACAGGTCAGTGACGCACCAACACCGGGCACGTACAAGGGGCTCCTTTGGCACTGGGCTGGTGTGTCGCTGGCGGTGTTCCCCCACCAGCTCCCTGGCAGCGCCACCCCTGCCATCTGCCTCACTGGGGGTGCTGGGTGAGGTAAAGCAGAGTGATTGAGTCTGGGTGCAGTGCTGGGCACACGGGTCAATCTGACAGATTGGAAAGAACCATCTGTTCTCCCTGCCCATCGCCAGCAGTCTGGCCTCCCTTCGGTACCCTGGTTACCGCGATATTCACCATAGTCTTCCCTGACTTAAAGGTGTTGACCTGCCTTTCATGAAAACCCTTGGCGCTCCCCGGTTCAGATCCCACCTCCTGCCGCAGTGCCCTTGACCAAGGCACTGATTACACTTTATAACCGATTATAAAAATAATGTAAACAAACGATGTGATGCACTTGTATTTTATCTAATAATAACCAATATGGTTATTATTAAACCTGGGGAAAGGAATATATTTTATATTACATATCACATTAAACGTCAATTTCATTTGATCTTCTGATGCTTTTCTTCAAAACCACATACAGCGTTAAGCTGCTTACACTGATTTACCCATTTTTGCAGATGGGTCATTTTTGCTGTATCAGGTCAGTGTAAGAATTTTGACAGTACAGAAGACAGTGTGATTTGAACCGAGTCCTTCAAGTGCAGGGCAGCACCTCTGACCATGACACCACCTGCTGCCCCTCCAGAAAATCACCCCCGTAGACTGACAGCATTAAGAAAACAGCTGTGGGTTGGAGAACAGGACGTGCAGGTGGACATCAGGCCAAGGTGAATGGATCATGGTGAATGGACCACATCTAATGAAGAAGCTTATTAGCATCTCTGATTGAACACATTGTTGCTGTACAGAGCTCAAGATGCTCTACTCCTGAGGGACCTGATCAACAAACAGAAGTCCAGGTGGTGGAAGGTTCTAGTTTTGTCTACCGGTCACTAAGCTGATCACACGAAAAGTGTACCATGGGATGACAGTTGGCAACAACGGACCCAAGAACAGCTAGGAACAAATGAGCTGCAGCCAAGGCACTCTTGATGGTTCACGTTGCCCGTGTCCAGTTACCTGTTTCCGGGTGTTGGAAAGGTGCGAAATCACAACCTGGGGAGGACGTCAAGCACCGAACCTTCCGATTCCCAACACGGCCGAGCCCAGAGACACACTACACACACCTGAAGGCCGTCCTGTCCATAAGTGATACACAATACATAATAATCATAACTCAGAATATAACGCAGTGCATCATAATGGCGTTGTGTTGAACAGAGTCATCGGGGAATTTGTAGCCAGAGAAGAACTGTGGTGCGGAGCAGAAGCGGGGGCTGATGCACATTTATGTTTTTTTTTGTGACACACGAAGTACAGCGAGGGAGATGGAGGCAGGAGGTGCGTCATGCCGACGGGTCGGTGCAGGCTTCCTGGGTGGCAGCGCAGGCGATGGAGCGGGTTGGGGGGGGTCAGCCAAGCGTACAGAGGTGTTTCTTGGGAAATCCTAGCAGACCACACAGCGAGACCGTCAACCTTGTTTTCGTTTCCCACCCCCCCGTTCCCCCGCTAACCAAATGGGGGAGGGTGGCCTGATGCGATGTGCTCTCTGCCAAAAACAAGGGTCTTTTAGAGATGCCACAGTTACGATAGCTACTGTGGGACCTTCTAGGGATGTGACCAAACCTCAGAGAATCAGATTCCAATCTATAAATAGCTTTTATTTTGAGCCTATAAATAACCTTTCCACTGCTGGAAGAGAGTTTACCCTGAAGTAAGAGATGTTTGTAACTGGCAGTGTAGACTTGGAGGCACAGCTGAAATGAAATTCCACAGTTTAGATCAGGAAACAATTTAGGATTTAAGAGGCCGTTCATTCATAGGCAGGACAGTGTAAGATCTGAGGAATTGGGACACATTACAGAATGGGTCTCCATGGGCAGGTGTAGTTTGAGTGTTAGTTCACTAGGGGCGCATCTGCGGTGCAAAGGTGGTGGGTTGGGGCAGGTTGACATCGATGGAGTTCCATTAGAGGGCGTCCCCATGGGTGCTCTGAGGTTGCGTTGGCCCAGTGCTACAGGGGAAGTCGTGTGGGACACCGAGCACGGGGCTGCTGGGGTGAGGAGGACAGGTGTGTCGGCTGGGTGGGTCTGTTTGTCTGACAGCTGCGGAGCTGAAAACCCACAGGAGCATAGGGGCGAGAACTCGAGCGGGCTTGTGAGTGCAAGCAGAGCGTATCAGGACCGATCTGTCAAGCTCTCCTCGACAGCTTGGGCAGGATCAGCAGTGGCTCATTGGAAGTGTACAGAAGGTCCACGGTGTTCAACCCCCATGGTTGCATGACGGCTTCTTGAACCTACAGATCTCAAGTGAGCCAGTAAATGGCCTGCACGGGTAGCCTCAAGCATACGGGTGATAGCCTCAGACATCAGGATGAGAGCTTCAAGCGCTGGGGTAGTACTCTTGAACATTGGGTTGATGGTTTTAGGAATCGGGTGAAAGCTTTGAGCATTGGGGTAATAGCTCCGAGAACCTGGATGACACCGTCGAACACAAGGGTGAGAGCTTTGAGAACTAGCGTGACAGCCTAAAGCATTGCAGTGACAGCCTCCAGCATCGAGTTAATACTTTCAAACGCTTGGATGAGAGTCTCGAGCATTGGAGTGGTACCTTCTAACACTGGGTGACAATTTCGATCATCGGGGTGATAGCCTTGAGCATTGGAGCGATACCTTCATACATTGGAGCGATAGCCTCGAGCATTGGGGGTGATAGCCTTGGGCAAGCTCCACACGCTCAGCGGTGAAGGCCTCCCTTGGTGGCACATGAATCACTGGTGGCCCTGCAGGCAGCAGCGCGCCAACAGAACAACGGTTCTCACGCACAGTGTGCCCTTAACCTCGTGCCACTGCAGAGGCTATCGGCGGAGAGTGCTGTTTCAGCCAGTCACGACATGCCGCTTTCCTGTCAGTCGCAGAAAAGATACTCAGGAAACGTGAACCTTTCATCCAGCCGCCTCTCGGCTCCAGCGGAAGGCAGCAGTTTCCTAGAAGCACCTAGTAAACATTTTTGTTCCCCTCCAGGTGACCAATATCGAAACTGGCGTACGCTGCGCAGTCAAACCCAGACACATTCATTGTTTCCCCTGGGCTTTTTTAACCCATGAGAAGCACATCTGTTTGTGTTTTTTCCCAAGATTCAGAGCTTTCGAGATGGTGTTTCACTGGGGCCTTTGATGCTGTTGTAAAAGAAAAACTGGTGGATCTTTGTGTAAGAACAAATGATAATAAGCAAACAAAGAAGAATAAAAAAAGGTCCCTCCACTGTCAGTAACTGCATGTCCAGTTCAGTGTCACGGTGGTGCAGGGACCATTCTGGAAGCATGAGGTGTGAGCCAAGGTACACCCTGGATAGGCCATCAGTCCAATCCAGGACAATCACACGCAAAGGACAATTCCGAGTCACCTGTCCACACGAAGCTCACATCTTTGTTCTTTGGGAGGAAAGCAGAGAATCTGAAGGAAACCAATCCGAACACAGGGAGAACATGCAAAACTTCACACAGGCTGAGCTGGATTTGAACCCACAGGCCAGGAGCCGTGAGGCACCGGAGGTACCTGCTGCACCACCTTGCCGTTCTGAGAAAAAACATGAAAATAAAACATGCACCTTAATTTTTCGACCGTGTCCATAACAGCTTGACCAGGGCAGCGACAACGGAGGATTGATCTCACGACCAAATCGGATGCAGGAGAAGGACTGGTTTCGGGTTCACCGCGGGGTGACGCGAGAGTCGAAGAGAGTCGAGGAGGAGTCTGTCTGTACAAGCGCTCAGGTGGTGTGTGGAGAAAGGAGACAGCTGCGTGGTTCCTCCCTTTTGCGGCGTTCACCTCCGTGACCCCGGGCGGGACCCGTCTCACGCTGCCACCCGAATTAGTGCAACAATCGGCGAAAACAAAAGTGCGCTAAATCGGAATTGGGGAGCGTGTTCTTTCGGCGGCGCGGGGACAGCCCTGTGCACTTCCTCCTCCTGCTCTCTCGGTGCCCTTTGCAAACAAACAGGTCCGCGCCTCAAAGGAAGCACCGCGTAAGACTTTAAGTCCCATCTCTCATTAGCAGCCATTGTACGTTCGCCCGTTCACTCGGCTCTTACCTGCCCGACCGGGAGGTCATACGGCCTCCGTGGCGGGGGTGGCGACCGCCTTGCTCGAGGCGTGTTTCAAGTAAACAAGTATTCCTGCCCTTGTTGTTTCGGTCATTGTGCACATTGTCAATGGGAGTGACAGAAGTGGTTTTTCTGGGGAGGATGCCACCTTCCGGTGGGCGCAGGCCGTCTGGGGAACACGCATACGAGCTCGTGCACTCCCAACCCCAGGCCCTCTCAAAGACATGAAAGGTAAGCGAAGAGGGGACGGAGAGGACACGTTTCGTCCGCGTTTGAACACCGGTTGTCCCCGTTTTGAATGCGGCGAGACACAAAGGCCGCGCCGTGCGTGGGGAGTGGCATCCTGTGCTGGAAAACACGGAGAAATGTCTGGAATGAGACGTGTCTGCGCACACGCTTGCGTCTTCTCGGCATGGTTTGGAAATTCGGCGCTGCGATAAGCAGCCGTTAACACCATGAGTGGATCTAATCTGCATATAAATGCATATTACAGCAGAATAGGGAGCTGTGGCTCTCCCATAATGCACTGCTGCTGCCGAGCGTGGAAGTGGGCAACCGTCTTGGGGAGTTATGAGGCTATTACTGAGCCCTGTATTGTGTGGGTGACCTCTCGCTGCCGCTCAGTTACGAACATTTAACACCATAGTTCCTAAAAAAAAGAACATAGTTTTTTTTAAGGGGGCTACTTCACTGGCACAGTAGGAAATATTGTTGAAATGGAAACAAAGGAAGAATATCTGTGGATAACCTGCCATCCATATATGCTGAATATGAGGTCGGGTTTGTTTTTTTACCTGAATGTGATATTATACATAGTGCTGTAATTTTTGCCAAGCGGAGTTCGGGAACGTATCGAAATGACTGGTCAGTGGCTCTGAATGTACCAGCGTTTAAGGTCGCCAGGCCAGGACCGCACTGTATTTGGGGTCCCCAACAAACACGTCTGGGGCCCACCGCTTTAGCACTGGAAGCATAAATGGCGAACAAACCTGAGAAGATGCTGGAGTGCTGCGGCCTGCCAGCGTAGCGCCAAGGGAGACGCATCGCCGCGCAGCAGGAAGCATTAACCCAAAGTGTGTGAGTTTAACACCCTCGGCTGTTTCGCTCCGCTGGCACGGCCGCACGCTTCCGTCACGCTCCAGCTTTTCCGCAGCGATCTCGGAGACTCGGCTCGGCAGGGGGCCTGGCAGCCAGTGAGCGGTGGCGAGCGGGAGGGAAGTGGTGCGGGAGCGCGCGGACGGGGCAGGCCGCGGCATGCTGCGCGGGAAAACGTTTGGCCGTGTTTGCAGCGCCCCAGGTTTGTCTAAGGTGTGGTCCGCGCTAAGCTGTGGTAATTACCCAGAATACCGCACATGGCTGCGCTTAACCCCTCCGAGGCAGCGAGCCCCGGAGAAAGTGAGAAGGTGTTTGGGTGCAGCCCATCGCTCTCGGAGCCCAAGCGTGTCCTACTGCTCTTCACGTGTGGATTTCATACATGGCAACTTTTTTGCGTTGGTTTTTCTTTCCTTTGGAGTCGAGGGGGAGAACAAAATGTGTTTTCCCTAGAGGTATGTCGCTTTGGAGAAAACGCTTAACTAAATGGATAAATAGAAAAATTCCTGCTGAAAGAAGTCTCCTTAAATAATGATTTTGCCCGACCTTGTGAGCAGATTGAAGACTATACCGCACAAGTCAAACTGTGCTCTTGGTGAACATATGGAATGTATACTGATAATTCTTAAGCAATTATGGGGAAAAGGGATTTTGCATGAGGGGGATGCGGTGGCACAGAGGGTTTGCCCAGGGCCTGCTCTCTAGTGGGTCTGGGGTTTGAGTCCCGCTTGGGGTGCTTTGCGGTGGACTGGCGTCCCGTCCTTGGTGCGTTCCCTCTCCCTCCAGCCTTCCGCCCTGTGTTGCTGGGTTAGGCTCCCGTGACCCCGTTTGGGACAAGCAGTTTCAGATGATGTGCGTGTGCGCTTTTTGGTGTACTGACTCAACGTTGCTGTGACCCATTTCTGTTCTGCTATTTTTTTAAAAAAATGCCTTTAAAAAGAAGCACGACAAAGACCGATGACTTTGCCCCGATGCACCTGCTCCCCATCCAGGTCCTTGGAGAAAATACCCCTCCGAATTCTTCCCCCTCTCATCTGTACCTCTTTGGCGCCGTTCCCCACATCCATCCTGATCCCCCTCGAGAAGTCCATCCATAGCACATGCGGACCAACAGGCACCGCTGCAATTAAGGACATGGCTCTGTAACCCAAAGGCTGCTGGTTTGAACCCTGATTTCTGCTGCTGAAATAGTACCTTTGATCGAGGTACTTGCCCTCGGTTACTCCAGTAAAAATAACCTTCCAAATGAAGTTGGACAAAAGAAGAGAATCAGTTATGGCAGTTTGGGGCAGCAGGGGGCGCAGCGGTTAGCGCTGCTGCCTTTGAACTTGGAGGTTGCGGGTCTCAATCCCACCTCCTGCTGCAGTACCCTTGAGCAAGGTACATAACCCTGAACTGGCACAGTAAAAATTACCCAGCTGTATAAATGAATTAATCAGCATAAGCTCTTTTGGAGAAAGGCATCCGCTGAATGAATAAATGTGGGTGTGTCAGCGGGCCGAGGGGAGACGGTACGCGAAGCCCCTGAGGATTAAGTCCTCGGCGCTGGACGACTTGGTGAAGAAGGTGAGATGACGGCTGTGTCCCGCTGCGGGTGTTTGTTTGTAATTAGATCATTTATTCCAGCAGCCCGCTCTAACATGATTAACACTAATGCCGCACACCCCCGTCCCCACCCCATCCCCGCTTACCTGTCATGGCCTGGTAAACTGGGCTAAATCCCTTAATAAGCTCGAGTTGTGTCATTAAAACTAGAGGAGTGTGTTAAGCACCTGTGATCTGTTTGTCTCTCAGTATAAACCCTGGCAGCTATTCATCAGCATTAAAAACTGAGTCCACCTGACAGGAAAGCAGCTTGTAAACATAAAGCCCTTCATTACAGGAAGTTCGTGCGGCTGGGACACGCCACGGGATGCGAACCTTTGCCGCAGTGTCAGCACGTGAAGGGATGCGTTAAAATTGCCCTCCTTTTTCACATTACGTAGCAAGTTGTCCTTTTTCATAAGTTTTATAGGTCCAGACAGTGAGGGCACCTCCTGGGGTTGGAACCTGCAACCTTCTGGTGACAGTGTCATCAGCTGGTATACAGTATGTTGCCCTTTTACCTGTCCCAAGGATTGAAAACATCTCTTCATGTTACGGTAAAATCCCCTGTTACTTTTGGGGATTAAAAGTGAAACATTTTACACATATTTATTATATGAAATGCAACTGAATAAACAACTAAAGCGATTTCAACGGCCACTGCAATGTATTTACATTTCTTCATTTTTTTTATTCATTTATTCATCTTTATCAACGAAAAGGCCAGTGATAAAATGTCTTGGTCAAACACAACAAATGTAGCTGTTCAGATTTTAATTTTTTTTCTTTTTTTTTTTTTACAATTTCCAGCTCATTCTTCCGGGCGACTGGCTGCTCTTTCTGCGTTAATTTTGTCGGCAGCGCTGAGACACTGCGAGTTTTGGATACACCGGGAAATTGCACATAGACGCACAAACGTAAAACCAAGGTCGAAGGTCCGAAGATGAACATATTTCAGAGGTATGGCCATTATTTAATATTCCATAAGGGCGTCTAGGCAGCGCAGAACTCCTTTGAACTGCCGTGTGGTCGAACGTCGAGCTTCAGCAGTGAACCGCGTCAATAAAATGCATTTGTTGTCCAAGTGTGTAAGAATAATCATCTTATGATCCATAACAAGGGGGTGCGGTGGCGCAGTGGGTTGGACCGCAGTCCTGCTCTCCGGTGGGTCTGGGGTTCAAGTCCCGCTTGGGGTGCCTTGCGGCGGACTGGCGTCCCGTCCTGGGTGTGTCCCCTTCCCCCTCCGGCCTTACGCCCTGTGTTGCCGGGTAGGCTCCGGTTCCCCGTGACCCCGTAAGGGACAAGCGGTTCTGAAAATGTGTGTGTGTGTGTGTGTGTGTGTGTGTGTGATCCATAACTTCAACAATAACAGAGCTGTGGTTGATGGTCGGGGGGCACAAATCAAACTTTTTTCCTACGCATTTCTTGACCGCCTGGTTCTTCTGGATTTTACAAGCGGAAGGACTCCTCGCACTTTACTGCGAGGAATTAAAGAGAGAGGAAGAGGAGCGAGGAAGAGCGCGACCGTGGACACAAAGTCTCCAAAATAGGCTCCTTCTTAGGGCCGAGATGCTGCCGCCATGAGTGTTGTTATAACCGTTATTATATGGAAACGCATTAGCACAGTTTTGTGGCTCTTTGAGAACGTTTTCTAGAGGTTTGAGGGATGAAGAAGAGCACGGTAAAAAGCAGGGACGTTGAACACTTCCTCCATTAACCCACACGGTCTAATTGAGCGCCAGCGTGTGGGCTCCGTCTCGGAGGGTGGCGTCACTCGAGGGATTAAGGGGTCGATGTTGCTGGGGCAGAATTTGGAGCAAGAGGCCGAGTTGGGTCTGCCTTCGGACCCGGAGCGTTTCGAAGAAAAGGACTAACGGAAAGCTGTCGTGTTCGGGGTTCGGATGAACGTGAAATCGGTCTTATAGACCCAGCCGAGTTGGCAAATAAATCAGCCAACGATATTGCGCTGCTTCCGCGTTAATGCTGTCATGATGTTTGAATTTTTGCAGCATCGTGCTATTGTGGGACGATCGGCTGTCTTTGGCCTAGGAGGTTGCGGGTTTGAATCCTGCCTTTTACTCCAGTGAGAATGACCCTGCTGTACATGGGGTAAATGGTGTCGAGAAGCGAATGAATGTGAGTCACCACACAGAGGTTTTTTTATCGTTGCTTTTTTCTCTCTGCGGTTGAACGGAGTGTAATAGAAACACGTTTTTAAAGTTCTTTTTAAAACGATAGAAAAGCTACAAAATCTATTAATTTGGGTGGCATGGGGGCACAGCAGGTTTGACCAGGTTCTGCTTTCCGGTGGGTCTGGGGTTCGAGTCCCGTTTGGGGTGCTTGCGACGGACTGGCGTCCCGTCCTGGGTGTGTCCCCTCCCCCTCCGTCCTTGCGCCCTGTGCTGCTGGGTTAGGCTCGCTGCGACCCCACTTGGGATAAGCAGTTTCAGACAGTGTGTGTGTGTGTGTGTGTGTGTATGTGATTTATTCATTTGTTCAGAAAGTCATACTTAAGGACAGCAAAAAAACCCGAAAATGTTGGGAAATCCACTGGAAACAGGAACGAAATCGCCCTCCACGATTTGCAACGCCGCTCTCTGTGCAAAATAAGTCGACGCGCCGTTAATAAAACGTTTGCAGATAACGTGATGATGATAATAAATTCATGTTGCGTTTCGTTTAAATCGTCTTCGTCGAAATGGTTTGTTAAAGACGACGCGCAACGCAATCCGCTCGGCACTTCTGTCTCCCCCACGAACTCCGTTTGTCACCATTAACACCGACATGTGACTTTGCACCTGGCAGTTAAATTTCCCCCCCCCCCCCCAATCCCCCCAACAATACCAATATATTCAGAATAAACTGTAATAACTGGTATGAATGGCAAGCTTGGAATGATTTCAAAAGTGGATTAAAATGTTTATCAATTACCCTTCCCATCAGGACAAGCTGTCTGCCTCTCCTCTGCTAATTGAATCGTTAAACGAGGCTGGTTCCTGGGGGGCCGGGAGGGGGTCGTTGGCGGCACCGCAGCACCCCCCCCATCCCCCCGTGCCCTGCGGCTACCGTCAGATTGCCAGATATGTTTATTAATTTAAAGCCCTCTGTGCCTGGAGAGAGCAGAGGGCTGTCGTCCACGGCGCAGGAAGTGGGCTATCGCAGCTGCCCATCACTCTGCGCTGGAACCTCGGTCGGTGGAGGGGGGCAAATAAATATGCTCTAACACTCAGACAAAAGGAAAGGGGGGGATTTAGTACATTCCCCCAGCACTGGTGCCAAAAAGGCCCTACGCATAGGCGGTTCCCGCACTACGCTCCAGCTTTGAAGCTGACTTTCGAACCCGTGCGGGACCCTCCTGGTGGGGGTCTCCTGGCCCCGGCTGCATGTCGGCAGGCCGGAGCAGATGTTTCCACACCCTCTGCCCGCAGGACACAAGCAGGAGGACAAGGCCAGCCATTAGACCAATTGTCGGCTGGCGAGTAAATCAAAGTCCTCAGAATATCAACAGCCGCCGGAACTTGGGCCACTGAAACAGGGAATCCCGTAAATTTCTTAATGGCAATATATTTATTTATTGTCTATTTAGATGAGCCTCGTTGTTGATATCAACCTGTCGCAACCAAAAGACACACTTGTGCTCATTCTCCTGAAACGCACCACTTAGTCCCATCCTTTGGCTCTGATTTCAGGTATGTCTGTAAAATAGGGTCGGACTTTAGTCGAGGACAAACTGTGAGCCAAACCACGCCAAGCACTAAGGTCAAGCGGCCAAACCTCGACTGTCTAGGGCGCCGCACTATGGGCGAGCGATGACCTCAAACGAGGGAACGTTTCCGTCATAGAGCTGTCAGCGCGTAGTCGTTGCCGACGAGGGAATTCCTCAACTGTGTCGGCGGATCCATCGCTCGGATCCGGGACGGCCAGTTGGGGAAAAAGAGATAGGGGTGAGATGGCCTGGAGGCAAAAGGGAAATTGCCATAAACGACAGACTGTGCGCTGTGAACCGAGGGCATCCTTGGAGAGCGAGGAAGACTGAACATTTCCTGATGGGGCGGAGCTACAGCTTTAGGGGGCGGGGCTTCCGACTGCAGAAGAAATGAACGCAGAAAACCACCATAAATGTTTAAAACTCCGACCTTGGAAGCCAGGGAAAGATTTTTTTCAAACTTCACCCAATCCAAACAGCAGGTATGTATAATGTAAAATATAGAAAACCTTTCTGTTCCATTAAATGAATCACCGTGCCCTGGTCGTCAGTACAGTAAAAGTGACAATGCGGCTGAACCGTTTAACCATTTGGAAGGATGTAGCCAGAATTAATGAGATTAATTAGTGGCTTGATTTGCCGACGGCTCAGGAGATTCTGTGTCGGCTCCTGTCCTTAAAAACCAACAGGTCCGGGAGTGCGCCGGCTAAAAATACCTCCCTGTCCATGTGGTACCTAAACTGAGCGAGCGGCAGATGTAAATATGGAAGCGTTAACCGTCCCCGACTAAATTGCTTCAGTTTATTCATTGGAGCGCTGACAGCTGCCGTCCCTTTTTGGGAGACGTGCGATGTTCACGCTGCGCTGTGCGGAGTTTGGCCCCAAAATCACCCGCTGCAACTATTTCTGGTGCTTTATAGCTAATCATGTACTGCATTTATTTTTCCTTTGAGTCCTCATGGTAAAGTGAGTATGATTATCATTTTCTTCATCTCATTTATTTTCATTCTTGGGAGGAATTATAATAATTTGCTTTTTATTAGCAATAAAAGCGGTGCTGCTCATTAACGAGACACAGGGTAGTGGTGAAACGAGGGAAGGAAGAGGCAACAGAAAACACCAATTAACCAATCGGCGGAGACCTAAGGCTAGACTCCGCCGCCATTGGACGATCCTCACGTCAGTCAAGCATTAAGGACCGGGGCCTTCCGCTTTGTCAATTAGGGTGAAATATGAGGGATTACATTAAACGCCATGCTGTTCTCAAGCTGGCAGCCGGTCCCTTTGGACCATAAGACCTCGGAGAGCTGCTGGAAGCGCTTTCATCCATCATGACCAGTGTTCGTGGGAGGTGGTGGACCGAGTCCAGCTCCCGTGAACCTCACGCTCCAGTCAGAGCAGGTCCGTGACACACACCCTCAGAAATGCTGAGCTCGCACCAGCCGGAGCCTCGCGTAACGTCTGTCCGCATGTGGCTGTGTCCCCGGCGGGGGACCGGACCCCCGCGCACCAACAGAGGTGCGTCGGCGGGGACCTTAGAGGATCGGCGATGGGCCGTGGGGCCTGCAGCGGCGCTCTCTTGCGGGATCCGACCCCACGTGCGGCCGCACCCTGACAGCGCTGGATGGCAAGTTCACGCGCAGGAAGTGTGAGCCTGACTCACACACGAGAGCGCACGCCGCCTTAACTGCTCCGCCGCCCCGACAGACAAACGCGGCGCATCACGTCCCGCTCTTTGTGTGACCTGCATTAAAACGCACTCGTGTGTGTGTGTGTGTGTGTGTGTGTGTGTGTGTTCAACCATGTTTTCAATGTGCCTTTGAAATGGATGTTAACATGTTTTACTTCAGTGTATTTCTGCGCAGAGGTGGTTTTCCTTTGCGATGTAATTAAGTTACTTGCCCCCTTACAGAAGGAGAGGGAAGTGTGCGTCGGGGGGATGTGCGTTATGGAGAACCGAGCTGTTGCGGCGGAAGTTAAGCCACGGAAAAGCCTCGGCGATGAAAGGAAAACCTGTCTCGTGAATCTCTCAGGTAATTTTACCGCGCTGAGTTAGCGGTTCAGTGCCAGGAGACATAATCCTATTTTTAAGAAAATCAAAGCAAACACGACAGCCGGGGCCCCGCGCTCCCCCCCCCCCCCCCCGCCCTCCCCCACGCTCCGCAAACCCGCTGCAGACAAGCTGGGACGGGGCGTTCGCTGTAGTTTGCGTGCGTCGCTGAGCCGCCGCGGCCCAGGTGGGGAGCGCTGACACACTCGCGCGCACACACACGCACTCGCGCGCTCACACGCCTTCCATCTGCTTTCCGTCATACCAGGGCCCTTCGCATGCAAAGGAACATGTGTGTGTGAAGGAACACACGGATGTGCGCACCCATGCGCCGCCATGGACACGCGCACACACACACACACACAGAGCTGCTTTTTATGTGGCATTAGGGGAGACCTGGGAGCCGAGCTGGACTTTACCCTCCGTGAAGCTCTTCCCCATCTGCTCTGGTGCCCAAACCCAACCTGGAGTTCATTTACAGAATCAGGTGTCTTCATTATATTATTTTCTTATATATTCTTACAGTAAATCACAACTCCGCCAACATCGCAGCAGCGTTTTCGACGACGGGCCGCTCCCGGGATTTTGATACCTCTCTTCTGGGAGCGTGAGAAGACACGAGCTCACCGGAACAGCGTTCATCCAACTGCTTAAAAGGTCTTCAACAAAAAGTTTCATTCACCCCCGGGTTTATTTCTCTCCTGTCTTTCTTTTCTATCGCTGTGGTCGACACCAGAAACTCCCTCCTTAAACTGCGTGTGTTTCACCCCGGTGTCCGAGTTCCAGTGGAAAAGTTGACCTGCATCGTGTCTCTACTGAATTTTGGAGGATTTGCTCGCTTTTTTCGAGTGCCCCGTCTCGTGACGCCCGAGCTTGCCCTGTGTCGGAGCGTTAACCGCCTTTCCTCGCTCGGCAGAGACACTTGGCTCCATTTCACACAGGTGCTCCGAGACGCTCTCCGACCCACCGTGGTCTCGGTGACGTGACTCTGAAACGAACCTGTCGGCGAAGCGTCCGTTGCGCTCGAGTGTAGCGGCCTGTGCGGTGTCCTCGCTCGGCGGGAAGCGGGCAGGTATACTGCCAAGGTGTCAACGCCCCGCAGGTGGTGAGTGCAGAAGCGAGGGGCGCCTACCTGCAGGCCCAGG
The DNA here is from genome assembly GCF_900964775.1 of Scleropages formosus. Classification (NCBI taxonomy): domain Eukaryota; kingdom Metazoa; phylum Chordata; class Actinopteri; order Osteoglossiformes; family Osteoglossidae; genus Scleropages; species Scleropages formosus. The sequence goes on along the minus strand of NC_041830.1, from coordinate 16,147,867 downwards.
TAGAAGAGGGTGGAGGGCTGTAGATTAAAAGTCCATCTGGTCTCATGAACACACAGTCCTGTGGTGGGGGTGGTGGGGGTGCGCCCATTTTCCCATGCAGCATCATTGAGCCAAGTTGTCATTAGTGTGGAGTGACTGTAAAAGCATATTCAGTGGGGACCTCCAGCAGTGATTGTTGTTGATGATGATGATGATGATTTATTTATTTGATTGTATTTTATTTAGATGCAACGGGGGCGCGGTGGTGCAGTGGGTTGGACCGGGTCCTACTCTCTCGTAGGTCTGGGGTGCCTTGCGATGGACTGGCGTCCTGTCCTGGGTGTGTCCCCTCCCCTTCCGGCCTTACGCCCTGTGTTGCCGGGTAGGCTCCGGTTCCCCGCGACCCCGTCTGGGACAAGCGGTTCCGAAAATGTGTGTGTGTATTTAGATGTATTGTGTGCTCAGGTGTGCGTCTGACTGTACCTGTATTGTCACATGATCCAATGTTATTTACCCTGTTTGTGGGCCATATGGTACTATGGTAGTAATTGTAGAAATGTTCTCGGGACCCACATCAGGTGAGGCGCCGGGCCGCGTGTCGGACCCCCTGATGATGCGGACTCCCACATACACTCCGTACGACGCAAACGTGTCCGTGTTTCAGCTTCGGCGAAGAGGTGCGAGCGGGTGAGTCATCCCTGAAGGCCATGAGAACAGAAGCAGCCTTTCATGCTCGCACTTGGCTCTCGGTACCCGGCGCACACCTGTGCTTGAAACGTCACACGTTTTTCCCAGAGTTCCACGCTGGCTTCGCAGCTGCCGCGGCCCCACCCTGCATCTGTTTCTCCGTCTGCCTACATAGATTTACCCCGAACGCAGCAGGGTAGCTCTTACTGTACCTATTGAGGGTAAGTACCTTGATGAAGGGTATTACCGCAGGACTGAGGATTCGAACCCGGGCTCTTTGAGTGCAAAGTGACAACTCTGACTGCAGCTCTAAGCCCTGCAAACACCTGGGAGCTGAAAAGACCTGATTAAGTGTGTATATATGCGGAGATACAATATATACATAGGCGGGCGGGGGGGTGAGGGGGTTCCTGTTACCTCCAAACACCTTTTTTATAATAAATGTAACACCAGTCTGTGCGGCGCGGTGGAATCTGGAACTGGCCGCACCAGCATGGCGGAGCAGCAACGTAAACGATGTGGCGATAGTGAAATGATGCTGTGTGTGTGTGTGTGTGTGTGTGTGTGTGTGTGTGTGTGTGTGTGTGTGTGTGTGTGTGTGTGTGTGTGTGTGTTTCACACAATGCATGTACACACCAACGTTTCCTCAACGTATTGCGGGGAGAACAGGGATCAGAGGAGGCCGTACGCACTGCTGGGGAACTGGCATATGTGCGCGTTTAAGAGATGGGCCCCCGTGCGGTACGACGCGTTCAGGGGAGGGAACACGGAGCATCGTTTCCAAACGAAACCAACAGCGGCGGTGACTGTGACAGATTGAATATATTATATCATGAATATATATTCATGATAGAGGGGGTGCGGTGGCGCAGTGGGTTGGACCGGGTCTTCCTCTCCGGTGGGTCTGGGGTTCGAGTCCCGCTTGGGGTGCCTTGCGACGGACTGGCGTCCCGTCCCGGGTGCGTCCCCTTCCCCCTCCGGCCTTACGCCCTGTGTTGCCGGGTTAGGCTCCGGCTCCCCGCGGGACAAGCGGTTCGGACAATGACGTGACGTGACATATATTCATGATATATGAATTGCAGTGTATCGTTTGTTCCTTAGATTACTGTACGTCTCCATGTCTGAAGTTTACCTGTCCTCGAGGGTCGGAGTGGAGTGGAGTGGAAACTGCTGTACCTTAGTGCGGTTTGCTTCTTGACCGATAAGATTTCCATCCATCTATCAATCGATCGATCGATAGATCCGTCCATCCAGGAAGGAGAGGTTGAGTTCAGTGCTACAGGTACAATGTACACCGGTGTAAGTGTTACTGTTCAGTCCAGTCTCCCCCTTCAGCTGTGTGACCGAAAGCATCTTACTGTTGCAATCAATAGTTACCTCATATTTATTTATAGCCTCTTAGTCGAAAACAAACTGCGATGTAACGTAATGAGCTTAACCGTGATTTACCTGCACGGTTTTTACTGTATCAGCTCAGGGAAAGTACCTCGATCAAGTGGAGGACACATCATATTCCACATCCACACTGGACTCCACTCACTGTATCAGCTATAAACTGATTTGGTGCAACTGAATAGAGTGTTTAATTGAATATGCTATAGTGCCGCTTGACCTTACGTGAACCGTGCAGGGATGGTCATTAGTCTTGTATAAAATTAATAAATGATGATGATTTACACTCCTGATTCTACTGACCTACTTGGTTTAATCACTGCAACTTGGGCTTCGCTCATTTTTCCGCCTTAGTCGGACTGTGTGCATGTTATTTTATTGTCTGTTCCTCGCAACGTTAATTCATGATTACCACAGTATTTTTACCGTGTTCTGTCCGTTGAAGGTGTCCGCGGGAGCGTCCTGGCCATTAAAGCTGTATCGTCTCACAGCAAAGGAAGGGGTTTGATCTCAGCACCTAACAACACCCAGGTGGCGGCCTAACCGTCACGCCACCTGCTGGTGGAAGAGGGTCGGCGACTCATCCGAGGGAACAGAAGCGACTGTCAGAGCCGTTCGAAGTCCCTGAAACATGTGTCGCGTCACATTTAACTTTACTGCGACTGACACCACGCCTGCGAGATGGTAAAATCCATTACAGGCAGCTTGTCGTGAGAACGCTTCTATCCCGCGGACGCCCGTGCGGCCGGCTTCCCGCTTCGGACGCGGCGCCCCGAGCGGAGAGACTCGAACTCGTGCGGCGGAGCAGTGCGGAGACTCGGCCGCAGCCGTGTTCACGTGTCACTTGTCCCTTTGAAACGGAGCATCCAGCTTCACTCCCCTCTTGTGTTCCTGTCAGCACTCGGCGCATCCCCCCATTCCAGAAGCCGAATGCGCAGACAGCCGATGGGGGGCGAGTCCAACAGAGTCCCAATTATTGGTAGATTCAAATGTAAAATTGCTGTCAGGGGAAGATGATGCACAAGCGCGACGGTGGCAATCTGTGTCAAAACACAGGCGACAAGCTGCGCGGCGGGGAAACGCGGAGAGGAAACGCGGCGAGGCAGCTCTCTCCTCCTTCAGCCTGTGTGCACTTTGCATGTTCTCCCCCAGTTCGCGCGGGTTTCGTCCAGCTGCTCTGGTTTCCTCCTGCAGTCCAAAGGGGTGTGTTTCGGGTGAACTGGTGACTTGTGTGTGTGTGTGTGTGTGTGTGTGTGTGTGAGAGATCATCCTGTAACGGACTGCTGCCCTGTCCACGATGTGCCCTGTCTATGCTTCCAGGATAGGCTCTGGACCCCCGCGACCCTGCAGTGGACGTGTGGCTATTAATAGTGGAGGGATAACAAAAGTTCAAACTGCTTCCTTGCACTGAACTGAATGCTGTATTGATACTGATTGGGGTGGGGGGGATAGGCACCCACCGGACCGGGTTCGACGTTTAATAGCACGAGCACGTCGGCCTCCTCCTCGCTGGCGAGCGACCGGCTCTTCAGAAACATCCCTGGGGCGTCTCGCCTCATTCGCTCCTACACACCTACTGCGATCTCGGGCGCTGATCCCGTCACCACGGTGCAGGTTCGTGGTGCGAAGCTGTAACTCCAGACAAGGGCTCGAAAAGGAGAATCGCCATCGATACGCGGACAGGTTGTCGCCGCCGTTTGGCCTCGGCGCGGGGGAAGCGACACGAGAGAGTGCGCGCGAGTGCTTCTGCAGACCACGCAAGCTCTCCTAGAGACTCGGTGTGTCCAGCCACGATTGCGTTTTAGTTACGAAAATGTTCTTTTGCTGACAGGCCATTGCATCGTGACGCCGTTCCAGTTACTGTACCTTTCACTTTATTTACCATTATTGTATTAACGATGACCAGCGAGCGAGAAGGTGAGTGGGCTGAAGGCGCGGAGAAGAAAACAAAAGAGAACAGATTTCGAAACGAAAGTGAAAGTGATGGTACATCATGAAGATTTAATTAAAACATTGGACTCTGTCTATATTATTATTACCCTCTGTTAGTATTACTGTACCATGAATACCGTGTGAAATTTATGAGGAATACATGTCCCTACGGTTCCCATAATACGGTAGAAGGGGGTTTGCTGCGTACGACGGGTCATTGGAACGGAACCCGGCTGTGGGCCGCAGACCACATGTAACGAAGAAGAAACAAACAAACGTGCCCCCTCCCTTCCTTTACTGTCGATCTGCAGTCCAACCGGCTCCTTTATTCCAGTCTCAAATGGACAATGTCACGGATGGATGGCGTCCTCATGTAGACGGCCGCTACGGGTCGCCACGGACACCGCCGTCCAATACGGCTTCCCGAGTCACGCTCTCTTCGCCTCTCGGCTCCGCCTCCCGCCTGCGCTTTCTCCTAAATCCGGTTCTTCGGTTACATGTCAAGTCAGAGGTGAAAGGTCGCCGTGTTTTCTAGCGTGCATCTCTCCCCTTCCGGAAGCTTCCTTCCTTCCTTCAGGCTTTAGCGGCGGTGATCGGATTAACTCCGCTCTGATTACAGAGCGCAACACGGTAATCCGGCGCTTGGATACAGCAGGAGAGGAAAGTCATCCAGCCTTCCGATTCCTGCGAATTAAGCAACGAACCTCTTTTCGATTTCAGAGTCGAGATGTTTTGCGCTCACGAGTCGCGAAATAAACATAGCTAACGCGCTCCTTTTCGTACCGTCGCCTGAGCGGTTGATTCCTCGCAGGTCGCGCGAAGACGGAGGGCCGCCAGGACGCCGGGTGCCACCTGCCCGGCCGAAGACGCGCGGCGCGTCGCGTCGCGGTGCTCTCCTTCGCCGACGAATCCTTGAGCGCGGCGACCAGGGAGCTGAGGTGTTCCTCCGCATGTTGCGCGACGGCAACGCGGGCCGTGACACGACGACAACGTCCCGGCGATGCTCGCGTGGGCCACCTTTGACCTTCATCAACACCTGTTCGCAGAAGCACCCGCTCTTCGGCGGCAGGGCCGCGGAGTCGGTCCGTGAACCTTCCGGCTCCGCGGCGCTCGGCGCTTCGGCAGAGCGCTCGGCCGCGATGGAACCCGACGCGGCGATGACGAGGCCATCCTTCCGGTCCCCGGGACGGAGAGCGGGGCCCGATGGCCGCCGATCCTTGGAGCGCGTAGCCGTCCCCGGGAACCCGAGCGGCCCTCGGAGCGGCGCTCGGCCCCTCGCGCCGACTCGCTCGTCGGCGAGCGAAGAAGCGCCGTTTTCATTTGTAAATACACAATGGCTCTTTGTTATCTCTTTGTTTCTCCGCTTGCCCTCGACTTCGGGAAGCCGGAGTAAATCGTGACAAAAAAACGCATTATTAATCATCGGCGGCCTACGTTTATATCATATGAAATAACACAGTGTCATACGGAGCCATTTTCGTCACTTCGAACATGACTGAGTAACTACCACATGTCAGTGTCGCCATTAAAGAGGCGCCACATGATATCTTTGTCATTAAAATGAGGAAAACAAATGTGCTTGAAGACAAGCGGCATGCCACGCAGTCATAACAACACTTATTCACATTAGCGCCGGGAGCCAAAGCTGTAATTTACATTAAAATTAATTACCTCGAACAATTAAACTATTTCGGAGGCGCTGTGTGACTGCTCAGAAAGCAGCGCGTGCGCTCGGGGAACAACGCTTCCCCCGCTGGAAACGCTGCTCGACCTTTCGGGAAGAAGTTCGGCTGAAAAGAAGCGCCCCCCTCGTCGTGGAAAAACCGAGGGACCGACGGGTTCACGTACGTTCGAGCGGCCGTATCTAGTATATGTCTATGTATATGTATATGAGTGTGTATATGTGTATGTGTGCGTATGTGTGTGTGTATATATATATATGTATATGCATATGTTGATGTATATGCATATGTTTATGTATATGCATATATGTATATCTATATGCAGATGTTTATGTATATGTGAGCATATATGTATATGTGTATGTATATGTACAGTATATGTATACTGTATGTATATATACATACAGTGTATCAGTGCAGGATACTATACACTGTTACTATTATTAACTGTTATTAATTGCCCACGGTGTGATATTAATGCCTGTCGACGTGTCGATATGGATCATAACGCGCAGCCCAGGCATTAAGAAGGGACACGGCTTGAGGGGAAAAGCTGGTTTCCTGCCCTGTGGTTTGGCTCCAAATTGTCCTGTACCTCTCAGGCTGAGACGATGCCATGGTAGGGCGGTGAAGGAGAATATTACAAGACTATAGCTCATGATCTCTGTAAATATTTACGGAAGATGTTCGACTTCTGCATAAATGTAACATATATTGTTTATTCAAGTAAGGCAGCAATGGGGTATCTTACGGTTGCAACTTCCCGTGAGAAAGACAGGTGTTTCAGCCAACGATTGGTCATTAACTAAAAGACTCACGAATGCCTGTTTTATTAAATGTCACAAACAAAAAATATCCATAAACCATAAAGAAAAAGCGGTAGAGAAGAACATGACCATGAACATGAGAGCATCTCTGAAAACAAGAACACCTCCTGAGTTGCTGCAACACGTAATCTTGTTCACCCACAGGGGCTGCCGACTGATTTCTGACCCGACTTCATTCCCGTGTGCTGTGCCCTACCCGCCCCCCCATCCTGGTAATCCACCGTGGTAAATTGGAGTGATATTCCACTATTTACTGTAATTACGGGGCGTACACAGGGGCCGCGGAGCAAGGGCGAGCTCGCTGCTCCCGTCGCAGGCTCTGAAATAGCTCTTCTTTACCCCGTTTTTACCCATTTTTTAAAAGTGATTTAAACAACTTGGAATGTAAGGTTCTCACACAAAGCCACTTACACTGATTTACCCTTTACTAGAGGAATCTCTCTTTTACTGAGTCAATTCAGGGTAAGTGCCTTGGTCATGGGTACTACACCAGGAGATGGGATCTGAACCTATGTCCTTCAGGTATCAGCAGCAGCCCTTTAACCGCTACGCCCCCTGCTGCCCACTGTACTCAGTGAAATCCTCCTGCCCCTGATTTTCAGAAACACCCCCGTCGGCGATCTGGTTCCGCAGCTCGGTGGGGAGAGATTTCCAGAGCAAATCCGAAGAGGTTTAATTAATTTTAGGTGGCACTTTTGGTCGGGGGGGGCTCAATGTGGTGGGGCGGAACGCATCTGGAGCGGGGGGCGCTTAGCAACGGGGCCGAGCCGAGACCCACCGAGCGCGCCGCCGGAGGATGACATCAGCGTGCAGGCATCTCGAGGAAGGGGGTGGATGGGATAGCCAAAGGGGGGTTGGGGGGGTCTTCTCCACCGCGGTAAATCCAGCCCCAATTCCCTGTCCTTTCTGTGTGCTCAGTGTTCTGTTCGTCATGGACCCACCTGTCGATTCTGCAAAGTTTTGTCCAACTTCTTGGCAAACGCAGCCTTGTCTTATTTATTAATTTCTCTAAAATTAATATTTGTGTACAACCGATTGATTCACTTTGTTTACTTGTTCATTTGTTTCATTACTTTTCACCAGGGCAGCGCACACTGTGAGGTTTGTACACTGATTTACCCATTCATATGTACCTCGATAAAGGGCACTGCAGCAGGAGGTGGGGCTCGAACCTGTGTCCTCAGGATGACAGCTTTAACCACTACGCCACCTTTGAGACCTTTCTTGAATGCTGGGAGGGATTCAGCAGCTCTGAGGGACAGAGGGAGATCATTTTACCGCAGTGGAGCCAAAACGAAGAACCGTCAGGCTGTGCGTGAGGTGAAGCGGACTCCGTAACGTGGTAAGAACGCGGTAAGGCGTGTGCAGCGGCCCGGCGGACGGACGGGTCTATAGCTCAGATTTTGAGGAAGGCGCCGTGAATAAATAATGGAGAATCGGTGTAAACAGTGCGGTACAGTTACTGGCATGGCTGTGTATGAGCATACGGGAGTATAGCAGGCACAGCAATATTATTAATAGACAGGTGGAGCAGCATTAAAATTAGTTCACAACTTATGAGCTCGATGTGAAATTTAAATAAACTTTACAGGTTTTTAAAGCACGTTCTATTTCCAGAACTTGACGTTATGTCCAGTATGGACAGTTTCTTCTTTTATTTTACTAATGCTGTAAGCCCTTCTCCACTCCGGTACAAACACCCCACCCCCAACTGGGGAGGGAGACCTGCTGGAGCTCGCAGTCCCACTTAGAAAAAGTCCTGGACCGTTGTGAACGCACACTTTTGGAGAAGAGGGAGAAAAAAACACACACACACACACACACACACACACACACACACACACACACACACACGCACGCATACACACACACACAGACCCATTTGCAGTTTGGACGGACAACGCTGGCCGGTGAGGACGGTTCAGGCCGGCTTTTTGTGCTCAGGCCTTGATGTGTGACCAGCAACCGAGGGGCTTCCCTTCGCCCCCGGGCCTTTCTGCCAGCGTTCTGCCCACCCATCCTGACACGGCGGGGGAAGGGGCTCGGCGCTGGCCCCAATCAAAAGCCCGTTGGGGGTGGGGGGTGGGGGTCGGGGGGGGGAGGCAAAGTGGCTTTTCAGGGCCCGATGTGTGGGAATCGAATGAGGCCGAGCTCAAATCCGGTCTCCAGGCAACCGCAGCGATATGCTGGGTGAATATCATTAAAGTTGGAAAACTAAGCAGTCTTTCTGAATTAGTAAACCTAATCACCACAGTAAAAAAAAAAAAAAGCGGTGGGGTGGAGGGGGGCGCCTTCGGGTTGAGGAATGACGTGGAGGAAGCCACTCGCTTTGTGTAAAGTTTGAATTTTTTTCTCCTTTCTCCCCCTTCTTTGGTGCGTGATTATAGACCGCTTCCCGGAGCAGAGACCATAAAGCGCGGTCCCCGAACCCGGACCGTTTTTGGAACGTGGTAAAAGTAAGATGAATAGCGGGGCAGTAAAGCGAGAAGACAAACAGAAGTGCCCCGTCGGCGGTCGGCCGTGTAGCCCGGTGACGGTCGCCGGTGCAGCTGGCCCTCCATCACACCATGAATAAGCTGCCGTTTCCAGGCCGACCGGAGCCGAGTGGGAACTATCCGGCGCTTCCGTGGCTTCTGGGTAATGGGCCGACCGCAAGCTGCCTGCTGCCTTCGCTGCTTTGTTTTGTCCCGCGGCCCTCGGCTCGGAGAAAACATCTGTGAGCGCAGTGATGTCAGCGCCGAGGGTGTGAGGCAGGCCGCGGTGCCGTGGGGGTGGGGTGGGGTGGGGTGGGGGGGGGGCAAAGGGAAAAATTATTTAAAATACAAAGAAAGAGAGAGAGACACACAAGTGCACTTTGGGGACATTTCATGTTCACATTATTATTATTATTATTATTATTATATCATTTGGTGCTGCTTTCGCATCGTCACCAGTGAAATTTATTTCTCTCATTCAAACGTGCGTTTGCTTTAAATACATCTTTAAATAGATGATTAAAGTAACATTACAGTCACAGTTCCCCCCACACTAGGAAAAATATTTATTTAATGTGTGTATGTGTGTGCGCGTGCAGTGTTCATTCTCATTTTGACCTGGTCAAAACATCAGCTTCTCTTGACACGTCTGTTTCGCTCACGTCTTTGTATCCTTCTCTTTAATTCTGTAACATTGCTGCCTTCTTTATGAGGACACAACACACACTTCACCTGTGAAACACACACTTGTCATGTGACGGAGTGCTTCAGCCAGTGTGTGTCCCTCCTGCGGTGGTACTGCCCCCTGGGGGCGACCCCGTGCACTCACACGTGGCCCTGAGCCGCCGAGCCACCGGAAGGTGTCTCTTCCACGGCTCTCTGTAAGGAGGGACAGTCCAGCCCAGTCCAGCCCAGTCCAGTCCAGTCCAGTCCAGCCCAGTCTAATACAGTCCAGCCCAGTTCAGTCCAGCCCAACCCAACCCAGTCCAGCCCAGTCCAGTCCAGCCCAGTCCAGTCCAGCCCAGTTCAGTCCAGCCCAGTCCAGTCCAGCCCAGTCCAGCCCAGTCCAGTCCAGCCCAGTCCAGCCCAGCCCAGTCAAGTTCAGCCCAACCCAGTACAGTCCAGCCCAGTTCAGTCCAGTCCAGTCCAGTCCAGCCCAGTCCAGTCAAATAAAGAGTTGCTGGTCACAAATGGATCAACGAGAATATGCACAATAACTGAAGGAGAAATGGACTGGACATCAAGGGACGTGTCCTTGTTTGGAACGACTAAGATGAAAACAATTAAGCTGTTAATAAATACTTTTATTATTAATTAAATATTTAACTAATAGCCAAAGTAGGCTGGAGAAAGAGCCCCATCTCCAGTGTCCTATCTGCTGCCTTTTGTTCTTATTATTATTATTATTATTATTACTGTTTCTGCCACCCCTCCTCCCTTTGGTGCCATAGACCGAGTCGGATCCCGCAGCCCCCTCCCCCCGTGTGGCTCCCCAGAGAACAAAGGGCACTTCCAGGGGAAAATTAGCACATTTACCTGTCAGCGCTGGGTTCGCTTTTCAGCCCAGAGCTTCCGTGACGGAGGCCGACCCCCCGCGAGCCCCCAGACTGCCCCCTCCCCCACCCCACAACTCGACCGGACGCTCAGCCAAGGGCCCAACGGCGCTGTCCCACCGCCAAGCCTCCTGCCAGAGGCCTATTGATAAGAAGTATCGTTAAAAGGTGCCTTTAACCCCGTGGCAACGGTGCTGCTCCGGTGACCCTGGTCCAAACGGAGACGCTAGAGCGCAGCCAGGGCTGCAGGACGTTGCAGGACATTGCAGGACACGGGAGACAAGCGTCTGGCCACCCCCAGCAGCCTCCGTTGCAGGACCTGCTCGGCACGGGATCTATTGGGGGGGAGCGTGCCCTTCTGTCCCTCAGCAGGCCGGCCGCTCGGCCGCGGGAACAAGTGGTCACCTGTGGCGCTTGAGAAGGACACTCCTGGGAAACAAACAGAGGAGCCCCCACCCCCCACCCCCCTCGGGGCCTTTCTCCCAGGTAAACAGAGCTGCATGAGAAACGCCAACAAGTATCAGAGCATCGCCATTAACCCTTCGGAGCCCGCGGACCTCCCAGACACGGAGCTCTCGGGTAGAGGGGGTCACCTGGGGGTGGTCTTGGGGGGTATGGGGGGGGCGGGGTTCGGCCTGGGTCAGGGCCTTCACTCCTGTATAGGACTCCCGTTCAACAGGTAGGGAAACCTGCTGAGTACAACCTGAGAATCACAGCATATCATGAATAAAAACACACATATACTGTATCTATAAACATATAAATGAAAATATAACCAAAAATACATGTAAAGTGAAAATATAGTGTATTTTATAAGGCACTTATTTTAAAGCACCTTCCAGTTCATTTTCCTAAGAGGAATAAAAACATAAAATTGTGAAGCCACTGAAAATCAAAGGAAATTCTATTTCTTTGCATGCAAATGTGTATTTGTTTCGGACGGCACATTAAATACCTTGATGTTTTTTACCACCTTTGGACCGAAGTCAGTTGGATTTATGGCTCAAGGCCAGGAAATATGAAGACAAAAGAGCTGTAAACGAACGGAGAACTATTTATCATTTACAGGCCAACATGAATTGTCTCCAGGAAATATGTGGCAACATAAAAGACACAATTATTAGAAATATCGTTAAATCTCATTTTTTTCATCTTCATATGTGAGCATCAATAGGGAGGCTGGAAAAAACAAGGGGCGCGTTGACGGCGCCTGACTCGTCTGCGCAGTTCACTTGAGCAAGTGGAAATGCAACACACACACACACACACACACACACGAAAATGTGTAGCGGCTGCTCCACAGTATTCTGTGCTTGCGCCTCTGTGGTGGGCGTCACAGGGAAGTCATGGAATGACCGGGTGCGATGGGGCACAGGAAGATCCTAATGACCAGGGAACGCTATGCCGCAGATTACGGTCATCGCACCCTCCCCTTCCCCTCAGTGACTGCGCTCATCGCGACCAACTTCCGGAAAACGTAATTCTGCAATTACGTCTTCAGTTAATTAATTAATAGCATCTGGTGTCACTGGAGCCGAACGTACTTTTCAACAGCAGATTGAGCGCCCATGAGGACTAGAAGGAGAGGTCGGTGGGCGGTCCTTCGGTCGGACCTTCCCCCAGTGAATCCCCCCCCCCGCCATGGTACAATCCGGTCATCGGGTGGTCGCTTTGCTGTGATCTCGTTTTTTCCATTCGTTCATTCATTGCGAATCGTCGCTCGTCCAGCGCACGGTCACGGAGCTCCAGAGTCGATCCCACAAGCACAGGGTGTGAGGCAGGGGACGTCCTGGATGGGAAGCCAGTCCATCAAGGGATGCTTGTGTTTCTATTCAAAGAAATAAAATAAATGATAAAAATATAATTTAATGGTGTCAACTGTGACCAGCTGGGACTTCCAGAGCCAGCGGCGAGATTCAGCGTTTCAGTTTGTGACCGAAAGAAAAAAGCTGATTTACCGCCACCGTGGCTTGTTAACCAGTGAAAAACGTGTCTTTGAGTGCGTGTGTGTGTGTGTGTGTGTGTGTGTGTGTGTGTGTGTGTGTGTGTGTGAGGGAGGAGGCAGGACTCTCGCAAACACAGTGTTCGAACCCAGCCTTTCTCGGCGAAACGTCATCGTCGGTCACCTGCCGTTTGCGTGCGCAGACGCGTGTGTTTGGACTGGTTTTTAGGCGAGGAAAAGATGTGTGTGAAAGTGCAGTGAAACCATTAGTCACCATCTCCCTTGGACACTCCACTCTGGGCAGTAGGGGGCAGAGCGGTTAGAGCTGTCGTCCTGCAGCCAAAAGACCCAGACTTGAATTCCCTCGCTGGCTGTAGTACCCCAAGTACGGTACCTACACGGTAAAAGTTACACTGCTGTAAAATGAGTGAATCATGGTAAGTATCTTAGCGCTATAAGTTGCTCTGGAAGAAAGCATCCAATAAGTGTAATGTCACAGTACATTTGGAGCACTCCGGCAGCGCAAACAGGCCGTAGAGCCTCGCCGAGCCTCTCGGTAACCATGTCTCCCAGGGGCCGCCGAGCCGCCGAGCTGCCAGCGAGTCGGTTTCAGCCACACCCGTGGACACGACGGCGGAGCAGGTTCTAGCGCAGAGAAGGCGTTCGTTTCGCACGTCCCCGATGCCTTAAATGAGCTCGCGGAGTTCACCCGGGCGCCTCCGAAACACGCAACCTAATCCGCGGCCTGGCGAACCAACGGCTCTGTCAAACAAGCCGGGCGATTCGATAGCGCGGGACGCACACCCGCAGGAAGAGCGTCGTTTCGCCTGAACTCTGGCTGACCTGCGGCGCACCTCCCCCATCGAAAACAACGATATGAATTTTTACCGCTCCTTAAATTCCGCAGGACGGCCTGCAGAAGGACACGAGGGGCGCGACTGTAATACTGAACGTCTGGTCCTCCACAGGACAGGTACGTTTTACTTTTTACCCATCAGGCCAGTTTTGAAATGTATAGAAAAGAGAAAAACAAGTAAATATCAGCTTTTAAAAGGTCCTTGTAACCTTATTCACTGAGCTGACACTTTTCTCCAAAGCTACTTACAGTGATTTACACCTTTACTCAGCCAGGTAGTCTTTACAGCATGAGTTCATGGTAAGAACCTCAGTCAAGGTACTGAAAGAGGAGGTGAGATTCGAACCTGTGTCCTCCAAGTCTAAAGGTGGCAGCACTAAGCACCTAGAACCCCCGCGCCCCTCTAGTCCAGGAAGTGCTCGAACAGATAGATCGGCTCCGAAGTGAAGAGTTTGGCAAGCATAGCAGAGATTAGGAATATCGGGCTTCGTTTCTTGCCAAATTTGGCCGCGTTCTACCAAGGAAGTGTTTTCGAAACTAAACCGCAATTTTTGTGTAGAATTTCACGTTTTTTTTTTTTAACCTTAGTTTCTCGCCCAGCTATCCATCAGACGGGTACCGGTATGAATCTACAATGTCACTAAATCGGCGGTGCTTGGCAGTTGGACAGCCGTTAGCGCCGAGTCCTGCGACACCGCTGACGAGGCCAGGATAGGGGTTGCGGCCCAGGTGCCGACCGGCACGTTATAAAAGCTGATGCAAGGAAATAAATATTGATATATTCTGGAACATTCCTTGTTGGGTGTCTTGGCGGTGTTGGAGGAGACCCCCACGGACAGGAGCGGCGTGCGTTTGGCACTCCCTGAGGCCTCACCTTACGTCAACCCGCACCGCTTGCTCTCCCCTTACCCCACGGCGCTCTTTTCTCACACCTGAGATCCTTGAGCCAGGAGGAGACGGGCCGCGCTCCACTCTGACGGGACCCTCCTGTTGACATAACAAATGGCCCCGGCCGTGTTCGGTTACCGCCGGAGAGCCAACAGCCGCTGACGTCAGTGGGAGGCGCCTAGTTTCCGACAGGTTCCCCGGCAGCCAGCACCGCTCCAGTTGCAAATATACGCCTCCCGGCCGTCAACCACCGGGACGAAAGGTATGAGGGGAAAAGCCCGAAATACGGGAAAACACAGCAGTGCCACATATTTACACTTATTTACTCCTCTGAAACTTTTCTCCAGAGCAACTTACAGTGATTTACCCATTTATACATACTGTAGCAGTTCAGGGTAAGTCCTACAGCAGGAGGTGGGACTTGAACCTAAGCTCTTCCACCAGTACAGGGTGACACCTCTAAGTGCTGCAGCAGCTGCTCCGGAAACTATACGCAACGTATGTGTGATGTAGGTGCGTCGCCGCACTTGTCAGTTGTCCCTATTAAAATGCGTAATTGACAATCAATCAGCCCTGTAATGTCGACAGGTAATTAGCGGCCAGGCACCATAATTACTATGGTGCAGCGGGAGCTTCTCTGGTTTCAGCTGCGTGGTTCGCCGCATTGATCGGATGACAGCTGGCGGCTCGTCCGGCTTTCCTTTCGCCGGAGTCGCTGCTAAAATATTGATCGAGGGGCCTGGGAATTCGGATTCCTCCGGAGGGAGAAAATCGCCGTCGGTTTCCTAGCAAATCAACAGCAAAAAAAGTCTGAGGTTTGAGTTCGCTGATATCATAACCGCACAGATTAACGAGTGAAGCGATTTGATGTTTGTCACCATGGAAATTTAGGATCATCTAAGATGAGGGTGCACCTTTTAGCAAATATTGAACAGGCCAGCAGATGGCGTAGTGGTTACAGCTCCTGCCTTCCACTCTAAGGACACAGGACTGAACCGCCCTTCCTGCTGTAGTACCCTGGATCAAGATACTTACCCCAAACCGATACAGTAAAAATTGCCCTACTGCATAAATGGATGAATTGGTGTATGCAGGTTAATGCACGGTTAGTTGCTTCGGACAGCTGACAAAACAAACATGAACCTGTTGAAGCACTAGAAGTCGGACCCCGACCGTGGGAGTTGCGTGTGCTCATGTGGCAGCGTGTAGCGGTCCTGGCGAAAGTGGGTCAGCGGCCACAGGCGTCTGGAGCGCGGTGCAGTCGATGCCCCTTCCCCCCCCCTCAGCCTCTCTGGCTCCACAAGTCTGCAGACTCCGCCCGCACCGCCAGCACCCTCAACATGTGCGCTGACCCGCGGGCGACCTCGAGCCATGATACAAACTACCGGATTGTAATAAATCTCTAATTACCCACAATGCCCCTCTCCGCGTTGCCCGCCACCTCAGATGTGTCCCTAATCGATTCGGACACCGGCTGGATGCTCCACAGCTCACGGAGAGCTAAGCAAATTGGGCTCCAAGCCGCGGTGGCCCATTTAGTAGCGGGCTCGCAGGGGCTGGGGATGGAAACGTGGGGAAGGGAACGGAAGGAGGCCGGTTGGGTACCGGTGAGGTCCCTCGTAACCACCCACCGCACAGCCAACGCGGCTCGACTCTGAAAGGGTTTAACACTCGAAAGAGCGCATTTTCTAATCCGCGTAAAAGAGCCAAGTGGGCCGATTAAGAGCCACCTGATCCGAAAGGGCCGCGCCGCGTCACCGTGAGCTGCGTCCCCACGAGGGACAAAGGGCAGCTCAGAGGACACATTCCCTGTTCCTACTGAAGCGCACGGGGCGGCGGCTCCGCCAAGAAACGGCCGGACGCGAGACCCCACGCCCCTCCTATCCGGTCCAGAAGGGGCAGCCGGGTTCAGAGCCCGGGGCCGGAGAGGGCCGGCATCATCGGGTCGCGACACCACCAGCCTGACGACAGCACGGATCCATTTCAGAGCTTCGGTGTCAAGCTGGCATTGACATACAAGCGAAAAGCTCCCGCGGTCAAGTCCCCTGTCACCTGGCCTGTCTGATCTTACTTACCATGCTCTGCTCACCGATGTATCTCACTTTCTCCTCGTCGTCAGCTCTGCCGTCACATAACTCCGGGCAACTGTGCCATAAGTGTAAATGCAACGCCAGCAGGTGGCGTAGCGGCTAGAGCCGCTGCCCTTGGACCCAGAAGTCCACCTGCAGCTGTATTGCCCTTGATCATGGTACTTACCCTACGTTGCTCCAGTAAAAATCACCCAGCTGTTTAAATACAGCTAGATAAACGTCGTAAGTCGCTTTTAAGAAAAGTGTGAGAGACGGTAATAAGAAGTAACAATTGTAGTAAAGTGCATTCCCACACTTTTCAAGTGCTGGATACTTTGTTTTTTCAAGTGGAAACGACACTGACTGCAATGCACTGTAAATACCAGGAATAATGATGTTGTTCATCATTTTGAAATTATATCGAAAGAGAAACCCTTTCATTTAAATGTTCTTCCACCCCTTTAATGTAAGGATGGTTTAGGGCCGGATAATGATTTTCATAAGTGGTTCTGCGCTTCTGTCGAACCCGCTGTAAAACAGGACGTGAAAGGAAGCGTTTCGCATTGTGTTCCTTTCCAAAAGCTTTTTTGATTCCAGATTTCTCTGTATCATCCTTGAAATAATTTTCCAGCGTCGGTGCTTTCCTCTTTATAATTATATACCCTGCAGCTCGGAAAGAAATGCGCTTCTTAGTTCCAACTGAAAGGAGCCCACGGTGTTCAGGGTCTGACCTGCTGGAATACCTTGTTTTCACCTTGCAACATTAATGGCTTGTTTATTTATTGTTCGCTTGCTTCATAATATATATATTATGAGGGAGAGATTCTGAAAAGAAAAAATGTTCTTCAACATGTAATGGTTCAGAGAGATTCTATGGAACTGAACACTATCGGTGAGGGACACTATATTACCCTTCAGTCAGGCAAAGTGGGGTTTTTTCGCAGTAAAAGACAACGTCTGTTTCGAGCACAGGGTTTCGTTGGAGGCTGCAGAACGGGGGGAGGGAGATGAGGGCGGCCGAGGGCTCGTGCGTGGCTAGACTTCCCGCCACCCGAAAAGCTCCAACACATGTCGTTGTGTTGGACACCATCTCCTGTGTCCAACGCGACTCTACACGTCCCACCCAAAAACACACACTGTAGTTTTACAGTGGTTCTGTTTAGGGGGACCTTAAGTACAACAGGCAGGGTGTTTGAAAGGGGGCAGCATGTGTCATAGTGGTAAAGGCTATCGCCTTGTATCCTGAAGGTTGTTGGCTCAAGCCCCACTCCGACTGTGTGTTTTAGTACCCTTGAGCAAAGTATTTTACCCTGAATTGTTCCAGTAAAAACACCCAACAGTATGAATGAATCAAACCCTCTAAATAACTGTACGTGAAAGCAAAAGATTAATGATAAAGCAGAGTAAAACGCAGACTATTTAATTAACTTCATTGCCCAGAAAATCGGAGAGCCGTAGACATAGAAACATAACATATCAGGATATTTAAATCTAAAACCGTCACCCATCTGAAACAGCAAGAAAGAGCTGATGCATGACATTCGCCCACATTTACTGGTACGAAGTCAAAATTATATTCCTTTTCTCTCCGTCTGCTCCCAGGAGGAAGGGAAGGGGTGGCACAAAACCCGACAGCAGGAGGAGGAGGGTGGTACAGGTGGGGGCAGCAGCCCTGCAAGGCCTCAGCTGGGGGGGGGGGCAGTGGAGAAGGTCTGGGGTGATCCGGGTAGACGGGGCCAGGAGTCACGGATTTTTTGTTCTCCCTCCACCCCCTGCTGGCGGTTCTGTGTCTGGAGCCCGATTTCCGTTCCCAGAGCCGCTCTGGTTGAGGTGTGCGGACGGGTATGGCGCGGTAACACAAACCCGCTCCTGCTGCCACCCATTCCATTGTTGGCCAGTCCTCCGGTAACTGACACTTTTTACGACCACAAGGTGCACCAGGGCACCCAGTGTACCTCTAGCTGTCTCCAACCTGTCAGCCTGCTAATTTAATACTTCCCATAAGGCGGATGTGACTTTCTCCTTCCTCATCCACTGGCTCTGGGTTTGATTTCTGATAAATCAAATACTGTAAGGTGAGTCATCAGCGCTCTAGGGGTGGATTTTCATTTGCAAGGAGAATTAATGGGCATTCCTGTAAAAAATATTCCCAGCGGTAGAAATTTGCTACGCTGGGTGTCGCACGCTACCATTCCCTTGGGTCCCCTGCAAAGCCATGTGATGTTCCTGTGACCTGATACTTGCCTTACCTTTGTCTCGCCTACCCCATTAACCACTTGATGACTGACCTCTTCTTTTTACTCAGGCCAGGCACCTGGATTTACCTTCACCGTGCTTCTGTCTGGAGTTCACTCAAGATGTTACCTTCACTGCGTGCGGTAATGACCATGAACCACGGCTCCGTTCGTTGACCGACCGCACAAGTGCCCTTTTGGCCATCTTGTCATATAACAGAAGTCCATGGTCTAGGTGCTGTTTCCATGTGACCTTCTAATTTTTAAAGACTGATCTAAAAAAAATGATCACAGCAATGTGAATCAGCACATTTTCATCTTAAATTAAACACACTGCTCTCACCTCGTAATGCATTAACCTGATTTATCCAACAAAGCGCACAGGACCTGGAACGAAGCCTTGGGGTACGCCACATGATAACATAGATTGTATGAGCTGGTCGCCTTGCATTTCCAAACATTTCCGAATCTCACAAAGGCTTCTGTGCAGCAGTAACAAATGCTAAATGAACAGAAAACTTGAACTACTAAGGTGTTTGACTAATATAGACTCGGTGATATTAGCGATGTTGGCAATGTCGATGTTCGCGATAATTACACAGGAAAATGTTAGAAGAGGGTAAGTAGTTTTGATTTGTACTTTGTCCTGCTCAGGCCCTGTGATTATGTTGTTCTACACAGAAAAATTCCTGTAAATGTCTTTTCCACCAGAGATATGATGCACAGGGGAATTTCGCCCACCTGGAGACCATAGTCCCACAGGACTTCTAATTGAGGCAAGAGGCTCGCTGCGGGGATGTTGAATGTGTATGCATCTCCATGCAGCAAGGCTGGGTGGGTGTGAGGTGGGGTGGGGTGGTGGGTGAAGGCAAAACTTTGATCCTAGCTCAGGTGACTAAGGCTCCACCAAAGTGGTGGAGGTAGCCTTCAGCCCGAGGGGGGTCTCTCAGGGGGTATCTGGTGGACACGAAATCTCAATTTAGGCACCTGACACCAAGGAGATGCTCTTTCAAGAGAGGAGTGGGGTTGGTTTTGTATTCTATTATCCTGTCAGTCTGCCCCTTCGGCTGGACCTCAAAACATCACCACGCTTCCAGAAGCGAACGTCCTTTGAAAAATAACGCCATATATCTTGTACGTACGATGTCGCTTGAGCTATATGACATTCTACTCCCAGCCTCATAATAACCCAATAAATATTTTGGCTAAAATAAAAACAGAAAAATACCATTTGGTTTGCACCACGCTCCTGCAGAGCTTTGCACTTGCATGGGCACATTGCTAGGTGAACCATGTGACTCACGTCACCTCCTCCTACAAGTGCACAACCAAGACGGACAGGAGGTGAAATGCGACGATGCTAAAAACGATACTGTCGACAAAAATTGTTTCATAATATTCACTGTTGGGAGCACAGATGAGTGCGAGTACTCCTCGGAAAAGGAGGATGCGCACTGGTGCTTTGGCCGGAATGACATCGGCGTTGTGCCGAACGAGGCAGACGACAGCCCTTCCCCTGTTGTGTCACCTCGTCTCATTGTCTTACTCTGCGGCTGCGACCGTTTGGTCTAAATAATTAAAGTGTGCGACTCTCCTGGTGCCAGGCGCTTCCTCCACACAGATGGCAGGCTGAATTATTCATAACCTGATATGCAGGTAACACAGAGGGATGCGAGGGCCCGAGTGCAGGCTGCCCCGGGGGTTAGCGTTAATTTGTACGCATGTTGCGGGTAACACTGGTCAACAGGTTTTTTGTCCCATGGAAGAAAGAGCCTGTTTTCTGTATATTTTTGCACACTGAATTCACAAAGGTTTGCTGAATTTCTCTCCCGCTCATAGTTTTAATGTGCCAGTGTATTTACATATCATACCGAATAGTCTATTGGTACCGCTACTATATGGGCCGTGTGGAACAAAAAGTTTGCAAAAGTGCTGTTGCCATTGTTTGTGAAGTACAACAGCGTATTTTTGACGAGCGCGGCAAACGTTTTCGCCAAGACATTTCGAAGATGGAAAAATGGTACCGAGGCAAGTCGAGTCCCAATATGTTGGCGGACTATTGCTGGGCACCGAAGAGGGACGTTCCCGAGGCCAAACGCAGCCGAAAAGCATCCGCTCGCACGTTTTACAAGTAACTTTGTACATATTCTCGGTGTAATAACAGCCTCATTAATGACTAAATGTAAATAAGTAATTATGATTTTTTAAAACTTAATCGCTTTGTGATTTTTAAACCCTCCCTGATAGAAAAATCCGTTCAGCGTGAAAAGTAGTACAAAGCACACCTGTTTCAGTTCGTGGGGCAAAAAAGTAAAAATTTTGTTGACCATGGGAAGTAATCGCGGCGTGTGCAGCGCTGACACGTAAAAGTGGATCCTTCTTGCCGCGAAATTGCCCACTTTCCCTCGGAATGGAGGGAAACCCGCTCTCGTTACGTCCTTCCCCGGCTCGGCCCGAGAACACGAGCTCCGGCACAAGCTTCTTGCACTTCCCGGAGGGAAACGCGGTAACGCAGAGAAGATCGCTGTCCCTCGGGAACCCGCGACTTGCGTCTGGGCTCGGAACGACCGCACCGGGATGCGAAGAGCTCCTCGAACAAACGCCGCCGCCGCCGCAGGCCGCAGGCTGATTCTTCGAGCTAAACAGCGCTCGACAAGGACCCGCAATCGCCCGGGATTACACGCACCGCTCAAAGCCTCTAGTTAGTGTTTATTGTATCTTTTGCTTCCGTGTCACTATATCAAGCGTTAAAATCTGGTAAATGAGACAGGCAGCACGCTGTCATCCCACTTGCCCTGGGGAGGTATTAGCGGGCGCGAGAAAGGGCCGTGCCGACATGTCTGCCATATGGTGCGCAGGTCCTCCTTTGAGGAATTTACATAATCCCTCTGCCCGTCCTCTCAAGCTGGCTTTACTCTTGATGTTAACAGCGCCAGGAGCCCTCCGAGATCGCGGTTCGTGGCATGCGACGCCGCGCGCCCGCCCGCCCGCCCGCCATCGCGTTTCCCGCCGCGCGTTCGCTCCGATAAATTTGCGCTCGCTTGTCGCTTGAAGGCCTTTATCCGCAGACGCTTGTCGAGCGCTCCTTTCTCCGCGCCATCCGCTTCTTGTTTGCTGGCACATGCAGTTATTTCGATTCGCACCGGCCAGTCAGCCCTTTCAATGCTCGTCCTACTTTGACAAAGTAGTCGCTGGCGTCTTTTTGAAGCCGGTTTTTGGCTTTCTGCCGTGCCGAGGGGATTAATGTACATGTAAGCGATATGGTCTTAAAGGTCCGCTTTTTGTTGCCCGACGCGGTCGGAGCCGGGCCCTCGCAAATCCGTGTCGAAAGAGCGATAATGAATTACCGCAGTTAGGTTATTTGCACCGTTAAGTAATTTATGCTAACATAACATATTTAGCAGACGCTTTTCTCCAAAGCAACTTCCAGTGAACTCTATGTAGTGTTATCAGCCCACACACCTCACACTCACCTTGGGTGGTTTACACTGCTAGATACACTACTTACACTGGGTCACTCATCCATACATCAGTGGAACATACACACACTCTCTGTGTCACTCACACACTATGGGTGAACCTGAACAGCGTGTCTTTAGAGTGTGGTAGGAAACCAGTGCACCCAAAGGAAACCCACGCAGAGAGCATGCAAACTCACACAGACTGAGCAGGAATCGAACCCATGTCCTCTCGCACCACCCAGGCGCTGTGAGACAGCAGCGCTACTCGCTGTGTCACCGTGTTGCCCGCTATGCCCTTCTCATAAAGGAGCAACAATATCGGCGACGGCTCTGCATCTCTTAGAGACTCGGCAGACGTCGAGTTTTCTCTGTAGTGCAGAGTCGCCGACATGCAGAAGAATAGTGATGGAGGGTCAATTAGCTACCAGGTTGAATCTCAGCGCTATCAGTCCATTCGCAGAAAGGTAAAATGATTGAATTATACAACGGTGCCATCATCTTTGTCGTGTGGCACAAAGCCTCTTCTTTTAATGACGTGATGAAGTTTAAAGGGGTTTTCTCTGCCGCTCTAATTACAAAGGCTAATAAAAACCCAAGGTGCCTTAATTTCGGGAACAGCTTCGTGACTTGTCACAGTTCAGGCTTATCGAGCCTCCGGGAAACTTAATGTATGCGTGGAATTATGCTTTTTTTCCCCAGCTGATACACTGCTGTACAGGTGTGTGCTATCTCCTACCTGTGTTTTATTACGGTCATCCGCTCGTGAAAACATGAACGTTCGCAGCAACGGCACAAAGTGGGTGAAGGGAGCCAGTTATCTTTCTGGTTGTGCTGTTTGGGTCAAATACGTAATTAACCTTCATGCTGAAGTCTGGGCCCCATTTAGTGACCATATAAACCATGCGACCCGCATCAGCCGTGTCCACAAACACACACACACACATTTTCTGAAACCGCTTGTCCCATACGGGGTCGCGGGGAGCCGGCACCTAACACGCCAGCACAGGGCGTAAGGCTTGGGGGGGGACACACTCAGGACGGGACGCCAGTCCGTCGCAAGGCACCCCAAGCGGGACTCGAACCCCAGATCCACCGGAGAGCAGGATCCGGTCAAACCCGCTGCCAGTCGTGTCCATCCGAGGCTGAATTTAGTCACCGGAACACCGGTGCATAAATAAAGGTAAATCCTACTTTCTCGACTGCTAACTAGGTGTCGTGTGGCTTTTCTTTCTGTTGTCGTGGCACCTCAGAAAAACGCTTTTGTCGCTCGCCTTTTCTGTCCCGTATTGGTTACCTGGGAACAATGGCGGGACGTGAAAACGGAAGCAGCGAGCATTGATGGGGCGGGGTTCTTCCGTCGGGTCAATGGGACAGGAAGGCCGCACGGTCCTCCCCGGTCCTTGGGGAGGGGATGGAGACACCGCCGGCGGTCCGTTGGGCAACCCAGACGAAAAGGGGAGCGTCTGCCACCTTCCCCCAAGGTAGACGAAAACGGGAGCGGGACACGGCCCCCTCCCGCCCTCCGTCCCCAAGAATGAATGGTGGCAGCGAGGTTTTGGCTCGCTGTCCATTTAAATGGGGCCAAGGTTCACAGCGGAGACTGTAGGTGCGTGGTGTCCCGATGGCTCAATCTCAGCGTTGCACCAGTTCTCTAGTTACGGCGCTAACATTTAGTTAACGGCACCCTGCCCACTTCGGCAGGGTGAGCAAAAGAACATAATGTTATATCTTACCTTTATTTATTTATGAGACACTTCTCTCTAAAGCAACTTCCAATGAACTCTATGTAGTGTCATCAGCCCACGCGCCTTATGCACCATGGTGACTTACACTGCTAGATACACTACTTGCACTGGGTCACTCATCCATACATCAGTGGAACACACACACACTCTCTCTCTCTCAGTCACTCACTTACACACTGCAGGTGAACCTGAACAGTATGTCTTTGGAGTGTGGGAGGAAACCAGAGCAAACTCCATACAGACTGAGTGGGGATCAAACCCACATCCTCTCGCACCACCCAGATGTTGTGAGACAGCAGCGCTGCTCGCTGTGCCACCATGTGCCACATGTGTCACCGTATATAATGTAAGAATAAGAGGAACGTTCACACACCTGGACGGCATGAAAGAAAAACACGGTCGAACCGCCGTCGTTCCCATAATTTCCCGTTAATAAGATCAGCGAGCGCGCGTACGCGCAGGCGTATAACGTTTCGCGGAGGTCAGGGTGTCCCGACAATGAACAATGAAGTTCAGATGAACCTGCAGCCCGAGGGTCATCCTATAGGGGCCGGGATCGAGTTTCCCCTCTAATTGCTAGGGAGGCCTGTCACTCAGCCGAGGCACTTCGGCCAGGTGACCCGAGAGAGGGTCACCGCGTACACCTGTCCCGTACGTCCGGAAACCCTCCGCTCTCCCATGCTAAAAAAGCCGGCAACCTGAAAAGTGCGCCCTGCAACGACGTGTCTCTCGGGTGCGCCATGTCGAGCACCTGTTGGATTCGGAGGGTTCCTCCTCCGCTCCGCCCGGCCAGCCAGGGGGACTCGGGGGGTCGGCTCATTAGCGGCCCGGGCGCCAGCGACGCTCCAGCTCCGCACTGTTTGTCGAACATCTGCCGCAGTAACACGCTGTGTAATCCTCCGGCACCCCTCCGATAAAGGCTGTTTTCTGATTACGCCGCGTGTCAAGTCTCTCGAGCACCGAGTTATTACCAGAGGATTAGAGGCCGCTAATATTACTTTCAGGCTCGAGTATCCAAGTTTGTGGAACAAATAAGACACGGTTTGCAAGCTCTCCGCAATTAACCTTGAAAGAGCTCAAGACCCCCTTTTGGACACCATGCGGGATTTATGGCGCTAAAGCATATCTCCATAAAACACACCTCATCCGTTCCTTACTGGCTCGTGATGTTGACGCGCCGCCCATTTCCAGGCAATGCACTTCTGGTTCATGAAAGGAAAAGCTCGAGATCTGAGGGCATCTTCACCGCTCACTGCCCCCCTCCCCCCCACACACACACTTTACTTACCGTCTTAATGAAGGATTTACCCCCCACAGTAAACAAGTTCTTTAAACACGAGCAGGATGGGTTTCCTCTCTGAACGCCTCGTCCACCGTGACAAACATCAGCTCTTTCTCATCGCTTACGTGAAACCATCAGTACGTAATCAACGAGTTTACTTTACATGCATTTACTACGGTGCACGACACATCATTTACAGTGATTGTGTTATTGCTGATTCTTTCGTATATTAGACGTACGCCCTTCTTTGCCCTGTATTAACTTATTTCTGTCACATCAGCGAAAATAATGGCAACAATCATCATAATTTCAATGGTAGGGTGTCATCAAAATATTATGTATATTGTCCTACTGTTCCTGTGATGCTATAATATTGACAATTTAATGTATTATTTCATAATTATACTGTATACAGTATAACACATGTTGAGAAATACATGTTGTTCTTGGAGGCCCCCTAGTGGTTGTCTGTTACACTGTTTCGAAATGATTTCAAAGGTGCTTTGCTTTGAAAGGCGCTATATACACACACTTATTCACACACTATGCACTGTATGGCACACGGTAAAAGTCTGGAGCTCAAAAGAGTTACTGTTGTTTACCAAGCGGCTTTAGGCGTTTGCTCTGCTCTGCGTGCTGCCGACAGAAGAGCTGCGAAGATGTCGTTCCGTTTTTGTCAGCACAAAGGTCTTGAGGTCTGCCCGTTGGACCTTTCAAGCGCATTGTGCGCGGCTCAGAAAGGCCTTTAAGTTGTAGGCAAATGTTCCAGAACGATCCGACAAGTCGAGGAGCTTTAGTGGCGCCACTTCAAAGAGACAGCGCGGCCCGTCGGAGCTCGAGCCCAAACACACGCTGTGTGATCCTCCCGCGCGGTCCGGGACCCGAAACAATGACGGGCCCCCGTAATACATCGGAGCTCTTTCTTTAATTCTCCGCTGTCTGTTACTTTAACAAGGTGATTTGGAAAATAAATAGAGAAAATCCACCCGGGACGGCAGAAGAAGCGACACCTGGCTGGAGCTGTTAGTCGGATTTACGGTCAGACCGCAGAGCGGAAGGGTGGAATCGGAGGCCTGTGTTGTGTGGGATTACGCTGCTGGGTTCGCTCACGAAAAGCACGGCGTACGCTGAAATACGGGGTCGCCCCCCCCCCAGCCCGCCACTCCCCAGCCCCCTGGGGGGACGTGGTTTCTGGATGGCCAGTTCGAGTGCTCCATCCACATGTCCTGACGGCTGGTCAGTTTGGCTGTGACTGTGGTCAGCAGGGTGACCCACTGTAAAGCCCCCCCCACACATACACACACACACAAAGGCAACTTCGAGGTGCCTCTCCGCCGTGGATGCGACCGCAAGGCCTGAAAGCTCGGGTGAAACCGGAGAGGAAGATTGCGCTGCGGCCGCAGAGGGGCCAGCGATCCACGAGCTCCGGGCCGAAACCGCATCGCCCCGGATCGGGTTTCCGCCCAGTTTTCAGGCTCACGATCAGCTGACCGCGGCCCCGGGGAACCATTGGCCGCCTGCCGCCCCTGACCGTGGTAATGATGTAACCAGAGCGTGTGGGAACCTGGGCGCGGTGGCGTTCCTTGCAACAAACGGAACTTTCTCACTCTGCGGCTCCGAGACGGGACCGTGTTTGTCGGCTGGGCGCAGCATTAGCTCCGCCCCCTCCTTGCTCTGCCCCGCCCCGCACGCCCCCCACCCCCCGTTATCGGGAAATCCAACCTGGCGGTCGAGCTGCTCTCTGCCACCCGGATGCCGAACAAATGAGAAACTGAGAAACTGCAGTGAGCTGCGCTCTCCGGCCTAATGGGCGTTACTGTTGTGTCTCAACTCTCACTGCTAACACTTCTGTCTCCTTAGAAAAAATTGATATCATTGTTTTATTATCTGGAAATCAGTCTCACCTGAATGCATATTAATGTGTAAAGTTTGGAAGATTCCAGAGGCAACATAGTGGCACAGCAGGTAACGCTGATGCCTTAAGATTTGGGTTCGAATCCAGCTCAGTCTATGTTGAGTTTACGTTTCTTCCCTGTGTTCATGTGGGCTTCCTCCGCATGCTCTGGTTTCCTCCCACAGTCCAAAGATATGTTTCATTTGAATTGGTGACCCTGAATTGGCTGTAGTGTGTGTGTGGATGGAGTGGTGTCTCATCCTGGGTGTACTGTGGCCTGACTCACTGAAGGCCTCCAGGATCGATTCTGGACCACCTGGACCCTGCACTGGACGAGCAGGTATCGACAATGGATGGGTGGATGATTTTAAAGGTTCCAATGTTAGATAATTGAGGTTAACCGCGTTCACGTTAGGCCTAGATTGGAAGCTTTCGAGGTACTTCATGCACCGAGTCCTCGAGACAGACCTCTACTCTGCTCAGGCTCCCTTCCTCAAGAGGCACAAAGGGAACGAAGCAGGCTGGGGTCCGGGGGCTGGGCGTGTATGTGTGGGGGAGGTTCGGCTTTTTAATTAGCCGGTAGCCTCCCCGCGACCCCCCCCGTTACCACCGCCAACGGTCATTGTCTCCGCCTTCGTCTGCATCAAGATGTTGCTGGAAAAAAAGACCTTTCAAGCGAATTCTGGCCTGATTTTTACATTTAGGAGGCATGTGGCGTTTACCGTGTTTACTGTGTTTACAGCTCCTCTGCACCTCACCGGACTGATTGCGGGAGGCAGAGCCCATCACTTCATTGACCGCTTATGCCAAACTGTCAAATATATGATTTTAATGCTATTATTAGAAGTGCTTTGCAAGGTAGTCAGTTAAAATGAAGTGATTTTTAACAGTTTGTCTTTACTTTGCCTTTTCCCCCCATTTTTATATTCTGGGAAATACGTTTCACAGACTGCAAAGAAAAATAATTTTTTAAACTTTGAGCTTTACAAAAATGAAAACTAGTGTAAAAGGACTGAAAATAAGAGTTCACCGTCTCCACAAACTTTTATTCAGTGTTGACTGCTGTTCATGGGCGACACTCGGACACAGCAGAGATGGGCTGTAAACACTGTTGGAGAGAGTTGAATTGAAGAGGCTCCAAACCCCACTGGAAATACAGTCTGAATGACGGATGAGTGAAGGAAACGCAGAAACATTTTCAGCCTCAGAAACAGCAGAAAACTAGAAAATGTTTTCTCATTCAGGGCCTGAGGAGCACCTTAACCAACCGTACCGTGCCAGCACAAAGCATGCTGGGATAGCAGGTGCCCCTTCCAAGCCATCTCAACACAAAAGGAGACCTGATCCCCACCCCCACCGAGTGGAGCGAACAGCCGCACTTCGATCTTTGAAGCAGATCAAACGCGACACTGTCGTACGCGAGACTGATACGGAGGGGAAACGGGCGCGCGCCTCGTGTCCGCGCGCAGCGTCCGCTGTCCAACGAGCTCAACTCCCGAGAAGCTGAAACGCGCAGGGCGGCAGGTGCGGGATGGTTGCGGCGCTCATGCAGTCCCTCGCGCAGCCCACGCGCTCGCCGTTTCCTGGGTTTCCAAAAAAGCCGCTCGGGTCGCGATCCAAATCCCGTCCCGGAGAGTCCTGCGTCAGGGCCGCGTCTTTTGAACTGGTGGGAGCGGGAGGGGGTGGGGCAGAGGGGCGCTACGATGGCACGGAGTGGGGGTGGGGGTGCTTAACCCTCTCCCTCCCATCCCCCACCCGGTCCGGAGGCCGATCGTGATCTCAATTAACACAGAGCTGAGCGAGTCCCTTAAGGAGCGAGGAGCGCGCGGGGACGGCCAGCTGAGCAGGACGGGGGTCTCTGGGAACGGATCCGGGGAGGGGGGGTGGCGTGGGGTGGGGTGGGGTGGGATGGGATGGCCCACGCTGAGAGGAGCCCGGCCAGCTCCCGGACACCTGGTCATTAACATTGCTAATTAGCGGCCATTAATCAGGGCCGGCGGGGTTTTTGTGCGGCGCGGGCTGCGAGGAGAGTCCATGAATGGGGAGATTGTGCCCCCCCCCCCGACCCGCTTCCCCCTCCCGCGCGACCCCCCCAGGAGTAGCGCGATGAAAGCAGTTCCCATCAGCTCGAGATGAGATGGATGAAGAGGAAGGTTAGACAACAGGCGGAGATGAGCGGAGGCAGCGAAGGAGGAAGGGCTTCTGGAACCAGGAGGAAATCAATTACTTCACATTCATGACATCGCGGCGCTCGCGGCGGCTCGAGACCCCGGAGCGGCTCCTGCCTTGGGGGGGGGCACTCCAGTCCCTTCCGCTTAATTCCACGGAGAGACACGCGTGGCGCTGCGGCCGAAACACGGCCGTGTTGAAGGAACACACCGAAAAGCAGGTGCCCTGCCGGTTAGCGCAGTCACAGGGCAGCCCAAGGCCCCGGGTTCGAATACCGCCTCCGGCTGCGGCACCCCGCCTTGAGTGAAGTGCTCAGCCTGAAGCGATACAGCGAAAATTACTTCACTTTGGACTAAACACGTAGTGAAACAGATACATTTAATAATTCTTTCGATAATTTCTCCATTATAAATAATAGTTCTGAACATTTTTTAAATATATTACATCAACATTGATACCAATTTAATAAAAAGCAATAATTATTGATAATATGTAAATGTAATATTGAGCATATATTAATATTGTGCGTGTATTTAAATATTTTAAATAATAGACTATTTACCACATAAAAATGGTGAGGATGTATTTAAAGAAATATATGAATTACTCTTTGACTATTGAAGATGTAACAACAATGAAGAAATAATAATCAGACATGCGCCCAGAAGTGAGCTCTCAGAATTTGAGCACATGGATGGGAAAAGGCAGCGATGTTCCTCCAGCAGCGAGTCGGTACCTGCGCTCTGCGTTCTGCGCTCTGCGTTCTGCGTGCCCGTTTTTCCCGCTTCTTTAGCCCCTGGGTCCTGGGGAAACGCAGCTAATCCACACAAAGGGATGCGATCCCAGCCCGAGGCGTCCAGTTCCGAGGAGTGCGAACAATGGAGAAAGAAAAAGAGAGAGAGAAAGTAATAATTACACCTCTTTCTGCAAACATTAGCATTACGTGCTCGTGCACAATGGACCCCGCCGAAGGGCCGCGCTTCTAATCCGATTAACGTGTCGGGGCCGCGCGCCGCGTCACCCCAGTTAATGAACCCGGGATTAGAGCTCCGAGCGCTCAGTGCAAATTGCTGTTTTATTACTTTCCCTTTGTGCCCCAGACACTCGGACCCGTTGCGTCCGACGCAGCCCCTCGGAAGATGCCTTAACCACGTTCCGTCACATTTCACCGTTAAACTGCCTTTGTGTTTATGAGTCAGACTCATTAAAAATAAAAAAAACAACAAAAAACAGTAGTAAGGCGTTTCATTCAGACCCCTTATGCCCTCTCGTCTTGTTTCACACGTGTTTTCATTACAAATATGATCTGGGTGATGCAAAATAGGGGAAAATGTCGAGAAATTATTGTTATTTTTTAATTCAGTTGCAACAAGTAACCATAAAAATTGCAAACGGCTATCAGTAAAAATGAGTCCCGCACTAAGGAATAAATAAATATCCCCTGGATGATATCTGTGTGTTTTTCTGCTACTTAATTTATACCGGACTTCCCTTTGAGACTAATAAGATTCAATAAATTAATCAATAATACATGAATAATAACAAATTTTCATTCATCCCTTTTTGGTTTTTATTTATGTACATCTTTTTCAATACTGTTATTGTATCGATAATAGTTTTCCAATATTATGTGATGGGGCCTCAGGCCATCGCAGGTGGCGCACACTGCCCCGGTATCCCATGAAGCAGTGGGGGGATGCTAATGAGGGCGCATTGGGCCACTGTGTCATCCCTGCATGCTTCTGTGGCCAAGAAGGGACCTCGCCGGGGGTGCGAAAATTTGAGAGCTTAACCCCCCCCAAGAGCCCAGCCCCCACCCCTTCCATACATTCCTTTGCTTTTCTAGGAGCCCAAACCCAGCGGGACAAACACTCGCAGCACGTTGGACTTTGTGTAAAAAGCACATTGTGAAATCAAATGATGATGAGTCTGAAATACATTTTTAAGTGTTTCTGGAAGTTTAAGATAAATTTAGAAAAATATTAAAAGTACACACACACACACACACACACACACACACACACACACACACACACACACACACATTTTCAGAACCGCTCATCCCTGACAGGGTCACGGGGAACCGGAGCCAACCCGGCAACACAGGGCGTTAGGCCGGAGGGGGAAGGGGACACACCCAGGACGGGACGCCAGTCCGCCACAAGGCACCCCAAGCGGGACTCGAACCCCAGACCCACCGGAGAGTAGGACTACGGTCCAACCCACTGCGCCACCGCACCCCCTATATTAAAAGTACTTTTCAAAAATATATTTAAAAAATACCTAGTTGTATAAATGGGGAAATTGTAACTAGATTTTCTGAAAAAAATATACTGTCATTAACCATTATAAAAGTGATGCTTTTCGAGAAGAAAATCTGGCAAAAAACCGTTCCATTTATGTGTACTCAATGTATTATGTTTGCATTGTTTTTTACATTATGACTCCAGGCCTGGTTGGCTGGAAAAGATCTTTGAAAATGTTTCTTTATGTAAAATCCCAAACTTTCTGCATGCGCTCGTCTTTCAGTGTCGTGGAATCCGACTGAATAAACACTGCGTTCAGAATTTGGGTCCGAAATCAGCCCGTTGACCCCCCGGTCCCCCCAGGGCTTCTCCAACCAGACGTGTCCCGACTTGTGCGTCTCATCTTCCTGCTTGGACCGATGGCTCTGTGGACGATGACCTCAGCGCTCCAGCGCACGTCTCCAGTAAGGCCAAAGCGTGGCGAAGGACTCCGACGGCGCACAATTGCAGCGCCAACGCAGCTTCCTGGGTCCTTGGGCTGGTAGGAGGACATAAAAAACACAAAACATGCAGCCACACACACACTCACAGAAGGAGCAGAGATGTGTGGCTCAGTCACCAGCTCTACAGGTTTTTAAAACTGCTTTATTAAAGTACGCGCTTAAAAAGACACAATTTTTCCAATACAATCAATGAAGGAATTGAACACATCTAATGACTCATAAAAATTCCAAGGATTGATTAAAAAAAAATCCACCCAAAGAACCATTGACAAAAAACAGCACTCAATAAAGTGAGAGCATAGAGGACGATGCATAAATCTTTACACGAGCTCCTCAGTAACGAAACACTTTTTTCCCACAGCAGGAACCCCACGCATCCATGGTCGATCCTCCAGACACAGACCAGAAACCAAAACCTTACAGTAAATGACTGGAATCACACATATTGAACAGAAGCTTGCGGTGAAAAAGAGGATCTTTGGTACCAGAGAGGCAGCTCCTCGACACGGCACCTCCTTCGAACCCGTGCGCAGGTTCTTAAGCTCCTCCCACATCGTTGAACAGTCCTCTGATGGCCGTGTTAAGCCGGAGACGTAAAAGCGCACGAGAACGGCTGAGGGGTTGGGGAGCTGTTCCCAGAATGCACTTGGGGGGAGCAGGAGCCGAGCACATTCCGTACCGCGCCGCCGCTCGTCGGCCCTGGCGACAGGCGCAGCGGGGGTCGTCCCCGGTGCCATTTCCATGCAAATGAGGGGGACGTAGCGGCGGAAGGCGCCCTTAACGTGAAAATGAAGCGGAGGCCACGGTGAGAAGAAACGCAAAGACGTAAAGAAGGAGCAATAGCTGTCGAGCAGGCGAGCACATCTGTCCAAACATCCTGTCCCCTCCGGAGCCACAACTGGGAGAAGTTCGACAAAACACACGTCCCTTCGCTGATTCGCTGCTCCGGTTCTCTAAAAATCTCTAGTACAGCTATCTAAATATATATTTTTTAACTCAAAGACTTTCATTTTAATATTTTCTACATTACTTTCACATTTCTTTATTTATCACATGCTTTTCTCCAAAGCAACTTCCAATGAACTCTATGTAGTGTTATCAGCCCACACACCTTATTCACCATGGTAACTTACACTGCTAGATACACTACTCACAATGGGTCACTCATCCATACATCAGTGGAACACACACACACTCTGTCACTCACACACGATGGGGGAACCTGAACAGCATGTCTTTGGACTGTAGGAGGAAACCAGAGCACCCCACAGGGAGAACATGCAACCTCCACTCAGACTGAGCGGGGATCGAACCCACGTCCTCTCGCACCACCCAGACGCCGTGAGACATTGAAAGGACTGAATATGAAAATATAGGGGGTGCGGTGGCGCAGTGGGTTGGACCGCAGTCCTGCTCTTCGGTGGGTCTGGGGTTCGAGTCCCGCTTGGGGTGCCTTGCGACGGACTGGCGTCCCGTCCTGGGTGTGTCCCCTCCCCCTCCAGCCTTACGCCCTGAGTTGCCGGGTTGGGCTCCGGTTCCCCGTGACCCCGTATAGGACAAGCGGTTCTGAAAATGTGTGTGTGTGTGAATATGAAAATATTGCTTCCACGCACGTCCGTTCAACGCCACTCATTGACATCGTGTGTCATAAACATGTCCGATGTTCCTCTTCTTGTTACTGATGAGCGACACCCAGGAAGAAGCGGACTGGGGCTGTAAACACCGTGGAAGCGAGTTGAATCAAGGCGGTCTCACACACACACACTGCTCTTTTGCTGGGCGAGAAAACACAGGCTGCAGACATTTTCAAAAGCAAAGATTTAATACATGAACAAAAACAAAGAAATATCGCTGAAATTTTATAACGGCTGCGTGTAACATGAGAGGAATGGATTTTATTTCCGCTCGACTACATCTGGGCAAGAGGGCTGTGGGGGTGTAGCGGGTTTGGCCTCTGCCTCCTCTACGGTGGGTCTGAGGTTCGAGTCTCGCGCGGGGTGCCTTGTGATGGACCGGTGTCCCGTCCTGGCTGCGTCCCCTTCCGCCCCGTGTTGCCGGGTTAGGCTCCGGCTCGCCGCAACCCTGCTTGGGATGAGCGGTTTCAGACGACGTTTGTGGGCATGTGGGCATGTACGAACAATGATGCCGTTGACTGACTGGGAAGATAAAAGTACATTTATGTTAACCGCACTTTTTCCAATTTTACTTTGCTTCTCTGCACAGATCCGACATCATGTGTGAATAACGATGTAAAACAACGCCGGTGACCGGGAAAAGCAGGGTGAGACCGGCACGCAGCGCAGGTGCCGCTTCGGACTTTAGGCCGACCCGTTGGAAGCAGAAAAGGAGGAGTAGTTTTACGGGCTCCGGTGAGAACGGACCGTGTTTTACACTACAGGAAGCCGGCGGTGGCGGCGGCCACATTCCTCCAGGCGATGTGAGCAACGGTTCTCTGAGCGCCGACAAGAGCGTTTACTGCTCACCAACAGCTCATTAAAGTGTTTGCACACGAATCGCCTTGTTCTCCAAGGGTCACGGTGCCCACGGGGGGGGGGCGGGGGTTGCTCAGTAGCACAGGTGTTTACATCGGTTGAAAAATAACAAACCCCCATCCCAGTGGGAGGTAACCCCCCCCCACCCCTCGACCCTTCACCACGGCCGGCGTTTTATTCGTAGCCGTTAAGCCGGGTCCAGACAGGAAATTCTCCACGTGATTGGTCTTTACAAGTGACGCGGGGGTCTTGGGGCTCATGGCCTCGGGGGGGCGTGTGGGGGGGGGGGGGGGGGTTACCGTGTGAAAGGCCTCGTCGAGCCCCATGCTGCTTTTCACACCCAGTTAACACCATCGCTTATGGCCTCGCACCTCACCACTCGACACACACACACACACACACACACACACACACACACACACACACACACACACACATTTCTTGACCCCTTCTAAAAACTGAATTACGTGACAATGAAGAGGGTCTCTCTCTCACACACACACACACACACAGACATACAAAGAGGTGGCATCTCTTGGCTTCGTCCATGCTGTCTATTTTAACAGTTCACACGCAGCGGTTTAATTAATGGAATTAAACTGTGGCCCTATAAAATAATTGCAATAATGTAGGAATCAATGCAGCGAATTTCTGTGACAACCATCCTCATTTCATTAACAAACAAATTATGTGAGAATAAAAGGCAAAGTGACACAGATGACTGAGCATCTGTTCAATAGCGACACCGGAGGGCTCAAAAATCAATTATGCGGATAATAAAAGCAAAGAAAAAAACAAATCCTGATAATTCCACATCCATATAAAAATGCTTTTAAAACCATGGGGATATTTTTAAATATCCGTATACTTTAAACTATTTTTCGTTCAGATTTCAGTGGCTCGGTGAAGGTTCCGGAAAAACGAAACGTAAATGATGCTTCAGTGGTGCGGTGCTGTATGAAAAAACCCGAAGCAGGATTTGTCAGTCTTTGGTCGCTCACTTTTATTATTATTCGTATTCTGACGATCATTATTATCATTACGTGTCACAACGGGTGCGGAGATTTCGAGGAAGGGACATCGGTGTGTCCACAGAGACACAACACACATTATGCACAACATGCTTTGGCCAGAATGGAGGAATAACGTGGTTATTTCCACCTGGGTGTGTTCAGTCGCACTCATTACCTGTCTAATAACCGACACCTGACCCCCCCCCCCCGAGCCACACGAGTGCGGTAAAAACATCCTTTCAGCTCCGTTTACCGCATCACGTCCCGCGGCGCTGACACGCCATCATAACACCCCCAGTGCGCGTGGGCCGACGTGAGACACACACAGTCCTGCGTCCAGACTGATGACAGAACGGGGACTGGAACTTCGCCCCTTCTGGGTCATTCGTTCCCATGAAAGGATGTTATGCGCTGAAAACGTGCAAGAAACATATTTCCACAGCGGAGTAAAATTACACCGGCAACAAGGGTGGGGCTGTTGAAACTGGACAGAGTCCCACCCTCGTACCCGTCAACAGGACAGCGAACAGTGTGTCGATGGGGACAGCAGGGGGCCTAGTGCTTAAAGGGCAGCTGGCAGCCCTTGGCCCCAGTGGTCGCAGGTGCAAATCCCACCTAGTGCTGTAGTACCCTTGAGCAAGGTACTTACCCTGAATTGCTCTAGTAAAAGAATCCGCCAGCTGTATCAATGGGTAAATCGGTGTAAACAGCCTAAAAGTGTAAATCAGACACATGAATGAATGCGAATGCTGGCGCTCGTCTTGCAGTCGTAGGTCCAGGGTTCGAATCCCACCTCCTGCTCTGTGCTCTTGATCGAGGTACTTACCCTGAACTGAAAATAAGAGAAAAGTAAGTCACCGTGGAAACAAGGGACAAACATATGAATAATTAAAATGAGTTGCCGTGCACGGCAGCGCTGGATTCTGCTGCGAAATGTGCGGAAAGAGGGGTGAGCACCAGTACGTCGACATGACGCACTTTACCCTAAGGCCCGACCATACGACTGATGGAGGAGCTGAAGAAACGTACGCAAAATTCTGGAATTATGTTTTTGAAATGTAACTTTGAAGTTTCGTTTGTACTACATTTCTCACACTTTCCCCTCTTATTTCTTCTGCCTTTTCCATTTTTTCCTCTCCTTCACAGACCGCTGGGGCACGTTGGGAGACATCTGGACACGTCGTTTTCCAGGTGGAACTGTTTCCGACCAGGGACCCCGTAGCGGGCGGGGCCAACGTTGTTGTGGGTGGGGCAAGTCTTTTTTGTGGGCGGGAACATGTCTTCTGTGGGCGTGGTCATGCTTCTCGTGGGCGGGGCCACGGCCATCCGCCGCAGGTCTGTCAGGGCAGCGGCCTGATGAAAAGCGGCGGCTCCTCTTTGTTGATCCAAGGCTGCGAGGGGCCAGGTGAGCAAACGGAGAGAGTTGGATATGTCGGGGGGGAGGGTCACAGCAGCTCACTCACTTCACCCATCAAAACACACCCTCAACACACACACTCAGGAGAGCAGGTAGGTCCACGACGGCTGTATTTCCAGAGAAAAGCTGCATAACAGGCCTGAAAATAAATGTATGACCCCCCCCCCCATCCCCCCATCACAGTGTAAATAAGAACGGCCCGGACGATTTTACCCCCCCACTTCCCACCCCCATTTAAAAGGTACCGCGAATTACGAGCAATAGCTGTGATTGTGGTCAGATCACAGTATTTGACCACGTGTTACACGAGAAAAGTGCAAATTCCGGAGTAGTTCTCCTGGACAGTTCTGAACAGCGCGATTTCTCTCGGCTCATTTCGCCGTTTTCCCCACAAACATTTCCCAGTTAGCCCCCCCACCATACCGTACCTGGTATTTCTGCACCTCCTGCTCTTCAACGGCCCACGAGAGACAGAAAATGATCAGATGCCATCGGTTCTGGAAGCACCTACAACCCACGTTTTACCACCTTTCTCAGTATCTGAGGTAAACCGTGGTATTTCTGTTTACGGGTGACGAAACAGTAAACAGTAAAAACTCCAGTACTGTACCACTCTAATGTAGTAAATAGTACAGTACTGTAGGACTCGGACCCGTCCACAGCCGGCCTGTTGGCACAAACGGATGTTGCTTTCGAAGTGGAAACACATGTAAGAAGAACTCAAATCCCATTTGTGTTTCAAGGACAGGCGAGCGAGGCGTCCACGAGGACAGAGGCGTCCCGCCTAGCGCCGTGTCCTTGTCGTCCCCGAATTCCCCGCACCGGCGCAGCGAGAGAACGGCGAAACCCCCCCCACGATCCGTCCCGTTGCCAGGCAAGCAGGAGAAACACGTCAAGCCGCTCGGTGTGTGTGTGTCTGCGTGTGCGTGCGCGGTTCAGATGCGGTCATATTTATCGGACAGACTGAAATACGAAGGAAAATGATGAGATGGATATGAATGAAGAAGAAAGAGGCGGAACGGAGCGGCGGTCCCGACCTCTGGGCCCACGGCGAGTTTGCGGGGCCGAGCGCCAGAGAAGCCAGATCCGGTGAGGACCGGGAATCTTTCGTCGCGGCGACTCATCAGTCATCCTGTCCGGGTGTCGCCCGGGTTCGACCCCTCGGCTCTCCACAGGAAGGCAACGCCGTTGGCTCGCACCTCGCCGTGGCAACGAGGCCGTCGCGGGGGCCTCCCTCACCTGCCCAGCAGCAAGCTGTCCCCACAATGTCCCCGGGGCCCCCGTTCGACACCGTGATTAATGTCCAGCCCCCCCCCCCCCCCCAACCTCCCCGCCTCATGAGGGCAGCCGGAGATGCACCCAGGGAGACGCTGGGCTGGATCCAAGCGCGGCGCGTCCCGCCGGGGGTGTTTGGGCAGCGACAGCTTGTCTGAAGTTGATGAATGAAGGCACCACCGTAGGGTCGGGACCCGCGCCACACCTGGTGGAAACTTGGCCTGGGCACTGGGTTCGAAACCCTCCTGTCGAGTCCCGATTGGACGAGAAACGGGGCTCCTCTGTCACACATCTGCGTCCCTCGAGCGAACCCAATGGCAGGGGTCAATGTCATATGCCAATTACCACGTTTCTGTCCAGGTGTTAATGACTTACCCTAAACTGATACAGTAAAGATTACACTGCTCCTTAAACGGCACAACAGAAATCATGGTAAGCAGCTCAGTGTAAGTCGCACTCTGTTTACCGCATTCGCTCCAAGGAGCCCGACTGGGGTTATTTGAACACGGAGCAGCTGCTAAACCGTAAGCGAGTTGAAACACAGCACGGGGGGGGGGGCTCCTGCTGACAAAGGGATCGGTGACTGTGGGTGCGAGAGCTTTGTGGGTTTAGAGCCCATCCTCAGCGACGCCCACATGACAAGGTGCCGCCGCACATCCTTTCATGTCAGGTGCGCTGCCATCCCGGGAATTAGGGCGCGAAAGTGAGACCCGGGGGGTGGGGTGGGGTGAGGTGGGGGGGGCATGGCTGCGTTTCCTGTCCCGCGTCAGAGAGGGATTAGTGCTCCGCGCTCCTTTGCTCGGGCCCAGGTGGCGGGACGGCGTGCGCAGTCACGCAGGTAGAGCGGTGGAGGAGCGCGGGGGGGGGGGGGGGGGGGTGTCTGAGGCTGGCGTCAATCCGCACCACCAATTGTGAGCACGCACCTGCGTGTAAAGTGGGATCTGTACCGCGGTAACCCCTCCACCCACCCCAGCCCCCAAGCAACTGGAACGTGGAAAGGCGCCACTCTTCTCCAGGGGGATCTTTAACCGCTTCTCTTTGGCCTTAGAAAGTGGGAGGCAACAAGATCACAGCAGCTTTCACTCACTGGAAATAGAAATATTGCAAATTATTATATAACACACATCATACATATACATATATACACACACACACATTTTCTGACTTATTTATAATTTGAGTAACATTTTGGAGACATAAAAGGGACTTTCAGGGTTTGTGCTCAGACCAAGAGCCTCTGAAAGTACTGTACTTTACAGCATAAAACATGTTTATATTTTATAGTAAGATATAGTAAAAGAATATATATTTAAAGAGCTCAGCCCTTCGCTCCAGATAGAGCTCCTGGTGCCTTTCTGCTGCTCCTCCCGCAGCAAACTGGGCGCTCAAGGATCATTTTTAATAGAACGATTATGAAATCGACTCAGATGTTGTTTCACCTTTTACGCAACTCCATGCTGCACATCACACATCATCAGTTCACATCCCTCTAGAGGCTCTTATTGCGTAACACCCCTCCCCTCCCCTCCCCTCCCCCGCACTGCAGGTGTCTGTTGACCGGCGGGTGCGCAGCGCCTCCCACTGGACTCAACTGTTCACTGCTGCTGGTTAAACTTCTCTGCATCTCACATGAGGTTTTACTCACATTTACTCCTGTGAGTGACACTTTCCTCCAAGGTGACTTACAGCGTTGAGATACTTACCATTATTTACCTATTTATACAGTTGAGCAATGCACTGCAGTAGTTCAGGGTAAGTACCATGCTCAAGGGAACTACGGCTGGAGGTGGGATTCAAACCTGTGACCTTTGGGTCAAAGGGCAGCCACACTAACCACTAAACTCCCAGTTCAAATTCACCGCGCATCTTTTTAGAAAAACGATGATATAAATGAACACTGCGGCAGGAGGCGGGATTCAAACGCAGGATGTTCACGTTGTGGAACAAGGGCCCTAATCACTACGCCACCTGGTGGCCTGGAGGTGAACGTTACTGAACAAACCCACATGAAGCCGAATGTGACCAAGGCGCGAAGGGGCGGGTTGTTGTGACTGCAGCTCTAAGGGTTATATTATATTATATTATATTATATTATATTATATTAAACAGAGAACACACTGCACTGATTTCATGTGCACACAAACACATGCAAAGTGTTACACTCACTTAACTTGTACACTTAAGTGATACGCGTGAGGCTGGCAGGAGTGACACATACATTACCGTGGCAACGGCTGTGCCTGAACCACAGCGGCCATCCCTCATCCGGGATGCTCAGACGTTTGCGTGTCCGGGGTATTTAGGGCACAGACGTGGTAGTCCTGCCAGGGGGGTTCTGTGCAGGAAATGACCCATCATTTTTGGTCAGTGGCCAGGACACACACACACACACACACACACACACACACACACACACACACACACACACATCAAGCAGAGTTGAGTCTTTCATGTGTATTAATAAAGTCATTTACATCCTGCCTCTATCCAGCCTGCTATTATATCTTTACTGAGGTACATCATGGTAAATCCCCAGTACCGGCACCCAAGCCCCCAGAACCTGGCTCTCGACATGTAGCACGGTATTTTCTGTCTCCTAACGGCCAGGTCAGGGTCTTGGAGCCACATTGGAAGCAGCGCGCTAGTGGGGGGGCGGGACCGGAGGGGGCCGACGAACCGCAGGTGCGAGACGCCCGCCCCCCCAGCATTCATCTCCACCGCTGAGGCAGAAAGTCGAGACAAAGCGGAGAGCATCAGGACACGCGGGGAACAGGATGTGGCATTCCTCACTCACACAGCAGGGCGACACAGACAGTCGCAGCACTTCATGAGAATAATATTTAAAGCAATAAAATGTCTTTTTCAGTTGGAGGAAACTGGGAGCTGTGATGAATATATGAACTTATCACCTTCAGGTGCTCCTGTCGCTGAAACACGTCCAGCATCCAGGGACACTGTGAAACGCCTCATTAGTAGGGTAAACGGGGTAAACACAGCAACAGGGACTAAGAGCTCCCAGTGGGACACTGGCAGGGGGGGTGGGGGGCCGTGACACCCCAGGGGAGGTGAATCCTTCAGCACTCATAGTAAATGATCCAACATGATTCTCCTGTCTGTTTAGTGCTCCTGGTTTCTCATACATTGATACTATTAAGATTTACCCTGCTGTATAAGCAGGTAAATCACTGTAAGCAGTTGACTGTACAAAAACATAAAAATCAATACTAATTTATTCGAGTGCCTGAGTGGCGCGTTACTGCGTCTCTTTCACGAAGCAAAAAATTAATGTTGAGAGGGGCTCGTGGTGACAGGTTACTGTTTGTAGCGTCGTCAAGACAACAGAAGCGGCTCGAACCCCAGGCAAAGTTCGAAACTGCCTCCTGCGCACGCTGACCGTTCTGTCCTGTCGTCCACCTCCTGACACAAACCGGGGTCAGGTGCCTGCAGGTTGCTAAGCAACCAGCCTTTTGTTTATTTTTCCCTGAAGAAGAAGAGGGAGGGATGTTGGTGGGTGATGGGAATCCTGTTCTCAGCTTCCTCCACATTATGGTTGAAAACAGAGTGGGGGGGGGGGGGGGGGGGGCTGGTTCCAGAACGTGCACCTCCCTGACCCGTGATGACCCCACTCCATCTTCCCCCAATTACCTACAGACAAACACGTCACGCACCGCTTGCCACCCCGCCACTCCCCCGCCCCCCCACTGCGCAGTGTTGTGTCAGCGACCTACTAGTCACAACAGAACCGGGAGTCAGAGCGGGGCTGCTGATCCAAGGCAGGTGCCGGCCACGTCCTCCCTCATCATCCCATAATGCACCTGTGTTTGCAGTGAGACCTCCCTGTGCGAGGGGTACACGCACCCCCGCCCTCCCTGGGTCAGCGACCATGAGAACGACTCCGACTGGAACGGACCCCAGTGACCATGACCGTGAGGTTTTCCTTCGGTGCAGCACCACATGTGGCCTGAAAAGTAATTTATAGAACTACTTACACCGATTTACCCATTGCTATGGGAACTTTTTACTGTATCAATTCAGGGTAAGTGAAGGGTAGATCAAGGGCACCGCAGCAGGAGCAGGGAACTGAACCCGGATCTTTACAGTGTGACGACTCTAACCACTATGCTCCACCTGCTACCACCTGCTGCTCCACACTGTATTACCATGTCCAAAGACAAATGTAATGCAGGGGCAGCACTGTAAGGACACAGTGCTCGTTTTCAGGGTGTTCCTCCTCTGCCCAGCAGGGGGCGCCACTGACCAGTGAAACAATAACCGCTATAAACTGGCAGCCAGACTGAACATGGTACAAAAAAATGTCCACTCAAAAAAGCTGTTGATAATAATAATAATAATAATAATAATAATAATAATAATAATAATAATACACAGAGGAGGTTCACAAGTAAGCAACACTTAAAAAATGCAGCATTTTATGACATCAGAGGGTCTGTCTTGCTTACTGCTTATGAAAAGGAGGCTTTTAGTCTCGCTGTTGGCACTAATACTCAACTGTATCAAAGCTGGAGCTGTTTTCATGTAGCCGTTTAATAACCAGCACAAATATATTTTCATGTATTTACATTTATTAATTTAGCTGACGCTTCAGACAAAAGAAACACACTATTATTTACCCATTTGTATAACTGGGTGATTTTACTGCAGCAATTTAAGGTAGGTATCTTGCTCTGGGGTACTACAGCTGGAGGTGGGATTCAAACCTGCAACCTTTGGATAGCAGCTAGCAGCTCTAACCACTATGTTACCAGCTGCTGAAATACGAGTCTTATACGTCTTTGAAAAGTTGAAGATGCCACAATATGGCACAATTGACCAAAATTCTAAAGGGTGAATTAATACTTGATGTCCCAGAATTATGCATTTGTCTGCA
This sequence comes from Scleropages formosus, assembly GCF_900964775.1. Classification (NCBI taxonomy): domain Eukaryota; kingdom Metazoa; phylum Chordata; class Actinopteri; order Osteoglossiformes; family Osteoglossidae; genus Scleropages; species Scleropages formosus. The sequence goes on along the minus strand of NC_041830.1, from coordinate 16,104,967 downwards.
AAAAGGCTGCAGATGAGTTTAGATGCCCTGGAAAAAGGGCCCCACCTCCCACCTCCCATTGTTTTATTTAAAAAAAAAAAAAAAAAAAAATGCATGTTTGATTTTATTACATAACACCGTGCGCATTTTTCTCACTGTTTCTGGCGAACTTTAACGTCCCAATAATAATTTAGTAATTATGCAATCGAAAGATGAGTTTCACATATCCGACTGTGCGAAGGAACGTGAGTCAAACGTAAAGCGATCCTTTCAGGTCTTTGGCGTTCATCACAATCACATAAAACGGTGATCATACTGAAAATGATATGAAGCGGATATGAAGCACAGTGTGTGCCGGTTGCTTTGGTGATGAAGAAGAAGAGGTGACCTGCTTTAGAGAATGAGCGTCACACAAGACCAGGAGCCACTGGTGAACAGGCCCCATTGGTCGGTCGGTCATTGATACTTACTGCTTAACAATGGTCATCTGTCTGGCTCCAGCTGCTGGTCTCCATGGTAACATGTAACAAATGTTCTGAGGCCTTTATCAGTCACAACTTGATGATCTGATTATCGAACCGGACGAATAACGAACGAGGAAAATCTGAAGGTATGATTCCGATGGCGAAGATTAAAGTGATCCTGCAATAAACAACATTATCTGCGCTGCTATCGGCCCCCGGATCGCCGTGACAACAAAGCTGACAAGAGCTGCTCTGCTCGTTCCAACTGGACTCTTCTCCAAAGTCTCATCCAGTAAGAGAGAAAAGTGAGAAGGAGAAGCTGCTGTGCTGTGAATATGAAATATTCTGTCCTTTCTGTGTCAGACAAGTTCAAATTAATTTGGGAACAATTTATGTCATCAATGCAGTGATCCAGATGTGCTCCTCCAAAAAACACCAACATCTCTACGTACAGAGAGCGGCACTGTGAGCGAGTTCCCCGTGTCACTGTGCAAATAAACTGCAGAAGAACTGCAAACAAACTGCAGACAAACTGCAAACTGCAGATGAACCGCAGACAAACTATAGATGAACCACAAACTGCAGATGAACTGCAGATGAACCACAAACTGCAGACGAACTGCAGACAAACTGCAAACGAACCGCAGACAAACTGCAGGCGAACTGCAGATGAACTGCAGACAAACTGCATACGAAATGCAGACGAACCACACAGGCTCCCACTATAGCTGCTTTCACAAGTCAGGAGTCTGGCTGAACCCAACAGAGTTTACCAGGGTACCTATACTCTACTGGTTAGCATTAATTCAGCTATTCTGTACTAGTCTGGGTTAGTACTAGGCCAACTGTACTGTTGTAACTGAGGTGATTGCTGGGTTATCTATTTTGCACTTTATTAGTTAGGGTTAGGGTTAGTGCTAGATTACTGTACTCGTTAGGGTTGGTACTCAGTTAATTGTACTGTATTGAACTGGTTAGGGTTAGCTAGTTATTAACTATCACACCGAACTGGTTAGAGTCAGTGGGTCTAAATTAACTACTCTACTAGTTAGGGTTACTACTAGGTTAACTGCACTGTCTTGTGCTGGTTGTGTTTGGTTAGTTAAGGACAAATAAACTGCTAAATCACTTCGGGTTAGTAACTAACTGCACTGTTGTGGCTAAGGTGTAAAAATGACTGTATTATGGAATAATTACCATACCTTATGTTTATAAACACATTCTCACAGACATGATTGAATTCTGTTTAAAGAACAATCTTGTCGTTTTGAAGTGCTTTACCAGAGAGACATTATCCGCATAATAAAACTACTACTACTACTACTAATAATAATTACAATAATATAACCGTTTTTCTACACGTAACGACTTGCAGGAGGAGGTTTACTTTGTATCTACTGAAAATATTTAATAGATCAGTTATTACCCAAAAAGCCCATTTCATTGCTCGCCGGTTGGACTGACATCACGGTGTGTGTGAACTTCACTCCGGAGTGTGTGTACAGGACGGACCCCCCTTTTCCCCACACACACACACACACACACACCCCACTTGCTCCAGTGTCGTGAAGGAGCCCACGGTCACGGCGTCACTTCCTCCACCCTGTGTGTATGTGTGTGCTCGTGTGTGTGCGTGAGTGTGTGTGTGTGTGCGCGTGAGTGAGTGAGTGCGCGCGCGTGTGAGCCCGTCTGTCTTGTCAGCGATCGGCGGAGCGGGAGGCCGGAGTCTCCGGCGGAGACGGAGCTCGGAGACCCGCGACGCGGCGGCGGAGGAAGAGGAGGGAGAGGAGGAGGCGCTCGGCGGGTGACGGAGCTCCAGCACCGCGGGCCGCTCGCGATCGTGACGATGACGACGGTGATCGTGACGACGATGAAGAGGAGGAAGAGGAGAACCTGAGCAGGAGGAGGAGGAGGAGGAGGAGGAGGGGGAGGAGGAGGAGGAGAGCAGGGATCCGGCCGCGACGAGGCCCCGCTCGCTCGCCGGACACCGCGGCAGGATTATCGAGAAAAACAGACATTTCCATAACCGACCTGGCTGGCTGTGTATATGTGTTTTTGTGGAGCTCGAGCTCGGCGGCACGATGCTGCGCTGGATCCGACAGCAGCTGGTAGCGTGAGACCGGGGGTCCGAGCGGCGTACGTGGGGGGGGGGGTCGGGTACAGTGAGTGTCACAGCGGGGCGATCGAACGCAGCATTTGTAACAGCGGAATTGGATACAATGTAGCCTCTGTCTGTGTGTGCGTGTGCGCGTTTTCGGGGTGATGTACGGAGCCCGAGGAGGAAGAGGGGAGGAACGGATACTGTAACGGCGCGGTGTCTCAGACGAATCACCGTCGTCTCATTTCCCCGCTAAACGCGTGTAACCGCGCGGTGTGAGCGCGCACAGACACCCCTTCCCCCCTCGGCCTCGACAGGAGGAGGAGGAAACCCGAACCCACCGGGCCCCTCGTGGGGGGTCTTACACTCCACTGCACAGTGTCCAGAGCCAGAGTGTCTCTCCTGCACCGTGTGTGTGTGTGTGTGTGTGTGTGTGTGTGTGCGCGCGCGCGCGCTGAGCGGCTCGATTGGAAAGTTGCGCAGTGCTGATCTGGGTTAGTCAGTGTAGTTACTTGTTAAAAACACGCTTTGTGGTGAAGTGCGTGTTGGGCGTGTTGGGGGGGTGACGGAACAGAACCAAAAACACCACGCATCCATTTTACATAATTCAGAAACATTTCCACGTGTCCGTGCTGAGCTGCAGGCTGTGTGTGTGTGTGTGTGTGTTGGGGGAGGTTATTTATATTCCATAATACACCGTTTTTTTTAAATGAGACTTTTGTATCGTTCATTTGATCATAACAGTCCCGTGCAGTTGGACTCGTGGTGAACATAAGCTTGGTCACGTGACCACCCCCCAGTTACCACGTTTCACGCAGAACAGTGTGGAACCTAAATCTCTGCTGAGTTTCAAAGGAGCAGGAGGACAGTGGTCACGGTTCTGTCCTTGTTCACTTTGACCGTGTGGACCACCGTTAAACTGATCCCCCCCCCCTTTGGTCACAAAGGAACTGTTGAAACCCCCCCCCGGAGGAGGCGAGGTCATGAACGCACTTTCCTGCGTTTTGTCCCGGTTCATCACTTCATGTCCTCAAGTTTGGGTCGTTTTGTGAACGTTCACCGGAACACGAATAGATGAGTGACTGCAGAATGTGGTCAAGTGGTCAATGATTCATTTCTGGGAAGGAGCTCCTTCTCCGGCTGCGCAAACCTGTAACAAACCTCCGTGTTCCTGTTACTGTGACCCTGTTCGGTGTTTCATTGTTTCCCTTCACGTTAACAGTGATGTTTTACTCCCAGCATTCAGGTGAATCGCAACGGCTGCTCTGTAAAACTGACTTTCTGTCTGCTGGATATGAATTATCAGCTGTGTCTATTAAAACTGTACTCTTCTGCTATTTTCTTGCCAAGACCCCCCCCCCCGTATGATCAGAAGGGGTCCCTCGCTTGATGTGAAAAGGCAGATGTTACCGGCAGGTTCGAAGGCCCCCTTGGGTCGTGGGCCGGGATTATAATAATCGTGGTGACGAGGAGCTCGGTTGCCCGGGGTGCCGGATCCCTGTTTGTTTTATGCTCCTTGACAGTTGTGCTGAGGAACCCGTCGTCAAGGGGGAGTTTCCAGGAAGCTCGGACGCCGCCCCCCCCTCGACGCCCCCTTCTTTGCCCGGGAGGGCCGACCGGACCGCCAGCATCTGTCTTCAGCTCAGGCCTCATTACATCGTGCACAGGCGGGGGGTTGTGAGGGGGGGGGCACGCTTGACCCTCGAATTCATCTGTGACGGCAACACGAACCGTCGGCTAAATCGGATTGGCAGCCTCACGGAGCGCGGTGCTCCTTAGGCCCCTGGGGTGCGGGGGTGGCTTGGGGTGGTGCTGGAAACGCCGACCCATTTGATCCACAGCCTCCTTTCGTTTGGCGGCGGAACCGCGAAATGGCGCCAGGGATCCACATACTGCCGACAGATGCTGCACTTAGTTTATTGCGCGTTCCGCCGCTGCAACCTGCGTTTCGGGCCGTTCTTCCATTGCAAAGTAACTTTGACGTATTTGTGCTCCGTCCACATGCGGCACTTCGCCTGCGAGCGCAGGTGCTCTGCGAAGATGTCTGGCTTATGTCATGACATGCAGAGAGAGCCACGGCGGCGTATTTATCACAGCTTTCTGGTTCACAACTGCAGCTTTCCACAGGAAGGCCCAATAGGGTTAGGGTTCAATCTCTTCATTTCACTTACAGCATTAAGCTGTATTACACTGATTTACCCATTTATACAGCTGGGTAATTTCTACTGTGTCAGTTAAGGGTAATTAACTTGATTAGGGGTCCTAAAGCAGGAGGTGGGATTCAAACCCAGGACCTTTGAGTAGCAGCCCTAACCACTACCTCATCTGCTGCCGGGGTTCCCAATCGTCCCGACTATAAATAACACGGAATCGTTCCGTATAATAATTTAAGGGATAAGAGTTGCGTTCCGTATTAAAACCATTCGGAACGCGGTTTGTCCCGTATTTTAACCTTTCACACCCAGAGACATTTAAAAGTATTCATTACATATATTTACTGCATAAATAAACTTAGCAATTCGCACAGAAGTGTTAAAAGAAGATTATAAAAACATCGTAAAAAATGGATGCGAAACAGCTGTAGTGCGAGTCCGACGGTCATTGGTCGTTGCTAAGTTACCCGGATGCTACATTTGACAGAGGGGGGAGGGTTAAGGGTCAAGGGGGAACCCCCCCCCCCCCGCGAGAGGGACAGGGTAGGTAGCTACTAAATAGACGCTATCGTGAGTAATAGTGCACCTCGAAAACGATTAGAAAAGTATATAAAAAAAAAAAAAAAAAAGAATGGGAGACTGAGACGCGATGGATTAGCAAAGTCAGAGAGAACGAGTTTATGGCGAGCTGTAATTAAATTTACACTTTGCTTGTAAGAGAGATTTTTTTTCTCTCAGTCTCAGCCACGGATCATCATGCGACGCACAAGTCTGCGTCGGAAACTTCTTTAACTTGTCGACGGAACGACCCCCCAAGGAGCAATTCCCACTTTTTTTGTTGCACCGCCTCAGCCGATATGGTTAGCTTATTGTATCACACAAACACGTTTTCTTTACGCTTTTACTTTTCGAAATATATTACAAAATGTAATACATTTGCAGTATAAAAGTACATTTGAGTTGAGTGAGCTAAGAGCAAATTAAAATGTTTCACATTCATTTCAGCATTTAGTTCAGTCAAGCAGAGACTTCTTTTTTACACATTAGCTACAAAGAAATTCTGAGTGTCCCTTATTTTCTTCTCCGGGGGGGGGGGGGTTGGCAACCCTATCTGCTGTCTCTATTACATATACTATAATTATACATAGAATCATAAATATTGACTATTGTATGTGCAGGACAGAACAATGAATTCATACAGGCAACTGGTAGTGTTGTGCTTAGAGCTGCTGCCTTCACATCCAGTGGTTGGAGGTTTGAATCCCACCTTCAGCCCTAGTATCCTCGAGCCAGGTACTTACTGTGAAATTACCCAGCTGTATAAAGGAGTAAATAAGTGTAACCTCAACAGTGTAAGTGGCTTTCGAGAAAAGTGGCAGCGAAATGAATACGTGTGAAAGATCTGTCAGAGCTCCGGCTCATCGCGAGGTCCTCGATATGCTCTTGTGTTCCCGGAGTTCAGTTTAAATCCCTTTATGAGGCACTTCAGCGTGTCCTTTCGGGCCTTTTCCCTCCATCTTGCAGGTTTTTCCAGACCCTCAGGTGGAGATGTAATGGAGCCGCCGCGCACTTCAGCGGTTTCCACGCTGCCGTTGCAGTTGCGTTGCCGTACTTTCGTTACAGGAACACACAGAGCAGCGGTCGGGAGCTGGACGTGGAAACCAGTTCTTGCCGTTATGCCCCCGAGCGCTAAAATGTACAGTGACCTGCTCTGGAGAAAGAAACACCACTCTAATTCAGTATAGGGCTCAGTTTCACCCTGAGAGCCACAGAGGGAAACGAGCGTTTGGAAGCGTAGCTGGACAAGTGCTTGAAAAGCACAACGCAGAGTCACTTTTTCAGGCCTGTGAACTGTGAGGTACATGCGTGAGCGCACGAGGCAGTCAATACAGGGGGAACCCCACACGCCGCCGTGTGTCTCTTACTCCCTTCGACAGACGCTCCCTTACTTGGGAAGTGGAGCATTGAGCAAGTTGACGTGCTTCTGCAAGAGCGCTGCGGCGGCGTTCGCTCCGACATTACGGTTCGCGGGAGCGGGCGTCGTCTGTCGAGATGCGCGAGTGCGGCCGGAGCGCAACGCCGCTCGATTCCAATTCCGTCGTGTGGCGTAACTTCCCTGTCGCATTTCGCCAACGTGCTCGCGAAATGGATATTGCACCAGCTAGCGCTTCGCTAAGGCGCTGCCTAGCTAGCTGAAATTAACATTTCGTAATTTCATTCAAAAAATGTGTAGGGTCAGGGGCGCAGCAGTGATCCGGACAGCTGGTAGCGTAGGGCTTAGCTCTACTGCCTTTGGCTTCAAAGGGTGTCCGTTCGAATCTTCCCTCTCACTGTATGCACCCTTGAGCAAGGAACTTAGCAGAAAATTGTGCTGGTAAAACTGTAGAAATGAGTGAATAATTAAAAGTAGCTTAAAATTACAAATCGCTTTGGAGAAAAGCATCAGATAAATGTAACTGAACCAAAAGTGCACATGGGTGTGTTGAACTGTGTTACACCAGCTCTGGATTCTGGCTTTCTCCATGGAATGCACTGCTGACACTGTAGCGCTTCTGTGGATGGGCCGTCGCGTTTAATGCCGCGTATCTTCGTACAAACGCGGTACATGTCGACGCTGTGCGGTTCACAAAGCCACATCAAACGGGTCCCTTGTGTTGCGGTGTCACATGGAAAAATAACACACTTTTTTGTGTAGGAGGGGAATGGGCTGCACTTTAGAAGAAAGGGGTAAAATCAGAAGACAGTCCTGTTTGTGCGGTTAAATGTTGACCTTTGCGCAGAGGAACAGTCTGCTTGAGAGGGGATATCTCAGAGTTAGGCGCGTCCCGTGTGGGCCGAGCGGTGCCGTCGATTAGCCGGCTGACCCGTTTCCCTCGTCTCTCCACCAGGGGTTTGACCCACCTCATCAGAGTGACACCAGAACCGTCTACATCGCCAACAGGTTCCCTCAACACGGACACTACGTCCCCCAGAAGTTCGCCGACAACAGGATTATATCGTCCAAAGTAAGGCAGGATCGGCTGCGTCCCTCCGCTGTGTGCGCGCAGAGCTGCCGCTCTCGCCTGGACATTTCACAGTCTCGTGTTTTTACGTCAATATTTCAATAACGTTTTCTCTTACTTTGTCTTCCTAGTACACCATCTGGAATTTCATCCCCAAGAACTTGTTTGAGCAGTTCCGGAGGATAGCCAATTTCTATTTCCTCATCATATTCCTCGTCCAGGTGCGGGAGCTCGTGCACGTCGCTTCTGCTCTTTCTGCAGGCTGCACGCGATCGCTCGCCCTTGAGCTGGCGTTGCCATGGTTTCCGTCATTTTTATTCGCGGCGGTGGGGGGGGGGGGTTGCACCTGGCGGCACTTGGGACAAATATGGCCGCCAGTAGCTTGCAGTAGTTAAGAAACACTCGAGTTGTTTGTTGGCTCTGTGCCATCGTGTTGCTGCGCTGGTGTATTATGCCACATTCTTGTATCTAATAAGCATGTCCTCATGTGAGAACTTCCCGTTCTCCAGCTCATGATCGACACCCCCACTTCTCCTGTGACCAGTGGACTTCCTCTGTTCTTCGTCATCACCGTAACGGCCATAAAGCAGGTGAGCGGCCCGACCCGTGCCGGATGAGTCAGATGTGCCTGTTTGTGGTTGACCAAGCACTTCCTCTAAATACACAACTGCACTTTTTAGCAACAATAAAGGCTTTTATTTGATGTTTTTAATATGCAACAGTGAATGGCGTTTCCCCATTCAGTTTTAAAAGTGCAGCCACTTTGGAAGGATATCTTCTCCTCCTGGGATTCTGAAGACTGCGGTCAATGATGTTAAGCTGTGGTCAGATACTTTCTTTGTGAAAATGTAACCGTCCCACACCTGAAGTCAGCATCTTGTGGCTTAGTAGCCTGTTGCTGGACATTAAACAATGGGACCTGCGAACCGCTCGGTGACCCGTGTCCCTTTGCTCTGCTCTCGCTCCCGTCGCAGGGCTACGAGGACTGGCTGCGGCACAAAGCCGACAATGAGGTCAACGGGGCGCCCGTGTTCGTGGTGCGCAGCGGCAGCCTGGTGCAGACCAGGTCCAAGAACGTTCGGGTGAGTAGGTGGGACCAGATGCAAAACTGGTGGGTGGGGCTCCTGTTAATTTATAGGGGTTGTGGTCTTCACTGTGTGTGTGTGTGTAGGGGGGGAGGGTTTGGCTTCCACTATAAGGGGTGGTTCTTACATGAGGTGGGTGGGCTTTTTCCTGAAAATAGGTGTGCCCTGTCAGCAGGAGAGAGGGGTTTCAGAGTGAAAACCTGTGCAGGTATCAGACCCTTTGTTGTGCCCAGAAGGGAAGCTGCTTGTCCCATCACTTCTGTGCATATTTAATAGGCTTCCCAGTTTTTGCCTTTTCAAAACACAGCGGTCAGCAGTTTGGAACATCTTATCTGGAGCGTTGCTGCTATTCCATTGAGCAGTAATAGTCGGCAGATTAGAATTTTCACGAGGAGTTCATACATCTCGTAAGATTCAAAAGAAGTGCAAAGTCCTTCTGTCTTCCTGTTTCCTCATGTTCTTGTGTTGCTACCTGACCCAACAGGTGGGGGACATCGTGAGAGTGGCCAAAGATGAGACGTTCCCGGCCGATCTGGTCCTCCTGTCGTCCGACAGGGCGGAGGGCACATGCCACATCACCACAGCCAGCCTAGACGGGGAAACCAATCTGAAGGTTGGTGCGTTAATCGTCTGCGGCTGCCGTGGATAAAAGGATTAGGAGAAAACCCTTCAGACGTGGATGGCAGCTGTCACCACTTTTTTACGTCTCACACCGCTCCCGTAATTCCCCCCCAGATCCCAGAATGCGGTGTGGTTACCCCATAGCACCCCCATCCGAATGGATGTCGTTGTTCACAGCTTTCCTGCCTTTGGAAGGGTGCGAGAGCTGCAGCAGCACTGCTGATTAATATGTGAAGACTTAGTGTTGTAGTTACTATCTACAGAACGAACTTGTCAAGACACTGCCTTGATTTTCTGTGTTTGGTTTCATGTCGCCGAGGGCAAATCCGACTATATGAGGAAGGAGCTTTTTCTGGCCGATCTTCTAGTGGTACCAGTCATATGTGATTCCTGCCTCCGCTCCACCCCCACAGACCCACTTTGCCGTCCCAGAGACGGCCGTGTCCCAGACCGTGTCCAAGCTGGAGTCCCTGCAAGCTGTGGTAGAGTGTCAGCAGCCCGAGGCGGACCTGTACAGGTAGCGGGACACGAATGAGCGATCACCCCGTTAATCACGGTGACGGCAGCCACAGCCCTTAATTATTCATTTGCCGTTCCGGCTGCCCTGTCGCCACCCTGATCGGTCACGTCGCCTCACTGCTCGCCATAGCAAGTTATATTTTTAGACCTAATTTGGGCCCTCTGTCATTTGCAGTGTTCTTGTGTTAATCATGTCTAATTCTCTCCCTGGGTGAGTAAAGACTTCTTTCCCTTCAGGTTTGTTGGACGGATAACCGTATCGCTCCAGGGGGAGGAGATTGTGAGGTAAAAGTCAAGCTTCCACAGTTCTGTTAAGTTTTAGGCCGTTTAATTCTGTTTGTGGAGTGCTCTGGAGTATAAGTGCCACTTTCACTGCTCGGTGTTACGGAGATTTCAATAGAGGGGCTTAGAACCATAAATAATTATGTCCAAACTTCTGCTAGCCAGCTTTTCCCTCTCTCTGCGTCTTGGTAGAGGTCACTTGTGCGTTCATATGAAAAAACATGAGTGAACAGGAAGTTAGCCATGTTGGGGTGGGGCTTGTGGAAATGGTTTCCTGTTTAACTCAAGTTGCGTGCATTAGACCCTTAGGGCCAGAGAACCTCCTGCTTCGAGGCGCAAGGCTGAAAAACACCAAGGAAATTTTCGGTAGGCTCTCTTCTCATTTGCCTTTATACGCTGTTGTGATGAATATGAGGCCTCAACCGTCCTTGAGTGTCTCTCTTGGGGAAGCAGGGGGCGTAGAAGTTAAAGCTACAAGCTTGCAATCGAAGGGTCTGGGTTTGAATCCCACTCCTGCTGTAATACCCTGACGAAACGTGAATGTGTCTGATCCTTTGTACTCATCATTGGGCTACATTTCTTAGCATAAGGCTTGGTTTTTGGTTGGTATGCTTCCGATCCATTTCTTGATTTGGCAGACATTGTCCGAAGCACTAGCCATGAAGTTCTCAGTCAGTGTTACTCTCACAGGAGTGGCGGTGTACACTGGGATGGAGTCAAAGATGGCACTGAACTACAAGTGCAAGTCCCAGAAACGCTCCGCCGTGGAGAAGTAAGCAGGAGAAGACATTGGCACCTACGTGTAGTCGTCTGCCTGGAAGACCAGCGTTACCTCAGTTGTGTTTTGTTTGGCTGCAGAGCGTTTCTTGTCTTTGTTTCAGGTCAATGAACACGTTTCTGATCATTTACCTGGGCATCCTGCTGCTGGAGGCTGTGCTCAGCACCATCCTGAAGTACGCCTGGCAGTCGGAGCGCAAGTGGGATGAGCCCTTCTACAACGAGAAGACGGAGCAAGAGAAGAACAGCAGCAAGGTAACCTGAGAAGAGGCCCAGGTCCTGGTGCTCATAGGCCCTGCCATGGACAAGGCAGCGCTGCCTCCTGTTTTTTCACCTTCTTCTTGGTCAGTTTTATTTTTCGTCACGAATCGTGACGGCTGTCACAGAACATTAGTTCCGAGTTTTCTTGGATGGCCTTTAGAATGAACACCCACGCAGGAGATGCAGAAGATGATTTAAAATATTATGACAGAGAACATGGAAGGAAAAAAATGCTTTGTTTTGAATCCATGCATTTCTTGGAATTTTCTTTAAATAACAATGGGATTGCACGGCAACCTTTGGCTAATGAGAAGATCATCATTTCCCTTTCTTCTTTCCTTCCAGATCTTGCAGTTTATATCTGATTTCCTTGCTTTCCTGGTGCTCTACAACTTCATCATCCCTATTTCTCTGTATGTGACGGTGGAGATGCAGAAGTTCTTGGGCTCTTTTTTCATTGGTTGGGACCTGGACCTCTACCATGTGGAGAGTGACCAGAAAGCCCAGGTCAACACCTCCGATCTCAATGAGGAGCTGGGACAGGTGTGGCATCTGTTGGAACATCATGTGACCAATGTGATCCATGATGTGGGGAATATCCAGAACAACGCTTGGTTACCTTCCCACAGGTGGAGTACGTGTTCACAGATAAAACCGGCACACTGACGGAGAACGAGATGCAGTTTCGAGAGTGCTCCATCAACGGCGTCAAGTTCCAAGAGATCAACGGGAAGCTGGTGCCGGAGGGGGTGACGGATGACTCGCCCGACGGCTACATGCCTCATCTCGTAAGAGTCCTCCTCCATCAAACCTGCACAGCACAGAAACTCAAAGACCATAATCATTCTTCCTGCCATGGAATCAAAATACATTTTCTTCATTTGGCTGATGCCTTTAGCCACAGCCACTTGTATCATTCAGTTCCTTTAGCTGGTACCTGCAGCCAAAGCAAATGACACATTTGTGTGCTCCCTTCTTTCTCAGCATCCTTTGTACTATTATTTCTATTATAATCTGTTTGCAATAGTTCCCTGTTTTATTTTTGTTTTAGTTGTTTTACTTACTTATTAAACTGGCTTAGAAATCTTGTTTAATCTAGATTCCCGGGGGGGCAGCCACTAGCCCTTGGACCCCCAGAAATTTTTTTTCTCCCTTGATTTTTCGTTTGGGAGTTTTTGTTCCTTTCCTCCATGGCCAGTAGGCATACTTATAGCTCTATAAAAGCATTATGTTACGAAAGTCTGTAGTCAGCTGTCTTCTTGTTTCTTTGTTCTGATGTACTTGTTTTTCTTGCCTTATGCCTGTGTTGAAGTGCTCTGTGTCACTGCGCGAGAAGAGCGCTCTATAAAAATAAATTGAATTGAATTGTGCCTTGCGACGGACTGGCGTCCCGTCCTGCGTGTGTCCCCTCCCCCTCCAGCCTTACACCCTGTGTTGCCAGGTTAGGCTCCGGTTCCCCGCGACCCCGTATGGGACAAGCGGTTCAGACAGTGTGTGTGTGTGTGTGTGTGTGTGTGTGTGTGTGAGTGAGTGAGTGAGTCATTTACGAGGAAAAGTCAAAAAGTATCCGCAATATCTATATACACAAATGTTACTGCCAATACTTTTCGATTTAGCCTCATTTAACCTCGAGATCTGTTTGCATTTGTGCCTGACATGCTCTGGACCCCATTTCCCCCTGCAGACTGGGGAGGAGGAGCTCTTCCTGAAGGCTGTGTCACTGTGCCACACGGTGCAGATCAACTATGACCAAACAGATGGCCCACGGGACACTTTCCTGCAGGCCAACGGCGTCTCAGACCCAGTGGAGTACTACGCCTCATCTCCAGACGAGAAGGCTTTGGTAGAGGCCACAAGGAGGTGGGTTTGATGCCCCAAGAGCAGTGGACTCATCCTCAACTTGTCTCAGCTACAGATCGATGGTCACCAGGGAGAAAGCAGCTTTGAGGACAGAGCTCTTGGGTTAATGTTTGACACTGAGGTTTTATACAGAAATCATGGAAAAATACTGGATTTTACTACACCCTCCCACTAGGTATGGTGTTCTGTGGAGAAATTGGCCCAACAAATGAGAACAGCCTTTTTAATTACTCTCCAAAGCACTGATACTGAATCACCCAGTCACTTCAGAAGCTCTGGTTGCTAAATAATTTCTTGTCTGCGTGTACGGGTGTATCTGTTGCAGGATGGGTGTGACCTTCGTAGGAAACAATGGGGAAAACATGGAGATCAAGACTTTTGGAAGATCAGAGAAGTATATTTCCCCCCCTTTTTCTTCTTGATGTTTAGTTAATGTTGGAATAAAGCCACGGCCACAAACCTCTTTCCTTAGTCTATGTACACAGGCATAAATTTTTTAAAGAAATTATATGTTTTGGTTTATTTCATTTTCATTTCATGTGAGGTCAGGCTTTTCATAAGCATTGAATGCATACAGTGTTCTGCTTTCCCTTGCAGGTACAAACTGCTTCATGTTTTAGAGTTTGATGCGAACAGGAGGAGAATGAGTGTCATACTGCAAACCCCATCAGGTAGACTTGGATCTGAGGGCCTCTTCCACAGCTCTGCACATGCTCTCTGAACCTAAATCCGATGATTTTTGGTTCTTCTTAAGGTGAAAAGGTGCTGTTCACAAAAGGAGCCGAATCGTCAATTTTTCCTCATGCCAGAAGTGGAGAAGTGGATAAGACGAGAGTCCACGTGGATGAGTTTGCCCTGGTAAGACTCTGCTGAGGTCACTTCTGGCCCAGCAGGTTGTATCAGCTGCCTACTTCCCCAGTCTTTATGAGTCTCGCTGGCAGATGTAGTGAGGCCTAGTGAGGGACCTGTCTTCTCCATTTCCGGTGTGACTCATTATTAGCTTCACCCTTTAAAGCATACAACAGTTTCAGTCGGCTAAGTGCTGTGGGACACTACACCTCTTGTATGTACAGTACTAATCAAAAGTTTGATTCACCTGTTTGAAACCAGGCTTTCCTGGGCCAAAAACACACAAACAGCAACTAGAGAAGTGGAAGTAATTCTTATGGACCAATGAGTCAATATTTGAAACATTTGGATCCAGCTGCTGAACACTGGTGGGATGTAGAGAGGGTGAGTGCATGAGTTGACTGTGTGCTTCCTGTGTCCAGCATGGTGGTGGCAGCATAGTGCTGTGGGGTTGCTTTGCTGGTCACAGAGCTGGTGATCTTTACTAAGTTCACAGAAGTCTAAAAGACCATATTTATCATTGCACACTTCAGAGACATGCCATTCTATTAGGGGTACAATTAGTCGGGCAGTCCTTCATTCTTCAGTGAGATGGCAAGTTGAAATGCCCCTCAGTATTGTGCAAGCTCTATCTGGAGGAGAAGGAAAATGAAGGGCAACTCAAACTGATGACCTGGACATAAAACGTTGTGTTGTGGAGACAAGCAGTTTCCAGAAAGTGCTCTCAAACTTTTCGACTGGTACTATAGTGCTGATATCAACCTATTTAGTGGTGGAAGTTGATTTATGTTGGTGCATTATAGCCTCAATCTCAGCTGGAGGAGCTTCATGAGAGATTCTGTACGATAATCATCAGAGGTGTTACCTGGACAGTGATTTTTGTTCTCCTGCATCCCTCCCCCCCACAGAAAGGCCTGCGGACCCTGGTGGTGGCATGTCGGCGGTTCAGCGCAGGGGAGTACGAGGAGGTGGACCGACGGCTCCATGAGGCGCGCACTGCTCTCCAGCAGCGAGAGGAGAGACTGGCTGAGGTCTTCAGCTTCATCGAGAGGGACCTGGAACTGCTAGGGGCCACAGGAGTGGAGGACAGGTATGTGAGGGACCAGCTGGACCAAGTAAACACACTGTAGAAGCAGGATGTTTTGTCATCTTACTGAGCTCAAGTTGCTTTGTAGCTCTGATCATCATCAGTTCAACAATTCAGTCACCAACTGAGATGAGGAGTTCCAGGGTAATTGAGTTACTATTTACACGTTTCTACAATATATTTTTAAAGGTTTTCATTGAATCTATAATGATTATTGAGACTGTCAGTATGAAAAGAAGTAGGAGGTAAAATTACTTACATATTATTTTTTATGGAAAAAGCATAGCATCTGCTAACTCTGCTAGGGGTGTCCATAGTGCCTTCAGCACATTCACGCTTAGCACTATGGGGAACCAAGTCTGATAAATGACGAGAAACTTCTAAATTGGGGTTAAAAATTGACTTGGAAAAGGAAATATTAATCTGCTAGACCTCGGCCCCGGGGCCAAGCAATAAAAATGGCTCCGCGGAGCCTCTGCACCAAGGTACTTTGAAGCCAGACAATGGAGCACATTTCATCTCGAACGGGGCACCCGGTCTGACAGCGGAGAGTGAGTCACGGCTGAGCGCCCGCCGCCCGCGCACAGCCCTGTACCATTAATCTGTCGTGGCGTTCAGACGTGACTCATTGTGTGATGAGCGCTGGGTTCGAGCAGGCGCCTCACTCGACAGCACCCTTATCGAGGGCTGAGAAACGGCAACGCTGTTGATGAATAACGGGGATGCCCCACCCCTCCACACACAGACACACACATGCATACATACTGAAAGTAATCCTACTAACCCTAAGTAT
Source organism: Scleropages formosus (assembly GCF_900964775.1). Lineage (NCBI taxonomy): Eukaryota > Metazoa > Chordata > Actinopteri > Osteoglossiformes > Osteoglossidae > Scleropages > Scleropages formosus. The sequence continues at coordinate 16,089,137 of NC_041830.1, read as the reverse complement.
TTCTGCTTAATCATATTTTCCTGACCTCAAGTTCTTGTTGATCAGGCTACCTGTGTTTGCCGTGAGGTCACGTGTGCTCGGCATTTCGTCGACACGCCGCTGGACTGCCCACGGGGGCGCTGACGCCTCGCTGTCGCCCACAGGCTGCAGGAGAAGGTCCAGGAGACTATTGAGGCCTTGCGCTTGGCAGGCATCAAGGTTTGGGTGCTGACCGGTGACAAGCATGAGACGGCGGTGAGCGTGAGCCTCTCCTGCGGACACTTCCACAGGACCATGAACATCTTGGAGCTGGTGCAGCAGAAGTCGGACAGCGAGTGCGCCGAGCAGCTGAGACGGTTGGCCAGGAGGTAAACGCCCGGGCAAACCCCCGGGACCTCCCCAAATCCCCTTCTGCAAGTCAGCAACACACCACCATCGCAAATTTCCCATCTACATGTACATCTCAGAGAGCCGCAAAAAATAAACTTTATACCACTTTAACTTTTTGTTACTCAAAGGAATCTGCTAACGTTGTGCTAAGAAATTATTTTATTACGCGCCTGCAGTTTATACACTTGCTTTGTGTGCGGATGCTTCGGTGCAGGTTATGTTTTTATGTCATTGAGCGAATAAGGGCGGTGACGCAATGCCTGAATAAAACATCAGTTATTGATTTGATTAGTGTCGCATCAGCGCTTTCTACAGGACCACATGGGTTGACTAAAGGAACAGACTGTCCTTGAGTGGAAGTTGGGCTTGGCAGGGGGGCTCAGTGCGCTGTGTCTCTCCACGCCCGCCTTCCTACCGCAGAATCCGAGAGGACCACGTGATCCAGCACGGCCTGGTCGTGGACGGGACCAGCCTGTCGCTGGCGCTCCGGCAGCACGAGCGCCTCTTCATGGAAGTGTGCCGCAGCTGCTCGGCAGTCCTGTGCTGCCGCATGGCGCCCCTGCAGAAGGCCAAGGTACGGCCAACTCTGCGAGATGCGCTTTCCCCACCGACGGCATCAACTTTGTGCCTCGAGCGGTGTCCTATACCCCATGTAAGTGCTTTCCTCCCCCCAGGTTCCAGCTTGACCACGGCTGTTATTAATTTGACAGGTGGTCCGACTGATAAAGACTTCCCCCGAGAAGCCCATCACCTTGGCCATCGGAGATGGCGCCAATGATGTCAGCATGATTCAGGAAGCCAATGTTGGCATTGGTGAGCATTCAGAAAAATTTCTTTTATTCATGCAAGGAATTTATGAACAAAAACTCAATTTTAAGTGTCTACATCGGATTGGTCATATTAACTCTTTGAGACCAGGCATCTACTTTAAAAGGCACCTAATTTGGAATGTGGCACAAGTGAGACTTTGGAATGACACGTTTCCTGCTGTGTACAAAATTGTTTCAAGAGACAATAAAACTGTTCTTCCAGTCACCCTTCCAGTGAGAATGAAGTAGACATTGTTAGACGCTGTCTGAAGTCCAGAGCAACTCTCAGAAATGTGTTCCATGTTTAACGTGTGTGTTTGATACACCACAGTGTGTTTAACAAGGAGGTTTCCTGTTGTGTGTAGTTTGGTGAACAACTCGTCCTTTGCGTGTGTGCGTTTTGGTGGATGACTTTGTTTGCATTTAGTGTTCATGGCTTCGTATGAAGGTCTGTCCACAGAGATGTGTGTGCGGTACCATTAAAGTAGTGTTTGCATGCTTCTATTTTCAAATTTGGGAAGAAAAAAACTTGAACATCAAAGAATGAACTTTAGGAATCAAGACATTTTGGTTGGAAAAAAAATGTAGATTAAAAAGAAAAGACAGTTGAAAGATGGCCATTCTAGGACCCGTCGCTGCGCAACGAAAATTCGGGGGGAAAAAAATCGCGATCGATGCAAGACAAACGCACCATGAGCACAAACCCTGCTGGTCCCAAAGGGTTAATATTGCATCACCGTTGCAGCACAACATCTCAGAATTGATTTATTGAATGAAATTCTTTCCAGGCATCATGGGCAAAGAGGGAAGACAAGCTGTGCGAAACAGTGACTATGCAATAGCAAGGTTTAAGTTCCTTGCCAAATTACTTCTAGTCCACGGCCACTTCTACTATATTAGAATAGCAACCCTTGTACAGTACTTTTTCTACAAGGTAAGTTGCACCATCTGTTCTTGCTCCTCGTGAAAAGAAATAATCGTACAAACTTGAACGCATATTCTAATTGGCTTCTCGTTTTCTCTTCAGAATGTCTGTTTTATCACCCCCCAGTTTTTATACCAGTTCTTCTGTCTGTTTTCACAACAAGTAAGTGGTGTCCCATGTCTCACCGTCTCTTTCCGTGTTTGTGTGTGAGCTCTGGACGTGTCCATGTCTGTCAGAACGAAAGCTCTGCCGGGTGGATAAGTGAACGGGTGTTTGACGTTAGTCTGGCATTTTGCTGTGTCGTTGGAGAAAGCGTTTGAGGGCGTTCGAGTCGCGCTCTGCTGAACGTGTGCGGAAGGCCGACTCTTGCTGTTGAAGCCTCAGTGAACGGCGGTGCTCTCTGCTCCGTCCCCCAGACGCTGTACGACAGTGTGTACCTCACCCTGTACAACATCTGCTTCACCTCCCTGCCTGTCCTGGTCTACAGCCTCTTCGAGCAGCTCGTCCATCCACACGTGCTGCAGAGCAAGCCGGCCCTCTACAGGTGCGATTCGCCTCCCAGTCCCCAGGGGGCGACCTCACTGCCCCTGCCGTAACTAATCCAAGCCAAAGAAAAAGGGATTTACATTTACTTACTTAACAGACGCTTCTCTCTAAAGCGACTTCCAATGAACTTTATGTAGCGTTATCAGCCCATACACCTTATTCACCGCGGTGACCGACACTGCTAGATACACTACTTGCACTGGTTCACTCATCCATATATGAATGGAACACACTCTCTTTGTCACTGACACACTGTGGGGAACCTGAACAGCATGTCTTTGGACCGTGGGAGGAAACCCATGCAGACACAGGGAGAATATGCAAACTCCACGCAGACTGAGCGGGGATCGAACCCACATCCTCTCGCACCTTCCAGGTGCTGTGCCACTGTGCCGCCATAATCGCCATAGGATTTATTTCATAAGGTGGCACTTTGGCCATCAATAAAAAGCAGGCATATGAAAACAATTTATGGGATGTACTTATCAGAATGAAAGTAAAGTGCATGTGCCATTTTTTATTTGAAATGTATTTTTCCTAAGTGCACTCGCTAGCGCAGTGGTTCAGGAACAGCACATAACCAAAATTTGCTACCTCGAGTCCATGACAAGATGTTTCGTAGTGCCTTTGAGTGAATGATTACGATGGATTCGTCCGGTAAGAATATTCACCTGTGTAGATGATAGAAATGTGAGACTAGAAATATTTACATGGTGTTTGGTGTTGAGTAGAAGCCCCAGCCGAGCAGCTAATATGAGGGTCTGAACTGTGTGTGTTTTATTCCCCACCCACCCTACAGAGACATCAGTAAGAACGCCCTGCTCTCCTTCAAGCCCTTCCTGTACTGGACGCTGCAGGGCTTCAGCCATGCCTTTGTGTTCTTCTTTGGATCCTACATCCTGATGGGCGAGGACACCTCTCTGATGGGCAACGGACAGGTAAGGAGGTGGGGTAGGCGGGGTCCCAGCTGGCACAGAAGTAGCAGCGGCATGTGCTTCAGAACTGATCCGCACTGTATCGACACCAGCCCACATGCTTCACCACAGACCTCCACCAGAACCCAGCTGACCTGAACCAGGTATCCTGAGCCAGGGAAACTGCGGCAGGTCCAGTGCAGGAGGGCGTTAACTTTCACCGTGGAGCTGACTGTCGGGGAGAGGGGACACGCTGTACACATGTTCAGGGAGCAGCAGGGGGCGCAGTGATTAGAGCTGCTGCTTTGGAATTAAAGGACTGGGGTTCAAATCCCTGCTCCTGCTGTAACACCCTTGACCAAGGTACTTAACCTGAATCAACAGTAAAAAAAGTGTATATAGTGGTATATCGCTGTAAGTAGATTTGAATAAATCCATAACATTGCAAGTTCTCCTGGGGAAAAGTGTTGGATAAATGGTAAATAAATTGGTAATGATAATAATAATAATAATGAAATTACATTACAAGGAAGAGCGCACATGCGCGCACACACGCATACACAGCCTGCTGCCCTCTGATCTTGTGCACGAAGCTGTGTGTTGCGGCGCTCACTGTTTTCACACTTCTTTGTTCTTTTCGTTTCTGTCCCCTCCTCGCACCCGTGCTCACGCTCTGCATGCCTGCAGATTTTGAAAGCTAACAGGCAACTGGTAAGACCTGCAAGGGGTTAGATGTGTTTGACCTGCCTCTGCCGTGGCTCTTCATGAAACCCATCTCTCCTGCTCTCTCTTCTCCTCGTTCCTTCCACACCCTTCGCGCACCACACTTTTACATCGTTTTGACTGAAGACGGTAACACTAGTTGCTGATGTGGCAAAGCCATGCAAATTTAGCTGCAAATGCAAAAACATGATTTATATTTTAATAATGAGATTTAGTTTTACGCTTTGGGTTGGGTTATTTGGGTCCTTTCTTCGCCAGGTCCGTAAACATAGATATTGATGAAATATAAAATTTATATGACCTGAGAGAGAAGCTTCATATGTTCATGTTGAGCTATAAAGTCTGGCCGTAAGCAAACCGCGCCTTAAATGTGTTATGGGAAAGGCCAGTGGCGCACTGTGAAGTGAGGAGCTCCGGTTCGAGCGCACTGACTCTGGGAAACGTGTCCTGTGTTGTAGATGTTTGGAAACTGGACGTTTGGCACGTTGGTCTTCACCGTCATGGTCATCACAGTCACACTAAAGGTAAACGTATTTCTTTAGTTAAAATCCTCCACCACGCAGCCTCTCGTTGGTTGCTAAGCTGCCGTTCTCCTCCAGCTGGCCTTGGAGACCCACTACTGGACGTGGATGAACCACTTTGTGACATGGGGCTCCATCGCCTTTTACTTCATCTTCTCCCTCTTTTACGGGGGAATCATCTGGTGAGTCGTCCCGACGAGTGCTTGCAAACGTGAAACTCGCTCATTTCCATCTGGTTTTCTCTACCCACCCATGTGCAGAGGACCATGGCTGCATAAAAGTAACCATGTAGGGGCCTTGCCTGTGATTCGAACACTGTCCCCCGCCTCCTGTGCATCGATTGACAGCGTCTCGGTTCTCCGCCAGGCCCTTCCTGCACACGCAGGACATGTACTTCGTCTTCGTCCAGCTGCTGTCCAGCGGCTCGGCCTGGTTCGCCATCATCATCGTGGTCGTCACGTGCCTCTTCCCTGACGTCGTTAAGAAGGTCCTCTACAGGCACCTGCGTCCCACCAGCACTCAGAAGTCCCAGGTGAGTTCCACGTGTGGGCAACCTCCACTGCCACCTCCTCCCTACCAAGCACGCTGACCTCCATACTGTGGTCAGGACTCCTCTGGAGAACTGCTTGGGTCCACCAGGGTCACTCAGCACATGGAGCATGGAGTCCGTCTGTTGGCACACGGCACACCTGCACCCTCCAGCACTTGTGGACACACCTGTAGACACACCTCTGCTCTTGTCCTGTCGGTGTTTCCCCACCGTTACCACGGTCCACACAGGGTACAGTGAGATTGAGCTTCCGGATGACCTGCGACTGCAGGCCCATCTATCATGTGGGAAGTGCCCTTTGGGGGGTCAGGCTGGAGCGCGGAGGAAAGGCCACTTGAATCCAAATGTGCGCAAGGCCTCAATTACGTTTGGGCGCTTTTTGTCTGTAATTCGTTTAGAACCAAATGCCATCTGTCCTGTAAAACCCTGATTTGATTTCCTGAAGTATGTTAATCCTTTAAACTGGTGCATATTGTATTTCTGATAAATACCATGTAGGCGCTGCTCGTTCAGCATTTCAAACTGACATCTCGCTCCAGCGTCAGTTGGTCGGGACATCGAAAGCTTTGTGTTGAAATGTTCGCTTCTCTTTCATTTTACTCTTTTCCTCCAAATATCAAATTCTAGCGCCGTTCTGGTTCTGAGCAGGACCCCGTGGCTTTGGGCAGGCCTGTCCCACACAAAAGGAAATACATGGGCCCCTCAAGTTAAAAACGGTCCGGTTAAGAATACTTCAACATTTCCCAGTTTAATTTTTTCAGCTACATTTCCTCACTTTATGTGTTTTGTAAAAATACAGTAAATCCTCAATTTAATGGACCTCAGTTGGGTATGACAAAATTTTACAGTTAATATGTCGGTACTTCCCTGTTTTCTAGCCTTGTTACAAGGCCAACACACATTTAATATGTAGACTATTGTAACGCAAAAGAGGGCAGGTAATTTATTATTATCATCTGTTACGTTCTAATGCATGACGCTTAATACGTAAATATAGCGAAATTTGTCATTTTTCACGTAAATACAGGCAACGTTGTGGTTCACAATATGCAACATGATTTGTTGTTTAACAGAGTTTTAACTTTATTTAGATGCTATTATGGGAATGTGGATTTAATGGACACCCCACTAATTAGTCTGTTAAATGAAGGATACGTTGTACTGTACGTAGTACGGAGCGAATGCAACCTGTGTTTACAGGCTCAGCCTGTAGATGGCAGTAAAGTGCACCCAAAGACAGGGTCCTGTGTGTGTGCGTGCTTGTGTATGTCTTCCCCCACTGACTTGCTGTGTGTTCTTCCACTCCTTCCCCCTGTCCACCACCCTGTAGATGTACACCAACAGGGTTGCTATAGGTGACGACTTCATCGCTCTGCAGCCCCTGTCCAGAGCCAAGAGTCAGCTGGGCAGAATTAGGTAGAGTGGGCGTGTCCACCCCCACACCCCCTCAGTTACCTTCCCACACCCCGTTCCCGCATCTGCATGTGCGACGCAGACCAACAAGCACGAAACACAGCCACCTCAGGGTCTTTGCTGCTCACCTGTGCATGGGCAAGCCCCGCCCACCTTTCCCAGCATGCACTTCTCCTCCTGGAACGCTTGTCCTCCCGCCAGAGAGCCCCGTCCATTCCATCTGCTCATTCTGTCCACCACTGCCAGCGTTGCTCCCATCCGCCCCCTCGCAGAAGGACTCTGGTAACAGTGCCCCCTGCTGGCTTGGCTGTCTCCAGCACCTGGTAACCGAAGACAAACTGCATTTTTGAAGAGCTTGTCTACGCGAAAGGCGCTATAAGCACTTCCCGTACGCATGAGTGACGAATGACGGCTGGAGACGGCCATTCGTCGGCGCAATAAGAAGTGTCCAGAAAGCTTTCTCGGCCCAATCGCCGTGCGTTAACGAAAAGAAACAGAAGCGCCGGCACGCTCGGCGTGAGTTATCCGCTTCTCTGGGAAGGCAAATCAAATTTCCAATCAGTGCCGTGTTTAATTTAATGCCTCGCCTCGTTTTTGATGCGCATCTTGAAAGGCCGATTCGTTTAAATCGTTCTTAATTGCAGGGAGCCAGGCTTTTTGGGCTCGGCGCTCCAAACGAAAGCTGGAGCACCTTCCTTAGAGCTCAGGCAAACAGGACAGAGCTTTCTGTACCCCTCCTTCTGCAGTCGTATGGTCGCTCTCTGTACCCCCCCCCCACCCCCACCACCTCGTGCAGACAAACGCTCGCTCTTTTTTCGTTTTGACTTGTTCGATGTCCCCTCTGGAGACTCACAGGTGTTTTGTCCTTCCAGATGGAAGAGGAAAAGGGTTCAGTCAGCTCAGGATGTGACTCTGCTGAAAGCAGGCACAGAGGGGAGGATTTCTGGCAACTCCTAACCGCTTGTCCCCCCCGGGCCCGCACGGGGCAGGCCTGTTGACCGCTAGGTAGTACCCCACCCCCACCCTTCATCCGTCCCCCTTCCAGCACATGCCGCCAAACCGCAGGCGAGGCCCATGCGTGTCTGCGTAGCAGTCCATCCGCTGAACTGCCACCCATCTTTCCTGCCCACCAGGGGGCACCGGTCTGTCAGGTTCCGTGTCCAACCACCCCCTGCCCCCTTGGTCCCTTGGTCCTGTCTGCGTCCAGTGGCAGTGCGCCTAGTGTTACAGGCCTTCCCACATTCTGTTTATTGTCCTTCACTCCTGTCTGTCCTTTCCCACATCCGCATTTGTGCTTCTCTTTCTCCAGAAGGTGACGAAGTTGACGTCCCGAGATCTTTGTGCTCATCGTAAAACTGAATATTTACAACAGTTGCTCCTTTTCTTCTTTAAATAACATGATAGATGAAATATATATAGCACCGCAGGGTTTGTAAAACACAACATGACACTATAAAGGGGCTCTGTGTTTACATTTCCTTTCCCTTTTTATGTTACCAGTAAAGGCTCTAAATCACTTCCAGTATTGAAAGTTTTTACATCATTGTTACAATTTGGGTTGTACTACAGTTTGTAATATTTTTAAAAAAACAGCATACATGCATTGGACTGTCCGGTCACTCCAGTATTTGGTCACCCAAGGTCCAGTCAATAGGGATGAACTGTGTATTCAGTGACATACGCTGTACGGTTATATGTGACCGCATAGTAGCAGACAGGGAAGTGTGTGTAAGGTAAAAACGACCTTCCTGTATAAATGGGTAAATCAGTGTAACCAGCTCAGTGTACAAGCCTAATAGCGTAGAGAAGTGTTGTAAGTTTATAAAAAATCTGAAATAATGTAAATGACCTCATTTTCACATCCTGTCCATTTTTGTACATCTATGATGTCCAGCAGCCCACCAGCTCAGTCATCATCACATAATCCCTCCGTTGAAGCAGCTCGTTTGTAACAGAACTCAGTCCAATAAATAATTTAATGGTCGTCCTGGAGACAAAACGCAGTGTCCCTCCTTTGATTTATATCAGCTTTCGGTTATTCTACATAATTCAGAATCCAGACACGAAAGGCAGGAGAAACACCCGGGTTGCTCTTGTTGATTTTGATTTCTCACCCCCCCGTGCTTCACCATCTCATTGTTTGTGTCAGGTGCCACCATCACTGGACGCTTACTGCAAGAACGTAAGTGGACATGGTGTCTGTCATGTCACGGAAATGGAGCACATCGTTTGGGAAAGCCCCGACCCTTTGAGGGTTGATGATGTAATGTCCTGCTTCCCCTCTGTCCCTCTCCCCCTGACTCCACCCCTCTGTCTGTGACTCCTGTTAACTCTCAATGACTCCACCCATCTGCCTGTGACTCCACCCCTCTCTCTCTGACTCCACCCCTCTGTCTGTGACTCCTCCTAATGCTCAATGACTCCACCCATCTCCCTCTGACCCCACCTCTTTTTCTGTGAGTCGTCCTACCTCTCAATGATTCCACCTCTCTCAATGACTCCACCCCTCTCTATTTCCCTGTAGGTTATTGAGGCCTACCCGGGCACCAGCTGCCTGGACTCCGCGTGCTGCTTCTCCGAGGGAAAGAGCGGGTTCGCGTGGCTGGGCCGGCTGGTGGAGCGAACGATGAGCCGCTGCGACCTCGCCCGGGTCACCAGGTGTGATGTTTCTCTCGGCAGCCTCTGCTGCCGGCGCATCTCCTACAAGCTGGAGGCGGACGAGCCAGCCGCACTAGAGGCCTGACCCTGCAGGGGGCGCCAGTCAGCAGTGGGAGGGGTTTCAATGGGCCTAAAGCTCTGGAGGGGAAGGAAACGCAGTAACGCAGTATTCGGTGAAGGGCTCGGCTGGCCTTTCTCGCTTCTCCCAAAAAAAAAAAAACAGTTCATGTTGCGTGTTATTTATTGTGTTGCGGTCCCTCTGAGCCCTTAGACTTAGACTGTCGGTGTGATGGTCACGCGCCTTCGGTCGTCTTCGCTGAGCTCATGTTGGTTTGTTGTCCTCGGATCGGTTTCAGCTTTGTAGCTCGGTTTCACCATTTGACCTGCGGCCGAACGGCATACAGTTCCTCTTTCTGAAGGGCTCGTGCTCCTGCTCTGTAAGCGTGCAAACGGTCCACGCGTAGCGGTTCCTGTACGGTCGAACCTATCAGAGACAACTTCCTATTCTGCTCAGCTACTTTTTACAAGAAGCTACTGTAAACTCATACCGTTGCACCAACTCCTGGAGGTGACCACATTTAAAGGCTCGACTCATGTCATCGTTCGGTAGTTTGTATGTAATTTTTTATACATCAGAGCAGCATCTTTTCATACCCAGTGTAGGGACCCCCCCGAACCCCACCCCGTTTTTAGTGCTCAGTGCAGTGAGGAATAGTAGCATGCAGTGGTGATGCTCTGTAAGCGCCTGCCTTCGCCTCCTTGTCCACATCCAGTCCTCTTGCATCACTTTACCAGCATCTCAGCCTGGAGAAGCATCTCTGTTTTATTCATTTCTCCGTTTTATATAAAGCGAGGTGCTCACTCACACAACCCTGGCGGCAGATACTGGAGCACCGAAAGGTCAGAGGTGCTGGGCTGTCCTGGCCCTGGGGACGAGTCCGCAGATTGATGTTCTGCATCTAGATAATCTGAACCTTAAACTCGAAGCCTTACTTAGAAGAGTCTTAACCGCATGCAAACTGCCTTGGATCTTTTATAAGCGACGTGATTTACTGCAGATGTTTTTATTGTTACTGTTATTGTTGTTGTTGCTGCCGCTGATGTCGTCTGAAGGCCTTCTCTAGTCGTCCTCTCCTAGACACACGTAGTCGTCTTATTCTTCTATTCTTTTATGTTGGGCCAAAAAAAAACAATTTCCAGGTTCCGTCTCACAGCATTTTTACAAATGTCGTTCAGAATTGAACAAACTGCTCAGTCGTATCACAAGTATATTCCCTTTGTCCAAGCAAACCTGCTGAAGGCTGGTGTACATGGTACAGGTGTGTGTGTGTGTGTGTGTGTGTGTGTGTGTGTGTGTGTGTACGTGTATATATATACATACGTATATAATATGTATGTATGACAGAACATACATAGCTCTTTCCGGAAAGGTCTTAAAACGGTTGTCTGAAAGATGGACTTGAACACGCATGATGAAGCATTTTAAAATGGTTCCAGCGCTCCTTATTTAAACGAAATATATAACTTACCGTGGGATCAAAATATAAAGAATACATATATGAAAGCTATTTACATATCACACATATTCAGAATGTTTAAACACTAACTATAACATGACATAAATATACATCTTGAACAATAGCTCATTTGGTAGAAGTGATTTTTCTATTTTGCAGCGTGTATGCCGTCCCCTGGTGGTACCGCAGTAAATTTACACAGCAGGGGCCTCCTAACTTCACATGCAATTTAAAGAAATGTCATATTTAAGGGCTACTCAAACAAAGGCTCTATATGAATGCTGTATATTTTCTATGCCAAATAGATTGCTTACATTATAAGATAGCTAACAAAGCCATATATTTTCTTTGGAATTTTTTTAAAAAGTTCGCTGTACAGTTTATATTTATTATATTGTGGCAACTTGACCAGTTGTGTTTAGCAGCATTTGCTGTTTATCGGAAACGATCATTCCGCAGATGTGACTATTTGTGTAAGTGTCTAACAGCTGACAGGAAGAGAGAAGTCTGCTTCGTCTTCTCATGTCATTCACTCGTCAAGCCCCATGCTGCACCAATGGCCCACCCCATCACACGCTCACCTGCATCCCTCCCATTTGAGTGTGTTCATCGGGTTAGCGTAGCCGTGGGTGGCAGGGCTGGGTCCGTCTCATCCGGCTCGGGTATAGGTTATGGATCCTGAGGGAGGGGAGAGTTCTGTTCCCTCCCTTCGTCGTCCAGGCGACCAATCCCTTTGTCCATTGTCACTGCTGCTTGCAGATGGTGGAGAAACTCGGACCCCTTCTGTTCCAACGACCGGAGCGTCCTGACCAGGTCCCCTGTGGCAGCTACCCGTTGCTAGGGCAACCGGGATCCCCCCCAGCCTCCCCCTCCCACCTTAGAGGCGCACGCCCAGGTGCAGCCAACTCCTCCTGCAGAAGTGCCACTGTGACCCCGGCGAAGAAGAGGAGGGTGGAGCTCTTTGACCGGGGAACCCCTCCCCCTGTAAAATATCGAAAGCAGAAACCCACACCAAAGATGAGCTGTTGAGCGATGACGGATTTCGCCAGGCTCGTACCCGTGCACAGCCTGCTTCACTCTAGAGTGTAGCTGCTGCTTCCTCAACCCACCGTGACTGTTCCTCTAGGTCTACCGTTTCTCCTGGGGAGAACGGGCGACCTTCCCAAGCCATATCCCTCTTGGTTAACGCACCTGACTTTTGAGGTACTGCAGTAAGTCAGTGCTCCTGTCTGCCCAACGACTGGAAGAGCTCCTCCAGTGTCCATCTTCCATTTCAGCCCCAAATAACTTCATCCTGCTTTTCTGTTCCCATCGAACCAGCATTTCTTTTGTGGGGTCGTTCTTCGTTTGTTACTAACACGTTGTTTGCTCTGTGTGCGCGCGCGCATTCTCATCTCTGGCCAAGTGAGGGCGCCCTGTCCGCCTCACTTGGCGAACTTTGCCGAACTGCACCCACTCCATTAATTCAATCGGGGAAGACCTCGTCCTGAACGTCAAGCGCGACGCAGGTGAAAGAGACAACCGTTTTAGACTTACTATGCTGTTGTGTCAAACCCGTACGGCTGCAGCAGCCCCACTCGCACTCCGGGATAGGAAGTTACACCAGTTAACATGGCCATCGGGGTTGCGCATGCTGCTGCTGCTGTCCACAGGGCCAGGAAGAACCCAGAGGCCCATGTGGCTGCAGAAGAGCACAGACTCACCGACCTCCTGGTCCTGAAAACAAAGTCCTGCTCAGTGTGTCCCGAGACCCCCGTCCACATCCCGCCGCTCACTTCCTCTCGACATTCCCAGAGGGAGTTCTATACCGACGAACGGTGCATTTCAGCTTTATGGAAACAGTAAAATGAACAAAGTTACTAAGAGCCCAAGCTCTGGACCGTGGTAAAAACCGGTGTATCACGCTTGTTTGTCCTCCAGTTCTTAGTCTATGGAGTCCCTGCAATGTAATGTGTCAAATGAATGTAAAACTCAGTTTCCTGCGATATTTCAACTTGTATTTCTACAGGCTCGTAACAACTGTTAGTTTAGAGCTTGTTCTGCGCGGACAGTAGATAGCTGAGCTCCCATGATGCATTAGCAATAAGAAACCAGAAGGACCTCACACATGGTTTCTGATGTAATGAACCTTCCTTTGTTTCTTTTTCAATAAAATTGTTTAATTGCGACTTTTTCTCATGGATGTTTTTAGGACTTGTGAAAGAATATGCCATTTACCCGGGCGAGTCAAACTGTCCAGTTATTCTAATTCACTTCTCCATATATTGCCAAGACCTTTGGACCCAAACTCAATTCGTTTATTCGTGTCGCAGCGGGGGTGAGTTGCTTACAATGATTTGCCCACTTGTGCAACTAGGTAGTTTTTACTGTATCTTTCTTTGAGCAAGGGTACGACAGCAGGAGCAGGCATTTGAACCCAAGTCCTTTGAATCCAACGTGAAAGCTGTAGCCACTACAGCACCTAGTGACGCTTGGGAATTTAAAGATGGAGCTGTGGATATCGATTTCAGTTTTATTATGTTAAAATAATTTATTATTGATCAACAGTGAATTAACCACAACAAAGTCATTTTACTCATTTATTCATCTCATCAAGTTTGGAAAAAAAAAAAAAAAAAAAAATCACTTTAAAATAGATCAATGATTTGCCACATTCTCGTACGTGAAGGCGCTTCACCCCAGCCTTCGAGCTCCAGGGACACCGCTGTTGTAAACAAGGAAACTGTTCACCGTTCCGTCGGAGACATCCTCGCAGGCGCCATCTCGATGCTGCTGGGGTCATCTCTGCATGACGGACCGCATGTGCGTGGCATGTTAACACTAGGCGCTGTACCAAACACTTTGGGACCTTTTGTTGTCTTCAACAAAAACTGAAATCCTCTCAGGTACAAACTTGTAGTCAATCAAGTAGGTTAAATCGAAAAACACAAACTAGTGTTTAGTCACAAAGGAGTCGATGGAGGCATCGGACGAGCACAAATAATGGTACAGCAACAAATACAGTAGGCAGCTGTGGGATTTCTTGCCGATATGTCCAAAGGAATGCATCTCCAACAGAAACACCTGGAATTACAGTCAATACTTTGCACTGGTTTTCTGCTCAATTTCCATGAGGACAGAAGGAAACCAAAAGCAAGAACACACTGTGTCTCAAAGATGAACGCTACATTATGCGACTTTCAGAATTTCGTGTTCAAATTAAAATGCACTGTGTGCTTCCTACAAACGTCGGTAACTGGCTGCAGGCCAAATCCTGCTAGATAAGAGATTGAGGATGAAGTTTAGGATCCAGAACAGCACTGGAGGTTTACAGAAGAGCGCTTGTGCTAAAAGTAAAAGGCCAAACCAGCATTCGATGCCCCTTGCATCATCATTGTTGAACAGTCCTCTTAATCGTGGCGGGTGACCTGCCGGCTCGGCTGCAGTGCGGCCCCGCCCTCGGCGATTTATTCACTGACCACCTCGGTGGTGGTTTTCCCATCTTCGTTTGTACAGAATATGTACAAATTCTCTGCCGCAAGCCCTGGAGCTACACCACCGTGCTTTTTGCCACAACGTGCGGTCGTGCGAATTCCACAAAATCGTCAATAAGGACTGGCCATGCCCCTGGAGACGGGAGGGAGAATCCTGGTTAGAATCACTTGGAACTTTTGTATCTTCACATGAGGTTCTCTGTCAGCACTGGAATTCTTTGGTACTCATTCCTTTGTCTATTTGGCAACGCTTTATCAAACGTGTCATGGCAGCTCACAGCACTGATAAGTCGGGATTACTACGGTATATTATTCATTGATGTAGCTGATATAGCATTGATAACTTTGTCCACTGCAGAGTCAGTGGCCTAAAGGCTAGATTAAAAGTATAGGGTCTGAGGCAAGGCACACTCTGGCCAGGATGCCAGTCCATCACAGGGCAATCACACACGCAAACTGAGGGCAATTTAGAGCTGCACATTCTCCTGGAATGCATCTTTGGAAAGTGGGAGGAAACCTATGCAAACATGGGGAGAAAATGTCAGTGCCTTGCTAACAGAGTACAACTTGAACCCATTTCTGAACCCAGGGCCCAGGATCCGTGAGGCACCAGTAGTACGTGAACGGTACGAACTGATACCACAAGGAACTGGTCAATGTTTTCAAGCACAGAGCCAATGAATCAAACACACCTTCCTCGTCGTAATTGGACATGTCATCCGTTATCATTGTGCTGAAGTCTAACAGAAGGTTCCAGGTGTCTTTAGGTATGGACCTTTTATGATGCTCCTAGAAAAGAAGAGGACAGTACAGTAATTTAGAGTTTTGAAGTAAACTGGAATATCATCTAGAAGATCACAAAGTAACATCACAGAGAGGCATCAAGAAGCAAAACAGGTGAGAGAAAACATTCATTTTTACAATATTAATCAGTTTTTTGAAAACAGTTTGTACAATAACAAATACAATAAGTTAACAGCAAAGAAAAAAAATCTGCGCTTTACCATGACCTATATTAGAATGTATAGTCAAGCAGTCAAGCAATGAGGACATACCAATAAAAATGTGTTCCACAGATCTAGGAATTTGAATCTTCCTGCCAGAACTAGGTTCCAGTATGCAATTGCCATTTCTAAATCTGCAAAAACATATAGACACCAACTTTAATCAATGTATGTCGATTATTTGGAGGAATACGGATTCAAAAAAAGTTTCAACACAAAAAACATACCTAGTCCTTTCTGTCCCGGGTTCTTGGCAAAGTTAAACGTAAACTGGTAGAAGTCTTTAAATTTCCCTTGGTCTTTTAACTCCTGTTCCATTTTTGGGAGCTGTGCTTTTAGTTTTTCTATACTGTCACAACTAGGGAAAAGAAGTCCGAATTAGCAATGTCTCCAAGTCATCAGGGAAGATTTGTTCTGTTCACATTCTCAACATCACTTAAGAATTTATGGCAATTCTTTTACTGAAATTTACAATAATAAAAAATACAAGTATTGCGTATATGGGCATCCAGTGCTTCACCAGGCAGTGCGCTCACCCTTGTTCTGCCATGCCGTCCATGAACTCCTGCTTGGAAAACTCGCACTGAGTCGCTGCTCGAAACTTCCAGGCAATGAGGAGAACGCTGATACTGGCAGGGTCCAGCCCAAGGTCATCACAGAACTGCTGGATGCCATCAATTCCGATCTTATTGACATCGTGAGGATCTACCAAGAGAGCATCATTTCTGCAGTAAGGACCACATCACAGTATCAATGACAAAGTTTTATTTATATATACATATATGAGAGAGCGAGCGAGCGAGGGGTGTTTTTTCTCCTGAGACCCAGCTATTCACTTTCGTCCAATCCAGAGGACAATTTGACTGTATCCCCCAAACTTTACATGTTACAATGCGGATTCCCAACGCACCTTACAGAAGAAACACACTGCTTTTAAATGTTAACACGTGTTTGAGTGTGGGACTAGGACAACATTTAAGAAATCCTAAAAATATTTCCTTATACCTTATTTTTTGGGTCTCAGGAGGACACAAAAAGAGCACAAACAACCTGGAAACGAAGAATATTTCCCAGGTTAAATTATTTTACACTCAACAGCACAATCAGTAAACAATGCAACACTGAGACAAGTGCACTCAACTTCATACATTACGCAAATCGACAAGTCATAACAAATCTAATTTTTATATTACACTGTGTTCAAGCATGCAGAAAATAGCCAATACACATATTACTATTTTGTCAGCTTCAATCTGTTACAACAGAAGGTAGTTAAGAAACAACAAAGAACTGATTACTTACCTCTGTACCTGTTGTAGAGCTGTTCCAACTTCTTCCTGTCCAAAACCCCCTTCAGGGTTTGTAAGTACAGTTCTGGGTTTTGGAAAAAGTTGTCGGTAGCAACATCCAACTTCCAGTCGTTCTGTGACAAGCAGCTGAGAGCCGTCTTTTCGCTGGACTGCGTGAAGATCATGAACTGACGAACCTTATCCTTCTGCGAGGACTTCAGCTTGTTCTGCGGAACACAAAGCAGAAGTGCGAGGTAAGTATTTATTCAGTGAATGTGGGCGAAACGCCTGTGAATAAACATTCGGAGACAATTCAGGTTCCTTCAGTATTCCATATGTAACCAACCGCTGAGTTTAAAGCTCTTACTGCACTACTGCTTTTAAAGGATGCACATAAAAATTTACTACTACTACTATTATTTGCATTGGTGAAAGGTGCAGCTGGTGGCATAGTGGTTAGACCCACTGCCTTTGGACCCAAAGGTCGCAGGTTTGCATCTCATCTCCGGCTCTATTACCTGTGAGCAAGGTACTTACCTTGAATTACTCCAGTAAAATTACCCAGCTGTATAAATGGGTAAGTAACTAAGTATGGTATCTTAACACTGCAAGTCACTTTGGAGAAAGTGTCACTAAATGAGTAAATGTAGCCAGGTGCCCAATCCCTGAGAGGGAGCTTGGTGATCCCTGAGCCTGAGGGAATCACTGCCTTGTACTCTCTGGTGCATAGAGGGCAGAGTAGGGTTACACAGGACAGGGTAAACCAGGTGTTACCCAGCTACCATGCTCGCGGGTGACGGAACGGAGCAGACAGACAGCAGCTGAGCCTCGGGTAGGACTAGAATTCTTTCTCTCTCACACACACCAGGTAGGATGCAGAGGCCTCGAGATATTGGAAACGGCTGATCTGCAGGAAAAAAAAGAAACCCGTCCTGCACGAAAAAGGCGCTCCACACTGTCTGATACTGTTAGCAACTCTCGCATGATGATGTCGACCTTGGCTTGGCGAAGAAGAACACAAACAAAAGCACGGAGTCACTGTGTGTGTAACGTCCATTTCAGACGAACAGTGGAGAAAACGGCCACCCGCCCCGTGTCCTCAAACCCTGTTAAAGTGTCGCTGTCCAGTTCAAAACCGGTAGGCCACACCGATCCCCGGAGCTTAAGTGTGCATTACGGCCGGACCCCTGCGCTCCCTGGGCGGCTGCAGGAGTCGATTGGAGGGCGGCCGGCTTCCGCTCTCCGACCGGCTTGCGAACACGGAGAAAACTGTAACCGCCTTAAATATAGGACAACTGACAATAACTCTTTAATATACCCGAGCCCAAAGAGAAATAAAAATTCACAAAAATACTCCGTATTTACCATGTTGGTAATAACACCGCTCGCACCCCTCAAACTGGCAATCTCGCGCTCCTCAATTGCCACTTCCGGCACATGCGCCGTTGAAGGTAGCGACGCGTGGGAAGCTGTCAGTGATAGATATGAACCCTCCCAAAGAAACGCCCCCATGTCGCGATGAAGAGGCTGAGAACTGCCAATCACAGAAAGAAGCCCCCAATGGGAACGCCCCCTTAATGCTGGAAAGGGGCTCCTGGCTGTCAGTTATTGCAAAGTCCCCGCCCCTAGAAACGCCCCCTTTCCGACCAGCAGCTCGGAGCTTGATATTTTTTGTCCCTGAAATAATAAAAACTCCTGCATAATTACTACAAAAAGTTTGAAAAGATCTAAAAAGTGATTACGCTTGCAAAGAGTGCGTGAACTCGGAAATCATATTTTACATAAAAGTCATAAATATTCTTGGCTTAAGGTGCAAAAATCTGCAGACGCAATTCCGACAAATAGTGGTCTTAGAATCCTGTGCTTAATACACGCTTCAGATTTTGACAAACACATTTCTTTTGTAAAACCTTTGCTTGATCATCTTTTGCTCGTACTGTGTGAAAACCATACCCATGTATAGATTTGTTGAATGAGGTATAAATCCCGACAAATGAAAGATTTCAATATTTTACTCCTCACTGGAGAGTTTATATTATTAGCTGTAAGAAACACTCGATTAATTTCTATCTCTTATTATCCTATTGCACTAGGCATAGTCAAGAGGGAAATAGCACACGAGCAGGAAAAGGCAGGAAAAGTACATACTCACACACACACACACACACACACACACACAAACAACAAAGGAGATGAATAATGAAAATCGATCCTAATATAATAAACTGCCTTAAGTGGACCAGGAGGCAACTGGTAGTACAGGGGGTAGAGCTGCTAGATCCAAAGCTTACAGGCTTAAATCCCACCTCCAGCTGTAAAACCCTTGAGCAAGGTATGTATTCTAAATTGCGGCAGAAAAATTACCCAGCTGTATAAATGAGTAAAAAACTTTGGACAGTGGTATCAGTTAAATGTAGAATAAAACATATCATAAAAGAGGTAAAAACTGTGCAGAGGGTGGGATCCTTTCTGGTTGCCATGGAAACCAAGACTGAACAGGGAGCTGAGAAGAGCACAGTACCTCATAGCAGAGGGTTAGGGTGTGTGCAGAGCAGATTCTGTGGGGCATACACACACACACACGCACACACACATAGCAGAGACACTGGTGTTTGGCAGCTGGCTGGGAGCCTGAGGAAGTAAAAGTGTGTGTCTCTTGCAATGGACAAAAACTACCCTACTTGACTTGGCACAATTGGGCTCTGCACAATTGTGGTGGAGCTACCGTACTGTGTTAGGAAATAAATACATTCACATCTATGAATTTAGCCCAAAGTCTTATACGTCATGATCAAAGTGTGGTTTCCCGGTGTCGCACTGTTTTCTAAATATAAATTTTTTTTTTTTAATTATACATGTGAAATGTCCCCCAAGTCCCAAACTGTTCAGTTATACTAATGAACATTGCTATGAAAAAGTCATATTGAAATGCCACTGATAAATTTCAAAAGTTTCCTATATATTTATATACGTGAGCAAGAAATAAAATGTTTATTATTGCTACAGGGAATAATTAATGATGATTATACAGCTTTATTAGCCAAGAGTCTGAGGACCAAACCATGTTTCAGTGATCAAGCTGCACAGTGAGAGATCGGTGCATATTGCATGATGAATGATCTGTCCCTGTAACACGTAGCCCAGCTGAGCCATTCTGAACACAGCTGCAACTGCAGACACAAGGGAATATTTTGACTCGTAACCTGTTAATCACACCTCCACCTCACACCGCAACAGGCCATTTACCCCACCGTCATTCACGCTGTCCAGGTTAAAGCCACTCTGTCTGATCCAGTGATTCTACCCACCTAAATTTAAACTTACTTGCTCTGACCTCGCAAAGGGAAGACATCTGTCGCCGTGATTCATCTCCACACTCCCCTCGTAGCTCAGACTAGGCAGGTTATTTTAAATCCATAACACGCAGTTTAATTTATGACACGAGAAAAAAAGGGCATTGTAAGCACCAGCCGGTCTCACTTCGCAAGAACAGAGCCTGTGCGGCGATATGGCCTCGAAAGGTGTACGACAGCTGCTCGTTTCGTAATAATTTTCAGCATACATGACCGTTTCCAGACAACCATATATTTGCTTTACCCTGTTGTGTGGGAAATGTACACTGAGGACCCATAGGGCCCAGACATTATAAATCTTATGGTAATTACAGCACACGTCGTTCCAGGTGTGCAGAAGTTATTGCGATCCACCGGTGGTAAAAAGACTGAAATCCAAACTACTAGTCTCTTACACCGCTGCACTAATCCAGTTGATTCAGGTGAATGAGGACCAGTTAATTCTCCACTAAGTCTACATGTAGGGTGTGACTCTCATGTTGCATGTGCAGATATTGCTGGGTTCATCTCCCATGTGGCCCTCCATCTTCTTTGCTTTTCTCTAATATTCCTCATTTAAATTGTACATATTGTTATTACTATTACTGTAACCATGTGATACACTGCTGTCCCATCCATGATGCACCCTGCCTCAGGCTCTGGACCACTGTGACCCTACTTTGAACTTTGGGTTGTTGATAATGGATGAACTGAACAATTATCTTTGTGACAAATGTGTGATCGCCTTTAAAACCACACATATATTTCCCTGCCAGTTTCAGCAGGTAATGCAAATTAAATACAAATGTTTACATATGCATAAACTTAAAAAAGGGTTTTCAGCTGACTCTTAAAAGCCAACAGCTGCTAAAGGAAAACATCTGCATTAATGTCTCCGTCATGAAATTTCTGCACATGTAAACGACTGCCTCTTCAACATATTGTCTTGTACGGAACTCAATGCGCGTTGCTCCACATATGGATAGATAATATTAAAAATCTCTGCGCATGATGATGTGAATATGCGTGCCCTTCCACTTACATTTATGTTTGTTTGTTCAAGTCAGAGTGAAAAAAAGTGCTTCAATCACTGATGAGAGGTCAATGCATGTCCTTGGTACCAACTGGCATCGTCATCAGGTTTGTTCAGTGAGGATGGCATGGAGTGGTGCCCTCCTCTCCGGTTCTCGAACCTCAGCGGGGTCTCCAGCAGGTGAGCCCCAGCGATGACCTCTGACCTTAGACACCTTGCCAGAAAGGGTTCAAGAGGAGCTCCGCGGGGCCAAGGCCTTTGTCTCTCCTTCATCCTATCGCCCAGGCCTACTAAAGCATGACTGGACTGAAAACACCCCTAAAGAAATGCTCACAAAGCCACAACTGAGGGCAAACACAACAAATCCCATCACCACGGAAACCTGCCACAGTACATTTAAACGTGCTGAAAACAAAATTTTTAACTATTTCAATCTTACGTGCACTTTAAGCGATTTCAAAGAGAAACAACAGACGCTTTGCATTCCCTACAAGTGCTCCACATTCAGGATCACAATTACATGAGTAAAAGCACCAGGTATTTAGTTTAATTGTATTTAATCAGATTTTTCGTCCTTATTCTTTTGGTTAGACATGTTAGATGTGTGTACAGTACACAAACTCAAAATGGTGCATACTGTATATGTACATATGAAAACAGAGCACCCATGGATCTGTGTAGTTTCTTGAAGCAAAATATACAATTAAATGAGTGAACATTTTTGGTTGGTTATGTGTTAACTAGTTTTCAAATATTTATAGGCTTTTTGTACAGTAAGTCTTTCGCATATTTGAACAGCTTCCTAACAACAGCGAATGAATTTTTAGAGACATAAACTCTTTAAAAACACTGAGCTGTTGGTGCTTTGTATAAGGACATTAAAGCGCTCTAAACTCTTTATTTCTGATATTGACCATGTTTGTAGGAACTATAGTCTGTACATGCTGTCCACAGAGCACAAAATTCTGCGTCTTCGCTACTTCCGGTGTCGCCTTACGCAGGGGCTTCAGGGAGACCCCGTAGAAGCCCGAAGTCCCTCTTTTTTTACTGCAATATCCCTCCGCTACGAAATGTAGTTTTGAAAAAAACGAATAAATTCCGATCAAAAATAGTAAACTAACGTGGCGATTATAGCCTCACACGAGTATATTAAAAACTCTGTTGCTCCGCTGGTATCGATATACGCAGAAGATGTACGCATTTTGAGAGTTCAGCGTAGTTTTCACGTGCCGGAAGCTGGAGTCCCGGTCGAATAAAACCGTGTGCGCCGTTAATTCACCTCCTTTTCAGTGGAGTGCTGAAGCTTCGTTCGGATCATGTCCAGCGGTTCTGCCGATTATAACAGGTATTTTGTGTAAAAAGGATTGTTAGTAATCAGTAAAGAGCTCTCGAGACGTGTAGTGTGTGCTTTTATAGTTTAAGAAGCCGATACAAATAGAGTTAACTAATATTTTTCTCTTATAAGCGCTAGGTGAGCTGATGGTGGTGCGGCCCAGCAGCTACAGTAGTAGCTGCCTACTGACATTTTTTTTCCCCCTTAAGTCTTAACCAGTATCCGTTTTAAAGCGTTATAAACACTTAGTATCGATTCTTTTGAGGTAAAGTTATTTTTATTTTATAGTATTATGCTATTATTCTAGGAATTTTGGCACTAAACCGGCGTTGTGGTAGGCCCCGCTTTCACGTCATCGTGTTCAGTTTAACAGTACACTGTACAGTCGTAACCAGCCCGTCGGGTAGTTGGTCAACTAACTATAACCTTTTAAAGCTAAGGTATATTATAGTATGTATTAATTACTAAAGGGTTCTCTCTCTGTGACACTGGGCCTTATTTTATTAAAATTGTATTAAGTCGAAACGTGTCTTGACGATATAGTTTAATAAATTTTCACTTTACCCAGCCTCTCTGCGTGCTGGTGAATCGATTTGCCGATTTCCCACAGCATTAGTCTATCATTAAGTCGTCTTTGGGTGGTATTTTGACTCCATTTCTCTCTGAAGCAAAACAAGCCCTCGTTAAAATAAAAAAAAAAAAATATACATGTAACATGCGGTACCCATTTTAGCAGGATATTGACTAGTTGGCATATCCAGGTCTAGATGTCTAAATGAAGCTCTGTGTTGGGCTCTTGCTCACTGTTTGCCCCTTAATGGTGCCCCCACAGTTCCACGTGGCAGAATTGTCCCATGCTGCGTGGGGTCTCCACTCCTCATCATAACTGCGCACACTGTCGTTTAACAAAATGTGTTTTCGGTCAGTTCTAGAGACCGAGACCATGGGGGCCCAGATGGGATGGAACCTGACGGTATCATTGAGGTGAGTATTGTGACCTAACGTACTTGCTGAGGCGGTAGCTTCTCGTCCACCCGATTTCCTAAACGGTTCCTTTTTAAATGTCGCAGAGCAATTGGAACGAGATTGTCGACAATTTTGATGACATGAACCTGAAGGAGACCCTTCTCCGGGGAATTTATGCGTATGGTTTTGAGAAACCCTCAGCAATTCAGCAGAGAGCAATCATTCCATGCATTAAAGGTATGATGCCCCACCATCTGCGTGTAAATTGAATGTATTCAACTATAGTGGCATGAGTTAGGTTGGGGTCTTAAGTTGGTGATTACTTTGATCTTGGGGAATGTATCAATTGTTGCATGGATAGTTCCACTTCAGTTCAATAAACTGGCCAAGGTTACTTTTACGAAAATGATGCAGTTTCTTTGATTTATTGTATTTTTCCCCAAAGTCAGTATGTAAGAGCTAAACTTCTTGACTTCCTCCCATTTGTTTGTCAATCTAGGCTATGATGTCATTGCTCAGGCCCAGTCAGGAACTGGCAAAACAGCCACATTTGCCATTTCAATTCTGCAGCAGCTGGAGATAGAGCAGAGAGAGACCCAGGCTCTGGTTCTGGCTCCTACCAGAGAGCTGGCCCAACAGGTATGCTGCACCTGAGGTCATGACATAAATAAAAATGCTTCAGACCAAGGCAGCATATTTGGATGATGTTCCGCAAAGGTATTTTTCTCTTTTTTTAATCAGCCTTTTGAGATTTAGCTTTAAATAGGCTTTTTTTCCTGGATTGTAGGATTTCTCTTGCTTTGCCTTGTGCTTGTAAGTTGCGATGGAGCTGTGAAGTGCTCTGTCCTCTTTCCAGCTAAAAAGAGGATGTTGACAATTTCACTGCCTTGGTCTGACTGACATGGATGCTTCACTGTGCATACTTTGTCACACGACAGCAGTCAAATTACCTGTTTGTGGTTAATTATTTAGAATTTTATTCTGAATGTTGATTGACTTAAACAATGCAAGAGTAACACTGGTAATGTTTTGATTTGATATTCTAGATTCAAAAAGTAATCCTGGCTCTGGGTGATTACATGGGTGCCACCTGCCATGCCTGCATTGGGGGCACCAATGTTCGAAATGAAATGCAGAAGCTGCAGGCGGAGGCTCCCCACATAGTCGTGGGCACGCCAGGGCGAGTGTTCGACATGCTAAACAGGCGATACTTGTGTGAGTGGCTTGCTGTGAAACTGATTTTGTTCTTGATAGTGGTGACATGATGCTTCAACATCTTTCGGGACTGATTTTAATGAGGACATCTCTACTTCTGATCACCCATGTGTCAATAGTATACTCGGTGTAGTCTTGGGAACCCGGCTGATAATGTCATTTATGCAGCTCCGAAGTGGATCAAGATGTTTGTCCTGGATGAGGCTGATGAAATGTTGAGTCGAGGGTTCAAGGATCAAATCTATGAAATTTTCCAGAAATTGAGCACAAATATTCAGGTGAGCTATAGGGTGTTTCTGATTAAGTCACTAAAACCTTTTGTTTGAATTGTAACAAGGCATCCATGTGTTTTATATAAAACTGCAAATGTGAAGTACATTTGACAAGTCATGTACTAACCTCTTCCATGTAAAGAACTATGCTAAAATTGTGAAAGCGGGGTTATCTTAGCTTTGGCAATAATGCTAGCATGGTATAAGGTGGAAGGAGAGTATTTGCACTGATCCGCAAATGAGATGAGGTCGGACCTCTTTCTTAATGTCCAGTGTTCTCTGTCTCAGGGTCCAGTGCCACATGCGATTGTCCAATCAGGGTGTGTACAAAGTGCTTGGTTACTGGGGAAAAATAAGCTCACCATTCTATTTCCTTGTCATCCCAGGTTGTTCTTCTCTCAGCTACAATGCCAGCTGATGTGTTGGAGGTGACCAAAAAATTCATGCGTGAACCAGTTCGTATCCTTGTGAAAAAGGAAGAACTTACCTTAGAAGGTATCAAGCAATTCTACATCAACGTGGAACGGGAGGTGAGTGAAGCTGCAGGGCTCATGTGGTAGCTGTCAGTGTGGCCATAAAGGTCTTCCTTCTTGCCAAAAGCACTCTGCTAAAATTGTGAAGTCTTGTGGCTAAGCAATGGTGCTAGTATGAGTACACCCAAGAAGGAGATGATCTGCACAGCATTGACAATGAGATGTGGACGGACCTCTTTCTTAATGTCCCGTGTCCTTGTCTTGAGATACTGTGCAACATGCTTTTGGCCCAAATTCAGAGGTTTTTTGGCTCTGACCTAATTTTTGTTCAGAGCTGGGAGACGAGACACAAAATGGAAAATTTCAACTCAAATTTGGATATTTAGCTGGCTAAGATTAAAATTAGTTATGCCAGCAGTTAACAGCTTACATTGTGGTTAAGCTTGTTGTGACAGTGGAGATGGTGCCTCTGCTGTTCTTTTGTTTTGGCAAGGTTCTCTGGTTATGCATTGTTTGCGCACTGGGATCTCATCCAGAAGCACTCTTCTGTAGAACCCCAAGAATTCCCAGGTTTCAGTGCATCCTTACTGGAAGGAATGTCTAGCCTCATGGCATTGTAGTGTCAAAGCAAGGAGAGGCCTGAACATCACAGTTGACCTGACTTCACTTGTGTAAACAATGCTGATTGTTTACTCTAACTGAACAGAGTAAACTATAGCTCTAATTGAAACCCCTTCTCCATCTTCAGGAATGGAAATTGGACACGCTTTGTGACTTGTACGAGACTTTGACAATCACCCAGGCGGTCATCTTCTTGAACACCCGGAGGAAAGTAGACTGGCTGACTGAGAAGATGCATGCCCGGGATTTCACTGTGTCTGCCCTGGTATGATCAGCTACTTAAAGCACTGCTCTGTGAACTTAAAATGATTCTTACCTGGTTCATGTGGTGGTGGTTTTGTTAAGGTTGTGTAAAGTTTCATACTGATTCTTTTCTCAGCACGGAGACATGGATCAGAAGGAGAGGGATGTGATCATGCGGGAGTTCAGATCAGGATCCAGCAGAGTGCTTATCACTACAGATTTGCTGGTGAGTTTGAACTGACATAATGGGGGGAGTGGTGGGTGTCCTGCTTTGGATTTCTGCAGGTTTTTTGTAGGAAAGAATCTTCTTTTAAAGATAACCAAAATGAGCACATCACTAATTATGCTGGAATTATGGAGCCTTCAGGTCATTTTGGTTTTCCCTGAACTTCAGTTTGCCAAAATGCTTACATGGAAGTTTTAATGTGGCTACTGCAATACCTGACCCTTCTTTTGGTGAGCGGTTAATCTTTTTTTGTTTGGTTGCTAGGCCCGTGGCATTGATGTCCAGCAGGTGTCCTTGGTGATAAACTACGACCTTCCCACAAATCGGGAAAATTACATCCATAGGTAAGGTGGCCTGTGATGCCATATTGCTCTTCTGCTAAACTTATCAGTACATCCCCCCAACTGAATAACTTCTGCTTTGTTACTCTTGTCAGAATTGGGCGTGGCGGCCGTTTCGGCAGGAAAGGAGTTGCTATCAACTTTGTCACAGAGGAGGACAAGAGGATCCTTCGAGACATCGAGACCTTTTACAATACGACTGTTGAGGAGATGCCCATGAATGTGGCTGACCTGATTTAAAGCCCTGGGATGAGATTTACTTCATGCGGTGCTCGCACTTGCTGAATAAATGCGTGCATTTTGCTTTTATTGGAAAACATTGAATCTTCTCTATGCTGAGAGCAGATCAGAGTACAGATACGATAAGTGTGGTGAAGTGGGTCTGTCTGTGGACTTGACCTTCCCACCTGTATGGCTGCTGGGTTGGAATTCAAAGACATGGGCTCTTTTTGCTCTTTCCTTATCAAACATTTTCTTCCTAGTTCAATAAAGATGCGTGTGTTAGATGTTCTCTACCGTTTAATAATTTACTTGTGGACTAAAAGATATAAGTGCTGTATTAAGTCTGCCAATTATGTAAAGCTAACCTATTTGCAGTTACACTTTGGGTCAGATGCAATTGCCTTCCAAATTAAAGCACTTTCTAGTTCATTTTGTGGAATGTATTAATTTTAATATTTATTTAATCATGTGTTTTATATGAACTTTCAATGTGGGCCATAACATGAACAAAGTATTTAGTCAAATTATTTGTGTTTGACCCGTTTCAGAATAAAGAATATATGGTACCTATTGTGGGTTTTATTTCTCCTCCCCACCCTTCCTTTGGACTCATTTCCTGAGAAGTGGAGTTGATAGTTGTTAGCAGAGTAAAGCAAAGTTACAGTACTTGTATCTTGAGGTCTGACTGTAATAACAGCTGCATGTTTGGCATATGAGCTGCTTGATGTGTCATTGTATGTTTCATGGCGCCAGTCAAGTTGTCATTGCGATCGCTTGTACAGCTTTATGTGAGTGCCTGGGGGGGGGTGGGCGTATGCTCTCATGCCATGGGTTCTACCTGTTGGCCTGTCGCCTGAGCTCTTGCTGCTGGCCCGAAGACACTATATTAAAGCACGTGCATGAATGATCATGTCACACAAACATGCTAAGGACTCCGTTTCATGGTGCCACGTTCCTGCACACCAGGCTTTTAGAGATGTGTTCAGGATGGCAGCCGAAACCCTGCCTACTGGGACAGCGGTGAATATTAAGAGAATGAGCACCTGTAAGACAATGAGGGAGGAAGGAGGACTTTACTTGTACATGGACTGTAATTATGAAATATGAAAATTCAGAGGGCCTTTTCATCTATTGTCCATCATTGCAAGGGTGTGATGCAGGAAACACACTCCCATGCAGTCTAAGGATAAATCAGACCAGTTCACCTGAAACTCATGACTGTGGGAGGAAACCAGAGCACCGGGAGGACACTGACATGAATAGAGGGAGGCTGCGCGCGCACAGCTGCATTGGCACCAGCTTTACCTGCTGAGCTACTCAGCCTAGCCTTGTTTCTGACAAAAATGAAAATGTTTGTTTTTGCCAGTATTTTGAGTACGAGTTTGAAGCAGCACCTTTCCGCTGCTGCGCGCTGGGAGTCGACAGAAAAAAGCGGGTTCGCCGATGGAGCACGATGCCGGGGTTTGGTGAAGCTCTTGTGCAAACGCTCGGATATTACGGTTTCATCAGCTGCCCTTCCTGCTGACTTCCTGCTCCCAGCGCCGGCTGGTGATAAACAAGGTAACGGCCTTCGTGTACCACGTTCTGAGGGCTGCTAGGAGCTCGCCAACCCTGGGTGTCCCGGGAATCTCCAGAACCTGGACCAGTTATGTCCAAAACATCGCTTGGAAAAGATAAAGATAGTGACTTACTTTGTAATTACCCTGCTGCATAAAAGGGTAAATCAGTGTCAAGTCGGTTATCTAACACAGTAAGTCCCTATGGATGAAGATGATTAGAGGTCACTCATCATGTCCTCCACCTGCTCCTGGTGGCCCGGAGCCACACGTGGGATGATCACCTGCAGGCCGACAGGTGACTTCCACACAGACAGGTGAAAATGAGGTATATCACACAGGTCTCTGTCTCTGTCCCTCTGGGTGTGGCTACCTCGGGGGGGTGGGGGGGTGTTCCGGGTATAAGGAAGCGAAACCACCATGTCACCTGAACTGGGCTGCGGGTGCGAGCGTGATCATAGTCGTCATTATTATCTGCTGTCACCTGGTTGCTGTTTCCAAGGTAACCGCTGCGGGTTCTTTAAACGCCCCCCCCCCGAACATTAAAGCGCCGATCCGTTTTGGATAACGAGGGGGAGGGTCCGTGGGCGTGGCTTTATACCGGCGCACGGTGCAGGAGGGGAGGACGGACGTGGTCGTATGTATGTGTGTGTGCGCGCGCGCGCGCACGCTCTTCCGGCTGCAGGCGCGAGATGTCCGCGCCGGAGCTGCTGCGGTGTGTGAACCGCGTCGTCGCACGAGCCGGTGAGTGTTCGCTGCTCGCGCGCGAGTGTGTGAGAGAGAGTGTGCGCCGGAGTGAGCGCGCCTGCAGTGGGGGCGGGGCTGTGCCCTCTGCGGCGTGAGCTGCGCTCAACCGCGCGAGAAGTTTAATTCTGTGTTGCGTCTTGATTTGTGTGTGTGTGTGAGATGTACGGCGAGATGGAGCCCCTTAATATCCAAGATAATGTGAGAAATCGGAAATATATATTTCGGTATACTATACTATATAGATATACGTGAAAAGTCACGCGTGTAGTGGGTACAAGGGCATCGTGGTGGTGGTGGTAGAGTAATGCAGTAAATGTCACGTGGTCACTGACAGTAGGTGCAGATCATCATGTACAAAACATGGTGTATCATGTCGATGAGCTCATGGTACAGCAGCAGAACATGAAGAGTAAGACCAGAACATGGTAAACAAGAGTAAATGGAGGTTTCTTTCCAGGCTGTCGCTCCTCCAGAGGGTGTGTGTGTGTGTGTGTGTGTGTGTGTGTGTTTGTCCTTCTGCTCCTTCCAGGAGATGTAGGTCATGCGTTCCGGCCACGCCGAGGAGGAGCCGCACACTGCCGGGCCTGCACTGCAGATGTGCTGCGAGGACATGACATGTGGGCTGTTGCCATAGCGACGGATAACGGATGCCGCCGACTCACAGGCGCAGCGGTACCGCAGGCTGGGGACACACGCACTTTCCGCACTGAGCGCAGGCCTTTCGGGTAGCCCTGGGCTTCTGCTGGAGGGACAAGTCTGCGTGCGTGCGTGTGTTCGGGTCGCCCGGAGGTCGGCGAGCGGCGGTCAGGAGAGGTCGGCTGGCGTGCGGTTTGATCGCAGGAGCCTCCGTGCGGATGAGCGGTTG
The DNA here is from genome assembly GCF_900964775.1 of Scleropages formosus. Classification (NCBI taxonomy): domain Eukaryota; kingdom Metazoa; phylum Chordata; class Actinopteri; order Osteoglossiformes; family Osteoglossidae; genus Scleropages; species Scleropages formosus. Next base: position 16,058,981 of record NC_041830.1, on the reverse strand, counting down.
AGGGTCCGGCGTGCGGCGCTGGAGAGTGATGCTGGAGTGATCATGTTCACGAGAAGTGGACGGCGAGATGCTCTAGACAGTTCGGGTGCCACAGAAGCGCCGCGTCTCCATGTTGATCCGTGTCTCTCCGTCGTCCTCCTGCAGCTCCCGTGTTTCGAACCTGCGCTCTCTCTCGGACCCGTTCGGCCGCTCGCGAAACACGCGGACGTCGTGGTGTCAGTCATCCCGCCGTCTCTGAGCGGCGGCACAGGTGACACCTGGACACCAGAGACCGCAAGGTGGACCGTGCTGCCGTCGCGTCCCCTTCGTACCCGGACGCACGGAGCCGAATGCCTCCCGAGAAGCGTTTCCGCATATGCCGTATATATTGACACCCTGACTGTAGTAAAGCGCACAGTGAGCGGTCATGTGAGGCTCCCAGCTGCGAGGATCTGGCCCTAATTTCGCTAAGAGGATTAGCTTAGCGACAGCGCCGTGTGCTGCCTCTGGAATTGTGGGAAAATGGTTTTCAGGGGGACTGAGGTTTGCAGGCCGGCATCGAGCGGAGTGTGTTAAAGGGAGCGAGAGACACGGCGCCGTCCCCTGGTACACGGTGGATTGGGGCATGACTGTGGAAATAATAATGGGAGGAAACCAGAGCACCCGGAGGAAACCCACGCAGACACAGGGAGAACATGCAAACTCCACGCAGGGGATCGAACCCATGTCCTCCCGCACCACCCACACGCTGTGAGACAGCAGCGCTACTTGCTGTGCCGCCGTGCCGCCCCATATTTACATATTTATATATTTACTGTGTCACATTAGGGTAGGTGCCGTGATCAAGGGTTCTGCGGCGGGAGGGGGGGATTCGAACCTGGGACCTTCGAGTACGATTTGGCTTCCCAGGCAGTGTGGTGCAGTTGGAGCTGTTGCTCAGTAGGTGGCAGGCCAGACCACGGTGTCAAAGGAGGGTGGGCTCGCCGGACAGAGTACTTTACCGCACCGGGGGGGGGGTTGAACTGTCTGTGGTTGTTTTAAGGATTTGCCAGTTTAGTTGTAGCAGCTTTGGGGGGCAGTGGGACTGAGGTGTGAAAACATGATGATGATGATGATGATGATGATTATTAGTGGATTTTAAGTCTTTCCATTACTACATGGGTGCATTATTATTATTATTATTATTATTATTATTATTATTATTAATGTCACATTTCTGAATGGGGCATTTCCATAAAAGGCAGCAGTGTAGGAAGAGCCCCGTTCATATTTCTGTAGTTTACATTTTACTGCTTCACCTTTCAGATTATGATTATTAGTCATTATTTATTATTTTTCAATATTATTATCACTATTATTTATCTAACACTTTTCTCCAAAGCCACTTACAGTATTAATCTGCTTGCTCATTTGCCCATTGATACAGCAGGGCGATTTTGACTCTATCAACCGAGGGTAAGAACCTTGATCAAGGACACTGCTGCAGGAGGTAGGAACTGAACCTGCAACCTATGGATCCAAGGGCAGCAGCTCCAATCACTGCACCCCCTGGTGTCCTCTAATAGTAATTGGTAACATCCCCACCGGTGCGGCCTGTATGTGCAGTATTTCCAGTCTCTGCTTCTTATCCACTGACTGACGCTCATTGCTTTACTCTTGTGGTTTTTACCGCGTTTTCCTTTTTTTTGTATGGTTGTTTCTGCTTTCGAACCCCTTGCGCCGTTCCGCATTTGCACTGTATAAACAATGGTGTGAACTCCCACTTATTTTCCCTCTTTATTTGTCTTGTGCAGAACTCTGTATTCTGTACCCGGGTGTCGTTGCAGAAATTCGGTTTCGTTACACAGCGGGGTTCCGTCCCAATGACCTTGTCATGAGTCGCAAACCCCCTTTGTACCGTATTACAGTATATGAACCACAAAGATATACAACACATCACTCATGCATCTTATTGTTTATATAATAGGGCTTTCTTATATTTTTTTTTTCCCCAGTTTTCACACATTATTCCTGTTAAAATACTACTAATATTAATAATATCTGCTTTTTCTTTTTCACTTGCTAGTCCTTGTAAATTAAAAACACTCAACAAATGATTTTGTAAACAAAATGCAGTCGATGATAGACACCAAAACAGTCAGTCGCTCACTCACACACGCTGCTTGGACAGATTTACCCATTTATATACCTGGGTCATTTTTACTGTATCACTTAAGGGAGCGGGGATTCGAACCTGGCTCCTTTCCCCTAACCCGCCCCATTTCAGCCAGACTCTCCAGAACCTTCTGCCCCCACCCCCCACGTCACGTCCGGCTGTTTCGATCGTTTGGCCGCGTGACCCTCGGCCCGCAGCGCTTACGTGAGGAAGCCGGAGGCCTCATTGGCGCGGGGCCGAGGAAAAGCTTACTTCTGTTTAAGAAGCGAGGTCAAAGGTCAGCGGGAGCTGCGGGGGAGAAGGGGTGAGTGGGTGGGGGGGACAGCTTCTGCTGGAATTTTAACTGTCGGCATGATTTTGTGTGTGTGTGTGCGCGCGCGTGTTCTGCGGAACTGGGTGGGAAGGGAAGTGGCCCATTGTTGAGGGCCGGCAGGACGTGTGGGCGGGGCCTGTATTCCATTAACATAAACCGAGGGGTTCCGCCAAACCTGGGACCGTGGCCTGCGGGAGATGTGGGTGCACGCGCGCACACACAGAGTCAACTTTTTATACCTCATTTAACCCCTTTTCCCTTGCCAGCAGGAGGCATAGTGGTTACAGCTGCTGCCCTGCGCTTGAAGGACACAGGTTCGAATCCCACCTGTGCTGTCGCACCTTGAGCCGGTGGAGTAAGTGATCAACAACCGAATGGGCAGTTTCCGGAAGCGCTGAGCTCCGCTGCACAAAGAGCTTTGAGCGGATTAATGCTTCACGGAATCGGGTTAAAAACGACCTGTTTTCGGAAAGCGACGCCGGAGCGCAGGAACCGGGGGCGAAACGCTTTCTCGGCCTTTCCGTTCCTCCGCGAAACACTTTTGCTCCCGGCTCCTTCCGCGGATCGTCTTCCTTCACCGGAGTCGTACCCTTCCTGCGCGTGCCGCCGAGAACGGCCCCTGGTTCCGCACCCTCGCGGCGCAGGAGTGCGGAGCCGCCTCGGTTCGACTCGCCTCCGCGGCGTTTACAGCTGCTGCGCGGTGTTCCTCGGTGTCCGCGATCCGTCACAGTTACATTTATCTGATACTTTTCCCCGAGCAACTTACAATCATTTACCCATTTATACAGCAGGGGAAATTCACTGGAGCAATGTAGGGTAAGTGCCTTGCTCGAGGGTACTACAGCTGGAGGTGGGATTCAAACCTGCGACCTTTGGGTCCATTGGCAGCAGCTCTAAACACCACGCTACCAAGTGCCCCACCCCTGTCACAAGACGAGGGATGTTACGCGTGCTGAGGGGATGAGCCGTTCGGCAGTCGGCTTTGGAGTCTGAGGGAAGTTACGTCTCTTTATTTTGAGGCCTTTTAATTTCAGCGTAGCGTAAAGTTAATGAAATGTTAATGTACAAACATTATTTCTCATTCAACCATCTCCATGGCTGTTACAGAACCTCACCGATCGATCAGTCCGTGGCGGGACACCCGGATGTCCCTGGATGTCAGGACTGTTGCGATTGTGACGTAGTATCGAAAGCGACTTGAGTTACGAACGCAACGAGTTATGAACGAACGCCCTTCCGGCTCCTGTTGCATTTCTAGGTTTTGGTTCTGGAGTGGCTGGAAAACACAGGAAACGGGACGTATTTAAACTGCACCCCGCTCTTGGTCTTGACCCCCCCAGCCAGCTTCTTGGTGTCCAAACCAAGACCCAGAGCAACACTTGGAGACAGTGAGCTGGGGACGTAGCACCGGACCCAAAGACAGACCCCTCCCTCCCTTCCCGCGTGGACCCGGCACAAGGTGCGTGCCGTCGCTCCCTTCTCGACTCCGCGGGGGTCAGAGGACCCCCCCCCCCCCCCCCCCAGCAAGAGCCGGCTTCAGACCCACAGTGGGACGTGTCCCGCCCGACACGGCGAGGCCTCCTGTCCACATCCGGCCGACTTCCTGCACGTCACCGCGAGACGAGACAACAAAGCGAAGCGCGACTCCGAAGCGCCTTGGCATGAATGCTGTGGCGCTGGGGCGCGACGAGGGGCTGATGGGAAATGGGACGCGTGGGGGTGGGCGGCTTGGGCGCACGCAACGCAGTTGGGGGGGGGGGGGGGGGAGCGCCTCTGATGTCGCTCTTCCTGTTTTCCTTTCTGGGGACTCGTGGGGGTCACAGTGACACACATGGCCTCCTTGTGTAGGGAGGATCACGCTTATATCACAGGCTCTTCAACGAATGAAGCTGTCATTCCAGGGTTCGATGGCAGTGGCGCCACTCAGACTCCCGCTATGAATATGAATATGAATATATGAACGTAGTAACTTGACCTTGGAGCTGCTCTTGGTGCCATAAATGGTTGAGCGGAGTGACGGCGTTCGCGCTCATGGACTGAAGTGGAAACGGGGAGCAGCGAAAAAACCTGCGGTTTTCTGTGTGAAACAAGAAATATGTGATGAATATGAATTATTACTAATTGTTACAGCTACAGTACCTCTGTGAACATTTTTACCATGGACTTTTAAGCACTGAACATAGCTTGTCATGTGCAAGCAAGTACTTAGTTATGTTTACTGCCTTTTTAATACTAGGTTTTAAATTATTATGGTTAATATTTAGTAATATTATTAATTCCCCCCCATGGTGCCTTGTTCTGCTGGTCAGGGTGGGGGAGAAATTAATAACAATTGTCGTATATGGACCTACAGCAATGTACCCATTTACACAGCAGGGTAATCTTTACTCTCTCAGTGCAGGGTAAGGGGGCTGCACCAGGAGGTGGGATTCGAACCTGTGACCTCCCGGTCAAGAGGCAGCAGCTCTAAGCACTGCCCCCCCCCCGTTCTCCACTCTGCACCTCAATGTTCAAATCTCACATTATTATGATTAAAAATGGCACATAATGAATATTTTCCCGCCAGCCACTGTGCGAGGTGCCCTGTGCTGCCCTGCAGGGGGCGCCATTCCCCCTCACTGTCACGGGTTTGAATCCCACCTCTTGCTCGAGTGCCCTTGATGAAGGTACTGACCCTGTCAAGTGTGTTTCTCACTCTTGCCCCCCCCCCCCCCCAGTGTGATTGTAACAGTAGGGCTAATACGAGGTCCCAAGTCCTTCCTTTTTCTCTCCTTCTCCGTGTTGTTTTCTTCGCTCGGACGCAGCGGGAAGGAAGGAGAGGGGCCTCGAACCCGGGTCGGCCCCCTCGCGGGGTGGGGCGGTGGGAGGAGGCGAGGGTCCGCGCGCGCCGTCCGCACACGTGGTGCGAATTCGCGGGAGCGTGCGAGGGTGGCGGGTTCCCGGGGCGGGCGCAGCTCTGGGGGAGACGGGTTCGAGCCGAGCGCCTGCCATTGGTGGAGCTTCTCTCGCGCGCTGCTGCACAAAGTGTGAGGCTGGAAAAAGTGACCGTGGGTTCGCGGCTCGGCGCAAAAAATGTGTGTGCGGCGCAGCTGGGCTTGGTAGAGGGACGCGTACACACACACACACACACGCGGATGGTCGCGTCCCTGGAGGGGGTGTCTGCTGCCGCCCCTGGCTTCCTGAGCTGCTGAACTCTGGACCGCTAAACCCGACCGTCCTGCTGCCATCATCATGAGGAGGACTGGACCGGTCATAGGTACGAGACCACCTGCGTGTGTGTGTGAGCGATAGAGAGAAAGCCAGTGTGTCCATCACGCGTGTGTTTCTCGTGTTGCATCTGTTTGTGTGCGAAGGAGTACGACAGTGTGTTTGTATGCGTCTGCGCACATGCCTGGTTTTGTGAGCCTCTGTGTTTTGTCTTTCTGTGTTGTTGAAGACACATTTGGGTGCTGTTTCTCTCCTTATGTCTCTGCCTCTCACACACACACGGGCACGCACACACACACACACAAGCCGGGGAGGAATTAACCAGGAATGCAGGAACAGAGGAAATTCTCTGCTGAGGTTTTCTTCTGAAACTCGGTGTGTGTGAATCCCCAGTTCAGTCTGTTAGTCATTAACAGCTTTTTGTTTACAGTAAAAAAAAAAAAAAAAATTTGAGAAAAAAGAAAAACAAGTTTTTTTCTATTTAAAAAAATTCAGACGGAACATAAATTGAACTCGACGCTGTGTGTGTTATGGGGGGTTTGACCACACAAAAGAAATGGAAAAGCGGAGAAATCTGTTCAGTAGATCTAAATATAGCATCAGTGCAAAATAACACACACGCACACACACACAGACGCGCGCGCGCGTTTCCCACTGTGGCTGTTTGTGCTCTATGTATGTGGGATGTTTCGCAAGTCCTATAATGAAGTGAATGTAAGTTTTGAATTTTTCACTTCCTCTTGCCACTTTGTGACTGGTTTCCATGGCAACGGCGCCGCTGGCCAACATTGTGATTGAACCGCGAGACAAAAGGGTCGTTGTCCGCAAAAGTCACCCTTGAAGTTCTCCTAATCCTTCCCGACGCCTCACCGCTCCTTGGTCCTGGCTGTGTGAGCGTGGGCTGACTGGTGTGTTCCGGAAAACGCGTGTAGTTGCGTGTAGTGGCGTGTAGAGGCGTGTTCTTGCAGAGCGAACGTGTGTCTGGTCCTCCTTGGTCTCTTTCAGCACAGCCAGTAAAACTTCAGATGGAATTTGGGTCCCATCCTGCTCTGGAGCTTCAGGTGGACCATCTGCTGCAGAGAGAAGTGATGGAAAAACAGCCTGGAGACACCCTGGGGGGGGAGGGGTTGGGGGGTGTTCCCTCTGGGCCCTCATTTTTCCTGCTGCTCCTTATTTATGTTCCACTGGATGCCCTTCAACACGTAGCGGAGGTGCCGCTTTACACCTTCCGGGCTGTAGGTTCGGACGCGGGTTTGAATCCCGGTCATTTTGTGCGTGGTTTGCATCATCTCCCCGTGTTTTGTTGGGTTCTTCCAAGTGCTCTGGTTTCCGCCCACGGTCGAAAGACATGTATTTCAGGATGACTGGCGACACTAAATTGCCCTCGGTGTGTGTGTCATTGCCCAACGTCCACAGTGTAAACTCCCTCGCAGTGCATGCCTCCAGGATAGGCTCTGGACCATGGGGACCCTGCAGTAGACGCGCAGGGATGGATGGATGGATGGTCCTTAATGGCTTTGAAACTCTGCCACTAATCATGCAGAATCCAGATGTGTCCAAATGCATCTAAACATCTGTTGTTCCGCCCCACTAAATCACAAGAAGTGGGCAGCAGGTGGCGCTCTGGTTAGAGCCATTCAGTCACCCCTCAGTGGAAGGACCTGGGTTTGAATCCCACCTCCCGCTTGAGTATCTGTGATGAAGGTACTGACCCTGAATCGATACAGGAAAATTTACCCTGCTGTAAAGCTGGGTAAATCGGTGTAAGTAGCTCAGTGTACAAACCTCTGTGAGTAGGAGATCCATCCATCCGTCCGTCCGTCCATCTGTCCATCCATCCATACCTCCTGTTTCGATAGCCACGCATCCTGAGCAGGGTCGTGGTGAACCGGAGCCTATCCCGGAAGTGCTGGACGCGAGTCTGGGGAGGGGTACACCCTGGACGGGATGCCAGAGTAAGCAGGAGCCATTTGAGTAAAACGTGGTAAAGTGGTGACGCTCCGCTCTCGAAGTGGCTCAGGGCCGTACAAGGGCGCCTTGTCCAAGCGAAGGTCCCCTTTGGTCCCGACGGCGGCGGCTAAGGGTTAGCGTGCGAGCGCCTGTGGCCGAAGGGCCCGAGCGCCGGCGGGTTGTGGGCTCTCGCCCGCGACCGACAGAGGTGGCTTTGTGCTTCTCCGTCACGTGAACGTGATGTTTCCTCGTCCCGTCAGGCTCCCCTCGGCACCTCAAAGCGGAGTGAAAACAGAAATATTGGTGAAAACACAGCAGCTTTCACGAGGTTCACCCGGCAGCTGCTCCAGCTGTCACGCACCCTCCTCACATCTGGACTAGTGTTTCCCAGCGCCGCTGCGTCCCGTGAGCGTGTTCGGGTCCCCGCCTCGGCTGTGAAGTCGACGCGCGGGATGTCGCTTCCGGAATGTTCCTGCGATGCGATGCGATGCAGTTGGAGCTCCGCTGACGTACTGCTGCAGAAATACCGCGTTATACATTAGCTGCGTCTCTTTTATATCCAGAAGCGGCCGTTGCCCGGGTAACGTCGGGGTCGGGGTTCGAACCGCTTCGCTTAAGCAGCTGTGAAATGACAATATGTAGCTTCTTTCGAATAAACTTGAGATAAAGTAAAATAAAAACAGGCACCAGAGATGCAACATTAATTAGAAACATTAATATTAATAAATACTCATACTTTTATAAAGAGTCCGTTCAGTCCCACGCGTGAGCGTTACCGAACAAGGGCCACGGGTGTTAAAGTGCGCTGCTCTTGACCACGTACGACCTTAACCGCACAGTGACCGTATTCTTAATGCGATTATTCTTGCTGCTATTCATTGTTACAGTGGGGTCATGTTTACTGCATCAGTTCAGGGTAAATTCCTATACGGCAGGAGGAGGGATTCGAACCCACGCCTTCTGGTGGGCCCAAGCACTGCTCCCTCCACCTGCTCCATCTCCCGCACCTTCAATCCCAGCGCGAGCGGTCGTTCCGCTGTGGTTCTGCTGTGACTCCACGTTGGGCCTCGACCCCACGGCGCGCCACCGATCTGGGCTCCGCCTTGTCGGTCGCGGGGAACTCGGCCGCGGCGCCTCCGAGGGAACTCGGCAGGAAGTTCCTCCAGGTCGCTCTTTGTGCGGCTCTTCTGCGTCGGTGTGTCGCTTCCACGAACTGAGAATCGGACGGTGAAACTCGTGACTCTCGCTCCGTTTTAGTCGGAACTATGCGAACGGTAAATTCATATTTACCGCTGTATTGTTGCCGCGGAGACTCGGCCCATTTTTCTTCAAATTGACCTGCAATGTTAGACTCGTAAGGTTCTCACCGTGTTTCACCCATTGTCGGCATGGCCATTTTTACTGTATCGGTTCTGTGTAAATACCGTGATCAGGGAGTGGAGGTTTAAACCCGGGTCTTTTGAATGGAATGGCAACAGCTTTAACCGGTACGCCCCCTGCTGCCTGTCTGTGGAAGTGCCGAAAGGACAGTGACTGTAAGGGGAGGTCGCGGCATGAACCCGAGTGCCGAGTTGCTCGCAGATCGCGAGCCCGACATCCCCGCTCCATCTTCAGACCTCGACTTTGGTCCTCTGCCCTGGTCCAGGGTGCGACTCCCCAGCGGACGCTCCATCTCTTTAACGCGGCCCGCCTACGCTTCATTAATGCAGCCCTTTATGGCCCGGGACAGAGGCGGTTCTGTCCCCCGCTGCGTCGGGACACGATCTCGGCCATTAGAGCTATGAATAATGGTAATAGTAGTAATAAATTGCCCCTTCTTGGAAAAAAAAAACGGTCCCTCGATTTGGAGGGACGCGTCCAGTGAAAAGCCACGTTGTTTTGCGCTAAGATGAGACCTCCGAAAGGCCACGGGGACGAGGACCCGCTCTCGTGACCCTGCCCTCCATCTCCGCCGCAGCAGCCGCACGATTGTGAGAAACACCGGGGCGTTTTCCTGGAAAACGGCTGTACCGCGGTATATTCCCAGGCGTCACGTGCTCGTCTGACCCGCAGGCCAAGGCGTAACAGTACCTGGGTCTGGGTTTCTCTGATAATCCCATAAAATCTGCTTTGTCTGCCCGTTATGCCCACACTTTCCAAGTCTCCTTGTGATTTACTGCAGCTGACTGTGCCCCACCCCTCCCCCCTACCCCATGTTCGCACAGATGAGATCATGCAGCAGGAAGTGCGCCCCCTGCTGGCGGTGGACGTCATCGAGCAGCTGCACCGCCAATTCGCCCTGCTCTCCGGTAAGGCGGTCGCCTGGATTCGCTCCCCAGTTTCCGTCTACCCCCCCCTCCAACCCCCACCCCCTCGCCGAACTCACGTAGGACAAAAGGAATTCTGGCTGTTTTCCAGCCATCGGGGGACTGAACCGAACCAAAGCTGCTGTTTTCGCGCTGAAATCGGCCCTTAATTTTTCTGCATCTCCGCACGTCTTCTGCTCTCATGTGAAGGACGCTATATTGCGTTTGTGGCGTAATTTTTTAAATATTTTTTATATGACTGTTAACAAAGGAGCCGCTTGGAAAAATATCCTATTTGCTTTATGACCCTTTTATTTGAAGTTCCTTACTGTATAATACATATTTTAAAAAGAACTGTATAGTAGTTACGCCACAGTTCATAAGTTTACTAGTTGTCTGATATATGTATATCGTTACTAGTATTTTGATATATGCATTTAGTATTTTGTAACTCTGATACTTTTCTCAGCTTATCAAGGTATTACATTACATTTTTATCCATTTACCTGATGCTTCTCTCCAAAACCACTTACACTGTTAAACTGCTTAGTGATTTACCCATTTATACAGCAGGGTAATTTTTACTGTGTTAGTTCAGGAGAAGTACCTTGATCATGGGTAGTACAGCAGGAGGTGGGATGCGAACCTGCGACCTCAGAGTCTAGACACACACCCCCCCCCCCCCCCCCCCGCTGTCCGGAAAGCATGCTGATGTCATTCTTATATATATATTTATGGATGAATACATACATACATACATACATACATACATACATACAGTATATGAAAAGGTATTGGATCCAGGGTGAAACTGGGAATAAGGGCAGGTGAGTGGCAGGGGAGGGGGGCTGTGTGGTTCTCCGCTCCCCAGTTTATGCAATATAAAAACATAATTTTGAGAACAAACACGCTCAGAGCTGATGTTTACCCCTGGAGAATTACAGGGTCTTTCAACATGACCTTGCGTAACCTTTATATAAATACAGCACGAGCACTCTTACGCTGTTTTACTCTGTCCCCTCCGCTCCAGCAGCCTCAGCAACAGGAAATGTGCCGTAAGCTGTCGCAGCCCCTGCACTCGGTCGGTGTTGCGTAGTAATATAATGGCACCAGGTCCCTCTAACCGCGGTACGTACTCTGAGCCGGTAGAGTAAAAATGTCGCAGCTGTGTCGGTGTGTAAATAAAGGTAAGTACAGCAGTTTCGTGTACAAACCTAACGCTGCAAATTGATTTGGAGAAAAGTTATTTATATTTAACGACTGAGAACTCATTGCGGTACAATCGCTGTGTTTTTACTCTGTTAGCCGGGCCGTCTGTTCGACCAAATGACTACAATTTAGCCGATACCTTCATTAACTTGTATAAATGCTAAATATTCCACAAACAGGTTAAATTTAGCATTTAAGATCCTGGCTGATGTGGGGGGGGGGTTGTGTTCTGAGTTGGAGGCCTGGGGGGTGTGCGGTGTGAGGGGGAGCTGCTCTCTGCATGACTCTGAGACAGAGAATGTGTCCAGCTCCGGTTGCCCATCTGCGCCTCGCTACCAGCGCCGTGTGAGCTGCTGAGTCGGGGAAACGATTTTGTCCCCCCCCTCCCTGTCTCCATCAGCTTCGCGGGGAGGAAGTGTTGATGGTGAGGAGTCCTGGCGGGCAGCAGCTGATGGCGAGCGATGGCGCAGGAAATTGAATTGTGCCGCTGCTCTCTGTGCCAACGGTGCATGCATTGTGTGTGAAGAACACGAACACACACACACACACACACACACACACACACACACACACACACACACACACAAAAAAACTGCTGCCAAGCTACTGTACATAGATAGACAGACACGTTCATGGATGGATGGATGGATGGATGAAAACTTTTTGATCTCAAAGGAGGAGCAGCGGCACACACAGTGATGCAAATACGAGGAGTACATTTCCGTTAATTTCCTGCAGGCACAATAAAAAATACAATTCTATAATCAGAAGAAACGACCTGGTTCCCTGTACGAGAAGCTGATGGTTCATTTGGAAAAATCAGGTGTCGCTTCTGATTGTTGTTATTAATCATGTATCACATAGCTGATGCTGGTGTTCAAAGCAACAGAGTTTTTGACCCATTTTTACAGCAGAGTAATTAACAGGAGTAAATCACAAGTACCTTTACATTTATTTATGTAGCAGATACTTTTCTCCAAAGTGAATTCAGGTGAACTCTATCTCGTGTTATCAGCCCACACACCTTAGTCACCGTGGTGACTTACACTGGGTCACTCATCAGTAGAACACACTCTCTCTATCACTCACACACTCTGGGTGAATCTGAACTGCATGTCTTTGGACTGTGGGAGGAAACCAGAGCACCCAGAGGAAAGCCACACCGACTGAGCGGGGATCGAACCCACGTCCTCTCGGGCCAGCTAGGCGCTGAGACAGCATCGTTACTCACCGTGCCACCTTTATGAACAAGCTTGAACAAACAACCGTAAGATGATGGTCTGTGTTGAATTTCTCGCTCATATTAAATATATTAACATGGTTCAGTGCTCCCAGAATCCTCAGCAAGGCTCCTGGACATGTTGATGCTGTGGTTAGCGCTGGCGAGACCAGGGTTCGATTATCAGTCGTTAAAGCTGTTTGTACCGTTTTCTCACTCAACCCTTTTTTTTAACGAACACACACAGGTACCACAAATGCTGTCGGTGTTATCCCACACAGTTGCTTTATTTCGGGGCGGGACCCGGGTTTGAATCCCACCTCCTGCTGTCGCACTCTTGACTAAGGAACTTACTCTGAACTGGCAGGGTAAAAAATTACCCAGCTGTGTAAATGGCTCTATCTGGGAGAAGAGCCTGTGCTAAATAAATGCGAATGTGGTTGTCTAGTGGGGCTCAGGTGAAATGGATAGTGCCACCAGGTGGTGTGTGAGGGTGGACATCACTGTGGACAAGCTGATGGACATTCACACGGTGACTAGTGTGGCTATGCTCTGATCAGCTCTCGCTCGTCTTGGTTGTTCCCACAAAGCGGTTTGTGGAGGACCGTTGACTCCGTGTCCCAGACATCACTTTGTGGCACAAGAGGACCATAAAACGGCTCCCTGTGCGAAAGTTTGTCGCACACCAATTTATCAATCGATCAGTTAATCGTTAATAGCATTAACTGTGAGAATCTTCTTGAACATAGCCACACTGTAGCTAAGTACAGGGCTCATGCTGAAAAGCAGGCACTCTAGCTAATGCTAAAAGCTAAAGTATGGCGCTAATGCTATCAGGTGTAGCTAATGCAAAAAGGTAAAGGTTGTGGATAAAGCTAAAGTAGGAAGCTAATGCTGTCAGGTAAAACTAAAAGCTAAAATATGAAGCTAATGCAAAAAGGTAAAGGTTGTGGATAAAGCTAAAGTATGAAGCTAATGCTATCAGGTGTAGCTAATGCTAAAAGGTAAAGGTTGTGGATAAAGCTAAAGTATGACGCTAATGCTGTAAGGTAAAACTAAAAGCTAAAGTATGACGCTAATGCTATCAGGTGTAGCTAATGCTAAAAGGTAAAGGTTGTGGATAAAGCTAAAGTATGACGCTAATGCTGTAAGGTAAAACTAAAAGCTAAGGTGTGAAGCTAATGCAAAAAGGTAAAGGTTATGGATAAAGCTAAAGTATGACATTAATGCTGTCAGGTAAAACTAAAAGCTAAAGTGTGATGCTAATCCTGTCAGGTAAAGCTAAAAGCTAAAGTATGAAGCTAATGCTATCAGGTATAGCTAATGCTAAAAGGTAAAGGTTGTGGATAAAGCTAAAGTATGACGCTAATGCAAAAAGGCAAAGGTTGTGGATAAAGCTGAAGTATGAAGCTAATGCTGTCAGGTAAAACTAAAAGCTAAAGTGTGATGCTGATCCTGTCAGGTAAAGCTAAAAGCTAAAGTATGAAGCTAATGCTATCAGGTATAGCTAATGCTAAAAGCTAAAGTATGGCGCTAATGCTATCAGGTGTAGCTAATGCTGTCAGCCAGGTATAGCTAATGCAAAAAGGTAAAGGTTGTGGATAAAGCTAAAGTATGAAGCTAATGCTGTCAGGTAAAACTAAAAGCTAAAGTATGAAGCTAATGCTAAAAGGTAAAGGTTGTGGATAAAGCTAAAGTATGAAGCTAATGCTGTCAGGTAAAACTAAAAGCTAAAGTATGAAGCTAATGCTATCAGGTATAGCTAATGCAAAAAGGTAAAGGTTGTGGATAAAGCTAAAGTATGAAGCTAATGCTGTCAGGTAAAACTAAAAGCTAAAGTATGAAGCTAATGCTATCAGGTGTAGCTAATGCTAAAAGGTAAAGGTTGTGGATAAAGCTAAAGTATGACGCTAATGCTGTCAATTAAAACTAAAAGCTAAGGTGTGATGCTAATCCTGTCAGGTAAAGCTAAAAGCTAAAGTATGAAGCTAATGCTGTCAGGTATAGCTAATGCAAAAAGGTAAAGGTTGTGGATAAAGCTAAAGTATGAAGCTAATGCTATCAGGTATAGCTAATGCTGAAAGGTAAAGAAAGGGTTGGATTTTGTGGAAACAGCATATACTTTACGAGTAATATGTTGTGTCCTAAATATTCCGGGTGAAAATTGTGGACTGCATTCCCTGGCAACCTCACCATGGATTTTCAAGATTCAAGAGTTTATTGTCATGTGTACAGTAAACAGTTCGTTACACCATACAATGAAATTCTTACTCTGTGAATCCTCTCAGCAGCCTATGACATAAATTGTAAGGACTTAAGGAAAGAAAAACACAAGGCATAAATCACAAATTTACAAAAATTACTATTAGTGCAAAAATCCAAGAAACGAGGTTATATACATGTATAAAGCGTGCAGTGCGCAATGTAAACATAGAAGACGTACATGTGCAATGTCCTGCAGAGGTAGATTGGGTTTGGATTTGGCTGCGCTGCTAGGCTCGTGGCTGCCTGATGGGATAATCATTTTTATGAACTTGAGTCAAACTGGCAGGGAAACACAGCAGTGCGTTTCTGAACTGCGCAGATGTTGCAGGAAAGAGTGGGAAGGAGACGTCAGTTAATAACGTCTGTGAGGGTTTGAGCTGCACCGTCGCGCACTGACTGCCTCCTTGTGTTCCTTTAGTTGAACTTCACATGTAACCCAGTCTGAGTTTAGGCCTTCATATGTAACACCCTTCAGTTTCCCTACACGTCTCAATTTGTCACCATTTCTTAGCATTCGGATTCACGGACAGAAATGTTGCTGTGCCAGTGTCGGCGCCGGAAGGCTTCCGGAATGTTCCGTCCTGCATTTGTGTCCTCAGAGTTTACAGGACTGTGTCCGTTGTCACTGTGACTGGCTCCTGCTGGCCTTCTTCTTATTCCTCCTACTCTCCGACCATCATCAGTAACATTTTTCTGGTGAAGTTCCTACTAATGGTTAATTGGAAAGCGGTTCATCTTTAACGGCTGAGCCCCCGCTGTTAACAGAGTGGTGCCGGAGTGCTGAACTCCAGCCCTGAGTTACTAAGAAAGGTGACAGTTTCAAATCCCTCTTTCTCCCAGAGTTCACTCGAGTGACCATTATGCAGCCTTTCTGAGAAGGGAAGGAATGCTGTCAGCTGCAACAGCTCATAGCTTCAGGATGACTGTAAGCCCTCTATCTCATCATGACACTTCCATGGGTTCCGCAGGTGGACGGGGAAGAGACGGCGCCCCCATCATCACCATGCCGGAGTACTTGGGCTTCAACGACCTTTCGGAGGAAGACTTCCTCAATGTCATCACCTATCTCACAAGCGTCCCCAGGTAGAGGAACTTAAATGTAATTCACATCCGTTGCCTCCTCATTTTACGTGGTAAAAGCATATTTGGCTTACATTTATCTGATGCTTTTCTCTAAAGCAACTTGTAGTTATTTACCTGTTTATGCAGTTCTACTGGAGCAATTCTGTGGAAGTACCAGAGTACTATAGCTGGCATTTGAACCGGTGACCTTTAGGCACAAAGGCAGCAGCGCTAACCGCTATGCTACCGGCTGTCCCTAACAACCGCTGGGCTGTATGACTGCCGTTCCACAAACTGGATTATATTATTTTCTAGTCCTGACATTTAACTCTAACTGCTCCATCTGCTGTGTGACAGTTTTGGCTGGTTGCCCTGCTGTAAGGTACCGTATTTTTTACTGACTCAATAAACGTATTTATCAGCCACTGTGTTTTAGTTACAAAAACAGTGTTTTATTTAAACAACATTTCTTGTTATGATTCCATTCAAGTGAATTTTTTTGCAACTCCTACCAAATGGGAGCAAGATTGTTCTGGTGGTGCAGAAAAGAGTAAGTCGGGGAAAAACATGAAAATACAATAGTAATACTGTACTGTATACAGTATATTATTATTCTGTATTAGTATTATTTTAACATGAATAATGTGTGAAATTAGAGAAAAAGTGTAACAAAGCCTTATTACACAATAAAGTATTTGTGCATGTTAATTGTTCATATATCCTTATGGTTCACGTAGCATAGTATAAGGAGCTTTGTGATATATGCCCAAGTTGAGGATGGCCTGTATTAATATTTATTACAATTTCATCCCTTCATACAGCAGGATCTGTCACCAACGTAGTTGTTCTTCACAGGTTTCTGGGTTCCTCATTGCCCTGCTTCCCTGAATAAAACGTTCAGGGGAAGTTGTGTTTGAGCCCCCTGCACACACGTGAAGCCAGGGACCAACTAAAACAGGCCCTCATCATGAATTTAGAGTTTTTTTTATTTGGCTGCTAACGTTTCTCCAGTGAAAATCATGTACTCATTTATCCAGTGGGGTAATTTTTACTGTATCAGTTTAGGGTAAGTATCTTGATCAAAAATAATTCAGAAGGATGGGGGTTGGAACTTAAGTCCTTTGACTAAAAAGCTTTATCTGCTATGTCACCTTCTGATGAGAGGGAGGAGTACCAAAGATGAGCCCAGAGGTAAATACAGTGCTCTACACAACAAGATACTGATTTTATACATTAATTTCTCTCGTTTCTCACCTAACTCTTCAAGTTGTATCTATAGTTTTGCTTGTTTTTACTAGTGAAGAATATTTATCAATGGTAAACAGCAGAACCCCAGCTGGCGTTCTAAACGACACCCTTCAGATTTCAAATCTATTTCCTCAACTACTTTGCTACCTCATGCTATTCTCAGTTAACACCACTGGGGGCAGCAGGTAATGTCATGTTCAGGAATTTTACTTGGTGCTCAAAAGGTCCTGGGTTTGAATCCCCCTCTTGCTGTAGTACCCTTAATGAAAGAACCTACCATGTGTTCCTTTGGTTCTTCTCAGCGCCTTTGCGTATTTGTCCCTGCTGTCTCCTTCCAGCCAAGAGGCCGCCAGCATCGGTTTCATCATCATCATGGACCGACGGCGAGACAAGTGGGCTGCTGTGAAGTCCACCCTTGCCAGGATCGCGGTACGTGGCTTTTGTGCCGGATGCCGAGACGATGAGCTGTGACATGGGATGCCCAGGACACAACATCACGTGGGGCTGATAAGACCTCATTTTTATTGCTGTGTGTGTGATACTTCAGAGTTGCACACAGCCTGTTATGGAAGAGCAGGGCATACCGGTGTAGGTATGGTCTCCATTCATGAAGTGTTGGGTTAAGGCAGAATTAATGAAAAGTGTGTTATTTTCACTGACTTCTGGCTTAACAGATGTGTAAGGTACTGATTTTCAAAGTTAGAAAACATTTTCCAGTCTATTTACACATATATATACTATATATATATTGTCTGAAACCGCTTGTCCCAAGCGGGGGTCGCAGCAAGCCAGAGCCTAACCCAGCAGCACAGGGTGCAAGGCAGGAGACATACCCAAGATGGGATGCCAGTCCATCACAAGGCACCCCAAGCAGGAATTGAACCCCAGACTCACCAGAGAGCAGGACTGAGGCAAATCCAGTGCGCCACCATGCCCCCCTGGTTTATTTACTTATTTCTATTGTATTTATCTGTTTTTTGAACTTTGTCTGTTACCGGCCAACTATGACCTGTCTTTACCCGCAGAGCAGATAGATGGCAGGAAGGAGCACCTAAACAGAGCAGGAGCATGGGACTAGGGGAATTATAAATAAACTTTATTTGAAAATTTTCATGGCCTGATCGGCTAAAAATTGAGAGACGACTGTATTATGGATCTTTTATTGATTGCGACTCATCAAGTAAAGTGACTGTGGAGTTATCCTGGCCTTGTCCTTCCCTCTTCCAGGGGGCATTCCCAGGAAACCTGCAGCTGGTCCTGGTGCTGCGGCCCACTCGCTTCCTCCAACGGACCATCACGGACATTGGTATCCGGCTGCATCGTGACGACTTCAAAATGAAGGTGAGTCAACTGTTCTCAGCCCTTTTGATGAATTGGCAAGTTGTGTGATAGATAGATAGATAGATAGATAGATAGATAGATAGATAGGCAAACATATACAGACGCATTTAGACAGAGACAGATGGACCCCGAGATATCAGTAGATAAATGATAGGCAGACAAAGACATCAATGAAAACTTTATTAATTCAGATAGAAACTGTGCAAAGTGATGAAAGACACTGGAATAAATAAATATCACACTGAGGCAAGTGTCATACTTTGGTTATTAAAAAGTAAAACCCTTAACCACATGTGGAGAATGTTTGTTTGTACATAAATTTTCACAAATTGAGATTCTTTCCCAGGATGAGCTTGTCACGGTAGTGTCATGACAATTACCATTTTGCGCTAAAGTAGTTTCCTTAGCGTGTGTCTGTGTGTGATTGATGCGATAGTGCAGATGACATAACTACACTTCCTCATGTTTCCGTCTGCATAGGTGGTCATGCTGAGCTCCCTGTCCGACCTCCACAGCTACGTTGATGCAGCGCAGTTGACAAGTGACCTCGGGGGCAGCCTGGAGTACTGCCACAGCCAGTGGATCCACCATCGCACCGTCAGTCGTCCTCCGTCTCCTCCACTAAACACTGTTGTCTGTCTGTAGCGTCCACTCAAATCACACATCCTTCTGCAAACCGCGTCAATTCACAGTTTAGTCAGGGTTAATGAGGTGGGGGGTAGGGGGGGTCAGTGCCAGACATCAGTGGAGCAGTTTCTTCACAGTTCGTGAAAGCATTGGCTCACATGCACTCAACCAGTTCCTAATTCAGCTCAGAGAAGATTATTTCTGCTGTTAATCTTGCTTCTTAATGAGCTTTTTGCACAACAGCTCTGATTAGTACATCTCGCATAATCAAAGGCAACATCCTGTGAAAGAGGGCAGAATAGAATTAGGCGAATTACAATACGAATGTGAGGGGAGATCTGGGTAAACAGGATGGGTTTAATGTTGGTGTCTTGACGGTGAAGGCGGCGGGTTAGACAGAGCCCGTTTTAATTTGAGGATCAGAGCACGCTGGCTTGGGGTCAATCTGAGGTTTGTGCACCGACGACCCTTTGTTGCCAGCAGGCAATTGAAAGCTTCGCTGTCACTGTGAAGACCACGGCGCAGACCCTGCACAGGTTCGGCGCCGACCTTGCCGAAACGGAGCTGCCTGGCGACGTGCAGTCCGCCAGGGAGCTGCTAAGCGACCACACGGAGAAACACGACACACTCCAGGTGGGGGCAGGTTCACCAGTAGGGTGGGAGGGGGTAAGGTGTCCAGGGGCCAAGACTTCGAGAGCCTACAGATGGGGCTCTTTCTATAAAATACCCCTGGCCCAAGTGGGCTCAAGTTGTACTCGCTTGAGCAAACCCAGAAGTCATCTTACACTTTAGATCCTCAGCTACACTACTGGGGCAACAGGTGGCAAAGTGGTTGAAGTCCTCATCTTACAATCAAGCATTCGGATTCAAATCCCTTCCCCTGTTTCAGTACCCTGGATACCTGTTACCTATGGTAAAAATTGCCCAGCTGTATAAAAGGATAAAATTGGTTTATACACAAACCCAATGCTACAAGTGGTTTTAGGAGTAAGCTGTGTAATGTAACTAATAATAAAAAATATTAATTACATTAATTCACTGAAAATTGATGAATAACAAGACCCTAACTATACATAACTAATAATTTGCCTATGACAGGTTCTAAACAAAATATACCAAAAATAAGTTTATTGCTTAACAGTTTGAAATGTCCATAGTGGCGGCTATAAGTGTTATTTAAGAATATCAATAATACAAGTTAATATTTCAGTAATACATGTTGGTATCACATGATCATTCCTCCAAGTTTATTTGCTGCTCAGTGTTTTCTCTGTTGTTCACTTTTGTAGTGGCATCGTCTGCCCAATTTTTTGTTCCCCTCCACCGGTGGTCCCTCTTGTATGTGGTACGAAAAGCACACCTGTGTTACCTGTGCACGGGACCACCTGCTGTACTGACAGGATGCTGTTGTTTAATGTGGATTTTCGTTTCATTTGTTTATTTAGATGACCCATCTTTCTGAAGCATCCTATACTTTTAAGCAGCCTACAATTATTTACCCATTTATACAGCTGGAGAATTTTACTGTATCAATTCAGGATAAGTACATTGATTGAGGGTATGACAGCAGGATGTGGGATTCAAACCCAGGACTGAGAGTGGAAGGCTGCAGCTGTAACCATTATCCCACCAGCTGGCCTGTTTGCAGTGTTGTGTTTTAACTGGCAGCTTTTTCAGAGCTTCAGGCATACGGTGAATAATTCATCAAGTTTCACTGAAAACGCACCTTGTTTTGGTTTAATTTTACTCTTAATCATGTTTCCATAGCAGGATTGGAGCGGGACTTCCACAATGGGGGAGAGCTGTAGTGTAGCAGCAGTACTGTACTGTAGTGGTTAGAGCTACTACCTTTGGTGCCAAAGGTTGCAGGTTCAATCCCCACCTCTGGTTGTAGGACCCTTGAGTAGTGTATTTACCCTAAATTGCTCCAGTAAAGTTACCCAGCTGTGTAAATAGTTGTAACCTTAACATTGTAAGTTGCTTTGGTGAAAAGCATCAGCTAAATGGGATGTGTTTCTTGCTGAATTGACAAACATCACACAGAATATTTATTAATTTTTTGCAGGAAGAGCTAAAACTGGCTGTGAAACAGGGAACCACTCTGCTTTCTTGCATTAAGGAGCAGGTAAACAGAAACACTGGCAGCCACCTCAGTCCCGATGAAGAAGACAATGCAACAGTTGTGGAGAGGTGGGACCCATGTGTGTTCTTGGTTTTCAAGTGTGTAGTTGTGATCCTTGACCCATCAGCCGCTCCCGCTTGCGACCACCCCTTTTGTACGGCGTCACATCATCTCCTGCAGGTTGGTGGCGCAGTTGGACGAGACGGAGAGCTCCTTCGAGCAGTTCTGGTCTAAACACCACCTGAGTTTGGAGCAGTGTTTGCAGTTGCGGCACTTTGAGCAGGACTTTCAAGAAGTAGGTACAGAGAGGTCAGCTCTGCCGTGGTGCTGAGGTCACATACTGTGGCCACCCAGTGGACCCGGAGACACCTCCAACCACAAGCTTTGCTCTCTCCCCACAGGTCACGGGGACCCTGGGCTGCCTAGCAGAGGAGCTGGTGGCCATACTGGATTTTGGGGACTCCGTTGAGGGAGTGGAGCAGCTGCTGAAAGACCTGAAGGACTTGGAGGAAAAAGCTCAGGTCAAGATTTTTGAAGAGGCTAAATGCTGATATTGGACCGTGCGGTCAGAGGGTAGCATG
Source organism: Scleropages formosus (assembly GCF_900964775.1). NCBI lineage: Eukaryota > Metazoa > Chordata > Actinopteri > Osteoglossiformes > Osteoglossidae > Scleropages > Scleropages formosus. Next base: position 16,037,418 of record NC_041830.1, on the reverse strand, counting down.
GTTATTACAGACACACACTCCTAACCTAACGGTCCTAGATTAAACACCCAGGACAAACCCTGCTGATGTACCTTTACCTGAATTTTGCTAAAAAGGTGTGTGGGCTGATAACACTACATAGAGTTCATTGGAAGTCGCTTTGGAGAAAAGCATCTGCTAAATAAATAAATTTAAATGTAAAAAAAAAAAAAAAAAAAGTCAAAATACTCTCCAGAGACATAGTTATCCTCTCTAGAGGACATTTATTTTTTTATGTGTATCACCCAAACTATACATGGTACAAAGCTGAGTCCTAATGTACCTTATAGAGGTCATTCAATGCTTTTAAGTGATACCACATGTTTGTGGGTGGATTCTGGTCAACTTCCTATAAATCCTGGTCTGGGAGGATTTATGAAATAGTAATTCTGGGCAAGAGCATTTACTGTGTGGCAAACAACCAAATGCCTGCAGTCTGGCAAAAAAATGCTAAGTGTGATTCTTGGTTTAGGTCTTTACAAAGTAATTTTTTATTATCTTCAGTGTTTATCTCTTTATAAGGGTGCTGTTAGTATAAAAATGTTGCAAAGTCCTCTGCGTGGCAAATGGCAGAACGGTTCTGTAGTCACACATGGTGTAATTTCCTGTCCTGAAAACATGCAGTCCTGTTCATCTGAGCAACAGTTTCGATCCAACGTAAGCTGTCAGCCTGAAAAATTCTTGTGTATTGCATTATACAGGAACCTTTGGAAATGACTCGGAGACAGGCGTCACACGGCGACCAGCTTATCCAAAGCAATCATTATGCCGCCGATGCTATCCAGTCCATGTGCGCGGAGCTACGGCACGTCTGTGATGACTTTGTCAGCAAGACTGAAAGGAAGCGTCATGCACTAGAAAAGTCCTATCAGATCCATGAAAAATTAGACAAGGTGATGGAAAACATCAAGCCTTGGCCATGAACTGATCGGGGGGGGGAGTGTATGCAAGCATACAGTGAGTTGACTCTTTGACCAGCATGGTTTTCTGGTCTTTCAAAGACATATTTTGTAACACTGCGTTTTTCCTGCAAGTCTTTGGCACTGTAAGGGGAACTAAGACAAAATTGTGCGTGACTGGTCAAATGGCTCAGTCACACATCGTCTCATGCTCCATGTTTCCGGGGTAGACTTGGGTCACTGTGGTCACGCATTGTGGAAGTATTTACTGAAAATTAATTGACTGATGGTTTGATGGATGGATGGATGGATTGCATGCTGGCTTCCCTTTTATAAAGAAAGGCCAGGTAGAAAATATTTACTGCATTGTACCATTGTAACTACAATACATCTGTGTTACTAATGTAGTCATACTATAATGTCCTTAGTCTCACTGACTGGGGGGTTCTTGCAGATGAACAAGTGGTGTGAGTCAGGTGTGTACCTGCTAGCTGCACAGGCCGTGGATAGGTGCCACACACAAGAGGGGGCCGAATCAGCCCTACGTGACGTCCAGGCATTTCTGGAGGTTGCCGAGCAGCAGCAGCTGGCCGACCCCAAAGATCTGGTCACTGGGTGCACAATTGCTCTTCCACCTAATGTTGAGGTATGGACTTATGCCTTCTCGTTACCAACTCAGCTCTCACCTCTCCACCCTCATACTCCGCGGCAGTTTCACATTCAAAAATGAACACCACCAAACTCTCATCGCAGCCAAGGTATGTATGCTTCACATGGTTTTTGCTCATGTTCAACTCCGACTTGGATAGGCTAAAGTTCAGGAGGCATTGGATCGCCTGGAGGAGGTGCAGAAGATGTTTGAGAAGAGGCAGGCCAGTCTGACGCGGCTGTCAACCAAGCATACCAGGCCGGTTCAACCCGTGGCCCCCCACCCAGAGTCCTCTCCCAAACACTCCACATCCATAACACAAAGGTCTGCAAGTCCAGGTAAATTGCAGTGTGAGCCGATTTCTGTGTTGCTCGAATCTGCTGTAACCTGTGGAATTTTGTCAGTCACCGTATAGGAGGCAATAAAACTTAGAACATATTTTCTTGCAACACTGGCCGACAGGAGAGCCCCTAACCGGAGGGAGTCTTCCCAATCAGTCTCTTGTTGCTCTTTTTATTCATGCCATCATTTACATATTCATTAATGGGCATTTAGATGGTATTTTTCCAAGCTCAGTTCTGTTTTACACATGTGCTGTTTCACTTCGTTTCATGCCATGTCTTGTCTTCCTCTTTTCACATGTCAAAACTAGATGTTTCCCCTTTTTTTCCCTCAGTGTTGTCTCAACCTTAATCTCTCGTACATAAAAAATTTACTCTTCTCAACTTTTCTAGGCTCTAACACATATGTCAACACACATTGTTTTGCAGTCTGGATTACATACTTTCTGGAAGCACAGGATATATATCTTTGCAAGCAACGGTCACAACGATCCATTTACTCAATCATTGCATAGCCTCTAGCCTACTAATGCCTTTAAGTTTAATGCACTTAGTTTAACTCAACAAGCCCCTCCACCCAACTTACCATTTTCTACTACATTTGTCATCTCCTATTCCAGCACCACACCGTTGGACCTCTGAGGGCCCTAGTGTTTCAAGACCACCCAGTGATGCTGACCCCGCGAAGAGGAGAAACATCCGCCGGCAAAAGGGCAGTATAAAGGTAAAGCAGGATACAGTCCTGGATTTCCTCATCCCACGTCTTCCTGGAAACACGTACAATCAGGCTCTAGGTACCACTTCCAGACCTCTGTTGACCTACTCTTTGCTTGAGTAAATGTTTGCTCCACTGAATTCTGCATTGCAAAGTCCTGTAAGACATTCATAGGCCAATCTCACCAGTCATGTGGCCTTCTCAACAGTCAATAGACATTCTTGGTAGCGTTTTCCAAGTCTTTGTAAAGAGCAAAGCCAGTCATTTGAGTTCCACCAAGAGTCCTTGCTAAGAGGACAAAAAATCTTGATGAACAGTGAACGAGTAGCGAGCGTCACTAATGGCACCAAAGTTTCAGTCCTCTAGCACCTGACGCATACGCTGGCACAGTTTCCCTCCCTCCCAGTTTTCACTTTTGATTATTTCCAAATTTGTATCCATCTTTTCAAACTTTCCTTAATTTGACACTGAAATCTCAGTAAATGTTGTGAGTGTGCAAAACCTTTTTCACGCTTGGTAAGGGAGGGGAGTTGTGCTGTAATGCCAGTGGTTCTTTGTTTTCCACGTTACAGATCGAAGTCATGCATGAAGCTAGCCAGGGGGGCTCAAGCCACATGCTGGCAGCAAATGAAACAGACGAAAGTTTGTTTGATCGCAGGAGGTAGGACACTGCCGGCGCCACCACTGCCCTTGCCAGCGGGCAAACCTGAATTTCCTCCTCTCCACACTTCCTTTGTGTGCTATAAGTGTGTTGTATCGTCATGGAGCTGCTACGTTGGCACCACCTTGAACATGTCAACATCTTGACCGTGTCCTTAAACAGGGTAACTCAGAAGGACCTGGAAATGGGTGCAAATGGGAATCTCAGCTACAGCCGTTCCTTAACCCATAGTGGTTTGCAGCCGTTTTCACTGTTTCCAGTCCTTGGTGTTTATTTCAAGCTGAGTTTATTTCACACAAGTGAAGTACTTTATAAATACATCTCTACACGGTCTTTAATTTCGCAAAAATATGTACTTGGTTTAAGAATAGGAATCATTTACTCAATCAGTAAAAAAGAGCTTGACTCCAGTAATAATAATAATAATAATAATAATAATAATAATAATAATGTCACGCGGAACCAAGGACGCCGGGACAGCTGGACCCAAGTGCAGGATCGTTCGTCCGGAATCAAGGGATCAGGCGAGTTCTCGTTGTTGAGGACAGGCGAAGGATCGGTCGATCAGCGGTCAGAGTGAGAGCGAGGATCCAAGGATGTGGTCAAGGGAGGAAGCGAAGGGTCGAAAACCGAAGAACGGATACTGGAAACAAGGGATGAGGAAGATCAGGAAATAGCGTAGGAGGACAGTTGTCTCAAATGAGATTCAGCGAGTGTACGGGAGCCGAGGAGGGTCTTTTAAAGGTGAGTGCTCAGTCAGGTGTTTGGTGTCAGGTGCTGTCAATTGTGACGTGGGTGTGGACGTGACAATAATAATAATAAATGAATAATAGTTGTATAGCTGACATCTTTCTCACTGGCGACTTAGAAGTTGCAGTGTTGCGTTTTTATATTGAACTGCTTAAGCTGAGGGGGTGCGGTGGCGCAGTGGGTTGGAACACAGTCCTGCTCTCCAGTGGGTCTGGGGTTCGAGTCCCGCTTGGGGTGCCTTGCAGCGGGCTGGCGTCTTGTCCTGGGTGTGTCCCCTTCCTCCTCCGGCCTTACGCCATGTGTTACCGGGTAGGCTCCGGTTCCCCGCGACCCTGTATGGGACAGGCAGTTCTGAAAATGTGTGTGCTTAAGCTGATTTACCCATTTATACAGTGGGTTAGTTTTTAGTGTATCAATTCAGGGTAAGTACCTCGATGAAGATGCTACCCCGGAATTTTACAGTAAACTAGTGTTCATTGTAACTGTGCCCCTTTAATACACCGTTTAATGTTCTTATTGGGCCACAGTGTAAAAGCAAGGTTACCATGGCATGGGGATGCAGTGTATGACATACACTTGTTTTAAAAACAAAACCATGATGAAGGAGAACAGACATTTTCTTGTCCAATGACTTGGAAATCCAAAGTTTTTTTTTTTTTTTTTTCTCACAGGTTTCAAATTTAATTAAAAAACATAATAAAATAAAATGTACTTCAAATACAACCTGAGAGTGGTTGAGACCACAATTTTTGTACAGCTCGATAAATGTAAACTGTAACATCATACAAAAATATGCACCGGTGTTCGTAGAATGCAGTTCAGGCGTTTGAAAAATGGCTTGAGTCACAGACGTGGTACTGGGTATTGTGAATTTCACAGTAAAGTATACACATATTACGCTGTGGTACAATTCTGCTTGACTGAAATGAAATCTGGATTTGATCTTTAGGTTTCGAGTTTGCATTCCAACATTTAAATCAAATCATAGGAAAACAAACTTTCACGTAAGAAGTTAAAAGTGCCCACTTGGACTACAGTAAAATGGAGAAAGTGTGTTTTTTTGGTCGTGGTAAATCATCATTTACCATAACAGGGTTTGACATGGCAAAAATAAAAAATACTCGTGGTCCGTTTTGCCAAAAGTAGGTTTGTGTGTGTGTGTGTGTGTGTGTGTGTGTGTGTGTGTGGGCGTGCATGCACGCACATGTGTGCATTTGGTTGGAACAGGTCACTATGCAGTACATCTTAAATCATCATAAATACTTCAGATTCCGGAAAGCTATACCAATGCATTAGTGCAGGGCTCTCTCCTTCTCTCTCGCTGTGCATGTGTGTGTGTATGCACGGGAGTGCAAAGCTCAGTATGTGTTTCTGCGTGTGTATAAATAAATATGCATGTATATATATATATATATATATATATATATATGCATAGTTATATATTTTATATAAATATATATAGGTGGCGAGGCAGGTTTGGCCTGTATCTGCTCTCTGGTGGGTCTGAGGTTCGAGTCCTGCTTGGGGTGCCTTGTGATGGACTGGTGTCCCGCCCTGGCTGTGTCTCCTCCCCCTGCAGCCTTGCACGCTGTGCTGCCGGGTTAGGCTCCAGCTCGCCACAGCCTTGCTTGAGACAAGCAGCTTCAGTCTGTGTGTGTGTGTGTGTGTGTGTGTGTGTGTGATTCTTTCCTGCAAAATAAAAGTGAGTAAACCCCTCTCCCATCCCCATAAAAGGAACACTTAGAGGTGGTTTGCATAACTATAATAAAGTGGCCCTAAAACACATCCAAAGAATTAACTGTCATCACAACAGAGATGGCAAATTTGTCATCTGATAAGAACTGACCCCAGCTTTACTTGCCAATGACTGGATTTCAGAGGCCTCGCATCTCGGACTTCTGGAAGCCTCCTGAGATGCATCTCCCCCTCTGTTGCTGCGTGCTCAGAATCCCTCCTCTGTCACTGTGTTTCATCTGCATAGGCCACGCGCACACACACACCCGGATGTACAAATGCACGGGGGAAGGGGATGAAACGTGAAGCATGGGGAGCCATATTTTCATTCATTCTTAATTGGATAGGATGGGATGAGTTCAGAAATGGAATTAGGAGCCTGGCAGTCGTCACTGTGTCTGGAGAGCACTGCATCAGCAATCCATCAGTGGAGTGGGGGGACTTGGGGTCTGCTCCACTGTGGCTCGCCGAGGCCACCATCCCTCCATGTTGCAAACCGGAGCAAGGGTTTATCGAACAAGCAGACATTCTTTATTTATGTCTCCCAGTGCAACCAATAAAATACAAAAGAAGTCAAGTATTTTTTGACTCCGTGGAACGGAGCATTGAGTAGGTAGGTAAACATCGAGTACGAGTGCTTTCTTTTAACTTAGGCCTTCAGGATGCTCAGACAAAACTTAATGGGAAAAACGCCATAGCTAGCTTGCTTCTGCACTATAAAAAGGCCGCCTTGCAGGGGTAAGTGGTGAAGGGGTTTGGCATACAGAAGAGCTTTATTTTCACCATGGTGCAGTAGAGCCTGCCCAAGAACCACGATGTAGTCTGCTTGACCTGGGGGCTCGTGGCCTCCTTCCACAAATAATGCATGTCTTTCACGTGTCCGTGAGAGGTCATCATCTTGTCGTAGACGCATATGTGGTATGGGACTTTTTCTCCTCCAGTGAAGTAAATGTGTTCTTGGGGGGAGACCCCCATCACGTTGGCGCAAATCCCCATGAAGACGTCATCTATGTAGAGCGTGGCGTTGAGAGTCAGAGATGCCTGGTAGATCTTGGCGACTACGTTCCTGGAGACCACGTAGCCGGCACCCGCCGTGTAGTCTGGGTAAGAGGACCACTGGTACATCTCGTACGGAACGTAGTACTTGCTGTCTTTGCGACGGATAGGCGGAGACCCCTTGTGCACGTGGCCGATCCAGAAGTCCTGCACATTCTTGCTGGCCATTTCCTGCAGATAGTGCACCAGGTTGGGGATGTGCACAAAGACGTCGTCGTCTACAGACATGAAGAAGCGGGCGTGAGCGCAGTAGGCATGTGCCCAACGGAACTGCATGAGCAGCTTGACCGTGAGGTTGTGGAACGTGTCCAAAAAGTCCTGCTGGATGAGGTCTCCATGGCACCAGTCCTCTTGCATGAGGTCCTGCTCAACCTGGGAGTGGCCGGACTCGCCCAGCATGAAGAGCACCCTAATGTGGACCCCCAGCTCATGGAAAGCGTAGGTCTCGTTCCCCCAGGTGGAACGGATGCCCGCTCGCCGCTCCACATTCTCCGGGGACGATTTGACCAGGAGCAGCAGCAGCACGTCCACGTCGGTGCACTTGCGCTTGTGGTTGATGAGGTAGTGACGGCTGCCGAAGCGCTCCGCCTCCTCGCGGCTAACAGTGAAGCTCGTGTTGAGGAAGTTGTAGCTGTTGAATAGGTAGCGGTACGAAAATGACTTCATGTAACTCACGATGTTGTTGTCCAGCTGCTCCCAGTAGACCATCACCACCGAAAGGATGAAGCACGTCGTCATCAGATGCATCAATTGGCGCTTCCTAATCCTTCTCAAGTTCATGTTTATTCTGCAGTCCTTCCAACTCTGCTCCTCCCTTCTCCGTCAGGTCCAGCAGAATGCGTTTGTTGGGGAACACCAGCTACTTGCGCAATGATCGAAATGGAGTTCCATCGTATCCGTCCCTCATTTGGGGCAGATGGATTCTTGGAAGGAATTATCTTCACCCAGGCAGTTGGCAGCTGTTGGGTTCCAGTGAGTCACACCATGCTGTCATCATCTTCAGTCAGTTACTGAAGTCTTCAGTGGAAACCAGAGCAACTCTGCCTCTGAAACATAATTAAATATACCCCCTTTTAATCACATGATAAACAATACTGCAGATAACATCAGTCTAAACAGAGCTAAGACCTGGCAGTCCTCTGTTTCATAAAGCACAAAGACAGAACTTAATTCATGTAGCTCTTGAGTCTTGGGCACAGGTATGCACTACTTTGTCAGAACTGGATTTGAGTTATTTTAGGTGCTTGTGGTTTATTATCCCTACTGAGCTGCCTGGACACCAGACAAGAGTCCATAAAAGTCCCGCCCTTGGATGTCCAGGATGTTCTCCTGCAATTGTTCCCCCATAGTGTGTGAATGACAGAAAGTGTGTGTCTTTCACTGATGTATGGATGAGTGACCCATTGTAAGTAGTGTATCTAGAAGTGTAAGTCACCTTGGTGAATAAGGTGTGTGGGCTGATAACACGACATAGAGTTCATTGGAAGTCCCCTTGGAGAAAAGCATTTGCTAAATAAATGTAAATGTAATGTAGATGTCTTAATAGCTAGTCGCTGTTCAACGAGGACTGTTTTTTCTTCAGGACGATTAGGTCACCTCAACAAGCATTTCCTGTTTCTAGTGGAACTGAGCGAGGGGTTCCATTCACTCTACTCTACATACTACTCTACTCCACATTCTACTCTACATTCGACTCTCCACTGAAGAGTCAACTTTATTCATCTCTTTGCGTGATGTAGCTGCTCGTGGATGTGAAAAGCTGGTACGCTCGTTCTTCAGCTTTGTCACAGAGTTTTCACTACTTGACAGGTCTTGGAGTGGCTTAAGTTGAAACCAAACTGATGAATAAGCTTATAACCCATCTGTCTGAGAGCCACTTCTCTCCTGATCTCCTGACATCTCCATCAATGAGTCCGACACCATCTGTTATGGTTATCGGTGAATTTGCCATTTCAGTGTTACTTCTGTAGGAGCTACTGGAGGGATGTGAACCAGCAACAAATGCGTTGATAATCCTGTGTCTATGCCTACAGCTCTTCGTCTGTTCCTGATGCTTTTTTGGGGAAAAATGTCTAAGCGATGTGTCGGTGTGATTGGAAGTTATGTGTGCTTATCGACTCGGGTCAATGTAGCTTTGTAAGACCTTTGTAATGTACAGTGTCCATAGCTGGTATAAACTCTGCCATATTTAAGGAGTACCATGTTCACCGTTTCCAAAAAATACCTGTAAACACACCTTTTAACATTTTAGCAACATTTTTAAAGAATGCAACTGCTACTTGAGGTGAAAGGTATGGGTTAGTGGCGCTCAGTTTGTTGCGCTCAGTGTCCACATCTCCTTCTTTTAGGGTCATATCCGTCACACGGGAGGTGAGAGAGGGGTGAGACTTTAGATAATAATAGCAGGAGAAGTATGTTATATCCCTGCGGATGGAGTGGGCGCGCACTTTGTTAAATAACACAGTTACCGAAGAGGTCCCAGGCGACTAGGGAGCCCGTTATTTGGCCTGCGCAAGGCGTACAAGTTGACCCAGTCTCTGTGCAGTTCTGTAAATGTTTTAATGTAATCAGATCTGAGGACTCGTCTGCGGGTTTTTAACAGGAAAACATTTTTTTGTTAGATGCTGTCAGATCTTGGAGTGTGAATATAAAAGCCAGCGCAGCGATTGCAAGGGAACCCAATAATAGCGGGCTTTCAGTAACGCATGAAATTGCTGAGAGCCGCGCGGCGGCTTTTTGGTCAAACAATGACTCCGCATCGCAAAGTTTGCACTCAGCAATAGCAACAATGAGGTTTTCAACAAGAGGCCCAGAACGTTCCCCACCCTGTGAACACAGGGATCATCAGCTCGGGACTCCCAAATTGGCCTGTGCCTTTAAAACAAAAAAGCTTTTATGGATCATTAGGACCTGCGTATCGCCCCCCCAGGGCTGCTACATCTATATGCCTTTATCTTCTGTAGAGATTCTCGTTCATGTAAAAACTGCACACGTGTACCCTGTTTACTCTGGGACACTGTTTGCATTGCCGATGTTGCATCGCGAGGTTGCGACATTTGTCTGGGGAGAGATGAACGTTTCATTGTTGATGCAAAAGATGCCGGATTTTTCCTTCCCCTTTTTAAGTCGTCATGCCTTTAAAAACTGTATACGATATACTACACACACACACACACACACACGCACACATTTTCAGAACCGCTTGTCTCATACGGGGTCGCGGGGAACCGGAGCCTACCCGGTAACACAGGGCGTAAGGCCGGAGGGGGAGGGGACACACCCAGGACGGGGTGCCAGTCCGTCGCAAGGCACCCCAAGCGGGACTCGAACCCCAGACCCACCGGAGAGCAGGACTGTGGTCCAACCCACCTCACCCCCTTTACGATATACTATTTTTATATATATTACTTGTTTATACTGTATATCTTAGATTATTTAGAATTATTATGAATAAATTATTTATGTGTTTATTTAGGTGCACTGAATGTGCAATTCATGATTCTTGTTGTTTGTAGCAGTTTACAGTTTTGGTCACACTAGAGTTTCACACATTTTCAAAGTTTCACTGGTAATAATTCACTTCTGCCTTGGTTTACAGTCATTCCGTGTAGCTGCTTCGTGAGTAGGTTGGAGCGGGACAGACGTGCACACCAAATGCGCCGCTTATTTTAGGAGAAGGTATTTAGAATGCCCTGGAGCCAAAGCGTGTAGGGTACTATGGTGTGATGAGAAGAGCTCCCCTCCCCTGCCCTGTTGGACAAGATCGACGTCAGACTTTGTGTTCTTCCTCTGTTCGTTAATACTGTGTTTTACATATATGTGCACGCAATTTTTGTGTATAATTGTTATTCTGACCGCTGGAGATATTATACAAGCTACATTTACATTTACATGTACTCATTTAGCAGACACTTTTGTCCACAGTGTTAATTTTTATCTCGGAAAAATATGATGAGTTCATTACACGAACAGAGACACTTAGATGTGGTTGCATGACACTTAGTGCAGTTAGTTTCTCTTTCCACCACATGAATCACAGTTACAAGTATTTTAGAAAAAGCTTTTCTTCAAAGCAGCGTTCAGTGACTTGTGCACTCTGGCTGAGTCACTTAGAGCATTAGATATACCGTAGTAACATCCCTGCAGCCATTCACACCCCTCTACAGCGCAGCAAGAAATTTCTCCTTGCCTCTCTCTCTGTCACGCGCACACACAGACACAGATAGAGAGAGAGTGGGCAGTTAACAGTCATGAGTTCAGAACAAAGTAAAAAACAGAATATAGGAAACGTTTGAATCGAAATATTCAGTCGGACTTCAGTAGTCTGAAATTCTTCAACAGACAAACAGTTCAACTGGCAACAGGCTGTTTTCATAAAGATTCCAGGAGTGGTGGTGGTGGTGGTGGGGGGTGTGGAGCCTCGGCCCAGACTGTGGTGTGTTTTTTCCATATTCTGAACGCTCGCCCTGTAACTTTCCCTCCCTGCCCCCCTAGGAAAAGGCGAGTCCCCCACTCCTGCCCCTATAGCTTGGCAGCAAATCGCAGGTCCGCACTTCAGATGAACGCTACCGAAACGGCTCCAGCTGCTCGTTTTCCTTAGCGGGCGAACGCCCCACGCTGCCCTTACTCCGCTATAAATAGATGGACGGGTCTTGGGGGGTGCCCAACGAAGCCCCCCTAGCAGGGCTACTTACCGACGTGCCGCAGTCCCTCTGAAAGCTGTGCGGAGTCCAGCGGGCCCAGAGCATGTTGCGAGCACTTCTGACCGTTCTAGAGAGGCTGATGCTCCTGCTGGAGAGGGAGGGGGGAAGGGAGGCACGTGGGGTGGGGGTGGGCGGATATTTTAGTCGCTGTGGGCCATCAGCACAGCCATGCACCTTTGTGCGAGTGCGAGCGCAGGAAGAACTGTTTCTTCTGCAAGACGGCTGCGCTCTTCCTGTGCCATGCAACGCTCCCCCTACATGTTCCCGCACTGCTCCCTCTATGCTGCGAGGAGGAGGAGGAGGAGTGGGAGGGGATGCAGACACACAGTATTAGAAAGGACCACGTGTATGTCTGTGTGTGAGTGTGTGCTTGAAAATAATACATAACAAAGCAGGAATATTTGAGCAAATAGTGTTTTTGTTTCTATGGCAGCACATTTTTTTTTCAAACCTGGGTCCTAGTTTTTGGGAGGTAGCAGGTCGCATAGTGGTTAGAGCTGCTGCTGGTATTTGTACCTTATATGTTCTGGGCTCCAATCCCACCTCCTGCTGTAGTGCCCCAATCAAGGTGCTTACCCTGCTGTACACAGTAAATGGGTAAATCAGTGTAAGCAGCTTCACGCTGTCAGTCACTTTGGGGAAAAGTGTCAGCAAAATAAATAAATGTGAATGTTCAAAGGACAAGGCCCTACAGTATTATGCTGTGTCCTGGATGTAATGAGTTGGGAGGAGTTTGCAACCCTTTCATAGTGAGAAAGGACCTCACCGTGTGTGTGTGTGTGTGTGTGTGTGTGTGTGTGTGTGTGTGTGTGTGTGTGTGTGTGTGTGTGTGTGTGTTCCAAAAGACCACATAAAGAACTAGGGATAATTACACTAATTGTGCTGTTTCTATGGCAACACATTTTTCCTCTTTGTTGCTTCTATGCATGGCACAGCTGCACGTTTCACTGGAAGAACTCAAGTTGGTCCCACAGCTTGCTCAAAAGTACCAGAGCAGGACTACTCTCAGACAGAGTCCGAAACAGTGCAGTTCCCACGACCGGGTCGCCGTGCCGCCATCCAGCATCTCGACGATCCCCGGATCCCCCAGGAGCTGCTCACATACACTAACGAAGTAGTTCGTAGGAGAGCTCAAGGGAGTCGCACTAATGTGCTCCCTTTTGACCTTATGATCAGAAACGGCGTACAAAACAAAGATTTTTCTCCATTTGTGTAATATTCGCATTCCCTGGAGCCGGCTGCCCTCGAACCCCTGGGCATCAGAGTTTTTTTAATCTTTGTGCTGCCGTCTGGCTTTTTCCACTCCGTATTTGCCTTTAATAACAGTAATAATAATTTCACTCATGTACTTTGTGCACAGTCCTATGTTAAGTGTTCTGAGATGTTGAGAGGCTGAACTCATCGAAACACATCCAGTGCATTAAAATTAGAGTCCGTCTCTTAGTGTAGTGGCACACGGAATGTGTGTGCGCATGTGTGTCCATGGTTTTCGGGTGTGAAGCCTATTTGCATTTGTCCCGGACGTTGTTTTGGCTGCTCTGGGCCTGTCGGTCCGAGGCTGTAGGTTCGAGGTGCTGCTCTGAGGGACAGCGGTGTCGACGTGTGCCACCTGGGTACTTCCTGCCCTCCCTTAAGAGATGCAGTCCATGAACTGCATCATTTAAATTTCAGTGAATTAATTTTCTGTTCCTGTGTTGTCTTAAGGGGCACCCTCGTGTTTTATAGCCCCCCCCCCCCCCCCCGAAATCAGTTTACAAAATTATTTTATTGAAGAGGGGGCAGTATTGTCTCAAGGGACGCAGATCCCAGGCGCGTATTATTGAAGCAGCATTAATGGTTAATGACATCCCTGGCCATAGCAACAATGTGTGCAGTAAAAGGCAAAACTTTACTCTTCATGTGAAACGGAGGAGCCCCCAGCACCCCCCCACCCTTGTTCCACTTCCCAATTCAGTGAACTGATGAAAAAAGCAGTGTGTTGGTGTGTCCTGTTGCCTGGATGCAGGCAAACATTCTTAGAAGCCACTATAAAACACACCTTGTTCGTTCATTCATTCATTCATTCATTCATTCATTCAGACGGTATCATGCATTCTTGTTCCGGGAGGGCAGGTGAGATTGTGCATCACATTGCCATGTGAAAATATGCAGTGTTAATGGATGCAATTTCTGATTGGTGAAAGTCTTTGTATTCATTTAAGGTCGTGCATAATTATTGAGTCTTTAAATATCATCTTCATTTAGTTTGTTTATATTCTTTTCTTAAGAAAACATTTTCACAGCTCTGGGACTATGAGATGCGGCCAGGTCACAACAGAATCGGCGCCGTTAGCCAACATATTGTTTCTCCTTGATAAAGATGGCAGCGAGATTGTCTTTTGTGCTGCTAACAGTACTTTTGATAATTACGCTACAGTACTTTAACAATACTTTTGAAATAGACCATCATACCTGACCACAGTGCCCTGTTCAGCGCTCGCATGGGTCACATGGCGCTTTCGTAGCCCGCCTACAGTTACCACATAGGCCTGCTAATGGAATCTGTGTGCATGTCCTCCTAGGCACATCATGAACGAGCTGATCGAGACGGAGCGCCTGTACGTCGAGGAGCTGCGCAGTATCATGCAGGTGCGTTCGCACGACACCATCACGGTTCTGCTCGTAACCAGGGCACGCGGTCGTCTCCCGGGGTGCTGCGGCCTGTGCGGCCGTTTAACCGCAGCCATACTGGTCTGTGTGGAGAGCTTAGGGCCTCAGTGCAGGTGGCGTGGTCGCTGAACACTCAAAGTGTGTGAGAGCTGGGCACTGAACAATTTTCCTACAGTACGGTACAGTCCTCCACTTAGAATGGACTTCCGTCCCAGTGACCCTGTCGCAAGTGAAAAATCCCCTTGTTACTGTTTGATATGAAACATAATGATATATAAATAATTAGCATGTATGAATACTGCGTTATATAACAGGGTTTTCCACAAATGTCACATAATATCCACATTGAAATAATACTAATACAGAACAATAATATACAGCGCAGCTTGGAATTACAGAATGTGAACCATCTGCGTCAATTACTTTTACCACGAAATGGTTATTTAATGAGAATCAAGTGCTTCTCCTCTGACATATTACGTGCGTAAAGACCAATTCCTTACATTGCTTTAGAGGAAATCGTGTGTAGTAGAAACAGGGAAGTTGTGCAGGTGTAAATTTAAGTGAATCCCAAGTAGGTAAGTAGGATGAGGGGTGTAAATCATAGTCATATGTTCGTAAACGTTTTGTACATTTAACATTTAGATTACAGGTTATTTATGAGTACTGCAGTTACTACTCTACAGTCTTCCTTAATGAATGATCGATACTCTCTCTTTGCTAGCCATTTTAAATACAAAGTTACTTTAAAGGAATCACAAATGATAAGTTTTGTAAATCCACGCAAGTCGAGCGTCCCAAGTCAAGGGGCACCTGCTCACTGAGAGCCATCCCCAGACCCTGATCACCGTTAACCTGGAACACGACGGCTCGTTCCAGGGCTACGTCGCCGAGCTCGAGAGAAACGAGTTCTCGCACCTGGTGCCGGCAGCTCTGGAGCACAAAAAGGAGGTGCTTTTCGGCAATCTCTTCGAAATCTACGAATTCCACAACAGGTAAGAGATTGGTTTCCTGTCTCGGCGCCGCAGCGTGTTCTCACACCACGGGGAGCAGCGGGCCTTAAAGCTGTGCGTTTAAGTAATAAATGACTGCAACGATGACACACGGTGTCCTCGAGCACAGAAAATAAATTTGTACAACGCGAATATGGAGCCGATTCTACGTTTTCACCTCAAGGTTTGCGCATAACTTTTTGTGGCTTTTGCAATGACGCATGGCTGCTGGAGCTGTCATCGAAAGACCACCTTTTGCGCGTTATACCCTACAGACACAACGTAACATTTATGTGAAAATGGCAAATTCCACGTAATCCGCATGAGCAGATAATATCTGTACAGTTACACATCCTCGATGGAGTGGAATTCAAGTGATGATGACTGATGGCATTCCTGCTAGTGAATGCGAGAGAGATTGAAATGAAAAATTGTCCGCGTGCTTTCCATAATGAACTATATTTATTCTTTATACAAGTATAAAAGTATTAGTATGAACGTATTAATTCCCTTCTGTTTTTTGAAATAAATTACGCATGTAGCCATTGCAGTTTTTTAAAGAAAACGTGTTCTGTTCACAGTTATATACTGTATACAATAAAAAAGTTCATACTATATAAAGTTTATATGTACTATAGTTTATTCTTTCTGGATAAGTTGCAACAATTATTTATCCACCTAATCTGGATTCTCAATAATTCTGTAAAGACCTTCAGGCATTACATTACGCATAGAAAAGTGACGTTCCTAATTGATTGTAACCACTATTTCGCTGCAGTGTTATTTGTGTCGTTGTGCTAATGAACTCTACGTGGCTTCTGGATGTCGGCTGCGCACACATCTCCATATCCGGCTGACCTCACCGCCTGTGCCTCTCGCACCCCAGCCTATGGTCCAGCCCATGGAGAGACACAGCGTTGATTGAGCGCACTGGTGCTGCAGACACACCGTACCTTTACATGTGTACTCGGTAGACGGAAAAGGAGGTAAAGAGCAACTTACAGGTGCCGAGATGAGCCGGGGAGGTATTTGGTTTGCGCGTGGCGATCAGTGTCTCTCGAGCTCTGAGTTTAACCCGAAGCTCACAATTCTGGTCCCACTGGTTGGGGCGGAAATGCGACTTGTTTGCCCATGCAGAATGCAACTCATGGCAATGATGACTGCAGGCGAGGGACACAATGGGCTCCCTGTGACTCGATCTGTCTGTGCCCCTAAACAAAAAAGTTTGTCTCAGGGGTTTTATATGCAAAGGACAAGAAAATAAGGGGGAAAAAAACAAGGTCTCCAGGAAGGAAACTGGGCTCTGGCAAGGTGGGGGAGAAGGGCTTGTTCAATGCACACTTTTTTTTTTCCCCTCCCTTTTGCATGTGCAGTAACACAAATGAAAAGACATGAGCGGTTTCCAAGGCAGTGGCTTCGGGGGAACTCGGAGCTGTGCATCAGAGAGGCGAACGGTTCCGGCGAGCGCAAAAATAGTAACGTCTGACGACACACACATTTGACATTTTGAGTTGCGTCACAGCAAACAGGAACTCGAACGAGACGCATGGCAGCTAGATGTACGGCAGCATACCAGGGTATGAAATGTGAGAACACCACCTAACAACAGTATTATTATATATAGCTGGACGTGCCACAGCTCTTCTAGGAGGTTCTTGTATAGATATACAGACACAGCTGTCTCCCCTTTTATGGTGATTATGTGCATCTTTAGTGTTGTTAGTAACCAACCGACCAAATTAATACTGTTCCTTCTTTATAATCACGTCACGCAGTTTACCTTGTTCACAAAGGTAACGCTAGACTGGGGAACAGCCTTTAGAGCCCTCGTTTCCTACCACGTTATTCGTGGGCTGGTTCCCAAGTGTGAATCCCCAGCTCAGGATGAGTGAACTCAGGGTCGCCCCTCCTCCGATGTGCAGTGTGCCAGCTGCTTCCTTTGACGCACTTTAATTAATGTCACACACTTGCGCGGTTGCCCCGTCCCGCTCTGGGGTACCAGCTGGCATAGTGGTTAGAACTATTAGCTTATGGCATGAAGGTTCCCACTTTAAGTCCCACCTTGCACTCGATCAAGGTACTTACCTTAAATTGATAGAGTAAAAATGGATGGGTATTTCTTTGTGTATAAAACGCGGTAAAGTGCCTTAGGTGGAGGTGGAGATCCTGAGCTGCCTCACCTACTCAGACAAACACAGGTCAGTTTGTATGCCTAAAGCTTCCTTACCACAGATCTCTCGTCGGACAAGGTGGGGTGTTGAACCCGGATCCGAACTGCAAGGAGAAACAATTTGCTTGCGACCACCTCTTTGATATGATGGGTCCCGGGCACTTCTGCTGTTATGCTATGTTGTGATATCGTCACCAGCGTTATCTGCACTGTGAATGTTAGACCTGTAGTCAAGTATTCTCAGCCGTTGCCGTAGCACCTGCCGTTGACTTGCTGTTGTTGATTGTTGCGTTGGACGGTATCCAGGGTTTGTGCAATCGGAAGGTTAACGCGCACACACACAAAAGGTCACAGACACTGGACAGAAATGGCGCATAGTGTAAATGGGACACCCTGAACAGGCGTGGTACAGTGCACTCCAAGTAGGTTAATTCAGTCGAGTCTCCGGCGCTTCCCAGAAAGGGCAGAATTCCTCGGTGATCGCCCAGAAGCCCTGGCACACATACGTGCCCCACAAACCCGAGTGCAGTTGGACGGTGGGGCAGCGTGGGCTTTCTGACTTGGCCCTATAATTACACTCCCAGATGAGCAAGCCCTACAGTTATTCTGAGGCCCCAAATAACCTCAGAAATGCAAAATATTTTTTTATCTATTGCCTTTCAGCTGAACTCCTTTTCTTCCCCCTCGCCCCAGCACCATTGTATCGTCGTCGAATATAAAGATTGATATCGTGTTCCCCTTCTTTTCACTTCGACCCGTTCGCTTTGCTGTTTCCAGGACCTTCCGGAAAGAGCTGGAAAATTGCATTGAAAATCCAGAGCTGGTTGCTGGGTGCTTCTTGAAAAGGGTAAGCAAATTACTCATGACATTTGTGTCTCTTTTTTTGATGCATTTCAAAGGGAGAGGAAAGGAAATTCTAAAAAGCAGGTCCCGGGGCCATGCCAGTGGCATATCGCTGAGTTGCCATGCGCCCAGCAGGGAGGATCTGAGTTCAGATCCCTGCTCATGCATCAGTAGGCATTTCTGTTCCCTCGGGTGGGTGACATGAGGGTCCTCTCCCCTTTGTTACCCACAGCTGGTGTTTATGGGGCTGCGAGGGAGTCGGCGGAATAGCGCTTCACCCATTGCCCGATGAGGCCTTTGGCCTATAGAGTTAAAACCTCTGCCGATTCACAGCTTGTATCACTGAAAGGGGCAGACCCCTGCGCTCATCTCTCCTGAGTCGGTGTGGCTCTCTTTGTCTGAAGGGTGGACATGAGAATTATGTAATCGACCAGGATTAAAACCCATGAAAATGCAGCCAACAATTTGGTAATGTGCTACATTTCACTGATGTTATTAATCAATGACATAATTGGGAAAATCTGCAAAACATGGGAGTAAACTATAAAAAATGGAGAAGAAACCATAGCAGGGACCTCGAAGTTCGTTTGAGGCCCCGTTTCCATGTGTGTCTCTTGTCTCTGCATGGGGAACTTGAGAAAGAAGACCTGAAGATGTACGAGAAGTACTGCCAGAACAAGCCGCGGTCGGAAGCCCTGTGGAGGCAGTGTGGAGAGTGCGCGTTCTTCCAGGTGACTCCTCCTGACCATGCCTCACTTCACATGTAAACCATGATGTGAATGTAAATTGCGTCAATAACCGTTGAACCACATAATAATGAACCTCACGGGTCATTGGTTTAGCCAAGCTGACAGTCCCTGATCAGTAAGTTGTTTCAAAATTGAAATTGAGAAGGAAGTCTTCAGTAATTGCAGTAGTATGACACCATGCCATAGATGGACCAAGAGGTCTTGACTGCAAGGGGTTCACACATTTCAAGATCATGTCTTGCCTACTAAAATGACTTAAGTCAACGTGTTGAAGTCAACACGCTGACATCAGTTTGTTGACTTGAGACTCGACTTGGCCTGCAACTCCTCTGCATTTCGTTTCAGGAATGCCAGAAGAAACTGGACCACAAGCTCTCCCTGGATGCCTACTTACTGAAGCCAGTGCAGAGGATCACTAAGTACCAGCTAATTCTGAAGGCAAGTTGTCACACACGATGGTGTCTGCCCACTGTAAGTTAATATAGGATCGATCCTAATAACACACCAGTTGGCCCAAATCAACTACTCAAGATTGGTGTCATTGTCAAGCTATAAATGTTTGAAAATTACAGCAGGTCCTCAACTTTCAGGCTTAACAGGAGCTGGAAAATGTACTTGGGGTTCATTTATTTTTGCACCTGCACTACTTCTGTTTTTCTACTACACACATGCATTTGTATACAATAACGAGGATCTTTCCTCTTAATCAGCATATGGAACTGGCAATTACACACCTATTATGCCAGATGAGCAAGACTGATTCTCAATAAATAACCATTTCATGGTGAAACTAAGGGATACAGGGGCTTCACATATTTTCGATCAATACTGTATAGTGACACGGTTGACTTCACAGCTCCATCTTCCACGGGCATTGGACACACTGCCAGGTTCATCTGTATCTTTATATGTTTGTAAGTCAAAAATTCATTGCAAGTCCAAGATTTACTTAAATTGTTAAGGACTTGATATAAACCACCAGTAGCTGGTAAGACCACTTTTGGCACTTGATTTGTCGATATATTTACAATACATTTACATTTATTCATTTAGCAGACACTTTTGTCCAAAGCGACGTACATCTCAGTAAAAGTACAATTTATGCATTAGAAAGAGACATGGCTGCAGAAATGTGATTCTTAAGTAAATCTAGTTTGTTACCTTCCACTAGATGAATCCTGATAACCTCCTACCAATTTTTTTTTTTTTTTTTGAATATAAGATACACAAACAATCACAAACAATCCCGGAGTAGCGGCTGTATAAAGGCTAATCTGGGGATGCTCACGAAGTTACGGTGCATGAACATTTACACCATACACGAGCTGGAGAGATCTTGGGCAAAATGGGTCCGGAAAAGGTGAGTTTTCAGACCCTTCTTGAATTCAGACAGAGTTTCTGCAGTTCCGAGTGGTAGGGGAAGGTCGTTCCACCACAATGGAGTCAGAACCGAGAACCTCCGTGCTTTACCTTTCGTACGCGGGACCACCAAGCGAGCAGAAGTAGATGAGCGAAGGGGTCTGGCTGGGGTGTAGAGGTTGATCAAGTCCTGTAAATAGCTGGGAGCAGTTCTACTGATGCATTTGTAGACAATAACCACGGTCTTGAATTTGATCTGGGCAGCTGTAGGAAACCAGTCCAGAGGAACGAGTAGAGGAGATATGTGGGAACGCTTTGGCAAGTCAAACACGACTCGGGCAGCAGCATTCTGTATCAGCTGCTGAGGTTTGATGGCAGTAGCAGGAAGGCCACACAGGAGAGAGTTGCAGTAGTCCAGATGGGAAGTCACCATGGCCTGGACAGGTAGTTGGGCAGAGTCAGTTGTGAGGTAGGGATGGATCCTACGAATATTATGCAGCATGTATCTGCAGGTTCGGGTTGTGGCTTCGATATGCTGAGAGAAAGACAGACTCGAGTCAATCATCACTCCCAGACTCTTAAGCAAGGAGGTAGGTGAAATGAGTGAGTGATATGTGGAAAGTAAATTAAGTGCAGTGCAACGAACATCTGTAAACAGCTGTGTGATTTCTCAGTACTTTGCCCAGTACATTAATCGGAAAAAATAAACAGAGGTCTGTGTTTCATTTCTGACTAATGAAAATAATGTTTTATTGTATTGCTGCCCATGCTTTATCTTGGATGAGATCTGGGAACAAGGGTAGGGGATTCAACGTCAGCTGTAAGACACATCTCCGTTCCCCTAAACTCATTGTGTTGAGGCTTTGCTCTGGGACCCAGGATTTTTGTGCGCTCTCTGCGACCTCAGCAAGCTCTGCCAAGGCAGCGCTCAGTGCCTGGATGCCTAAAGTGTTGCGTACAAAACAGCTCAGAAATTCCTGGCAGAGTTTCTTGAAAGTGGGACTCATCTCCTCTGGCCTCTTGTACACTGTGATACTCCACTCCACTGAACTTGGATTCTCCTTTCAGAGCATGCAGATCACCATGCACCAGACGTCGAATGTAGTCTTTATAGCGTTTCCTTTGGGACAGATGGATTCAAAAGAGCTGTTATTTCCTCATCAGTAGATATTTCTTCCATTACCCACTGGTGGGTTGTGAACGGAGTCAAGGCTTTTCTCGAGGTTGGCGTGTCTTTCCCCTGTTGGTGTGTCACGTGATCATTCTGTGTTATATGACCACCTTCACGCTGGTCCCACTTACTCAGCCCTTTGGCTCAAATTGATGTGTGGTCCAACTCTTCTCTCCTCCTCCTGCCCCTCTTCTTCCTCCAGGAGATGCTTAAGTGCAGCAACAACTCAGAGGACACAGCAGAGCTGGAGGAGGCCTTGACCACTATGCTCGACATCATCAAGTCCGTCAATGACTCCATGCACCAGATCGCCATCACAGGATTTGCAGTGCGTGCTGGTGAACCTTTTTGACTTTCAAAAGGTTGCAACCCTTTGATCACAATACCTTTACATGGTTCTTGGTCAAGGACAAGGTCTGCAATATTGATGACCACCTTGTTCACAACACAGTTTATTACATCACATAGTACATAGAGCAGCGTTGAGCAGCTGTGTTCGCTGATTGATTATCTCAGTGGTGGCACTTAAGAAGAAAACTGAGTCATCTAAATCACCTTAATACATGCAAAACGTGACAGGAGATTCTCAGCATTGATGTAGATGGGAAAACATCTAGAATGGTCTTTTTGATGTGTTGCCTGCACGCTCAGGCTAGTGTATGATGTCCAAGGTGGGGTAGAGGGTTTGATGAAGGTCTCATTTGTGTCTGGCTGCCCCAGGGGGACCTGAAGAACCTAGGCAAGTTGCTGATGCAGGGCTCCTTCAATGTTTGGACGGAACACAAGAAGGGTCACAGCAAGGTGAAGGACCTGGCCCGCTTCAAGCCCATGCAGAGACACCTGTTCCTCTACAATTCCATCCTGCTCTTCTGCAAGCGCCGCGAGGAGGTGTCCGAGGGCCACGAGAAGACCCCCTCATACAGCTTCAAGCACTCGTTACAGGTGATCTGGCCCTCGATATCCTGCTCAGAAGGTCCTGCCTCCAACTATTCCCATCACAGTGCGTTCGAGATCTCTCCTCTTGGGGATCCCAGACCTTCTGTTATTTCTCTTTCATCTGTCTCAGTACAGATGTTGGGAGTGGCTGAGGTTACATCAGAACCACTGTAAACTGAGAAACACGCATGTCCTTCCATATCTGTTCGACCAGAACAAGATTTTTTTTTCTGAAAATTCTGAAAAATATACTTAAAAGACAATAAAATAAATAATATTAAGTAAATACTACTGTGCTGCACGAGACTGTCTGGTCATTCCAGAACATGGTCAGCTGAGCTGTGGTCACGTGCGGATAAACTGCATATTGAACAGAACTATGGTAAACAAACGAGGTGCTTGGGTCATTAATGTATAGTCCACAGGTGGTGTAACCAGTGCCTTTTCCGCCCCAGATGAGTGAAGTTGGCATCACAGAGAACGTGAAAGGTGACAACAGGAAGTTTGAGGTGTGGTACAATGGAAGAGAGGAGGTCTACATCATTCAGGTAGGGAGGGCCTCCCATATGTCTGGGGGTTGGGTGTGAGATCCATAACTATTATGAGCGATGTGACGTGAACAGGGACATGACCATCATTGTTCACAGCAAATACACGTGGTTTATACTGTTATGCTTGTACCTTCAAATTATAACAGGTTCATATTGATTTACAAATCCTCGGATCTTGAAAAGTTAAGTGGACTGTATTTTTCTCTTTCATTGCTTGGATACAAACATAATCCTGCTGTTAACGGGCCGGTAGCTGGAAAATATGAAACGGAGGTGACCGGTAGTGCAGTGGTTGCGTAACGACCCAATGAGGCCTAATGAAATGAAGCCAACAGCCGATCAGATGGGAAGCCCTACAGAAATGTGTTCCACGCACTTCCTGCAGTTGGCCACCGTGAGGCACTGTTTGCTTGAGGGTGGTAAGAGAGCCCGTCGCCACGGGAGACTTTCCGCACTGACGGCCACGGCGTCTCTCTCTCTCTCTCACTGTCTCACAATTTCAGGCCCCCTCGGCCGACGTGAAGAACATGTGGGTGTCGGAGATGAGGAAAGTGTTGACGGAGCAGCTGGAGGCGTGCAGAGGTGCGGAGCTGCGGTGGAGGGCGGGGACTGGGGGGGCGCCGCCCGCCTGCTCTCGCTTTATCTCCCACCTCGATCCCGTCTGACTTTTATCCCCACGGAGCCTCTTCTCCCAGAATCCTTTACAGATAGGCCTCCTCCAGCCGCTTTGAGGCTCGACATTTTCGTCCGAGGGTTGCTGTCCGAGTCGTCGTCTCAACAGTAGATTTGAACCCCCGTTTCTTTGATTCCACCATAGTTAAGGTTCCCGTATTACAAATCGGTATTACCCACAATGCAGTGCTCACTGACTGAAATACGCAGCTCTTTGTCCGTTATTAGTTAGGATCCGGCCTCCTGTGGTAGTCCCCTTGAGCATGGTACTTACCAAAAATTGCTCCAGTAAAATTACCCCACTGTATAAGTGGGTAAATAATTGTACGTAGCTTAACGCTGTAAGTGGAGAAAAGCGTCAGTCAAATTAATAAATGCAAACAGAAATGCAGATTCGAACCCCCATTTCTCTGTTTCTATCACAGTTCAGGTTCCCATATTACAAGACAGTATTACCCACAATGCAGTGCTCGCTGACTCAGATAAGCAGCTCTTTGTCGGTTGTCAGTTAGTGCTGGTTTCCTCTTCATGTCCACCTGAGAGGGAAGAGTACAGGTGTAATTAGCGTCCTCCCGTCGGACCCCACACTGCGCCCCACTGACGTCTCTGCGAAGGGTGTCCGCTTAGCAGGGCCGTTCCTCATTTCGATCACTTCATCGTTGAGCGCGTGAGCGTTTCTCGCGGCGCGTATTAATAATTGACAGCAGCTACGCCGTCCTCTATTTGACGTTCGGTTCGGCCTGCCAGCATCAGCGGCCGACGCACCGTTCATTTCTCACACTTGAGCAGCACGTGATAAGACCGCCCCCCGCAATCCCACCCTCGTTTATAATTCCGCATTTACATCGTTCTGTCGATCGCATCTCTCTGTTCCCCTAATCGTTTCTTTTACGGGATTTTTTTTTTTTTTTTTGTCTGCGGATGATTAAGCGAGCGACTATAAGTAGAGCTCATTATTAGTCTCCTCCGCAGTCGTCTCGCCAATTAGTAGCTTTGTAATTCGTTCTTTGGCGCCAGTCACGAAAATACAGCACCGTCCAACACGTTGCGCGAAGTACTGGAGTGCAGAAGTCGGAGCTCGGTGTGTCGCTGAATAGAAACACCATCTCCACGTATGTGGAAGCGCACACGCGTGTGTACGAGATTAACTGCATCCGTTTATTCCGCTACTTTGTCTTACAAACGCGCCTGTATTTTTGCGATATTTTTGGCTTTTGAAGCCTTGTAAAACGGTTTAATTTTGCGTTTGTCTTTCATTTATTGCCTAATTCCATTCGTCCTGCATCGGGCCCATAACTCGCTGGAAGAACACGAACGTGTTTCGGCGTAAATAACTCAGCGGGGGTCTGAGGTCAGGGGAATGGGGGCGTATCCCGTCAAAGAGTTCCGTTTTCATTGTGACGCCCCCTGCGGGTTGTGTGAGGTGAGTGAGAGAAGGGCTGGGCTCGCACCCGCTGCCGGTTCAGAGAGGGTGGTCAGGGTCAGGCGGGGTAAACCTGCTCAGAACAGGAGATGTATTTGGCCGAGAGCTCTTTTCTCATTTCTTGCCCTGAATAATGAATTGCACGTGTTTTTCCGAGCATTAGCGCCGAAACGCTCGCGGAGGAATTCACTGGCCGCACCGATATAATGGCTCCCGCGGTGTCAGTCCCCTTGCTGAAATGAGCAAATTAGCACATGTAATGTCCCGGAGGAGGGCGGGCGTCTTCCTGTTTACTCGGGCTGCCACTCACTTCCACATGTGCGGAGCTGTGGAATGCCAAGATGGTCCTTCCCGCCTTCCTGTCGTGTCCTTCCTCTTCCTCTTTTTAATGTGTCAGGGTAACACCGTCCTCTGCTGTGCCCCACAGAGGCGAGACAGCTGCATCAAAGGGCAGCGGACCCCATACCGCATCCAGCCGGGAGCACGTCCGCCGCCAGGTACCACGTTTCCCCGAGGCAGCGACACGACTTATTAGGGCGCGTGTGAATGACGGCAGGCGGCTGACATGGACTCTTCCCCGGCAGGACCGTGAGGAAGGTGGCGCTGCGTCAGTCCAACTCCTCGAGCCCCGAGGTGGGAATCAGGTGGAGGAGCTGCAGTCCTGGCGGCGGCCAGCAGGGGGAGGCACTGCGACGCCGGCACACCCAGACAGGTGCGCTGACTGCTCCCGCCATCCGACAGCTCGGTTTCCTTGTCCTCTCTGGCTTTGCCGACCCCAGCTCCGCCGCAGGGATTGACACCGAGGGGTGACGGGTGATGCAACGGGTTCCGTTTCACACCTCTACCCCCAGGTGGCCTCTCAGCTTTTAGCTGACGGGTGACAGCTGGCTGTGCAAAGCGATCTGCAGAGGTTGCGCTGTGGGATTCGGGTTGCCCGCCGCAGCTCAGCACAGCAGTTCTAAATGTGGCGTGGCATCCGGAACCTTCCGCAAAGCACACTTCTTTATAGGACACCTTGAGGCAACGGGAATGCGGCGTGGAATTAGCCCTCCGCAAGATTTCAGATCAAGATAGGCTGCTGTATGGATACTGCTTTTTGAAATGCTAAGCGGATGATACAACCGCATTTTCGTGGGCCGCGGGGTGGGAGGGGTGGGGGGCAGCAGGTGGCGCGTCGTGGTTGGAGCAGCCCCCTCCCACTCAGACGACCCAGGCTGAAATCCCTGGGTGAGTCGCTCTGGAGAAAAGCTTCAAATAAATAAGTGAACATGTCTTTAAATTGTTCATTAGGGCTGCGAAGATGCCTAAAAAATCAGAAGGAACTGTAACCGGACCGACTGGAATATGGATGTTCAGTGTGCCAAACCCGCAGAGGAGCTGAAGGGAAGCTCCTGCGACGTTGTCATGGCGAACAGGAAGTGTGTCCTCAGTCCACCTGCTGGCTCCACCCCTTGTCCTGCACCCACAGCAGACACCCTCTTCCCCTTTATTATGAGAGAGAACTGTGTGAAGGGCCTCCCTTGTAATTATGCATCATTTGCTGTTATTGTGGAAATAATGTAAAACCGATAAAATAGCTAATTTTACAAAAAAACTGCGGCCACATCGTATCGTATTTACGCGCGTTATCGTCCGATGCCCCGATCCAGGGTGTGACTTCGCAAGCCGATTGTGTACGTTAATAGGACCCCTGTCAGTTTGGCGCACGTAGCTGTGTGTTTATCGAACATTCTGTACATCTCTATTTATTACAGGAGCGTGAGATCGCCGGAGTCGGGGCGCGATCTTCGGCTGTCGATACGCTTGATCTCGTTAGCATGCATCGCATTGATTTCTTTCTTCGTGTCAGTAGCCGATGTGAGAGTCTCTTCTCGTTGTCATTCCCCTCACTACTCGCTCGAAGCTTTAACACGTCCACCTCTGAACGAACCACCTGCCTCCGCTGCGGTGCCAGATAGCCTCATCTTTACCACGCCCCGCTAGGTGTTTTCTGCACATCATTTTCCTCCCTTGCACTTATACGTTTGAATGTTTTATAACATCAGTAGCGCGCCGCTCCTCGGACGTACAGTAGCAGAGGCCTCTTGATTACGACTCTCAGGGACTCGGGTCCTTAGCCGTTCCGTGGCCTGCGGTCCCATTTCGTAACGCAAGGTGGTCGCTAAACAGCGATGGTGTTTTTCTTTTTTTTTCTCTTTTTCGGAAACTGCTTTTGCGAAAGTCGAGAGCCCCCTTTGCACGGCTTTGACGTGTTTGGGATCCCCTGAGAATTGCATTAGAGGCGCATTAGATGCTGTGTGAAAATGTGCAGCCGCCGTTGCGGAATAAAACGGGAAGAATGAGCGGGGACATCGGCCGCGATGAATTGTAAATTACGATAAGTTGGCATTTGGTACGTGGGTGACATTTGCGAGAGACTCGAGGAGGAGTGTTGTTTTCGGAATGCTGATGAGAATTTAAATTGCCCAAAAGTGATGGTTTGTGTTCCTCTCGAGCCGTTATCGCCGATCAATTTTTTAAAAAATATGTAACTGTCTTGTAGGTAATAATGCGAACGCTAGCGCTGCTCATCGACACTGCGACAGTGACGCTCTCGCGGTGATTCCGGTCTCTTCTCTGGCTCATGGGTGCATCTGGATTCTTTGTGTTGCTCCGTACAGGTCCTGAGGCTGGTTACCCTAAAAGCACGAGGCATCACGTTAAGAGCGACCCCACTCCGTTGGGGTGTAAAGGTACAGGCTGATGGCATGATGCATGACGGCGATGCTGTTGAAACACACGACAGTGGGCACGCTGGGCACGCTGTACACCCTGCGTGTGTGTCTCGTGCATGTTCCGTGGTGCCGAGCATGCCAAGATGTGCGTGTGCTAAACAGGTGGCTGGAAAAAATCACGAAAAAGCTCCAAGTAACGTTTATGTTTGCGATTGGATACATCTAAATCGACAGGGAAATATGCATAACCTAAATATTTGTCTCCCTGCTATGCACTGAATTAGACCGCGTTTGATATTTGTGAAATATGTCGAAAAATATGTTGTGTAACGCTTGAAATTCCCCGGATTTATCGTGCTTTGCTGCCATCGCAATTTCTCACTTTGGGGAAATTCGCCTTGGAATAAAAGTCGGAGCAGTTGAGGCTCGAGCGTCTTTGCGGTTCCCCATCGGAACCCTGTCACACACTCCGAAAGACCCCCCCCCGTGCTGTGGTTCCATTTCAGGGTGGGCCCAGCGGCGCGTGGACGCGGAGGACTTTGAACGCATCCCGTCCAGCGCCGAGGAGCTCTCCGTCTCCTCCGAGGATGAGGCAAACGGCAGAAACGTAAGTTGCGCTCGATGGAACCTGACAGGTGTCGCACGCCGAGCCCTTCTCCCCGCTGCCGCCGTGCTTCCTCGCCCTCCTCCTGACCGACCGCTCACTTTATCATTCCCACCATGACTAATCTTTGTTTTCAGGGACTGACGAGCTGACATTTAGCGCACGGAGGGGGTGGGGAGCGGGAGTGCCGTTCCTGCGTTCTCCAGAGGTTCACTTCACTCTCGCTTTAATCTGGGCCACCGGCTCTTCTTGAGCACACTGGGCTGCAGCTGCGGATCGCTGGCAGCTGCTCGTTCTGCGGACAGGTGGAAAGACGAGGCCTGTCCCTCCAAGCTTCGAACCGCTTCCCGTTTCACCCCGTCTCGGTTCTCTTTGCCGTCAGGAAGACCGTTTTCGGGTGCGGCTGACGCAGGACGCGGAGACCGCCCAAGACCTGCCTCTCGGGGTCGGAGATGTGGTGCAATTCCTGGAGGAAACGGAGAATGGCCAGTGGTGAGTACTCGACCTTGAGCTGCCCGCCCGCGCTCGGAGCCCCACCCCTCTTACGTGCAATTCCTCCCCTCCAGAACACAAACCTCTGGGGTCCAGCGACATAGCTGATCCCTGCAAATGGAGCTCCGCCCCTCCAGGAAAAAAAATCGCTTTTCAAGGTTCCTACATTAAAAGTGACATATAGTCATCTTCATAGGACGAATGCCAGGATTACTACAGCCTTAGTACTTGGTACTGTATTTTGAGCTATAATATGTCTTACAAGTACCCCATATGTTTAATAAAAAAGTACACAACTGCACTACAGTATACTGTATATGTATGAACGCCATTCACATGTCATTACTGGTACATTTGGTAAGAGTAACACCTGATTACATTAATATATCTAATATTTCATTCCCTCATGCATATTTCATCCCTTATAACTGCTTTCGATTATCAGCATCTTCGGGTTGCATTCCAAGCACACCTATTAGGACAATTCTCAGTACCGTAGCAAAACGATTCAGCGGGCAGTAAACTTCCCTTTAATTTTTAATGCGAAAATTAATAAGCATAATATGGGAGTGGAGTGAAATACATTGTGAGAGAAAATGAATCTCCCCGTATGTTGTGGGGTGGCGTTTCCAGAAAGCATCAGACAGGCGTCCTGTAACAACGTGCAGCAGGAACCTGTTTTCGATGGGCGCGCGGGTTTACATGATGCCCTTGTTGAGCACTTCAAAATAAATGTATTATTCCCCCGGGCGCGAACACCTGCTCGCTGATAAGCTGTCGTTCAGGATTTTTCCCCCCGTCTTCAAAATGCCTTTTACAGCAACAAGCAGCATTTTAATCAAAAGCGAGGGCAGCCCACCTGTAAAATCCTGTTACGACATTGGCTTTGGCCCAGAACCGCTCAAGCCTCAAAAACGGTTATTTCCTCACACCTGGGAGATTTAGGCGAACGCGCCGCTCATGGCCGACCTGAGGGCCGACACACTCCTGGAGACCTTGTGTGGACTGAATGTGCTCCACGGTCCCTCACGGCCCTCAGCAGAGGCAGGACCAACAGCCTTAAGCCGGGCGGAATTTTGTATGGGGCGAAAATCCCGAGAAAGAAATATGAACACAGACATCGACGTGCTCAAGCACGATTTTCAATCTTCTCCTACAGTCAAAAAGTAGAATAGTAATTTTTTTAAAAAAAAACCCACCTGCACTTGTTTCAGTGGGAAGAGAGTTAATTTTGCAGGTTGTTTTCAGAAATACACTTGGGCAGCAGGTGGCGAAGCGGTTAGAGCCGTTGTCTTGAAGCCAGAGGGCACAGGTACCGGGACCTCATACCTCCAGTCGAGGTGATTGCCCCGAATAGACACAAACTCAGAATTACCCAGCTGCATAAATAGTTAAATCACCGTAAGTAGCTTATTGTGCGAACGTCACGTTTCAGTTTGCTTCGGAGGGAAGTGTCGGCTGAACGAATAAATAACAAATGTTCCGCGGCAGACTTTGTCACACCTAGGAGAGCCGCGCAGCCGAAATGCATCCGTGAGTGACGCATGCCAGATAAATACTGGAGTGTTCGTTCGTCCTCGTGTTCTCCTGAACAAATGCAGATACGCAAAAATCGAATCCTGGAGGCCCCCGAGGTTTCCGCTGAACTCAACGTTTTTTCTCTCATGTTTGTAGGCTAGTGAAGAACCTCGTTACTCAGAAGATGGGTTTGGTTCCTCCCAGACTCCTGCGGACAGCGGGAGGCGCTCACGTTTACAGTGACACTGGTATTTCCAGCTAATCTACCGCAGCCGTTCTCGCAGAGGCGCTGGTGGGAGAGCCGCGGGGTGGGGGGTGGGGGGGGCGAGCTTCCGGCGTACGAAGAAGAGCATGTCTTCTTAGATGCGGCACGGTGCTGCTCAGCATGTTTTCTCCAGCTCGCATGAGAGTGTGGGGCGGCTCAGCTCTCGGGGCTCCGGCGAAACGCAGGTCGGAGAGGAGCGCCCACGTGTTTTGATGCTTTGGGGAAGGGTTTGGTTTCCAGTCACGTGACCCTTCCACGACACTTAGATGGCCTTGACTCTGCTCAGCATGGCCGTGCTCAGTCTCTGCCCTGAATGCTGCATTTGTCACCGTCGCGTGTGGTCACGTATTCCCGACCTGGCCTGAGATGAGATGTTGTGGGGTTTGCTCTTCATCACCGTTTCCACTTGCTTCCCTTTCCCAGATATCTTCAGCGATCTGTGCAGTGCTGCTCTGATGGACACCGAGGAGAAGGACGATGACTAGGATGGGGGACGGCAGGTGGCAGAGAACCAGGCTGACTCATCGTACCCGGGACGTTATTCCCGTCTCTGTGTGGTTTCCGTGCAAGACGGTTGGTCAGTTTTGCTTGCCTCTCCATAAAGCCTATCTGCTCTGTGGCCTGGACCACCTCTGTGCTGCTGTGGGGCTAAAAGAGAACAAATTGTAGACCCAACGAGGGTTCATTGATGCCTACAGACTCCAGAAGATACCGACTCCTTTGGTGCCTCCTTTACCGCCATTAATGCCTCTGCTAACGTACAAATACCACTCTTGACTGGGAGGATTATGAGTCCATCTCACCCAGCTGGCATTAGCAATAGCACCTTCTCATCCTTTGGTGGAGCTCAAGAGATCACTCCGAGGTGGAATATGAGCAGTGAACGTGGTGGGATTCGGGATTTTTTGGGGTCCAACTGCGTAAACAAAAAGAAGGAGCGGTGAGGCCGGTACTCAAAGATTCGCTGTCAGGCGAACGTGGTTTTTTTGGCTCAGCTCCACAAAATAGTCCATACTGTCCTGCTGAATCTCCAACTGGACTCCTGAACAGCTGCAAATCTCAGCCGCATGATGGCGGGAATTTTGGTTTCGGTGAAATAAGACGTGTGGTTTTAATCACAACAAATCAAGCCAGTTCAGAATTCACCAGGATTTGTTTCTAGTGTGAGAAATGATTTTCCTGTCTACGTGCACAGTAGTTGTGTGTCCTGATCCCAGTCGTGTTGTACTCTTGGGTTTGACAGGACTGCTGGTCGCACCTTCTCGCCAGGAATAGTCAGATTACTTTCTGTCCTGCTTCTGCAAAAATAATAAAGCACATTTTGAGGTGTCCAGCGGCGAGATGCTTTTCCATCGCTTCTTTCATCAGTAGTTTCATCAGCATTTTAAGAACTGATGTAAGTGGAGAAATCCTCAGCGGCGACATCGTTCTTCCGTATCACATACAGAACGTAGCAAAGAAAATAATAGATGATGTCTGATTTTGTAGAAGACATTTTCATGGTTTTTCCATTTTCTTTCATTGGATTCTTCATCCTGAGTTTGTGAATAAATAGTATAATAATGAAAATGTAAAATAATTTATGTGCGGGTCAAACACTGTCTCAGACCAAAGCTACTGTAACAATAGCGTTTTCTTCAGAATGTAATCAGTGCTTTAAATGACATCGAAATTACATGGGCTGCCTGGCAGCACGTCGGAGAAAGACAGCCCGGAACATTCCCCAAGCTCTGGTTGTCCGTGTTCGTTTTAAACGCGTCACTAGAACTGTTTACGGACCTTTTGGCTTGGGATATAAATCAAGCCCTAGTTGGCTTCTGTTGTTTTTTTTTTTTTATTTAATTATTCCATTATTTATTCCAATGTCCATTTTCAGAAAGCACTTGATCCAGTTCAGGGTCCTGGTGGTCCGGAAACGGTTCCAGGAGCACAGGGTGCGAGGTGGGGTGCACTCCGATGGGACAACACACACAGAGAGAGAGAGAGAGAGAGAGAGAGAAGCCTTTGCTCTGGATATGTTATACTATAAACCTCCCATCAAACTTTGTTCGTGCTCATTAGACATGATCTTTGTTACCAAGACTACTTTTAAAAATGTCCTTGAAGAGACATGAACCAGTTGTTTAGTGACCCGAAGTTTCCGAACTGTTTTTTTCTGGGGAAAATACAATGTTAATCTCTAGTGTAAATTGAGCTGAGCTCTTTTTATTTTTATTTTGCTGATTTCTTGGTTATTTAAAATGTTGTATCAATATTCTTATTTCAAAACAAATGCATATGACTGAACTTTCGACTGTAGGATGAATTTTTTATGTTGTATGTTCCCGTGTGATTGTAAAAAAAAAAAGAAAAAATGTATGGCTGACCTTTTATGAACGTTTTTAAATCTGAGAAATACAGTGCATTGTAAAAGAGCTGATTGGGTCTTTATTTTGGTCACGATCGACGCCGTTCTGAGCGAAAGCGGAACGCAGACGCATTCCAATTCAAGGCTGTAGCTACTGCTACTTCCCCGAGGAAACGAAAGAAAAGCCATTAGCTGTTTTAAGTGTTAGACTTAAAACTTAATGTATTCCCTCAGTAGGTGGTTGGATTTAACTTTTCAACTGAGATTAAAATACATCAAAGACACACAGAGCGTTATAAAGCTTTAAATGTTGAATTTGTTTTCAAAGCGAGCCGCGCGTGCGCCGGGTGTCCGACGACCCGACTTCCCGCTGGCCGGAAGAATCATGCTTGGTACGGACACGTTGGCCACGTCTCATCGGCCCCCAGATGAACCTCCTTACATCCTTACAGAGTGGATGCTTGAGAGGAACAAGATACAAGACAACATTTACCCCTTTTTATTCTTATTAATTTTTATGAGCAACATGGGCAAATTCATATTTTTATTTTCTACATTGACCTTTGAGGAATTTTCACATGGAAATGTGTCCTTTATACCCAAACATGACACGGATCAGATTAGACGTTCGTTGTGCATTTTGCAAATCTCCCTCCTTATGTGCCACCGATGAGTGTGAGATCATTGAATTAATAACTATGAACAGAAGAAGGAATTACGTAACCTCCAGGTGTCACACTAAGGAGTGGAGTACCTTTTCCTCCCAATGAGAGCCGAGAGATTTTTTTTGTGGGGGTGGTGGGGTTTCTCGCTAATCTGTGATAAGAGCTGCAGTACAGTGTATACGTGGTACAATTACTTGTAGACTGGCTCCTCCCTGGCACCGCCGGGCAACCACAGTAGCACCACGTAAGGACTAGTCTTCGAACGTATCCAATGGTTCTGTTCCGCAAACATACAGGGTGAGCATCCAGGACCTGCTATAAGGGTGAGCTGAGGTTACAGGTTCGACAGAGTTGACATATAATAGTGTTTGGTTTCTGCGTAACGGCAGAGGACGCATTCTAACTCGCTCTTTCGGCTTTCCTCAAGTCCGCGTACGCCGACTGAGCTACTTGCACCGATTTACCCTTTGGTGTATCGCTTCAGGCCAAGCACCTTAATGAGGGGAAGGGATTTGAACCCAGGACCTCTGAGCACAAAGCAACCGTGCACTCCCAGCGGAAGAGTCCACGTGGAAGTGCGTTGCCATGGTGACGGCTTCCCCGCGCGTGACCCGTCCGCTCCATCTGACTCTTGACCCCTTGAAGCCTCGTTCCTTCCTCAGTCACGTGCTGCGCTGGCGGCGCCGGGTTCGAACCCGGGGCGGGAAATGAGGCTCTACGGCGCGGGCTCCGCTGCACCTTCATCCATAAATTGTGTCGCGGCTCCGCGGTCCGCTGGTTTTTTTTTTTTTTCTCCCCTCGTCTCTTTGTTCCTCTGCTGCTGTTGTTACTTTGTTGCCGACAGCCTGGTCAGGAAGGAATCGCTTCCTCGTTTCGGTGAGTTTTCACTTTTCGGCTTTATTTTTAAGAAAAAGGGGAAGGGAAAAAAAAAAAAAAAAACTTGTTTTAAAAAAATGCGTCGTTTTCTTCGCTTTTGCTTCGTAAAGGACATTTATGAAATTATTGATCACGGTGTTTTTTTGCGGCCTTTTTCCCTTTTCGTTCCTCTTTCATCCCCCAATCACCGCGCGTATCTAATGAGAAATGTAATTAAATTAAACTGTAATTAAAAAAGGACCGCATGGAGCCTACGTGTCCCTCACGTGCCCTTCCACGCGAAAGCCTTTGTGTGTTTTTAATTTCATTTCACGTTCACGGTCCAAAAAGGAGGCGAAACGGGTCTCGTTTTGTCTTTTTTCATCATATTCAGCCTTTTTCCACATGCAATCAGATGAAATATTCACACCTTCTGCCTCTTTCCCCTGACACCTGCTGGTGGAACTTCTCCTTTACCTTAATACAGGTTTTCAGTGCACTTTTACACCATCTATAATTCCTGTCTTGCTGCACTAAAATGAACAATAAGTGAACATTAGTGGTGTGATGTTGCCAATATTTGAGGAGGAGGAGGAGGAGGAGGAGAAGCTCCATGTCCTCCTGAGCTGAACTGCAGGTCTGTACTGATGCTCCACGGAAAGCGCTTCCCTGGGCCCTGCTGCCCGTCCCCTCTTTACCGTGGTAATGGGCACTTTGTCACACCATTTGCTGAAGGTTTGCGTGGTTGAGATGCTGCTGTTTGCCAAGGTTTTCCTTGTGCCCCCCCAGGAGATCCGCACCGCCCCACGGTGAGCGACCATGGACGACTGCGGTACGGTCACCTTGGGCGCCGCTCAGAGTCTCCTGGTGGACTCCTCAGTCATCGAGTCCAGAGCCACGGAGTCCTTTCAGGAGAACCTGCTCTCTGAGGATCCGGATTGTATGTAACGCAAACCAGGGAACGGATAATGTTATTGAAATCTCTTGAGCACTTTGGATGTGCTCTGTATGGATATGTTACCATGACCTACAGTCCTCTTCCCCTCCCCCGCCAAGATGTGCTACCCCGAGTTGCCCGAATTGTGTTGGTTGGAGAGGCAGGAAACGATGAGAAACTTGTTAAGGCGCTCGAGGTGAGAATGCGCTTGATGCTCAACCTGTAGATGCACCTGGAAGGGTTGGGAATGTGTGTCGGTGTCCGTATTTCACACTGTGCGTGTCTTTGGGTCCCTCTCTGGCCTTCAGTGACTAAAGGTCATGTTCACCGCAGTGTTTTCTGTGCTTTTCTTTCAGTTTTGGGCAATCAGTGTTTCCTCATGCCTTTCAAACGTGTGGTGGTGGTTTTTTTTTTTTTTTTTTTTTTTGTGGGTGTTCGAGGTCGATGCTCTGAATGGATGGGCAGGGAGGACTGTGCGGTCTCCCTCAGTGTCACTAACTCTGCCCACAGCCTTGGCTACCAAGTTCTCTGCGCTCGGAACAGCTTAGGAAGAGGGAGCCTTCGAGCTTTGCCGGAGGCCCCGGGGAAAAAGCCAGCTCGCCTTGCGTAGGGCACGCGCGTCACGTACAAAGGCCCCTTTAAACGGCTTAAGCCGCTACGTTGCGGAGGCGTCCCGGCAGACGGCGTAATCGGCGGCGTAAAATTGCACAACGGATCAATAAATGACCCCTGCAGCTTTCAGTTTTTCAAAATGTCTGTTCCTCATTTGATATTTGCGACGTGTCGCTCGCTCAAAGTACGAAATTTTCAAAGAACGTTTTCTTGCCTGCTCTTTTTTCTCTAAAAATTTGTTGGCGGCAGTGTGAACGCGAGCTGCATCGACACGCTCGGCCAGCAGACGGCAGTAAAGAGCACCTGAGGAGAATCGCAACGCTGGGGGTCTCAGTTAATTCAGCTCACTTCCACAGTGTTAACAGCTCACCTGGAGCTGTGTCTCTGCGATCAGGCGCAAGAAGTGGAACGTCGTCGTCCATGTTTATGGGGTGAATGAGCCAACAAGCAGCACTGAACAGCAGTTTGCGAGACACGATTTTTGAGCCCTTTTCGAATTAGTTTTAATATAGTACAGTATTAATAAAAATATTAACTCGGGGGATGTCTGTTTTTAACCTTGTATTGATTGTGACTTTAGATTTCGACAAATACAGCTGCAAACAGGCTGCTTGTGTCAAACGGTTGTGTAAGATGAGGAGGTTGTGTGTGCGGTTTCCCGATGGCCCGGTTAATGAGGACAATGCTGTCAAGCCTCGTTTTCTGCAGAACGTCCGGGTGATGGAGGTCCCGGCGGTAAAGATCAATGCCGGTGGACGAGACGGCGAGGTCGGGAAAAGACTCGTCAAATCCATCGTCAATATGGTAAGTTAAAGACCCGCGTGCTGCACGCTAAAGCTCCCACGCTGCTGTTCTAGTGCCAGGTGATTGTGGGGGGCGTGTAAACAGCGAGCAGGTCCTGCGCCCTCTACGCATTTCCTTCTCCATGCGAAGCCATGTCGTGTTCCTCTCCTCACCTCACGTTAACCGGTTGGCAGGACATCGCTGTGCCTCATTCAAAGGCAGCCAACGTCCAGGAGGTCGGCGACCGAGAGAACGCCGAATTCGAGACCGTCTTTGCTCTGACGGATTTCGAGGGCCCCGACTTCGAGTACTTGTACAAGAACGATCATCGCATCGTGGGCCCGCCTGCTCTACTTCACTGTGCAGGTACACAGGAGGTACGGCCGCCAGTTTAAAAAAAAAAAAAAAAAAAAAAAAAAATCATTACTGAGAATCGGTGGCTTGTTTAGGGTGGTGCGGTTCAGGATTTCTGAAGCCTGGAAATGGTCTCCTTCGTTATCTCCTTTAAAGAGAAGCACCTGCTCAACGCTGCCTGGTTACCGGCAAGCGGAGCACGTCGCCGCCTCGAGATCGGCACGGCGATCTCGGCATTTACCTCAATTAATGTGTAACGGAGCGGGCCGTCGGTGCGGCGATGTCGAGGTTTGATGCTGCCGCAGAAATGAAAATGAAATTTTTCAGCTGAGCTGTCGGTGGGCTCAACGTGGATTGGAACAAGCGTGCTGGGGTTTGAGGAGACGGTGTCGAATTGGCTCCTCGATGGCGTCAGCAGGAACCGGGCGTCGCTCCTCCCCCCCGAAACTTTGCTCGCCGTTACTTAAAAGCGGCTATGAGGGAAGGCCTTGGGTTGAGGTCCCACACCTAAGCGTCACCCTTTTTCGTTTTGTTGCAGCCGCTGCCTTTCAGCTCTCGCCCGCTCTACTCGACCACCATGATGAACCTCTCGCTCTGCTTCACCGGCTTTCGCGACAAGGAGGAAGTGGTGAGTCCGCCCTCGACCCGATGTCCGTCCGTCCGTCCGTCCGTCTCGTCCGCGCCGGACCCGGGACCACCCCCCCGTGATCGATGACCTCTCCGCAGGTGCATCTGGTGAGCCTGGTCCACCACATGGGAGGCACGATTCGCAAAGACTTCAGCTCCAAGGTGACCCATCTCATAGCGCGCTCGACCCATGGAGAGAAGTACAGAGTGAGTGTGCGGCTGCGCGTCGGAGGAACGGCCCGCGCCGCACCTCTCCCGTCCATCCTCGGCTCATTGGCATCTCTTAACATGAGCTTGGCAAACGCTTGGTCTTCGAAAGCCTCGAGTGCAAGTGCATGACTCGGTGTGCTTTTAAAAAACGTGTTTTCTGTAGTTTTTGTACAGAGGAAGCGCTTTGTATTCTTTTTTTGGGTTTTCTTAATTGAAAGGCTCTGTAGATCACAACACCCGGGCTCATTCTCTCCTTATTTATGAGTCTTTTCCCCTCTTTTCCTCCCTCTGCTCTTATTACTCTCTCCAATGACCCAGGTCTTGTTTAAGAAGAAAAAAAGTAATTTTTGGATAGCGGTGCAATATGTGTGTGTTCATTTTCCTTTGTAAAATCACTCCCTATGGGAGCCCTTTGGTTGAACTTTAATTGCTGTGTTGTGGTAGCACTATATATTATAGGTGCAGTCAATGTCCAAGCTGCTCTGAAATAAGAACAGTGGAACCATGTAGAAAGTGTGTGTGTGTGTGTGTGTGTGTGTGTGTGTGTGTGTGTTTTCTCCATCAGCTGGCTGTGTGTATGGGCACCCCAATTCTCACCCCCGACTGGATCCGTGCGGCCTGGGAACGGAGAGATGAAGTGTAAGTAGCCCACGACCGTGGTAGGGCCGTTTCCTCCGAGGCCGGCCGCCACGCGGTTTCCTGCGTGTAAAATGTACGCTGCTGCTCAGAGTAATCGCTCCCGACCGTCTCCCCCAAAAGCGGTTTTGGCGCCGGAGATGAGGAGTTCCGCGCCGATTTCAAAGTCCCCCCCTTCCAAGACTGCGTGCTCAGTTTCTTGGGGTTTTCTGACGAGGAGAGGAACAACATGCAGGAGAGGACCCTGAAGCACGGTACTGTTTGAACTCGGGTGATGGGTGCGAGCGTGCGGGAAGTTTCAGTTCGGACGAATACCATTCGGGCGTGGAGCCTGATGGACGGGGACTGCGAATTCCTCTCCTTCAGGGCTGCGGTTCTCAGTTGCCTTTGAAATTAGTCCCTGATTTACACCTAAAGCACCAGTTGAGGTGGCTCATTGTTGAAATAATGACTTGGGTCACGCTGCCGAGGGCTGCGATTACACCGAGAGCCCTTCCGATCTCAGGGGTTGGAGCTCTCTGCTTCCCGTCCTCCAGCAGCGATGCTTCATAAAGACTCGTTCGACAGATGTGTGGAGAGACTTTTCTTTTTCCCTTTTCCTCTCCGAAGGTGGTCATTACCTGGAGGTTCAGGCCGAGCGGTGTACGCACGTGGTTGTGGAGGAGAACGAGGTCGAGGAGCTCCCGTTCCTTCCATCCAAGAGGTTGTACGTGGTGAAGCAGGAGGTACGTTTTTCAGGGTTGTCATGGTGGTAGGGTGGGGGGGTTTCCCCTCTCTCCTTCGGCGTTCTTCTGTCTGCTGGATCCTTGGTGCTTTTCGAGGGAACCTCTAATGGAGACTTTTCTTCTTGGCCTAGTGGTTCTGGGGGAGCATCCAGATGGACGCCAGGGCTGGAGAGTCAATGTACTTGTATGAAAAGGTACAATTTGACACCTGGTTGCACAGGCAATGACCTGGAGTTACGGTCTGCAAATCCCAGGAAGAGGAAGTAGGATTCTGGTCTTTTTATTAAAAAAAAAAAATAATAATAATTTCATGCTTGGTTCAGTTGCTTTCAATGAACACCAGGTTGTGTGTCATGATTCATGGATTCTCAGCCAGGAAGGTAAGTAAGCAACATCTTTCCCCACCCCACGCCAGCCGGCTGTCCCCCCCATGACGAAAGCAGTGTCTCTGCTCTCGCTGTCCGTGCCCAGCCGGAGACGCCAGGTCCGTGACACCCTGGCACAGCTGGCCAAGGAGACGGAAATCTCTCCCTTCCCGCCGCACCGGCCCCACTCCGTTGACCTCTCTTCATCTACGGATGCGCCGCTGGACATCGCAGATGCCCCGGAGTCCAGCAAGGCCCCAGGGGGTACGTCAGGAAGATGCACACGGAGCCGTTTTGGCTCTTTCTCCCTGCGTTGCTTCCTCAGCATTCCTTGACAACTCTATGTGGCACCTCATCTCTCACCGTTGACCCAAAGTGGGTCAACGGAGAAAGAAAACGTGGCTCAGGCTGCTCGTCTTTAAAAAGTCAAGTGGCTGCTTATGCTAGACAGTCAACCCGAGCAGGTCTTCAGGGCGAGACGTAACGGTTTCCTCTGCGGTGCCGAGTGCACCTGCTCCAGGGCAGTGGGAGGACAGCAGCCAGCGAGGGGTAACGGGCCCCGCAGGAACGAAGGCAGAACAGGGTAAATGGTCCTGACCCACAGGTGCACGGACCGATAGACCTCCATCCACGATCTCCACCGGCATAGAGAATTGGGGAGGGTTCGGAAGTTATTGTGGGGCTGCGGGCAGCGTAACGGTTACAGTGCTGAAGTGATGCTCACCGTGGGCACTGTGGTCTTTCTCGGAACTGCTCTTGCAGCGATCCCACAGGTTACCGTGGTCCAGCCCAAGCCGTCGGCGCGGTGGCAGGTCTCCAAGGAGCTGTACCAGACTGAGAGCAACTACGTGGACATCCTGACCACGGTGCTGCAGGTGAGGACGAGCCGCTGGGACGCTCCCCCTTTCCCGAGATGGTGGGGGACACGGCAGGCTGGGCGCGAACGCGGTGGAGTGCGTGTCGGTCGCACGATTTAACCGCTTTGTCTCTTCAGTTGTTCAAACACCCTCTGGAGAAGGAGGGCCTGGTTGGGGGTCCGATTCTCGCCCAGGAAGAAATCAAGACCATATTTGGCAGCATTCCCGACATATATGATGTTCATTCCAGGATAAAGGTACCCACCCAAGCACTCCAAGAAACTAGAGTAGTGTTTTTAAAGGGTTTTTTTAAATTTTTTTTATTAAATGTACTTATTTTTGTTAGACTGACCTGGAGGAGCTTGTAATGAACTGGGCTGAAGACAAGAGTGTCGGGGACATCATACTAAGATATGTAAGTGTTTGGGTTCAGTCACAAAATGTACCGTACTCCAGCACGACTTCATAAATATGGGGCTGGATGAACCTGGACCATAAACGCTGAATCTTGACCTGTACAGTAACTTGAATGAATCATCTCAAAGATCACATCACCTTTCTGGATCTTCTCAGATGGAGCTGTATGGCTGTTCTGCTAAATATTGCATCCTGTTGCCTTTGAGTCACTTTGGGTACCTGTATGTACTTCAACTTAGTTTCTTTTTTTTGTGAAGGAAAATGGAAATATTGTCGGATTTTAGCGACTGAAGTTTTGTCATTTTTAATTATACGCACACCGAGGAATTGAAAATGCATCCAAACACACAAAGCAAGGTCAAAATTTCAATTACGATATTTCGGATAAATGATAGAGCTACATGATCATGTCAGCTGAACCCTGAGGGCATCCAGATGTTGCAGGATCCTTTGACTTGTCATGCAGATCAAATGTTAATTTCTCAAGGGGAACAAAATTAGACACTTTGCTCAAACACGTTGACGGCGAGAGCATCAGGTGGAGAAAGTAGCATTAAAATACATTTCCTTTCCAAGTATGTAACGATAATCAGGTTACGATTCGTCACCGGTAACAGAATGTAGGATGGTGAGGGTGCGAGAAGAGAACGATGTGAATATCTTAACGTTTGAGATGCAATGCAAATTGTTACATGGCCCGTGTGTGTGTGTGTGTGTGTGTGTGTGTGTGTGTGGTGAACAGTCCAAGGACCTGATGAAGGCGTACCCCCAGTTCGTCAACTTCTTGGAGATGAGCAAGGACACGATTGTGAGGTGCGAGAAGCAGAAGCCCCGGTTCCACGCGTTCCTCAAGGTACGGCCTCTTCGCTCGGCCTCTTCGCTCGGCCTCCTCGTCGATGGCGGACGTAGAGCTCGATCGGGACCGATGGCTCTTCGATCTGAGCTCGGAGGAAGTACTCCGTTTTACCGCAAAGCGGGTCGTGTGCGAAACGCCCGGTTGACGGCAGAGCCCGAACGCTCGGTGTCAAACCGCCCCGTGCTTCGCGGGGAGATGTTCCTCTCTTCTCGTCCGCTTCCGCTGTCCTCGGCGGCTCTGAAATGTCACCGCCGCAGCCTTCCTGGTGCGAAACCCTGTGCTTCGGCGTCCTTTCGAGTCGCGCGTCTCTTGCCGTTCCGTTGTGCCGGTGGGACACGGACGCGTGCGATCGACTCGCGCAGGTGTCGGTCGTGCGACTGGGCAGCGGAGTCGCCTTAAAATAGTGAGCATCATGCGGAAAGCTGCTCGCTGACCTTACAGCGTGCAGCAGGTGGCGTACTGGTTACAGCCATTGTTGTCCAACCGTGGACTCGGGTCCAAATCACACCTCCTGCTTTAGTGGCCTTGATTGAGCTACTTACCCTGAATTGATATAGTAAAACGTACATGGCACTGTATAAATGGGTAAATCACTGTAAGCTGTTCTACAGACATCACATTGCAGGTGACCTTGGATAAAGGTCAGGAAAACAACTGTGTGTGTGTAACTTATCATTTAAAATGGTAAGTTCAGTTCCAGGTCTGGGGCTGTGTGTATATTTTCTCTCTCTCTCTCTCACACTATATATAGCCCCAGATGTGGGACTGAACTTCCCATTTGAAAACGGATCAATACGCTGATTCGTAGACGAGACTCAAACCCGACGCCGCGTGACTTGGGCTCCCGCCTCACCCGGTCCTTTCCGTCTCCAGATCAACCAGGCAAAGCCGGAGTGCGGTCGGCAGACGCTAGTGGACCTGCTCATCCGTCCCGTCCAGCGGCTGCCGAGCGTGGCGCTGCTCCTCAACGGTGAGTCGCTTCCCGAGGCGCGAAGCGCCTTCGCCGAGCAGCGTGACCCCGAACGTGGACCGCTGCGGTCGAGGCCTCGACGAGCTCCGCTGGGGTCAACTCCTTAAGCCCTAGAGCTGTTCCCCCCCGGAGGCTGGAAGGTTGAAGCACGAACGCTGACTCGCGACATAATTTCTTGTTGTCCTTCTCTTTTCCTTGTAGATATAAGGAAACTCACTTCGGAGGATAATCCCGATAAAGTGACTCTGGGAAAAGCGATCGAGTCGCTCAAGGAGGTTATGACGTAAGAAAAGCCCGCATGTTAAATTTAGAACATTTATGGATTAATTTTTGTTCATTGACCGTCGTTTCGTAATTCCTGCCCCCCCCCGTTAATCAGCATAAAACTGATGAAAATTCACTTTTGATGGATTATTTATTTTTTTTTCGCAGCCACATCAACGAGGATAAGAGGAAGACCGAAGGACAAAAGCAGATCTTTGATGTCGTTTATGAAGTCGATGGCTGTCCAGTAACGTTGCTCCGTTTTATTCCGCCGCGTTGCCACATCTCGATGGACGTCCCGCGTTAATGTTCCCGTAACGGAACCGGACAAAAACCCGGTGAAACGTTGCCACGCCGGCTCGCGCAGGGTGCCGTTGCATCTTTCTACCTGTTCGCAGGGCTTTCGTTTTCGTAGGTGATGTAAAGTACTCGGTGTGCTCCGGCGCGAGAGCCGACGGGCGCGTCGCGGGGACCGTCTTCTCGCGGACCGTGCGAACGCCGCCGTTCTGCGCTCTTGCTCTCGCGCGCGTCGCTCGCTTATTGCGGGTCCTCGAGCCGTCCTCGGCGGACCGACGAGCCGCCGAGCTGCGTCAGCGTCCGATTCCCGTCGCGGAGGAAAGCGGTC
Organism: Scleropages formosus; assembly: GCF_900964775.1. Classification (NCBI taxonomy): domain Eukaryota; kingdom Metazoa; phylum Chordata; class Actinopteri; order Osteoglossiformes; family Osteoglossidae; genus Scleropages; species Scleropages formosus. The sequence continues at coordinate 15,993,679 of NC_041830.1, read as the reverse complement.
GAATGAGTCGCGCGAACGTGTCGTCTCGATGGCGGGAGATGCAGGACGTCCCCCTGAGACGGAGCGAAGAGGATGTTCGGGGTTAGGAGGCGGTCGCTCGTGCGCCATCGGTTAAACGTGTGCAACGTCCTCTAGAAGGTGCGTTGGGACGTAGATCTGTAGCCCGTGCGGTTTGGACGATGCGCTTAAATATAATCGTCCGCTGTGGAAGACGTGTTCTTTTTAAGTACGAGATGGAATAGCCGGGTCTGAAAACGGTTAATTGAGAAACGCGCCGTATCAATCGGCTTTCTTGCAGGGTTAGCAGCGTTTGTCGTTCGACACTTCCAGCTCAATGGGATCGTTCTATAATCGCGTGTGTGTCGGGGGGGGCGTAGCTTTACTCCGTTACCCACGGCGGGAGCTGAGCGCTCTCTCGCTCTGTTTACAGGCCAACCTCCTGTCCTCTCACCGCACTTTGGTCCACAGGGCGGAGACCGTCACACTAGGGGAGAAGCCGTGCGACCGAGGGGAGAACGTGACGCTGTTCCTGTTCAACGACTGCCTGGAGGTGAAGTCCGAACGGGAACCCAAAGTATCGCGGTCGTTTTCCGCCCGGTTCCCAGCGAGCGTAAACGCAATCGCGATTTTGCCAGCTTTCCATCAGCAAGTTTTTCGCACAAGTTAACGTGCAAAGGGGAGGACGTGCCGTTGCGTGGACGCGGCGGCGAGTCGGTCCGCCGAAGGGTCCCGTCTCCGTATCTCGGCCGCTCTCGTTTTCTGACGCCAACTCGCGTTGAAGTGCACGTCCACGCCCGCCTGCCTGTTTTTCAGGAATAAAATAATAATGGTTTAAAAAAAAAAAATTCGGAAGCCTCCTTGCTCAAGATGCTTCAAGTGCAAATTCAGTGGCGCGGAGCAGCGCTGTTTATGAAGATGAATTATTTATGCGCCCAATGAAGTTGCTGATGGTGCTTATTATTGGGCCGCTCATTAGCCGAGCGCCGCGTTAGACAGGGGTTAGCAATCAAAACCCGAATCTTACGTCTACTGATTCCGGAGTGTCGAGTCGGCTCCGTAATGAGTGCTGGGATAAGAGGGCCAGCACTTCTCAATTATTCATTGATCGACTCTTCTATATTCATATCCCCTCCTCTCTTTTAAATTCCTCCCTTAAAAAAAAAAAAGAAAGGGGGGGGAACAAAACATCCAGACAAGTAAAGGCGCGGTAATGAGTTGGATCGCTTACCGTGTTTTTATGGAGGTATCGACTGTTGTGGCGTGACCTCTTTTGCAGATCGCCAGGAAGAGGCACAAGGTGATGGGCCCTTTGCGGAGTCCCCTGGGGCCCCTGCGGCCGCCGGCGTCCCTCAAGCACGTCGCCTTGATGCCCCTGTCCCAGATCAGGAGGGTCCTGGACCTGCAGGAGACGGACGGTGAGCGAGCGGGCGAGCGGGTGAGGTGTCGGCAAACCCCGCCCCCTCCCGATTTGTCCTGAAATGCCAAGCTTCCGGGTAAATGAGTTTGACGAAGCTCTTGAGTCGGAGCACCGGGTCCAGCACAGGTGGCGTGGAACCCGCTTACGGCACGTTTTCGCCGCTCTAAAGCGGCCCAATTAGCAGCAGCTCTACGTTATCGGTAACGAAGCGTCTCGTGAAATACTCGGCTCCTAAAGTGAGTTTCCGGAACATGCCGGACGTCTTCAGATGTGAGGAGCGAGGAAGTGGCAGAACTAATGACGTGTTGTGGGGGGGGAGAAGCTCCCGAGCGCTGCCGGGACGAGCGGAGTTTGATGCCGCGATCGGCGAAGCGACTTTGACGAAAACGTTTTTTTTTTTTTTTTTTTTTTTTTTTTTTGTTTTTGGCGTAACGGGTCGGGTCTCTGCGGCGCTGGGTGGACGGAGGCCTGCGGGACCAGCGCCGAGAACCGTGTGGACGTGTCCCTAGGGAACGTGTGGCGCCAGATCCTGACTCAGCGGAGCTATTCAGCCTCTTTTTTTTAAATTTTATTTTTAAATGTAAAACCAACAGTTTTTTGCCCTTCGTTACCATAGAGATGAATAACAGCCCGATGAGATGTTGCCTGTAAAAGGTATTAAACGTGACTCGCGACGTATCGTAACCCGGAGGGGGGGGGGGGCGCGATCTTTCCTCGGGGCTGTACGGATCGTTCGAATCGTCGACCGCGTTCTGGTAGCTAAAGTGCCGCGGCGAGGAGAAGGACCCCCCTCCCGAAGCCCGTGCACTTCGCGCAACCGCGTTTTGTTCTTTTCCTTCCGACGGAGCTGCCGCGAGCGGAACTCCGAGGACGGGAGCGGTCCGTTCGGGGGGGGTTTCGCGAACGCCGTTTGAACGTCGCTCTCCGTGTCGCCGCCAGACTGCCGGAACGCCTTCGCCCTCGTGGTCCGCCTGCCCACCGAGCAGGACAACCAGCTGTTCAGCTTCCAGCTGTCGGGCGAGGACACGGACAAGGCCGCCTGGCTCAGGATGCTGTGCCGACACGTGGCCGACACCATCTGTAAGGCGGACGCGGTGAGTGCGCCCCCGACAGGCCGACGGCGGAAACGCACCGCTCCCTTCGATTCGTCGCGTTCTCTTCTCCGAGGTGGCACCGCGGTAAACACTCGCTCATTGGCAAGGATTACAGGTTGGTGGAGATACATGTCCACCTCATACAGTTAGTCCTCGGTTGGACGGTTTTTGATTTTAACTGACAAAATGCTGTGGTTTACATACCGGTACTTCTCCAAAGCGACTTCCAATGAACTCTATGTAGTGTTATCAGCCCACGCACCTTATTCACCGTGGTGACTTACACCGGTAGATGCACTATTTTACACACAAGTACAAGTGATGTTGTGATTCAAAAGATTTCGCTTATTTAAGACTTTGGGTTTCACGTAGAACATATTTTACGTTCATTTGGATTTGACAATATCTACCCCCCCCAGTGAGTCTGTCAAATCGAAGATATGCTCTTCGATTAGAGTATCAAAAATGCACTCCGATTTACACCGCTTCTCGTAAATGTCCCCTTTTCCCGTCACACCAACACGCAGCGTTTTCTTCGGGTTGATTAATTTTCTCCGAACGACTTCCCGCGTTCTGCTCGCTAACGGCTTTCTGCAGCTCTCCGAAAGGACATCTGGCCATTTCGGGCGATTTTTGGGGGCCGTTCACGTGACGATGTCACGGCTCTTTCGGCGGACGTGCGTGGCGCGCGGAGAGGGACCGTCCACAGGGTGGCGCCGCACCCACTGAATCCAGGCCTTTCTACCGTCTCTTCGGTTGTGGATCCGGACGGCAGAAGCGTCTCGCTGTCGTCGGGCGGGACGTGATGCGCGTTTCCTGTGTGTGTGTGTCCGTCCGTGTTCGGCTCCGCAACAGGAGGACCTGATCCGTTTCGCGGAACCCGAGTCGATCCAGGTGAGCACCAAAGACGTGGACAGCACGCTGAGCCGGGCGTCCAGGGCCATCAAGAAGACGTCCAAGAAGGTGAGCGGTGCCGATGCGAAACGAGGTCCCGTCTCTCCAAATCCCAATTTCTGCGTTGTTGCCGAAGCTCATTTCCCTGATCGATACTAATCAATCGCATTGACTCGGTGCTTCAGCTGGAGATCAATCGTCCCGATTGTCACCTTTTTAAGTAGGATTTCACGGTCCGTGCGCTTCCGTCGAGAATCTCCGGCACGGTCCGATTAAACCTGGTACCCAACTGGGGGTGTTGGTGTGTGCTGGGGGGTCGTTTCAGGTCACCAGAGCGTTCTCCTTCACCAAAACACCCAAGCGCGTGATCCAGAGAGCCATCATGGCCAGCAGCTCCCAGCACGACGCCGACCACATGGTCCATTTTACAGGCACCGTCGCACTTAACGTAAGTTTTTTGTGTGTGTGTGTGTGTGTGTGTGTGTGTATGGGGGACATGTCGGCAGCCGCCTCAGCTGTCCGCCTTCCTCTGCACGGTGCAGCCACCCATAAATAAACGTTTGCAGGGAAACAGTCGGTAGCAAAGGTGTGAAAAACTCCGGGGAAAATAATTTCCATGTTATGGCAAGCAGGTGGCGCAGCAGTTAGTGGCGCAGCCCAGTATTTACCTTCTTCGAACTTTGAAATTTCGCTCGTGGCCTTTGCGCGAAGCGGCTTTTCTGAGAAGGAAGTTCGTCGAAGATCAACCCCCTGGCGCTCGAGGAGAAGGGGCTGTCAAGGCGTTGTGTGCGGAGAGCCCTCGTTGGCCGAGATGCGATGAGTGCAGCGGTGTCCGTCCGTCCCCCCCCCCGACACCTCACGACACCTCCGTGTTCTACCACGGTAATTGTACCTGGAGGCAGCCTCTGAATCCTTGCTGCTCCGCAGGTAGATGTTTTAGCATAACAATCAAATCACTGCTGCCTGACCGCCTCCTACTGGCACCTCCTGTAATAGTGCGGTAATTGGTGCACCAGGTGTCGTAGTGGTTACACCCGGGTTCGAATCCCACCTAATGCTGTACCACTCGCGATCACGATACTTACCCTGCACTGATACAGTACAATTACCTTGCTGCATGGGTAAACCAGTGTAAGTAGCTTAACGGTAGTCACCTTGGAGAGAAGTATCAGAGAAGTAATATTTTTTGCTTGGATTCCTCTGGAGTTAGTGCCCCTCCCCCCAGTCATTTTAACGGGGTATCCTCGGTGCCACAACTTGACTTCCTGTGTCAAAGCCGCCTGTATTTCTGATTATTTAACTTAATTTTTTTTTTTTTTTTTCTCAAACCCATCTAGCTTTCTTAAACATGTGCCCTCCCCCTCCCAGACCTGCTGTTCGCCGAGTCGGGACGACCGCGCGGCCTTGCGTCAGCCCCGCGCAGGACGCTCTGCTCCCTTCGTAATTTCCCAGCATCGTACCCGGGCCGCGCTCGTATTGATGGGCACGGTATGTTCCGGATTGCGGCCCCCAGTCGGAGTGTTTCGCTCATTACTCTGCCGTTCCGTGGCGCCGCCGCGACTCCGGCGTCATGTTCCATTCGCGCCGCGCTCTTTCAATTCTCACTTGGGGTGTCGTCGCATCAACGGGAGCCGGAACTGACGCGGAAGATCCGAGCCGAACCCGAGCGCCGGGTTCGATTGGAACGGGGCGGGGCTTCCCGAGGCTGCTGGTACTTTCTGGCATCGGGGGGGCACCAATTAGTGTCGAATATGAATTTCCAAGCAGAGTGACCTTGTGCGCTGAGCTAATGGCCGTGCATATTCAGCAGCGCTTTATTAATCTTTTTATTATTTATATACCCCTCTAATGCAGTCAGAGCCCCCCCCCACCCACCCACCCACCCACGCGAGCAGGCAGCTGAACAGCCGCGCTACTTTCCCCGCATTTAATTTTCCAAGGTGCTGCACGCTGGGAACGCCGGTTCCGGGTTTATTCCAGTGGAGACGTTGCTCAATCACCGCTTCCTGCGACGCCGCTTAACTTTCCCAGCATCTCTGCGTCTGCGAGATGTTGTCTGCAGCCGCTCGTCTCCCTCGTTCCTTTCACGAACGTGCGTTTCTCAACGCGTCTCTCGCAGGGTGTTCACTCCCCGTCCCTCGTGGACCTGCCGTCCTCCTTCGAAAGGAAGTGCATGGCTTTCAGTCGCTCCACCAGCCACCTGCTCTGAGCGCCAACGCACCTGGCCTGCGGGAAGGGACCGAAGGCACCGCAAACAACCAAACCGTTGAGGAGCAGTGCGTGCGTGTGTGCGCGTGTGCGTGTCAGTGCCTTACCTTTTCCTATTCAGTTTTCCACACCATTTTTATCCTATAAATTAAAGTAAAACCTTTATGTAGCTTCCAGGACCCTAATGTATCTGCATTCTTTTTTTTTTTTTTTTTATAATAAGCAATCAGTTTAATACAACTTATTTAACAAGTCTAGTGTGTGTCTGTGTTATTTTTCTCTTGGCTGACGGGCAATGTAGGACAACGCCGAATGTCTCTAAATAAACTATTCCCTGTGGCCTATTTTTATTTGCTGTGCACTTGCCCTTTTATCAGAGCCTAATACTGGTAATTTTAGCACACTTCCATGTTGTGTTTTATGTGTATATACGGACAAATATATATTTATTATGCAAATAAAGTACATTATTGCAGTTTTCAGTGTATCTCTTGTCTGACTTTTTTTGAGGCTCTGGAAGTTCCTTGTTCCTTCATGTGTTGCCTGTTTTCAGATTTTTGTCACTAATAGCCCACTTTATCATTTTATTCAGATTTATACAGCTGGCTGTTTTATTGTAGCTGTACCTTGCTCCAGGGTACGATAGCAGGGGCCTGTCTGGGACTCGAACCAGCAACCCGTTGAGACTGTTCCACGTCCCCCATCAAGACGGTTACGATCTTCTGCAATGCGGAGAAGTTTCTCTTTCGGGCCGGGAATTACCCTTAAAATCAGTTGCCTGGTATTTGTGGTATTTTTTTTTCCCCTTTCTCATAACTAATACATTGTGTCACACCAGCTATACAACACGGGGGACCAGGTGGTGTAGTGGTTACACTCTCCCTTCCAATCAGAATGTCTTGACTTCGAATCCCACCTCCTGCTGCAGTGTCCTTGGTCAAGGCACTTAGCCTGAATTGACAGAGTAAAAGTTACCCTGCTGTATGAATGGGTAAATCAGTAAGTTGCTACATACAAACCTCACTTTGAAAGTCATCTTAGACAAAAGCATTGGATAAATACTGTTTTTGAAATACAATTTAAATTTTTTTTTTTTTTTTTAACTGGATGCTGCATCATTGTCAAGTTTCTCAGTTGTTTGATACCAAAGACCAGCCCATGATTTTCTGTGCCCCCCCCCCCCCCCCACCCCATCCCATCCCATCCCATCCCCATGTATTTATTTCCACTTCTAGCCTTATGAGTCACGGACCTCATTTTTGTGCTGGAAGAGTGAACCGCTGGGGTTTGAGTTTACGAACTAGTGGTGCGAGCCTCCGTGCGAAAATCACTGTGGCATCGCGGTAAATGGTCCGATTTGCTCTTCAGCCGCTGTGCGGCCATGCTTTAACGTCTCTGTCCCCCCCCATCTTAATGTACAGATGTGCGCACCACAGTACATTTGCATTTACCACACTTGGGTAATCGAGACAGGCCTTTCCTTAAGGGCGTGTGTGTCGGATTATGGAAATCTGCAGTACGCGTCGAAGCCCGGTTGTGATCACGGCCAATGTGGGGGAGGAGGGCGAAGGGACTACATATTGAGGCTCTGTTCAGAGGATGGCTCCTATCGCAAACTGCGTTATCACGAGACTTAATTTCTCTCTCTCTCACACGCACACCACAGCTGTCTGCTGGTCTCGTTTGAGGTCGGACCGTGGAGAAGGAATGAAATTTGCAGCAGCGGCGGGTGGCAAGAGAGGCGTGTGGCGCCGGTCGAGCTAACGGAGAGCGACGAGTGAACTTGCGTGTAAATAAATGGTGCGTCTCCCTGCGAGTGACTCTGTGGCCCAAGCGCTTCGTCGGGCTGGGCTGCGCTGCGCTGCGCTACGCTACCACCCTTCTCTCTCCGAATCGTCCCCTGTAGCTAAACGGCTGGGAAACGATAAAAGGGCCCGATCGGGCCTCTGAACTCGTTCCCGATAAGAGGGGTACGCGAGTGGAGCGGCGCTGACACGGTCGCGTAGGCCGAGGCCCCGGCGCCACGTCGAACCGTCTCGAAGCATCTCTCGCCCTCCGCTCCGCACCTCCGACGCTACCTTTCCCGCCAGGCTTGGGTCCAGCTCTTCACTCCGGTAATTGCTGCTTCTGGGATTTTCCAGTCCAATTTCACGAACTCTGAAGGCACTGACTGAGCAGAAGTGAACTTTAAATTTATTACAATTATTCACTCAGGTGACACTTCTCTCCAAGGCTGCTTTCAATGGGAGGTTTGTGCGATAAACCGCACGCACTGATTTACCCATTTATGCAGCAGGGTAATTTTTACTCTGAGTTCAGGCTAAGTATCCGGACCAAGGGCACCGGAGCGAGAGGCATTCGAACCTGGGGTCCTTCCAATCCCGAGGCAGCAGCTCTAACCGCTACGCCACCTTCTGGCCAAGCCTACTACCATTTTGAAGGTGGAGGGAAGAACCATGGTTTGAATTTGCAATATGGTCAGTTTAAGTGAGAACTCAAGGAAGCAGCAAAAATGCTGTATAACTCATCAGGGACACCAGGGGGCGCAGTGGTTAAAGCTGCGACTCAAAGGTCCTCAGTTGAACTCCCACCTCCAGTTGTAGTACCCAGCTGGATAAATGGGTAAAGCAGTGCAAGTAGCTTTGGCGAAAACCACCAGCTACACAAAGAAATGTAAAATAAATTTCACTCTCTCTCTCATTGGGGGTGCGGTGGCGCAGTGGGTTGGACCACAGTCCTGCTCTCTGGTGGGTCTGGGGTTCGAGTCCCGCTTGGGGTGCCTTGCGACGGACTGGCGTCCCGTCCTGGGTGTGTCCCCTCCCCCTCCAGCCTTACGCCCTGTGTTGCCGGGTAGGCTCCGGTTCCCCGTGACCCCGTATGGGACGAGCGGTTCAGAAAGTGTGTGTGTGTGTGTGTGTGTCTCTCTCATCATCTGTAAGCACAAATATGACCGTTGTTTCAATTAACCATTAAGGAACTCCGTAAACAAGAGCTCCGCTCCGCTCTGGTCCGGTCCGGGTTTTCCATGTCACCCTGGACACCCTGTCATTAGGCACCTGTTAAGCGTTCACCTCTTCGTCACTCCCAGTCCAGGATGGGAATGGATTGGAAAGTCTCCTCAGGACCAGTTCGGTACCATCATTTGAAAGGTTTAACGGAAGCTCTAAGAGATAAATTCTTTAAAAGTAATTAGATACTTGTTTAAAGTGTTTCCCCCCCACCCGTGGGGAGAGAACTATTAAAATACCAAAATGTGACGGAGTTGAAGAGCTCGACGTCGCCGAGACACGTCCTCCGACTCCTCGTCAGGTACGCTCGTCTGTCACAACGCTCCCGGTTCAGCTAAAGTTTTCCAAGAAATCAATCTTTCAATTTTTTTTCTTTTTCACTAAATTTTCTTTTCTGCAGCTCAGGCACAGCTTGATATCACTTAATAACTGTCATCTTTGGCGTTTTGCTGTTCAGAGACGAATTAAGGAGGGAAATTTTTTATTTTATTTATTTTATTTATTTATTTATTCATTCATTCATTCATTCATTCATTCCCCTCCCTCCGCCTTTGAATTTGTGGCGGGAAATAATTAGAAGGTGGCGTTGAAACGACTGCGCTTTTTGGGGCAAAAATATAAAATAAGCTTTCAGCCCGATTCGGCGACGCAAGTTGAGGAAACCTCACATTTTTGTTTACATGTGTATATATATTTTTGACCGCGCTTTCTGATAGGAAAATGGCGCGCGTGGTGAAAAGGCTCCACAGTGTGTCCGGGTGCGGCGCCATTTTCAATAAGAGGACGTCAAACGCTTAATATCAGTATGTGCTGGAGCCTTATTCCTGCTGTGCCTTAACTGTCCTCTGCGATGCTTTTTAATGTCGGATTGAACACCCTCCTCTGTTTAACACAAGGACATGGAGTAAACGGGACCGTTTTGGTCTGGAAGACTTTGGGCCTCGCTTACATTTAGGTCTGCTCGGGTGTCTCGGGTTCAGGGAGTGACCATGCAGTGGTTGGATTTACATTCGTGACCGAACCCAAAACAGTCCGGTATTTACCGGAGGCTGACAAATGTTGGCGCAAAACAGATCTTACTTGCTACCTCAAAAACACCTTCCAGGTGTGGCGGTCAGGGTGGGTGGGTAGTGGGTGTGGGCAGGCTTGTACCTGCCCCTCAGTGACATGTCATAATTGACATAGTAGGTGTAATTAACTCTTAGCTGTTCATATGCATTTCCCTGTTGCGCTGTTGGGAATTGATGGTACCAGGCTGGCTTGAGGTTCATGCCGTTGAAGTGCCACCAGCGCGGACCATATAGAGTCAACACTTTCTCCTCCAGGTGACACATCCTTTTACCGCCTGGCTTGGTCTTTATTCACGGGTAATTGTTACTGTTTCAGTTCAGGGTAAGTACCTTGGTCAAGGGTGTACAGCAGGGGTGGGATTCGAACCAGTGTCTACTGACTGCACGGTTCTGGCTGTAATGACTACGCCACCTGCTTCCTCGACATATGGATGTAAGGACTGATGTTTTTTCCCCAATGAAACTACAGGAACATCAGTGTACAAGCCTTCCTTCTGTCCCCGAGATGTTGGCTGTCCTCTTCCGCAGGGCAGAGTTGAATCCCTCCGACTCTTTGAGGGGTCCTGCATCCCCACAACCCCTCAGACTCTGATAACTCGGCTCTTCCATTTTCCCGTTTCCCTGACAACTATGCATTTGTTAGTCAAAGACACCGAATGCCAGCATCTTAAACTGTTTCCACTTTTTACAATTCATTATTTCCATGTTACTTACACCCCCCCCCCCCGTTCTCAAGGTGAAGCGGCAGCATAAGCACAAGGTTACCGTAGGAAATCTCAAGTTCTTGCTTTGATTTCCGGCATCCTCTCTGCGACTGTCCGTCCACAATCTCAGTTCTCTCTGTTTCCTGCCTCATCCTGTCAATCGTTGAGTGTGGGGCAGGATCTTTAACTACGATGTTGCCTATTTAAATATTTCACCCTCATCTCTGTGGGTTGATGTGACCTGACCCCATGTGACCTTTGCACTGTCATAGTTTGTGACCGTAACCTTGATAGAGCATACATCACGTTTTGCAGGAGAGCGCATTTTTCGGCCGGCACGCTTTCGTATCACGTCTCTCCGAACATCAGTCCTGTCAGGCTGCGACGTGAGGCCTCCGAGCTCATTGATGTGTTGGGATTGCGGGCGACGGCGCCCGCGACACGCGGCCTAGAACAAATGAACATAAACATGAGAGCCAAGGTCTTTGTGGTGCCGCTGTGCGCCAGGAGGCCGCTGAGCCCCACGATTCGTTATCGACCGAGAGTCTGTCTCTCCAACGCCAGGACGTGGGAGTTTGACAGCGACAGACGCAAACAAAAGTCCAACTCTGAGCGCCTCCCGCAGCGTGAAGTGTGACTAGAGAACTTTATGCATTCTGTAAGCATTTTTTCAGAAAGTGGGAAATTTGGCAAAGTATCTGAGGAATGACTCGGATCAAGCGAGCACTTATTTTTTATTCTTTTACATATTACCATTATACATATAATATTTCTATTATATTCTTGAAGGCATATGACATGTCCTAAATGGATAAACGTCCATGAGGAGGGCGCTTGGTAAATTAATAACGATAATAAGCTGCCAGTGTTTCTGTTATAATTGCACATCGGAATCGGGTCAGTTATCTTTGTGTACATTATGCATATTGTAATTAGGAATTTTGATTGTTAACCAATTACAGGACATCGCAGTCGTAATTATGCTATGATAATATCGCGGGATGCTAAATGCTGGCAACCCCCTTGGTGCTAAATGTTAATTCATTCCGGAGCGAACGGCTCGTTTCCCCGCGTCGCCAACGGCTTTGCTGTTTAACTCCTCCGCTTCAACCTTTCGTTCGTGCAACGGCCTTTGTTGAAGGTCACCGCAAAGTGGGAAATGCTAAGGACTCCTTCGAATAACCAAGTTCCTCTTGTGCGAGGGAGGACCCCTACAGGAGGGGGCGCTGCACCGGAAAGGACTAGTTGGTGTGAGAGTGCGTGCCATTGATGGGGGGGGGGAGTTGTGCGACGCCCCCAGGATGTCCAGTTCCCAGTTTCTCTGTAGGGCGCTAGGGTCCCGTAGGGTATACTTGTAGGCTCTATCTGCTCACTCTGCGATTCTCTGGTCCAAAATATTGTAGCTGGATTCGTTCTGAATCGACACATGCAAGACCATTAGGGTACTAGATGTTCTCAGTCCAGTGCATGCTGGGATCAGGTGAAAGAAAATTCCTTGAGCCCAGCAAGAGCACTGGGATCCCCTCACCTCCTGCTGCTTGCTGGTCCCACTCATAAGGGGTCCAAAACTGAAAGTCGGCTTCAGTTTTGGGTGTGGTAGAATGAGTTCCCACTGTCCCTCAGAGCTGCTGAATCCCTCCCATATTCTGTATATTTGGTCTTTGAATGTAACTTCTACAGGCAGCTACTTGAGGGATGTGAACCATCAACATGGTGGTATCAGACAGACTGGCTGTATCCATAATTCTGTGTCTAAAGCTCTTCACATTTGTTTATGGGCAGCGGTAGGCTGCTTTGGAGAGAAGAGTCAGCCAAATAAATAAAAAGTAAACATTAAGGAAAGTGTTGTGATCTAAGCGAAAGTGCACATGTGCGTTGCGGCAGCCGGAGAGTCACGCAGCGGATTTGGAGAAAATTCCAGAAGTAACTAAGAACAATGCCCTCCATTTTTCCTCCTCGCCGCGCTAGCGACACGCCACAGAGAGGCACTCTCAGAATCTGTCTAAAGGTACGCAGCGGGGATCCACTGCGTTTGCGGGGGTAAAGGGGGGGCTATATAAATATCCATAGCAATCGATTATGCGGCCTGAACATTAAAATTCTACGAGTCTTTCAACTTTGGTGTCAGCTCTTGATGTTCTTTGCTCTGCAGAAATGTTCTACGAGCTTTTTCTTCTTCTTCAAAATTAAAGTCCATAGACGACGTCCCAGTGCCGCGACTGAGCCGAGTGGCTCCGAGGGTCTCCTCCGCGCCATGTCTCCCCACACTGACACTGTCACCTGAATAATTAACGACGAGTCTTCCAAGGCTTGTGTTTTCCCTAATCATCTGTATGAAGTGTGAATAAAACAGGAGTCGCTCTGGAGATGGTCTTGAAAGCGGCGCCGACGCCTGTCGGGAGACAGCAGCGACTGAACGCAGCAATAACAGACGAGTGACTTTTGTAATTAACTCTCGTCCGCTGCTTGAACGATGTGGTATCCTATTGTTATAAAACAAAAAATTCATACTTAGTGTCTTTGAGTGAGGTTGCTTAAAAGTGGACAGCTCACCTCACCCCACCCACCACCCATTTCCTTCCTGTAGCCGGTAGCATGTTGGAGCAGCAAAGCACAAGAAGCTTCAAATGGTTCTATAAAATGTGTGTGCACGCGCACGTTGAATGAGTTTGATCACACTGTTGGAGAATAGTTTTGTTTTGCATGCCACTCTTTGCGCTAGTCATCACTATTATGTTTTGCACTACAAAAAAACCTGTAGACTAATGCAAGGAAGTTTAAAAAAAATAACCAATAACTTCTGAAATGTATAATCAAGCAGTCGAATTTCATACCAGAAATCCCATCAATTTATTTAAATGGTGGATGTCTACCACTGTTGTCTTGAACCTTTGCCCTGCAGTCAGAAGGTCCTGGGGTTTGAATACCACCTCCTGCTGTAGTACCGCTGATGAAGCTACTTACCCTGAACTGATAGAGAGAAAAATTCCCCTGTTGTGTAAATGGGTAAATCGTTGCAAGTAGTTTAGTGTAAAACCTCACATTCCATACCACTGGGGTCAAAGGGGTCAAATAATGGAGCATGAAGAAAGTTAAAATATAAAAAATAAAATTGTAGGTGTGCTCCACCCTCCTGCTATGAACAAAGACAGTTTGAGCTGAACCTGTATCTGCACCGCTGGGTGGTGAACCATGGTGCAAATGTCTTGTTGAGCTTCTCGGTTGGTCCTGGTGGAGGCGTCGCAGTCCGCGAGCAGCAGCAGGTTCGAATACCCCTCGTGAATGGAATCGCAGGCTGCCGTACAGCCGCGAGAAAAGATCAAGCGTGTCAGGATGACAAGGATGTGGGAGGGAAGCTGGCGTGTTTTGAGGGCGGTCTGAGACCAGCCCAGCGTTTTGAGAAGCGCCGCTTCGCTCTTTGAAACCTTCAGAGATGCGGCGTGTTGGAGAGCTGCTGGGCCCCGGGGGGCCTCGATCCTCACACACCCACTGCAGACTGGAGCCTATTTATCCAAATGTAGTGTGTGTGTATTCCATTTTTGATGTAACAAAACTCTCAGATGTGCTGCTCCAAATGTGCGGTCTTCACTTCCCCACTAATACTATGGTGGTAATAATAATTATGAGGATGATGATGATAGTTGCATTTTCCACACATGAAATTGCTGGCATCTCATATTGCTGCAACATAAACTAAACGTGAGTCTGTGAACAAGCAAAGGCTGTTGTGAGGTAGAAAATGATTTTATCGTTTTAATCATATAATTCAGGTATAACGTTAAGGTTTTCTGTGCATAATTCCTCCAATTATATTATTATATTAAACTTTTGGGGCCCAGTTTCATGGTAAGCCCATGGAGAGCTTTTAGAGAGTACCATCAGTGCTACTGCTAGCCTTGTTACTCCAGATAATTTTCAACACTTAAATATGGTTTTCTTGTTATACTTAATATGATAACAATCAGCCTTCAACTGTTGGACCTCTGACATATCTCTGTTAATCATAAGCCTTTATGATAAATGTAGTTTTGCTGAATATCTGTGTATAAATGTTTATGCTGTGTTTACTGGTGCTCCTGAAATGCTGAAAAGAACATATGAATATTCCAGATGTGCTGGATTAATAAGGTCACTTTTTTTTTTTTTTTTTTTTTTGTTGCTTTGAATGTGTGGCGACAAAAAGCTGAAAGTGTGGGGAGGAGAAGCTCCACATTCCAGGCTTTTGTCAGTTGATGGTGCGAAGTAGGGGGTGGCAGAAATGATGAGACAGACTGGGCATGAAACCTCTCCAGCATGCACGCACACACACACCTAAAGACATTAACATGCGCTGGAAAACTGCGTAGACGAGCGAGCCACTCAGGCGCCCGGGATCTGGACACATTTTGCTCCCGCGAGCATCCTCTCGCTATTTTTGGATCCCGACCCCAGCGCTGAATATTTAAAAAATAATTAATAGTAAAAGTGCCCGGTGCTCAGGGCTTGGATGGATGCTGGACACACACTGCACGCACTCATGCCGCAGGCCAACACGCTAATATCATGTCAGGCCAGAGGTTCTCCTCCAATCTGTGATGTTGTCGTGGTCATAAAATTATGTAATATTCATAAAGTGCTTTGATACAGTTGTCAGTGCTGATGTGTCTTGTTGCTTCTACAAAAGTCTCTGCCAGAGGGGGTGGTGTATTATGGATGATCCTAAACTGAACCTCCCTTTATTGTCTCCTTTTTTGCATCAGTACATACATAAATTTTGCATATATTACAGAAATTATAAGTAACGTTACTGCGGAGCCTTCAGTTTTCCTTGACACCACTGAAGTCATGAATGAGTTCTGCTCTTCCATCTTCTCATGTATTACTTAGAATTATTTCTGTGTGAGTTTTATAATTATTTGGGGGGACAGAGAAACAAAGCTCTCGTTCCGATTAATACGGTTCTTGTAACAAATGTAGAATATATATGTTTCATTAGCTGTTAAAATGCGGCACTAGTTTTATTGCTTTGTTTCAGTGAAGGACGTGTGGAGCTACATAGCATTTATTGAGGCAGTGGCTGGGAAACAGTTGGAAGAGATGAACAGGTCCTCATGGCACCTTGAGGAGTCTAATAATGTAGAAAAGTACCATAATATAAAGTCCTCTGTCTGAAATGTGTGTCCAGTATGCTGGAACTGGCCTTTCCGACAAAGAAAGTATGTGGGAATAATAAATAAAACATACATACACAGCAGCACTGAGGGGTACAATATTTATTGCAGGCTGTGTGTATCAAATATTCTAGGGGGGTGATTTGTCCCCCCCCCTCCATGAGCAGAAGGCATCTGCTGTGACTTCCTGTGATTACTGGTGTTCTCATAGTTATTCCAGTGTAAATGCAGTCCCTCAGGATGTGGAGACAAGCTGCATGTTCAAGTGCACCAGCGTTCGGGGTTGTGTGTGTGTGTGTGTGGTCTGATGGAGATGTTTACAAGCATGAAAACGTAATTTCCTTTTGTAATTGCTGCTTACGAGTGCGCTCTTATTAGGTGCCAAGTGTCAGAAGCTGTAATCTGCAAGTGTAAGCAGGCGCTCGCATCGTGGGGGGTGGAAGTTCAAGCTGAAGGCTGTAAGGCAACACGGCGCATTCGGCTTCTTTTCGTACAAATAACTGAATCTGTCGCTGGAAAAATACGGATGCTGCTTTTTAAAAATAAGATGGGAGGTATTGGCCATCGATGTGTAAAATTCACATACCGCACCGTAATTTTATTATCGCTGGGGATGATTTGTATTCCCTCCAGATACTTTTATGTACATCATTTGACAATACAATGTTATTTTCCAAGAACACTTCAAATATTAATCCTTTTTCCTAAGAATGCCTGCAATAAGATATGTGCAAATCACAGGTTTCCCCTTACTGTTCATAGTGTCAGTACTGGTGTAATAAAGGATAGTAACTCTGGAATTACCTTGTTCATATAATGACTTGCACTTTGTAGGGTGCGCTTGTCTCAGATAGTTCCTCTCACTCGGCAATGTAATAAATCACGGAAGTGTGGACTGCTAAGGGTGACTGTGTGTGCCAGCTGTAAATTATGCTCCGGACAATACAAACAGCACTCACCTCTGATCAGGGCAAGAGAAGAGGCCCTAACCTTAACTCTTTCCATCTCGTTACCTGTACAGCACTCTTGGACACCTTCACCTTCTCCCACAACACCAGCCAGAGGTCATTTGTAGTACCAGCTCCCCAGGGCTCAAACTGTGATCAGAGTTTCCTTTTGTGCCAACAGTGCTGGAATTTGTGTTGTTGCAAAGCAAGCGGACAGAAAGAATGTAAAAGAAAATGAGATGGGAACTTCCATCCTGTGAGTCTGAGAAATGCAGCTGTGAATGACTATACCCCCCTGAGAACAAGGTTATTTCTATATTATTTCATGATGTGTTGCGTCTGTTAATTACTCTGCCCCTAAAAACCATCTCTCCGCGATGCACATTATTGGACTTATTGGGAACTGTACAGAAGTAGATGTCAGAGTAGATGCTATGTGTGCAAGTGACCTGGCCTCATGTGGAAGGTTTAATTAAACCCATTTGTTTGAGTGTTTTAATTGGGCTGTTGAGATGCACGTTTTCACAAGGACAAAAACGGAGCTGAAGAAGGTTCACCTTATGTTGCTGTCGAAAATGCCAGAGGGAGCTGAACCCCCTGTGGGTTGCCTCCTTTGTAGGTTTTTCAAAGCTTTGTTGACTAAAGACTGCTTCCATCGCAGTTTTTACTGGGATCAGCTGGGGTTGAAGCTTTTGTGGAATGTGTGGTGACCCACATCACATTGACCACCACTAACTATGATGACCCCCACCACCATCAGCCATCACATAACATCACAGTATGACATCAAATCACATAGTGCCCTGTGCCTTATGCTCCCACCACCACCTGATCTCCTTCACAGAGAGATTCTGGTCAAATCTACACGCCAAATGATTTTGTTTTAAAAATCCATAGTCTCATATGAGTACAGACAAGGAAACTGTTACCAGATATGTGCTAAAGAGGGATGTCCAGTGTTTTTTGGCCAGGGTCCCATAATGATTGTATTCAACTGGTCAGAGGGCCGCACATGTAAGAATGATAGCTGTCATACTGAATCTTAAATGTCTGAATTTAAAAATTTTATTGTGTTTAGGTGCAGTGTGTGTTTGAATGTGTGTGCTGATGTTATGTGATTTTATCGTTATGTGATAAAATTTGTGGTATTTCTGGTAGGCATAGTATATATTAATAACTTTACAAATGTTCTGGGCAGAATTGTTTGAAGCAGTGTGCCATACGCTGGAGAACTTGTGTCCTAAAGTGAGGACTGGCTGGCCAGAAGAGAATCAATGGGAATTTAATTAGGGGAAATTTAACAGGAAATGAAAAAGGGATTGAATGTTGCATATGATTTTTCTTAATGTAATTAGGGTTGAGCCTCCCCAGGGGGTCTGATTTAGTCAACTGTGAAATGGATACCTGCAATCTCAGTGACTCAAGATTTATTTTTTCAGCAATTTCCCACCCTTCCCTTGACTATCTAAGAACAGCTAATGTTCAAATAAAGCTAATTATGGAATGGAGGTGTCACTTGAACAAAGCTGTTCAATAAAAGCTTTGAGTGGCGCTCTTTGAAAGAGCAACATTGGTCGCAGGTCTGGATTTGTGAGGAGGAGGCTGGTTAACTTTCACTTCGCTCTAAACCAAATTTGGATAAATCTATATATACCACCGATGTGCAAATGCCTTAACGGGATTCTGGGAGTAAAGCGTGCCGGAAGGAAGGCTGACATTTCTGTTTCTCTCTAGCTGTTGCCCCCTGCCCTTTTTGTGCCTTTCTGCATTTGCCGTATTGCCCTGGACAGATCCTCTTATCGGCCCACCTTCCCTCCAAAGGTCTCCGCTCTGTCTTCCGTTAGCTCCATGTGTCTGCAGGCCTCCGATAAAGAGAACCGGAGCATAATTTACGCCTGGCAGTAAGTCTTTAAACACGCAGGTTTAAAAGCTAATTAAAAAAGCATTTGTTTACACGGCAATTTTATAAATCATTCCTCACACGGTGTGGAGCTCAGCAGGGGTTGGACGTGGACAAGTGCCTCTTTCATCGTGACAGTGCCGACTGATGCCTATCATCTGGGGATTGTGGGATGTTATAAGTGTAAAAAGGTGCTCAGATTACCAGCTGTAAATGGCTGTTGAGACATGTAAAGGGGGGAAAAAAAAAAAAAAAAGCATCACCTTTTTTACTCTTATTTTTTTAGTATTAATCTGAGGCTTTTGTGCAAAGTTATTGAAGAGATGTCAGCTTTGTGGTGATTTACCCATTTATACAGCAAGGTAATTTTTACACTATTAACTCTTGATAAGTGCCTTGATCAAGGGAAGTACAACAGGAGCCAGGATTACAAGTGAGGATTTGAACCAAGGCTCCACTCTTCTAGGAGAACTGCTCTAATCGCTACACCACCTGCTGTTAAAGTGACCGTGGCCTCACTGTAACCTTTTTGTGTGGCTTGTTTCATCTGAAAAGATGAAATTACTGTTAAAGTTGAATTTTTTTTTTTTTTTTTTCCCCCCTCCCCCTTGGCTCATTTTACATATCTGAACATTTGGCAAGGTCTTTATCTCTTCCAAGTGACAAGTACCTGGTTTGATTACTTTTAGCAACATGTTCAGTCTCAATCATATTTTCTTCTCTGCACCAGTGATGCTATTGAGAATAACAACACGATAAAAGCACAATGCATCTGGCGATATTCACCTCTGCAAGCAGAAAAGCTGCATAATTTGCCACTTCCTCTAGCACGGCTTCTTTCACACGTTCCTGCTCACTTCTCCAAACTCTCACTTTCTCTCTCTCCCTGCCACACGTACTAAGAGACCTTTTCTACCATCATGAATATTCAGAACAGAGCTTTGCTTATTGTGACGCATAATTCGGGATTTTGGTGGTTTGCGCACTTATTCCACCCCTGGACCGGTGAAATCTCCCAGGAGTGGATTTCTCAGCAAGCCCTGTGCAGACCCTACTGTCAGTCACGGAGGTCTCGAACCATAGAGCCGGGATCTGGAAACGGTCAACTTGCACAGGAAACACTTTCCTTATGGTGTCTGGTCTTGAGCCACTTCGGGTTCTTTGAGGAGAGACACATTGAAGTCACTAAGACCCCTATATGGCAACAGTCATTGAGCCTAGCGTTAAGTGGAGATGCACACCTGTGTCTGTCTACCTATCGATTGATCAGACAGATTCAAGTCACAGCAAGAGAGACATCCATTTACTTAAAAATGGTAATATATACAGATGCAAGTAAAACGTTTGTGATATTTAACAGGGGCGGCTATGTAGGACATGCTCAAGAGCTCCCAAAAAACTGACCAGATGTTCCAAAATTGATTGAAGTTAATATTATAACTTTCCTATTGACAGTTGGTTAACTGCTGGGGTTAAACATGGTTTTGTCATAAGATTATGCACTGCTTCCTAGTTAATACAAACAAAGTCTTTTGCCCTCTGCTGTGACTATCTGCTGACCA
Source organism: Scleropages formosus (assembly GCF_900964775.1). Taxonomy (NCBI): domain Eukaryota; kingdom Metazoa; phylum Chordata; class Actinopteri; order Osteoglossiformes; family Osteoglossidae; genus Scleropages; species Scleropages formosus. Next base: position 15,973,725 of record NC_041830.1, on the reverse strand, counting down.
ATTGCTCCCTCCCCCTGCCCCACATCTCCCCTCTCGAAAGGTTCTGGCTTTCCATTAGTTCTCTAAGGTGGAATGTCAGGAGTTTGTCATTGACCCTTTCTTCTTGGCAGGTAGCAGACCCCAGAGGTCAGACCCCCGAGGGCTTCGCCTCTCTTCACCCATCTTCCTTTGTACGGAGTCGGGTAGGTCTGCTGTTGCCCCCCCTTCCCTTGTGCCATCCATCCCCTTTATAGTCCTTTTTGTTACAGATACACATCCCTCAACGTGTGTCTTTCACATTCTGCTGCCTCTCTACTGAAGTTGCTGAATCTCCCCACCTCTTCACCAGCACATTGTTTACTTTCAATACCCTCTTAAAAAAAAAGGAACCCCCTACTTTACGATTGATGTTGTTTTCTCTCTTGTGAATATTTCATAGACTCCTTTCCCGTTTTTTAAGATTGATTTCATTTTGCTTCCCATCCATATTCAATATTCTGCTTCTTTCATCGTAATACAGTGTGCTTCCCTGCAGCGAGCGCTTAAATAGTGTTCTATTGCTTTATTGCTGCATGTGTGCGTCACGTTGTCTGAAAAGGGACAGGTTGCTGCTTTCTTGGGTCCCGGAGAGAATAACATTTTGTGATTTTTTTGAGCCGGTGGAATTTAAAAAAAAAAAAAAAAGAGAGAGAGAGAAAATTGCTGGTTTGAAATTCTGAAATGAAAAAAATGAGGGATGGTGCACGCCCATCGCCGGTGTCATCGAATAAAAATTGGCCCAATGGGGTTGCATGACGACTCGGTGATGTGTTTACCCCCCTTCCTTAAACGATCCATTATGAGTGTTTGGCCCAGGACACTTTTTGGAAATTATTTGCAGATTTTCATCTAAGACCAAAGAGGGAAATGAGACAATGTTGCTCTCGAAATGTAACACAAATTAAAGTCGTGAAATTGGCTGTAATGTGCATCCCAAAGGCCCGTTGTGTTACCATTCAGCAACTGGTGCAAAGCCTTTGTTTAGACAAGAGCATTTCTTAAATGTTTTAAAAACAACAGCTTAACATTTCATCAATACCGTTCTGTCAAAACGGTGGCTTGGAACAAATTGTAATGGGATAAAAATGTGTGGCACACATACAGTACATACATAAACTCTTGTGGGAGGAAGTATGTAACATCTCGGGGTTTCATACTGGGAATATAGGCAATCCACAATAGGATGATGAAGCTTTTTATGTGTTTTGGCAAACCAAAAACACTATAGGATGATATATCTAATATTGTGTGTGTGTGTGTGTGTGTGTGTGTGTGTGTGTGTGTATAGAGTAGCTGGTTTGAATGATTTAGTTCCCAACCCTGAACTCTGACTCTCAGCTTCCTAAGTGACCAAGTGGACAACCCTTTGAGATGATGGTTTTGTGTGTGTGAGATGGTGAAATCATCTTGTCATGGTGACGAGTGCTGTAATGCGCTTTTACCTCTCATTTACCACACTTGTGTTCAGATACACAAATGCACTCAGTGGGAACCTGTCCCCAGGCCAGTATCTCATAGCAAGATGCATGACCTGCTAGTTTGCTCTCACTTTTTGCTTAGTAGACTCTTCTGCCTGCAGTGACTGACACAGCCGGCGTGGCTCATTTCCACCATGAACCCAGTTTCTTATTGACAGCTATGAAAAATTCAACACAGCTTCTACCTTGTTGCATATCTGATTCAAAAAAAACAATTTTAACCATTCATTGGTTTCTTTCCCCTTTTAAGTGACTTAAAATGAGCTGCTTATAGTGATTCACCCATTTATAGAGCAGGGTAATTTTTACTGTATCAGTTCAGGGTAAGAACTTTGATTGAGGGTACTGCAGCCAGGTTGCAGTTTTTCTCTCTGGCTCTAACTACTACGCCATCTGCTGCCTACTTGGCCCCAAGGTGCCAGGTGAGCTGCCATCTACAGCGGATTTCACTCCTATCAGGAGATGTGCAGAAACTGATGGAGAGAAAACACTGTCGGGGAGGGGAGGACACCGAGTGGGCTTAGAACCTCCTGGAGAGTCATTCTCCCTTTCTGTGAAAATGTGTTCTAGGTGTGGAGAGACTCCAAAGCGATCCTCACCTTGTGTGCGTCCCTTATTAGTCTCCAATTTTCTGAATTGCGAGTCGAGTGCTAATCTGGGCCCTGTTCTCCTCTTTCCTGGTGAAAGAGTAAAAGACTATTGTTTTTACAGACGCTGTTGTGCTTTAAGTCTCCTGTGCAAAATGGGTTGCGTGGAAGATTATTTGTGCAGAAAATAATGAAGCAACTATTCAGCAGTAATTTACATAGACATTTTCTTACCAAAGTATAAAGAATAAGTGAATGCATTAAAGGAAAAGAATAAAAGCCCAGCGTTACAAATTTTTTTTACCTGTTGTCTGTGGAGTACCTCAATTTATATAAATGTATACATATATACACACACACACATATATATTAGTCAAAGGGGAAAATAAGAAACACTGTTAATAATGAATAAAGCCCCCACCACCATTCCCAAAATTGCTGCTCAGTTTACTGCCACACTAGGAAAAATTTCCAGGGAAATGCAGGCTGTGTACTGCTTTGATCAATCAACGAAGGAAATGTCTAAATTAGTTTTGCGTATCTGTTGAATATTCATTCCGCTCCGTCTCCCTCCATTAATACAAAAGGCTGAGAGACAAACCGCAGGAGAGATGTTCAACTGGGAGGAACAAAGGGGTTTCTTTCTGCATTCTGGTGACTAATTTGTTGTAAAGGTCTCCCTCAACGTTGATCCATTACCCCGGTACAATTCCATCCATTTGCGTGTTGTCAGCACGGCCGTATGCACGGCGCCTGTTACTTCCGGTTACTCCGGCGCCGGCCGCATCCTTGACACCAGCGGAGCGGCTCGCCTGAACAGCCGACGGGCATTTCCTCCAATTAAGCACCATTACCTGTCATGCCTGTTGGCGTATCTGCGGGCCTCCAAGGAGCACAGGCCTCCAAGGAGCACAGGACTCTGGGAAATGTGAGAGATAGGGACGCTCTGAATGCAAGGCCTTGACGTGAGATTATTGTACATTAGGTTCCAGGCAAGTGCTTATCGGAGCTGCTCTTAAAGATGCCGCTGGTCCTCTGATATCCACATAACTTACATCCTCAGTTTGTTTGTTTTGAGCCCTTTGGTGTTCCTGAGTGCCTCGTCTAAGTCATTTAAATGCTAAACACTGAGTGTGGCAGCAG